>NC_056506.1:38862575-38886297 GCF_014905685.2 Nematolebias whitei
GGGTGCAGTGGTGGGTACGATAATCACAGCCAGTTATGAATCTTAGTGCACCATGATAGACAGCATCCAACATCTGCAGGGTTCTTGTAGGAGCGTTCATGTAAATAATGTCACCGTAATCAATGGAGGGAAGGAAAGTCACAGATACAAGGCGTTTTCTAGCATTCAGTGTTAGACAGGATCTGTTTCTGAAAAAGAAACCCAGTTTCTGGATGGATAGTGGATGGATGATGGATGGATGGATGAACAGATGGATGGATGATGGATGAACAGATGGATGGATGATGGATGGATGGATGTAAATGTTTCATTCAGAGAGAGCAGAAGCAGAAATGTCTCGTTTGGTTGTAAATCTCGCAGACCGCTCTTCTAAAATAATGAGCTGTCTTTATTTGTTTGTTTGTTTGCAGTTAAGCGGAACACGAGAACAAACAAATAAACAAGTAAACAAACGTCTTGCTATAGATCATAAATCACCTCATATTTAATATTTCACACACATCAGTCCGTTAAACACATCAAACAGTAAAGCAGGTTTTTGTCAGCCAGTAGATATTGCTGCAGGCTGCCTCCTCTTGTGTGTCCTGTCCTCACCAGCATGTGGACACTGTCATTTCCATAATACGGGAGTTACCTGCACCTCCTGACGTGCTCCGCTGATCCTCCCTGCAGAGCTCCTGGTGCTTTCCGACGAGCCGGTCTGACACTCTTCACCACAATGATGGTTCCTCTGTGTCTCTTGAAGCTTTAACGGTTTTTCCAAAACAAAAAAAGAAAAAAACTTGTTTCCAGTTGCAGTCTGACTGGGAGGCTGATCTCGTACAGTGTGGAAGCTCAACTTTGTGTTTAAAGATCGATGTACTTCATGAACATTTTAAAGTTTGTTCGTATTTTGGGATGTAACAAACGATGGACTGCAACCAAGATGCAGGGAGTTTTAGCCATTTTTGTGTAGACTAAGTTAAATTAGAGGAGCGGTGGCGCAGAGGTTAGAGAAGGTGGGCCTGTGATCAGGTCACCAGTTCAACTCCCTGCACCGACAACATAAAAAAAACAACAAAAAAAAAACGGTGGGTGCAGGTGAAGCACCCACACCTGCCTCAACTCTGGGCCCTTGAGCAAGGCCCTTAACCCCAACCATCCACTCCCCTGGGCACCCTAGATGGCAGCTCTCTGCTCCACAGAGGGCTGTGGTAGCTCAGTGGTCTCGTCAGGACGGACATCCAGTGTAAAAATAATCGGCAACTCTTCGTATGAGCTTGTTTGCTGTGGTGACCATTGAAGAAGGTAGCAGCTGAAAAAATAAATAAACTGGCTGTGGCGGCCATCTTGAGTTGGGCTGACTACAGAGGCTAATGAGTAGTAGACGTCCATCCAGTCAATACTTGCTGCAACTTTCATTCAAATTGGAGGTATTTTGCTAACAGGACCACACATATGCACTTTGCTCCCCATTCGCTGGTAAAAAAAAATCTAAGATTTATAAAATACATTTCATAAACATTAATCTAGAAAAAAAGAGTCCAAGCAAAATAAAAAACCTCATGTGAAAAGATGAAAACACAATTTAAAAGATACATAAAAAAAAAAAAAGGTTGTTCCGATCGTTTTCTGTTTTGTGCGCCGTTTCCCGAAACCGGTTTAGTTCTCGTCGCGACAAAGTTGCCGCCACAAACGTGAAGGAAAAGAAAGAAAACACGCCCAAACGAAGAATTCGTATAAACTTTTACTACGCAGCACGAACGTAAACAAGTGACTTACAAAAACAAACAAAAAAGCAGAACACGGTTTGTATTTCACATGAAGTTTGTATGATTTAACACAGAATCGAGGGATAAAAAAGAGACAATGCCGTTTATTTATTATAACGCACTGAAATTAGTTGAAAACCCCTTTTATAGATGAACTCATGTATTTATGTAATCATTCCAACTTATATATTAGCAAACTTCTACGTCCAACTACTCTTAAAAAAATCAGAAAAGCTCTGAATCGATGGTGTAAACGCCGTATGTCGCTTATGTTGATGCATTTCAAGAGGTAAACATGCATTTTTAAAATAAACTCAAAGGCAGCGTAACAAACTGGCACCAGTATCAACGACCATCAAAGTGGAAAATTAGCCTCCTTTTATTGCCGTGAAGTGGACGGCTACGGTGGTAGCATGAAGTATTTCTGCTGAATGGAAGGCCGGAGCAACAAGAAGAGACGATGCGAGTGTTTAATGGCGGGCGTGTCCGTGTGTTCCTGTAAATGGGCCGTCCTGAGGACTCAGAAGATGCTCCTGTGTGACGTCGGAGTGAGCGAACGCGACCGCAGCGGGTGGAAATTTGAGTCCCCTCCGCTGCTGCTGCACCCTGGCGTCGTGGCGTCCATGTTGGAGGGAGATTCCAACAGGATCTCGTCCGGCAGCGGGGGAGCTCCCGGGTCTCCCGGCTTCGGGAGGCTGGAGGAGGCGACCCCGACGCTGGCGCCGACCGCAGACGGAGGTTGGTCGTATTTCTGTAGCGACGGCACGTTGAGCAAGCCCGCGACGTCGGAGGTGGAGGGGCTTTGTTCTCCGTCTGGGTGGAAGAGCAGCGTGGAGTTGTTTGAAAACGTGCTGGGGAGGTCGCTGGTTGTGCTCGGGGAGCTGAAGAACGAGGAGGTCCCCGAGGCTGAGGGACGAAGAAACGTAGGAAATCTTAACCAAAAAAAGAGATTAAAACACAAAGAAGAGCTCGCACACTTCATCTCCACTCACCTCTGAGAGACTCGATCTTCTCGTTTTTAGCCTTCTGCACTTCATCCGTGATCCTGGCGATGATGAAGTTCTGCGAGCGCATCTCTCGGATGGAGTCGATCAAGGCGTCCAGACCGCGGGGGTTCTCGGCCAGGATGTCCAGCATCGTCGCGGTCCTCTTGGTCTGCGTGGTCCTGCAGCTGATTTCCTCTGCGTCGTCTCGCGTCAGGATCCTTTGGGAGCGCAGGTAGTCCAGGTGGCGATCGGCTCTGATCTTGTCGCAGAGGTAGTGCCGCAGTCTGGTCAGCACCTGGAGAAGAAGTAGGGCAAAGGTGAGTGTTTCCCCTCTTCATTCATTCAACCTTTTTTTAAACAGACTTGTCCCATTGAGCCACGAGGACTCATTTACAAGAGACCTGGACCCTTAAACGGTGCTACATTTGTTCCCGAGTGACCAACACAACTAGGTCTGGCACAATAACAAATTTTGCTGGGCGATTAATTGTCTCAGAAATTATTGCAATAAACGATTATATCGTTTGACATTTGACAATAATTAGTAATTATTGTCAAACTTAAGAAGAAATGTTGATTTGTTTTGCATGTAGTACCTCTTTTTCAACCACTTGATGGCAGTATGAGACAGTTTGAACGGAAGGATGGATAGTGAGGGAGTGAGCAGCGTGTCCCTTTAAGAAAAACGGGAGGGAGGCCCCTTGACATGACATGAGCTGTCTCTCTTTCCTTTATTTAAAGGTAAAAAATCCGACCTGACCCGGCCCCAGCCCGTCGCCATCATTTCTGTACTCCACCCGACCCGATGAATTAACAGTAATTACAGGTCCGAACTTGAACCCCCCGATATTTTTTTAGTAAGCTTCGACTGCTTATATAGTTATTAACGGTCGGCGGACGCATGCGGCTGAGTAAAGGGGGCAGAAGATCGAAGCTGAGGGGGTGTTTGTCCTTTCAGGGCCATCAAAACGCATTAAATCCCTGCTTCTGCATTATTCAGACATGGACCCTGCTCCGACATGTCAGATATTTTGGGATCTCACCTGTTTGGTTCGTCGGTCGCGCACATCCGCTGAGTGCAGCGGTTGAATGAACGTCCAATTGGGCCTTGATGGATCGCTGCCTGTCAGTAGTCCATCTGAAGATTAACTAAACTTTTTTTTTTTTTAACCTCTTTCAAGGCCGGTCAGCGTGTGGTCAAATGGCTGCGTGCGGCTGGTTATGGTATGGCAAGCCATGTTGTCATATAATTGGATCATCAGCCGCGCGTATCCGCTAACACAATCAAAAGCCAGACACCAGCCCGCACATTAAGCACATTGTGGCCCTCCGGCGTAGAAATGACAGCTCTAGACTGTTGTGGCTGCGTATGGTTCTTCCACATGCTACTGACGCCCTGGTTATTAAATTAATAAATTGGTAAATTGCCAGAATCTTTTTGTTTACTTCAATCATCTGATCAAATTTAAAGTGCTGCTCAAACCACAAATGTATTTTCCTTTCAAATTTGACACATTTTAAGGGGAAATGAACAAATAATTTAAAGACTCAACCAAACACAAATTTCTTAAACACAAATAAATGAATGAAAATGGTTAAATGAAGCTTTATCTGTGTTTTAGTTCAAACCTATCTTCTTTGTGGGCTTATGTAGAGGGTGTGGTAGGACATGGATATTTCCTCATTTAATATTAGGCCTCGGATTAAGTTAATCATGTTGTAAAATTGTCCTCATCTCGTCAAAAAGCATCCTTTACTTTGGTCTCTGCTGAAATCTGAATGATTTTACTCACGTCTTTTTTAATCTCTGCCATTTCATCTTCAGTGAGCTGTGGGGAATCCATCCCTATAGAAAGAAATCCAGGTGTTCCGGGTGGAAAATGACGATTTTAACAAGTTATAAACGAGTAACAGCTAAAAAAACCCGACATAAATAAAAGCCCCGTGAGCGTTAAAGGCGGTGCCACGTCATATTTCGTCGTTAAAAGTCGGTGAATCCTCTTTCCACGGACACTTTTGAGTCTCAATCACGGGAAACTATATTAAAAAAAGCCCCAGACTTCCTGATTGTCGTGTCGAGGTTAAACTACGTCAAAACGGAGAAGTGCTCCGCGGAGTCGTCGCTTTTACAATTTAAGCTCATGTTTTCTTTATATTCCTTGATAAAATGGAGGGAATAAAAGGGTTATTGTTTTTAATTGTCGAAAAGTATCGACTTTTTTCGCTTTCACTTGTACAAAGGTTGTTTCTTTTTTCAGCAGGTGAAGCGCAATTCTCATTGTGTCCACAAGAGGGCGCCATTGACTCAAGTTTAAAACTGAATCATTTCAGTTTAAATAATGTTTCATAACAGGAACAAATACTCAAGTTACTATGTTCGTTTTATATTAGCACAAAATACGCTCAGATTAAATGTAGTGAATGCCTCGCAACTACCACCACGACAAAGTTTAGTACAATATTCATAAAACTGATTATTTTGTCAGTTTTGTGTCATTTGTCTACATTTGTATCTTATAGGCTCCAAAATATAATTAGTTGTAAAGGTACATCCAGTGATTATTTTCTGACAATTTCATCAAGATCTTCAGTTGCTCATGAGATATTTTGCTAACAGACAGAGTTGGTTATTAATAGTTAAAGGCAAAATGTCAAACCAATGTCTTGCATCATTCGTTAACCCCTTATATCTTGATCTTGCAGCTGCTGTCACAACAATGCTTAGATCAACATCTGTAAATTTAACTGAGTTGAAGCCACTTTTGTTTATTTAATGTTTAGCTTTCTATGGCAGCCATCTTAAACTAAATTGACCCAAAAAGGCGATCATTTAATTTTTTTTAATTCTCAGGTTCAAACGTTTCAGGAGACTCGTCTTCTTTTTGAAAGTCAAACACTGAGACAATTTCTAACACCCACGTCCTGAGAGGTACTGGATGGACTTGTGTTTACAGGTGTTTCTATTTTTCTATTTCTATAACATGCAGATTTTTAATTATTTAACTTGTGCATCTTTCATTGTTTTTATTACTCACATTTAATGCTTTTTTTTTTGGAGGGGGGTGGCTTTTAGTACTGCATAAATGACGATTTAGTTGTACATGTTGCAATGACAATAAAACAATTCTCACAATCCATCAAATCTGTAAAAAACAATAAAATAATCAATAAAATTTCCAGATCTGACTTTGAAATGAGAAGAAAACGGAACAAGACGAGCAATGGTTAAAGTGCCTAATCCATGCTCAATAATCCAGGTATAAAATCCAACAGTGTTCAGTCAGCTCATCTGAACGGTTTATTTTTTTGGTGCTGAGACGCTTCACCCTCCATCCAGAAGGGCTGATGACTGTGGAAGCCTTCTGGATGGAGGGCGAAACGTCTCAGCATAAAAAAAGAAACTGTCCAGATGAGCTGACTGAATATTGTTGAAGGGTTAAAGTGGCCTCTCTGTTGCTCTAATTCGGCATAGATTTCTAATTTGACACAATCAACAAGTTGCACAAACAAATTGTACATATTTTTATGTTAAGCTGTCAAAAGTTGTGGATGAATGCATGTTTTAATGACTTAATAATACACCTCTAACAGAATCTCCACTTTTGGAGGATGAAAAATGTTCGTGAGTAAATTAAAATCACAAAACGTTTATTTGACCCACTAGAAAACAGTTCAGTCTTGCAAATACATATCCATCCATCCATCCATCCATTATCTTTACCCGCTTCTTCCTTTTCGGAGCGCGGGGGTCACTGGTGCCCATATCCAGAAGTCATTGTGTGGAGAGAACATGCAACCCCCACCTAGAAAGGTCCCCAGCCAGGATTCGAACCGGCGACCTTCTAGTTGAGAAGCAACAGCTCTATCAAATGAAAATGTAAGTGTTTCCATGGTTGGTTAGAGGATTTTCCCTCTGTGCTTCTTGGTTCAGTCGTGATCTTCAGCTGGGATCATGGCAGGACATCAGAGAAACATTCCTCTCATAGTTTAGGATAAATACTTTGGACTAAAAATAACCTGACTCCAAACATTTTGCTGCAGGACAGCAGGTTTGCGAGGATGTGGACGAGCTTTGTCCTCCTGATCATCTGTTACAGGTGAAAACAAACCTGCTGGCGTTACTGGCAAGAAGCACGGGTCACTAATAAAAGTGATGCATTGTCCCACCTCAGGTGTCAGCTTCGTGTCCCACAGAGCACCCATGTCCCCCTGGAGTCCCAGTTTGGACAACCGTGGAAGCTTTCTGAGGACTTCACCGACATGGGACACTGCAAAGGGACGTGAGTGCGAGGATCTGGTTTACCTGAGGTGATGTTTGCTCTACTCTAAATGTTCTTTCCCACTTTTTCAGTCACACCTAAATGTCGTGTTCGTCTTCAACAGCAAAAACCGAGGAAAGATCTTGGGAGTTCAACAGGAGGGTCAACCAGAACGGAGAAGCCTCGCCAGAGCACCTGCATGGATGCTTCTGTCGTCCAGACTGTGCTGTGCCAAGCCAAAGCGGGTTCAAGTACAGGGACAGTGATGTGAACAACTCATCTGCTTCAGTGATGCACATCTGGAAAGATCCATGGCAAGAAAGCACATCTGAAGATGACCTCAGTCATCAGATCTGATGCTGTGGAGGAGAAAAAATAAAGTTTTCACCTGGTAAGCACTTCGTCCTGACGAATCAGCAACGTTGGTCCATTTTATGAAGTTGTCATACGAGTTTCACTTTAAATCACACAAACTTTGCTGTCAAAGTAAAAAATAATAATAAATCAAAGCCTTCCAAAGCCTGCTGGACTCCAGCGTTTGCCTCAGACCTCATCCTGCTCTGAACCCCGTGGCACCACTCTCCATCAGCAGCCGCCCAGAGTGGGGCCCGCAGGCCAAAGTTGCCCACCAAGCTGTCCTCATTACTATATTAAAATTTCCTTTGAAGAATCAATGTGCTTACACTCATTGACTCCACCCATTGACTTTATTGTTAGTCGGCCTGACTACCATAGTTTAACTACACGGATTACACAATAGAGTAGATGATTTATGGATTTTTTAAAATAATTTATATTTTATTTTGACAGACTTTCTACCATCCCTCGGCAGTTTCTTGCCACTGAATAACATTTCCCTTTGACAGAGCACACTTATAAATCACACAAAGTGTTTAAAAGTAAATTATAAATATGAACTGGCTTCAATGGTGATTTGAGCCTATTTAAACTCAGCACCCCTGAAAAATAAAGAAACCATCAACAGGATTGTGTAAGGAAACAGTTCTCAAACCTTTGATTCACCAAAACATTGAATAAATATGGAATAAATGATGACAGTCTCAAACAGGCTAATAAAATCTATGATTTTTTTTTTTTTTTGGAGAGTCCTTCCACCTGTCAATCAATCCAGTAGACGTGTCAGCAACTGACCAATCAGCAACCTTGATTTGTCCTGTAGTGAACGCCCCTTACCTGCAGAGCTGCAGCTTTGCAGTCAGAGATATTTCAATAATAATAGAGTTTACACCTTTTGTTTCATGTTAATCTACTGTAATAAACTTGTGTAAAATACACCAGAATGCAGAAAATGACTTCTACTTTAATCAAAATTCTTTTGGGGAGGACCACCAGCCCCCATCACCACCAACACAGCCTGTTCTGTAATGTTCTTTATACAGAATGGAAGGTTAAATAACAGTAGAATAAATAAATGGACTTTAATTAAAGAAGTACTTGCATTTAATGTATTATATTATTGCATTTGGCCCACAGCTCTCTGATAGATTTTAAATTTGGCCCTCTCAAGGAAAAAGTTAGGGCACCCCTGATCTAGAGCGAATCAGCGACAGAAACTCAGATCTGTGAGATCCAGCCCCGACAGCTCAAAGGTACACTCAGACTTGTATCATTACTTTTGTACAATCTTTTCTCAGGAGGGAGGTGGTGAGGATGGAGCGTGGCTTGAAACCCTCCAGCTGCAGTAAAAACAGACCTGATCTACAGTTTTTTAAAATGTGAACAATAAACAGATTACAGTTTTGAATTGATACAAACCAAAAGAGCAATTATTTATTTAATGTATTATTTATTTGTAACCCGATTCATTTCATTCCAGCTGAGAATCGGCACATTAAACACAACAAACACAACAAACACACATTTATCATATAACAGATTTGTCATCAGCGATAAAAGACCAATTAAAATGAAAGTTAAAACTCTGGAAGAGCAGATTTTGGTTGATTTATGATGATTAGATCCATTCAACTAAACAAGTGTTTAAGGGGCTGTGAACTTTTAGAAACTTTTTTTAAACATCAATTTTACCTAACGGTACCGTGTTTTTCATACATAAGGCGCACTGAGTTATAAGGCTCATAGTCAATATATGAGAAAATTAAAGGATTTTAAGTGCGCCTTATAGTCTGAAAAATACGGTAAACAAAAAGAGCTCAGTAAAATCAAACTGACCAACATTTTGTGGTGGATTCACACATTACTGAAAAAGTCCAATGATAAACATCAACTTCCTGTTTAAGGTGCAAGCCTCTTTTTTTTTAAAAGTCACCGTTATTAAATTTGACATCTGAGATCCTCGCACATCCTTCATGTTCTATTGTTTTTTATTTGGGGAGTGGGGATTAAAGTAAGTGATATTTCCAAATCATTCCCCTTCATTTTTTTTAACAATTCTTTGGTGCATCAATTTTTATTGATTTTAATCTGTTTTCTTCTTCTTCTTCTTCAATTGAGTTTTAGCTCACATATTCTTCTTAAGAATAAGCTAGTGCAATTAGGAATGTGTGGTTTCATCAATATTAGTAACCCGTCATGTCACGGATGCAGCAAACCAGCCCCAAACCATGACACTACCACCACCGTGCTTTACAGATGAGGTAACAATGCAGAAATTCAGCGTTTCGCTTCCTCGCAGTCTAACGCTTCTTAAGTCACACTGAAAAAGGAGAAATATGTTTGCACCATACAATCAGGTGACGTCAGAGTTGAAGCTGGTGCGGCTGTCACACAGATAAATGTAGCACAAAGACGTTAGCACGCGTTTAAATATATCACAAAGCATCTTGTCAGACCGGAGTTAAAACAGCTGTCAAGCTCTGTTCACAAAACATGGAAACTCCATCAGGATGTAAGGCTACTGTTCAAACACCTTAAAAAAAAAAGAGACAATGGATTTCAGTTTTCCTGAACACAATTGAATATCTTTCCACACTTATTTTGAAGTAAGTCTTATAAATATCACAGGGTAAATATAGACGGGTTGATGAAAGCAAACCGTCGTCATTTCAGGACGTACGATGGTCCAAAGGTCGATATCTGCAGCCCTTCATCAAACATTGTTTTATAGGAGTTTTTAAGGAAATCGACGTAGTTCTGAATGCTTCGTTTGTGGCTCTCTGATTGGTCCAGGCTGAGCTGCAGGTCCTTCAGACGCACCTGGAACTTTTTCTCTGCCTGCAGATTGCAACACAGGCAAACAGACGGTTTCTTCTGATACTGAGTCAAAAATAACACAATGGATCATTTGTTCCCTGGAAAAAATAATCTAACCTAAGCAAACTCTTAATACATTTTCTGTATTTAAAAGAAGTTCTAC
Source organism: Nematolebias whitei (assembly GCF_014905685.2). Classification (NCBI taxonomy): domain Eukaryota; kingdom Metazoa; phylum Chordata; class Actinopteri; order Cyprinodontiformes; family Rivulidae; genus Nematolebias; species Nematolebias whitei. The sequence goes on from NC_056506.1 coordinate 38,872,909, forward strand.
TTACAGTTAACTTGCTCTGGTGAAGAAGCCTCAGCTCATTTTCTCTTCTGCTCTTCTCAGCTTCAAGCTCCAAGACTTTTGTCTGCAACGTTTCTTCTCTGGAAGCGGCCTGATATTTAACTTTTCTGACCTGAACACGTGATGATATAAAACATCAGACAGTGTGTGACAAATCTTCTTCCTGTTTGACAAGTCAAGTATTAAAAGTGTTGATTGGATTAAACTGAACGCTTCCTGTGTGTGTTTGGAGGAACTTCTCATATTATCGTATTTTTCAGCCTATAAGCCGTGTTTTTTTGTTGTTGCATAATTTGCATGCCCTGCGACTTACACACTGAAGTGATGTATTTATGGATTTTTCTCATATTTATAAACCAATTTTTGACTGAGATGTGACCGTTTTCATTAATTCTGACTAAAAAATTTGAACACTACCATTTTCAGCCACTAGATGGCACTCAAGCAGTATGGCATGCTGTTTTGTCATGTAATAGGTAAAAGTGGCTATTAAATACACAGTCGACTTGCCAAAGCCTGCCACCTTCGTCCAGCTCGCTTGGAACAACTGTGAAATCAGCTTCATTTCGCTGCGCCACCCGGAGAAATGCAGCTGATTTGACCATTAAAGTGCATTTATTAACTAAAAGTTCAGCTGAGACACACCTTTACTATGATGTCGAGCAAAAAAAAATGGTTTTAGCTGCTTATCTTGTTAAATTTCTAAGAAATGCGCAGCGTTCCTCCTTACTGTTTTCCTCCCAGTCTGCGTGCTCCCAGAGCACCGAGGCAACAAATACTTCTGAAATACAGCTGATTTGACCGTTAAAGTCCTTTTACTAAGTAAAAGTTAAACTGAGACACGCCTTTACTTTAAAATTGCGCAAACAAATAATTGTTTTTAGGTGGTTATCTTGTTAAATTTTAAAGAAATGCACAGCGAGTCGTTCCTCTGCGCGTTTCTACTTCCACGTATCGGCTTTTGAAATGCAGCTGATTTGATCATCAAAGTGCATTTATTAAGCAAAAGTTAGACTGAGACACACCTTTACTACAATTTCAAGCAAACAAATAATTGTTTTTAAATGTTATTCTTGTTAAATTCCTGTTAAAGTCCTCCCATGCACGCTCCCGCAGCCGCCATTTGGCAGCCATTTGATTTTTGGCAGACATTTTCCCGTTGTCAGTGATGACACATAATAGATGCGACTTATACGGTGAAGCGACATATTTATGGATTTTTCCACTTTATTAGACATATTTGGACTGATGTGACTTATAAGGCGGTGTGACGTGTACGGTAGATGCCTCTTAAATCTCAAATGTGTTGTCAGTGATCTGGTCCAGAGGCGCACCTGTTCTCTGACATCTGATAAAGCTGCCTCCAGCTGCCGGTTTAGGGCCTGACACTCTGCTGAGCGCTGATCCAACTGCTGATTGCTGTAGCTCAGAGCTTCCTCCTGAGCTGCGAGCTTCCGTACGAGCTCCAGGTTCTCCTGCTGCAGCTCGTCCATCTTCCTACGAACACGGTCGGATTAAACAAACGCATTAAACAGAGTCTGCTTACGTCTGTAGAAGGAAGAGAAACTTCTGAAAGCTGCCGTCCTACTTTTGAAGTGACTCCACGTTTGCGCGTAGCTTCAAGTTAGCTTCATGGATGGACTCCTTCATCTCCGCAGATGATCTCAGCTGTTTAGTTTGGCTCTCGGTCTGAAGCGACAACATTTATAAACCTCTAAATCAAAAGTTGATGCGTGCAAACAGTGAAACCCAGTGTGGGAAGAGATTAGGTGAAAATTACTTGAAAGAAACACAACTTGGGGGAAATGTTGACAGAAAGAACTCACACTGAACACACAAAAACACTGCAATCAGTTTTCAAAGATCAGAAGGCAAAATGCATCAGCAGGCTCAGTTTGTGCTGCCACCTACTGGTCAGATCGTAGAAACTGACTTTTGCATTTTACATCCTCTGACTACAGCAGCTGCTGTTGCACACCTTCAGCTGCAGCTGCTGAACAGACTCTGACTTTTCTGAGCACTTCCTCTCCAAACACTGCAGGCTTTCCTGGGACTCGAGGAGTTTCTGCTCGGCTGCACTCAGTAACTCAGGGTAAGCCTGAAGTTCCTCTACACGCCGCTGCATCTCCTGCCTCACCTGCTCCAGAGGAGGCCAACACAAGGAGTGTGTGTGTGTGTGTGGGGGAGACAGACAAAGTATGAAGCGGATTAATCACAACAGTGGTGTTCTAGATGAATGAAACATATTCCATATGTTTTATGATGAACCCAACAAATGTTTTACTGCTCAACGTTTGCCCAAGCACACATTAGTTCAGACATCGTGCGGAAAATAAATCATTAGTTCGATAAAAGCGCTGAAGAAGATACCTGCTGAACTTCTGTCTCCCTCCCGTCTCGAGTCTTTTCTGTTTCTCTTAAGAGATTTGCACATTTCAGCCTAAGGCCATCAGTCTCTGCTTGAAGTTCTGCAACCTAGAGACAAAAAAGAAACTTTACTGAGATTACAAAGCTGATAAAAATCCAAACTGAGAGTTATTTATTAATTTAGAAGTCAGAAAATATAAAATGTTACACTCGTCACTGAAGGACAGACAAGAGCTGATTTATTCACCACAATCAGAATCTCCTTTCTAAGGCACTCATTAAAACATGATTTTCTAATTGCTTAAGAATAAAAAGCATAACGAGCGTTTGAAGAGCTTAAGAAATAAATGGATCGTAAATAATTAAGAAATAAAATGATTCAAAATTACTCAAGGATACTTGTAGAAACTATAATTTGCTAATAATCTTTTCTAAAAGGATGAGATTATTTCCCAAACCTCTTTTTGTTCATGAGTTCAGTTCAACTCGTTTTATTTATATAGCGCCAAGTCACAACAGAAGTCATCTTAGGACACTGAACAGAAACATTCATATATAAAAATAATAATTTAACATTATTTATCTGAGGAGCAGACTGCTTTGGATTTAACTCCATCACAGGCTCTCATCTTGAGAAAAATATGAAGGCGACAGTGGAAAGGAAAAACTCCCTCATGAGGAAGAAACCTTTAGCAGAACCAGGCTCAGGACAAGCGGCCATCTTCTTTGACTGGCTAGGCTTGGTAGGAACAAATACACAATGGCAGGTCAAGAATCACATGTGAAGATAGAAATAGTATCAAATGAAAACTATTCAATTTTATTGATTAATTTAAGGAAATTAGGTCAATTTGTCCTCCAGTAGTCTAAACCTATGGCAGCATAACAAGCCAACCCTAACTATAGGGATTGATCAAAAAGGAAAGTCTTAATCCCAGTTTTAAAACTGGACAATGTGTCAGCCTCACGGACAGAAACTGGAAGTTGGTTCAACAAGAGCAGAGTCTGATAACTGAAAGATCTTCCTCCCATTCTGCTTTTGGAAACTCTAGGAACCACAAGTAAACCTGCAGTCTGAGAGCGAAGTGCTTTGCTAGGAAAATATGGAACAATAAGATCTCGAATATAAGATGGAGCTAGGTTTTTGAGGGCTTTGTAGGTTAAAAGTAAGATTTTGAATTCAATTCTGGATTTGACAGAGAGCCAGTGGAGAGAAGCTAAAACTGGAGAGATATGATGATCTCTCCCACTAACTCCAGTTAAGACTCTGGCAGCAGCATTTTGGATTAACTGAAGACTTTTAAAAGAAGTATTTGGACACACAGATAACAAACCATTGCAATAGTCCAGTCTAATGACAAATGCATGGACCAGTTTTTCTGCATCATTTTTAGATCAGATGTTTCTAATTTTAGTGATATTACGCAGGTGGAAGAAGATGGTTCTAGTAATGTTTTTAATGTGGGGGATAAAAGACATGTCCTGATCAGAAATAACGCCAAGATTTTTAACATTAGAGCTGGAGGACAGATTAATGCCATCCAAGGAGGGGGAAAGACTGAAAAATTCTCAGTCTTGTCTGTGTTTAAAAGGAAAAAATTAAGGTTCATCCAGGTTTTTATGTCTTTATGCTTTTATGAGGTGATAATAATAATTAAATATGGTGTTTGAATCTAATTTTAGATAATGCATTTGCAAAAAAAAAAAGCTTTTTTTCCCACTTTAAAGCTTATCATTGTCTAAAACATTATTTTCATCAAACCTGATATTGGCACTGTTCAGCTTCGTGTTTCCTCTCTAGACAGACCGTTTTCTCCTCGATAAGTGCAGATTCAATGTCAGCGAGTTGCTGCTCCAGTCGAGCCACAGACGCCTGCAGTCACAGACATGAATGGAATACATTTCAATGAGTGCATTTTCCCCCACTCTATATTTCTACTCTTATAGTATGTGCATTTAGGGAAATATTTCTTACCTTGAGTGCTGCATTATGAACAGTGAGGTCTGCATTGTCACTGATGAGTTTTTCAACCTTTTGCGTCCTCATTTCGTTAGCTGAAGCCAACTCGTCTTTCTTCTTCTGCAACCTCGATGTCAAGTCTGCAACTTGACTTCATTAGAGAAGAACAGAGGAAACTTTCAGCTGTCTCATCTACACACACATGTCCAGTTTGTAGGAGAAGTTGGTGAACAGAGAAGCGACGGACCTTTTCAGGAAGTCAATCTGAGCAACAAGTTTCTCTTTCTCATTTGTCATCTGATTCTTCTGTCTGGAGTTTCTCTCTAACTGAGCTTTAGTCAGCTGAAGGTCCTGAAATTTAAAGCAAAAGTCTGACCTGTGACGGTGCACAGAAATCAAAACAGTCAATATTTACAACCATTTCGACTTTATACCTTTTCCTTCAGTTGTGCATAGCATTTTTCGATGGCAGCTTCAAACCTCTCAGCTCTCTGTTTCTGAGCTCGAGTCGCTTTCTTGAGCGTTTCTTTGTCCTGCACGGCTTTCTTGGTCAGAGAGGCAAAGGATGCTTTCAGTTCATCCACCTTGAGCTTCTGCTTTGTTACAGTTTGTTCCAGAGTCTAAAAATCAAACATCACAAGTTTCATGTGTTATTTAAGAATAACTTTACATTCACTGAAGCTTGTTTTCAGAGCTTCAGGCTATATATATATATATATATATATATATATATATATATATAAAACATATGTATTTTATTTTACCCGTAACTGAACAGTCAGGCGACTGTTCTCCACCTCCTTGTTGCGCAGCTGTCCTTGCAGGCGAGCACGTGTTGATTCTGCAGACTTGGTCATGTGAACAGCACTTTTAATGTTCCCCTAGAGAAGCAAATATAAACTTTTAAATAAACTATTTTAAATTTAACTTGGACAACATTTTTGTTCCCAATCAGCAGCTGTTCTACTTACCTGCTCTTCTCTCCTCATATTCATCAGTTCTTCAATCCTCTGCTCAGAGTCCCTCAGGTCTCTTTTTAAATGCTCAAGGAAGGAAGCAAGGATAATCAACAGACATTAGAAATGAACGCCCATCATTCTAGCTTTCTGGCATCATATTTAAGTTTGTCAGATTTGATAAAATACACTTATGTAAAATATCTTGCTGTGATGTTTCAGTACCGTTTGGTTTTTGACAGTGTTGTACATCAGTTAGATCAGCTCCAATCAACAAAGTTATAATAAAGTACCGTCTTTGAATCAACTACTTTCTCACACCAAATATTCAACCTGGCCTCTAGAGCTTAACAAAAAAACAATAGTGAAAAAGAAAAAACAGTCACCTCATTTTCACTTTCAGTCTGGGAGACCTTGTGTCGCAAGAGGTCTATCTCTTTGTCTGCATCAATTCGATTAACCTGTAAGAGGAAGAGTCAGTCACTAAAACGGGTCAATGCAAATTTATTAACACAACTTTGCTTTTCTCCCAAGAATAGACTAAGCCAGAATATTATGTTTTGGATAGAATTCAGCAAAATGCTTCAACATGTGCTGCAAAACTTGGTGATATTAAAAATTTCAACACCAACCTCTGCATCCTGAAGTTGTTTCAGCCTCTGCCGTACTGACTTATTTATCCGTCTAAAATCTTCCAGCTTTTCCAGTAAAAGTCCTCTCTGTCGTATGATTTGAATCTTGTCTTTGGAAGACTGTCCTAAACCCTAAATTGACAGAAGACAGCTAAATAAAAGTGCATACTTCCTATTTTGTTGTGTGCTGAATACCAAGTCGAGGGATGTGAGAATTGCACAACACTTACAGAAAATTCATCTTCAATTGCATCTTTGAAAGACGCAAGTTGTATGGCTGCAGAGCTGCCGGCAGCTTCAGCATCAATAAGTAGCTTCAGTAAAGCAGCCTTCCCATCCGTGAAGTCTTCAGTGCTAAAGAAAAGACAGGGAATGAGAAAATGTTTGAAGACGGTCATGTTTAAGCCTGGAAGATAAGGATACATTTGTACACAACCAGTTGATCTCTGCTCTTGTCTGAAGACTGTTGTGCACCCACTTTCCTCCTAGCTGATGGCAGTTGTCAAGATCACCACAAGTGAGATCCTCCTTGATGGAGCTGAATCCAAGGGGATCCTCAGGAGACATAGCTCACAGGATCTAAACAAACAAGACACACTAAAATTCAGTGTGAAATCAAAGAGCAGGGTAAAAGTTTAATTTTCTAATAAATTTAGTTTTATTTCACCCTTAGCCATTCTTAATTTTACCTGAGTCAGAAAGCCAGGTTCAGTTGTCAACCAAGCCAAGGTGTTAAGGTTACTCCACAGCAACACTAGTTTTTTCTGCTAGCTTTTCGTTGGCGCTGCTAACTTAACGAATGAGCAAAGTTGCTAACAAATACATTATGTTTATTGTATCTAGTCCTTTTTTTTATTTTAAGCGTATATTCTGGAAAATTTGAACACTACTCACGCTTTCGCTTTGTTTGTTGTCAATACAGCAATGCCACTCCCCAACTGGAGAGGCACCTGAGACGTCGAACATGATTGGCTAGCAATGAGGCGATTTAATGACGTCAATGGATTATCTCGCTGCTGATTGGCCCAATGAGAAAAAATAAGGCGGGACTACGTTTGATTTGAGTTTCAAACAGCCAATGAACTAAGAGAGTTTCTGAAACCATAGAAACGATAAGGAAGTTTACTGCCACCGCTGTTAAACCGTACTGGGATCAGATCAAATCAACGCAACAAAGCTAATTTCGTCTGTTTTGTTACTTGTAGCTCCGTTTACAACACATCTTTTTTTCCTATAAATACACATGTATTGACGTTTGTACTATAGCTTTACATCTATAAGAGGTTAAGCTAGCTCGACAGCTAATGCTCGGCTTGTGGAAATGTTTAAAGTAAAAATACTCTTTGTTGGTCCTACTGAGGTAAGTGAGTTATCAATGTCCAGCTCATGTGGTGTGGAGGATGTAACTTTAACTTTTAGATGTTGACGAGTAATTTAATCTTAACTCTACATTATTCATGCTGTACTACTAGCCCTTACCAAAAGAAATACAAAAATAGTGCGCACATTTTGTCTTCAGCCTTGAAAAGGAGTGTAGTTTTCAAGTAAAGATAAAAACCACAGAAAGTAGACTGGTTACATCTGGATTAAAATTTTCTTGCAGATCATGAAAGCTTGTAAATCAGTTTTTGATTAGTTTTTTTTTTAATTTATGTCTTAACTAGTCAGGGTGAATGTTGTGTAATGTAACCAATACTTGCATATAGTACAAATGCAATTTATAGTACTTCTACACAAAGTGCACCCATTTCAGTGTACAAAGGAAACATGTTCCTCTAAAATACCAATTAATTATTGAGAAATGTTTGTTTCAAATGTAATAATAAAAAAAATAAGCTGTATGCCTGTTTTTCAGAGTGGAAAAACTGTTCTTGCAAATTTTCTCTCTGACACGACGGAAAATGTGGGTGGCGAGTATCGACCTACTAAAGGAGCCAGGTAAAAAGCATGATTTCACCTTAACTCTAGATGACTCAAGACTTACATCAATGAAGAACAATGTAGTTCTCCTTAGAGGTTGGAAATATCAATACACAATTCACTTTCTACCTTGTCAAGGATACTGGAGTTTGAATCCCAGCTTGAGGGCAGTGGTGACAAAACATGTGACGTTGAACTCTGGGACTGTTCAGGGGATTTTAGGCAAGTTAAAAAAAAGCTTACGTGTAATTATGTCCCTTTCTTCTTAAAATATCACATTGCCTATATCTTGGTGTGGTTATGTTATATAATGTGTAAATGCTGATGCATTCTCTTGCAGATTTGAATCATGCTGGCCTGCGCTGATGAAGGACTGCAGTGGTGTGGTGGTCATTTTTAATCCCGATGTTCCAAGTCACCTCAAAGAAATCGAGACCTGGTTCTCCATGTTCATTTCCACTCAAAGTTTGCAGGACAAACAGTGTTTACTCGTAGCTCACCACAAGCCTGGCAGCGAAGTAGAAGAGAGGAGGCTGCATTTAGGTAACCTCTGTGAAGACGTGCAAAATTTGTGGCGTTAGCTTACGAGTGGTTTGTTTTCTAGACTAACTTTTTCTCTTTTCAATGCAGCCTCAAATCTGAGCAGACTGCAGCTTATTCACTCCAACCTGGAAGAGGAGCCAGAGGATGTAAGGCATGCCTTCTTCAGATACTTGGGAAATGTTGTAACTGCAATGACGGAAAGTCGAGAGCGAGAGGAGATGTCCATCATTACATAGAAATAAAGTCTGTAAAAATATCTGCACATTTCATTGGCTTATAAATGCAACATATCCCATTATTTTTTATTAATAATTTGACAGTGATGCATATCAAAACTTTTCCCTACAGTTAGGAAATAGTTTTTATTCATTGTTACATACAAGTGAAACAAAAAATGCCATCTTGTACGATTAATATTTATTTATATAAAAAAAATTTGCTTATGGTATTGAGAAAGTAAGAAGTGCAAAAGGAGAGAAAAAAGTTCATGATTTTTAGACATCGTATCCAACTATGCCTCCTTTGCCGATGCACTCTCCAATGAAGAACCACATCAGCACCTCAGTGGTGACTAATCCGTTCCTTATGGCATCCTGAATAAAATAAAAATATATATATTATTAAAGAGATCTGCCTCAAGCCAAGTTCAGAGTACAAGATTTTCAGTAGTGTTGCATTACATAGTTCACATTACCAGGCAACATTTTCTACACATCTTTTTCATCGTTTCGTCTTTTTCTTTATTCTAACGTAAAAATAATAAAAACCGTTTTGTAATATCACAGGTTACATTTTTTAATATGTGTGAGGGGAGAGGTGGTGCAAGGTGGGCCTGTGATCGGAAGGTCGCCGGTTCAACTCCTCGTACCGACAACATTAAAAAAAATGTGGGTGGGAAAGGTGAAACACCCACACCTGCCTCCACCTTCATTTGCCTCACTCTGGGCCCTTCAGCAAGGCCCCACCATCTGCTCCCCTGGGCACCCTAGATGGCTCCCTCCCAGGTTGGTGCAAGTTAGTTCGCTGTGGCGACCCGAGGAAGGAAGCAGCCGAAAGAAGAATATATATATTATGTATATATTTTTTTAATATGTACTATTATTTAACACTTTATTTGTGCTATCTTTATTTCATGATTTAAGTACATTAGCAGCTCTGGGCACATATTCTTACTGAAAAGGACCAGGAGTGGCTGTGATGATTAAAAAGGTTGCAGATGCCAGATCATAGTTAAAACTTGTCTCTTACTTGATTGTTAGAAATATGTTAGAATTATTTGTAATTGTTTACAATCTATATAAGCCTTTAAAAATAATAACTAAGTAATAATGCCTTATCGCCACTTTAAGTTAAACAATGTTTATCACCATCAGTGGATGTGTTAATTTATAAGGCTCTCACTTTAACTGTGGTCTGTCCCAGACGTCCAGACTGATAGCTCTTGACCAGCCCTGAGGCAGCATTGCTGGCTTTAGAGACCTCAGCAGGTGTCGGAGGAACCAGCTCGACCCGGGCGTAGTGCCAGAAGGTCGCTAGTCGGGGTTTGGAGTATGTGACAGCGGCTGCAATGACAAAAACACAACCTTATTTAAATAAAAAACACCAAAGTGAAGTAATAAAAACAACAACTGACCAAACAACTACCAAAACGACACAGCTGTTTTTACACCTGAAGGTCACTGAACCAACCTGAACTGCTTAAAACGGTTAACTAACACCAACTTATATTTGTCCTGCTAAATTAAAAATAAATAAAATACATTAATGCAAAAGAAAGAAAGAGGCTTACCTCCAACCAACCCAGGGACTTTAGCAACAAGTTTCAGAACGCTCTGAGCCATAGTGAAACTTTCTAAAGAAGCAGCAGTAGAAGAAGAAGAAAGCGGAAACAGTAAATGTGTTTCCGGGTGAAGAATTTCAAAATAAAGTCACTGATTATTTTGCTAATTTGTACGAACAGTAAAGCAAATAAACAATCCCTGTGTGCAACTTAAATTCAACATTTTAATCCATGATTTCAACGGAATATTTACTTTGTTATATTTTTCTACGTGCAGTTATTAATATTCTGTGTTTTTTTTTAGTTCTATTCTTATTCCTCTGCTTTAAATTAAAAAAAGTTGATATTTTTGTGCTTGTATGGGGTGAAAAGTAACGAGTTACACAAGGCAAAAAAAACAACAACAACAAAAAAAAACATTTTGTCACACCTTTGTAAAGAAGAATGCGTTTATTTTTGCTTTTTACATGGATGACTGATTACTCACTTGCCTGGCTCACCCTGTGCTCTACATAAGAAATACCTGCTGCAGTAACACCCAGCAGCCTAACAGAATTAACCCCCACTCCCATTTTTTATAGATTTAACTCCTATCTTCAGGATATTGTGTATACATGTGAGAAAATAGTGTAAATAAATCTTCTTTGAGCTCCATAAATATCCTGATTGAACTTTCTGAAAAAGTGAATGAGCCTCACAGCGCTTCATTTATTTTGTTTAGCAAATGGTAAAATCATTCTTTGGACAGTTTAATAAAAAGCATTTATAAGTGTAAAGTCAGGATCGTGTGTTTGAGCACAAGTGAAAGCGGGCTTGTTTTGAGGCTTTTCTAAAAAAAAAAAAAAAAATTCCTTCATGATGCAACTTCAAGCAAAACAGTCAGTGCTTTGTTCTCAAAGCAATTTTTATATTGGTACTTTTCTCCATTTATTTTTTATTTTTTTGTAATAGCTGAAGTTTTAGTGCTGCAGAGTTACATCACAGATGTGTTTCTCTTACTGCTAAACTTTTGTTTGATTTTCCTTCAAATCACTAGAGGGTGCTCTTAAATATATTTTTAGTCTAACAAGGCCTCAGAGACAAGCAGTTTGTCTTTTATTTTTTATTTTTTTGCTTTAAACTCAGCAAATACACCACTGCTTTAGTGTAAGATGTATGTTTCTTGGAGATGGAGCAGTTATTAGAGTCTGTTGGGTGAACTTCTAATGTTGTGCCTGCACACGTTTTTTTTTTATTAAATTCTCACAGTATTAGCTTCAATGCAAAGCTTATTGAGATCACCTGGTCTTGTTCAAAAATAAGAATCTCAACACTTTGGTTTTCAGAAGTTCAACCTGAACAATCGTTTCCAAACCTCAATTGCATGTACAGATAATGAAAAGGGAAATGATTGGGGGTTTAGATTTTTTTCATTTCAAGATGCAATTAAAATGTCTCTTTTGATTTCCTTGAATTTGTGGCTGCTGTTTACAGCACTGTTGCAGAAGGAAAAACAAACTACAACCAGAGAGTAAAAGAAAAGCAAACTTAAATAACCATCCACCCATTATCTTTAACTGCTTCTTCCTTTTGGGGTCGCAGGGGTCACTGGTGCCCATATTAAGCCATTGATTGCTGGGCAAGAGGCGTGGTACAACCTGGACAGGTCACAGGTCTATCGCAGGGACACAGAGAGACAAACGAGATTGAAAAAAATCACTCACACTCACACCTAGGGATAATTTAGAGATACCAATCAGCCTAACATACATGTTTTTGGTCTGTGGGAGGAAACCGGACTACCTGGAAAAACCCACGCATGCACGGAGAACTCCACCCAGAAACGCCCCTGGCTGGATTTGATCCAGCGACCTTCTCACTGAGAGGCAACAGCACTACCACTTAAAAAAACATTAACCAAAAATGTGTTTTTTAAATGATGATTGTTGTTTCATTAAGCCTAAAATTATAATTTATGAGGGAAACTGAGGCAAGGTTGCAGCCTGACAAACTAAATACACATAAAATGTAAAATGCATAAATGCAGAGACTTTAGAGAAGCTGAATTACACTCAGACAAGAAGACTAAATCAGGCTGGAGTGAAGGCTGAAAATCTTTTCAAGCTTTCAAATGGTCTGTGCACGCAGACATAATTATAACAAATGACTTGTGCAGCTCAGCCTTGGCAGCAAACAAACGCACACATTGAGTGACTGAGCAGCATGGCAGGGCAGTAATCAGTTGTAAGGAAACAGATAAGAGGACTCATTCAGTTTGTTTCATGGAGAAGTTTTATTTTCACAAGTCTGAGGCGATGAAATCATTTGTTTTATCAGATGTACAGTAGATCTTTTTCAATCTGAGAACCTAAATAGATTATCTCACAGCACACGTCCTTTTCCTTTTTCTCTTAATCTTCATCTCTGTCTGAATCACTGTGTTTTTCTGCTCTGACTGGGCTCTTTTCATTATTTCCTCTGGGATTATTCACATGTAGTTATCAGACTGGAGGTAAATAATCAATGAGAAGCAAAACTGCAACAGCCAACACGCATACATCTGATTTTAATATGCTTTAATTAGATTTTTTTTCGCTGTGTTTGCAATGTTTATCTTTAATCACTCAGATGGATAAGAGGATTATTTTCTGCATTTGCAAACTGGATTAAGTTTTAATAGTAAAAAAATAAAAACAGTTCAATAAGAGAAAGAGGTTGTTGCCTAAAGGGTTTAACACAGCAGTTCACAAGCTGCTGGTTATGGTGTCTGTGTCATTTATTTGCAACTTTGGTTTCACATTGATGTGCATATTCAGAAAATGTGGTTGGCTGGCTGCGGTGGGGACTAATATTAGTGTCAAAACAACTAAAAAAAAGATAAATGCAGCCGAAAACAGCATTTTGCTTTGCAGCTTTTGCTAAAACACGATATCCATGCGTCACAGATATTGATTAAATATCTTGCAGGGCAGCATGCCCACCTGATACCAGAGCACATTACTCATGGGATGTATTTTTACCACCCTGCAATAATATACCTGGCTTCTCTTCTTACAAAACCCTTCAAAAAAGTGCATCTCAGTAGCTATCATTTAAACTAAACATTTATATTAGGCCTGTTATATAGTAAAAAAGTGAGTTTATTTAAATATGTATATATATATATATATATATTCGGAAATGTCTGTGGATATATATATATATATATATATATATATATATATATAAATATAT
>NC_056506.1:38886397-38886740 GCF_014905685.2 Nematolebias whitei
CTTTAAGAATCTGTTGGACTCCTGGCAGGGACCAATGCAGACATGTTCCTGTTTTTAGTTTTCTACATTTGCCTTAGAATTTAGATGGGTTTTTTTTGTTACTTTTTTTTTTAGCCATCCTATTTGTTAAAAAAAAATAATAATGTGTATGACTTTTTATAACTGTTTATTGTTGTCGCTGTTGTCCATTGTTGTCATCATTCTTTGTTGAAATCAGGTCTCTCTTGTAAATGAGTCCTTTAGGCTCAATGGGATTTACCTGTCTAAATAAAGGTTAAATGAATTGAATTAAAAAAAATGTATATATATACATATATATATATATATATATATATATATATAT
>NC_056506.1:38886840-38921504 GCF_014905685.2 Nematolebias whitei
TATATATTTATATATATATATAAAGGAACTGTGATGGCTTGGTGGTCAGTGCTGTGGTCTTGACATCCTGAGGTTGTGGGTTAGAGCCAAGGCTGCATCAGGAAGGGCATACACACACACACACACTGACACATGTTCATCCATTAGAGACAAAAGAAGCTGAGACAGACAGTGTTGGTGCACAATGTAGGCGGCTGTGGCTGAGTGGTTAGAGCAGTCGCCCTCCATTGCAAGAGTTGGGGGCTCAAATCCACCAGCAGTCACATGCCGAAGTGCCTTTGGGCAAGACACTGAACCCCTCATTGCCTCCGATGTGTGTCCCATTGGTGTATGAATGTGATAAAGCTCTGATTATTCTCTGTAGAATAATTTGTTCAGTTAGCTTTGTAAATCTAGTAGAGTGCTTTATGAATGGGTAAATGAGGGCACAGATTGTAGTGTAAAGCGCTTTGAGTGTCTTAACAAGATGGAGTCCATTTACAATTTCACGTCTACTTATGCATTTGTCATTAAATGCCCTAATTAAATTCTGATCAGACGTTATGATATACAGTTACAGATCACATTCAGAGTTGATGATCTGCAATCAGCAGCCAAATTTAGTGAAGTTAGAATAGACTCTTCGTATTTTTTTTAATGTCTTACTTTTTTGAATCTTCAGTGTGATCCAGTTAGAGTGCTAATGTGTCATGTAATTTGTCACATGCCAGTTCATTTAAAACATTATTTTAAAATTAAACATATCCTAGAAAAACAAGCAAACAACCAAAATTATGCAGACACCACAGCCACATTAACCGAGCAACAAAATCACACATACAGACCAACTCAGGGCAGGGAGTTTTCCTGAAGGTTTTTTAAACCACATTGTTCATACGGGAACTAAATAAAAAGCTCTAAACTGTTTCAGATTGTTTGTGTTGTATCTTGGATGACTCACTAAATGTTTAAAAATACCCAAAATAGTGTTATTTAGGCCCTCCGTGTGATAAAATCAACTATGTAAAACTGACTAAAGACATTAGGAAAAATACTTTATTCAAAGTCCACTAACTGCTTCAAATCATTTTTGCAAATCAGCAGGTCTTTTCTAAATGTAGAAGATGATCCAAAAAGTGAACACAAGTTCAAAACAATAGTGTGAATGTTTATGAAGCATTCACACTATTGTGATCCTTTTTTCTTCTGTATGTTTTTTGGCGTGATTCTTGCCCCACAGTTTTCTATTTCAACAATTCATATATCAAAACATTCAGCTCTTTCAGGACAATCCTGCTATGACTTTTGGTATTAATGCAACTTTAGCTTTTAGAAATATTTGGCCTTTTCTGTCATTTTTACTGATAGGAAATGAATTGAGCTAATTTTACATCCTTCTAATTTTTACATCTGTTTACAACCTTTTACTGCTCCTTTCATATTTTTGTTCTGCTTCAGCTTCTTTCAGCTTCCTTGTGCAAATTTAAACTTTTTTTCAGCTACTTTCAGCTAATTTCAGCTGCTTTTTTCCCCACATCGGTTTTGTGATTCTTTCAGATTATTTCTGCTAAGTACATTTTTGTGCTTCTTCTAACTTCTTTCTGATAATTTCAGCTTGCTATGCTCC
The DNA here is from genome assembly GCF_014905685.2 of Nematolebias whitei. Lineage (NCBI taxonomy): Eukaryota > Metazoa > Chordata > Actinopteri > Cyprinodontiformes > Rivulidae > Nematolebias > Nematolebias whitei. The sequence goes on from NC_056506.1 coordinate 38,888,447, forward strand.
TTTCAGCTTATTTCTGCAAAATTCAGCTTTTTCTACCATTTCAGCTATACTATTTAGCTGTTTTATGCTAATTTTAGCTTTTTCAGCTACTTTTTTGCACTCATTTAAACTTTTTTCAATCTAATTCAGCAAAAATGTGCTCTCTCCATGTCCTTCCAGTAATGTAAGTTCCTTTCTAACTTTTTAGATGCCTTTCGTAGACTTTTTGGTAATTTCAGCTTTTTTTTTTAGATAATTTCCACTTTTTTGTGCTCATGTCTGCTTCTTTCAGCCTATGCAAACATGTTCTTTCTGCTTTCTTCTACTAATTTGAGCTATATTTTTCAGCTACCTGTTTCTTAGCATTTTTTTAGCTCTTTCCAGATAAATTCATGGTAATTTTCACTACTTTCAACCTAATTAAGTTCTTTAGGGTAATATCAGCTTATTATGCTCTTTTCAGCTTTTTCTGCTAGTTTCAGCTTTTTCCTGCTATTTCAGCAACTATTTAGCTGTTTTATGCTAATTTTAGCCTTTTCCGCTAATTCCACTATTTTTTTTTTAGCTCATTTTAGCTCTTTCCACTTCCTTCTGGTAATTTAAGCTTCTTGCTGCCTTTTCAGTTAATTTTCAGCTATTTTTGGCTAATTCCAGCCTTTTGGGGGGCTAATTTCTTAATTTTTGTGCTACGTAATTCATCAAAAATGTATTCTGTCTGCTTTCTTTTTCTAATTTAGGCTTGTACTTCCCTTTCAGCTACAATTCAGATGTTTTTCTAGCTAATTTCAGCTGTTTTTCAGCAAATTCTTCAACAATAAGCATTCACACTGCATTTTTGCAGTAAATGCAATTTCTCTAGTTGCAGTTTTATCACAGATTTGTAAAATTGAAAGTCCCAAAGGCAGAAGGGGATGAAGTTTCAGCAGCAACACAATAAAATCTAAAAAAAATATTCCATTTAGCTTTTTGACATTTACAAACATGGACATATTCATTTTAAACTCCTCAAAACAATGATCATTTTCAGTAAATGAGAATGTTATAAGTTCTGCAAACAGCACATTAGTCGTGTACCACTTTTCATCTGATTAATAGCAGACTGGATGTGAACTGGTTTGCGAGTTGCTCCAGTAAAGTGGCATGCCTGAATTAAAATGTGCGTGAGTCATCCTTAGATATTAAAGTCTGAAACCTCATGTTGGGTTTGGCTTTGGAATAGCTAAAAACAAACACTTAGAGAAGATTTATTGTCTTACTGAACACAGATTTAGAACAATACACAAACACTCGTTAACACACACACAAACATAAATAAAGCTGCTGGTGAGTCTTTTTCTTCTTTTTTTTTCTCAGATAGAGAAGATTATCTGTTGTCACGCAAAACAGTCTTCTGCTCCACGATGATATTACATCTGTGCTTCTTTTGATTTATTTATTTACAAGATGGCATTCTTGTTGCAAAAGAAGATATGAGCTGTTTGTGGCTGGTTCGACGCTCGTGGGAGTGGGTCTGTGTGGAAAAAAGTAGGCCTTATGTAAGAGGGAAGCTCGTGTGGATGCAGATGTGTTCATGGTTGTGTTCGTTTGCATTAATGTGGAGCGCTGGTGTGCCGACACCACAGGACAGATGAACAAAAACAGGTACATGACTCATGGCTGGAGAATGAAGAGAAAACAAGAGTCGGGATGAGCGCAGCAAAACCTCTTTTATCTCCTTCCAGACCTGCAACACTAGGAGCACGCTCACAGATCTTCATGATCTGTTACATCACTTTCATGTGTTGGCCTGAAAATACAGGCTTTATAGAAGGAGACATGATCTTGAGCAGAAAGAGCTGTTTTGCAAAGAAGTGCTTACATTATATTTATTTCACTTATGACAAGCAACAAATAGCTTCTTTTTTTTCCGTTGTTGGTAACTGTGTCATCATTCACACTATTGTTTTTCTGTTTTATATATGTTTATTTTTCATTATGTTTTATTGGTATATAATTACTTGTGGATACTTTTTGATATTAATCATTTCTACTTTGTAGGTTAGCACATGGCTGTTGTGACCCCCCCCCCCCCCCGTTATAAAAAACATTTAATTTTATGTACATTTTTTTCAGAATCAGAATAAACTTTATTGGCATTGCACCGAGATACAATAAGAACATGTATGTACAGCCGTCCGAAAGATGGACAGAGTGCACAAAGCTCAGACTCCTGAATCCAAATAACAGATAATTTAAGATTTCACTGCAATAGATGTAAATTTACTTTAAATCAATCAAAGATGGCTCCCTTTTAATATAAGCTGAATTTTGACAGATTAGTCCTTCGGTTCGCAGCAAAATGAACATTACTGTATTACAGCAGTTCAGAGAAGTTGTCGAAACAATGAACATAGGTGCCAGAGTAATACAAATAAAAATCCAAAATGCTTCTCAAATTTACATTTTTGCTTGTTTCAGAATGTGCAAGCATTTATTTTAACTTCTAGAGCTGAAAAAGCCTAAATCTGCAACTGAGCCAACCTGCTATAAGTGTTGTTTTTTTTGTGATATTTGAGTGTTATTGTGTTTTTTTCCTCTTATTTTATATTTTAGATATTTTGTATTCAGCATGTTTTCTGTTTCATGGTCCCTCAGTTTGACAGTGGGCATAGTTTCTCTCAGTCATCCTTACGTTCAGTTGATTGTCCACACCTGCTCCCCGGGTTGTCTGTTAATGTTTGCTGCTCTTTCAGTCTTTTTATTCCCTTAATTAAGTTTTACTTGTTTCATTTTCAGTCTCCTGTTGTTTTGAGTCTGCACTTAATAGCTTTTAAGCCATGACCTTGACACAAAATGGACAAATTCACACACACACAACAGTATTTTATAATGTTGCTTTTAGGGAAAAAAAAACCCTAAATGTTCACTGGTTTTTAATATTTATATCTAGCTTACTGTCAAATGAAACATAAGGGAATGTTTAACACAGAAAAGCAAGTGTATTTGAACCAAATGTTCTTGTTTGAAGGTTTTTGCAAGGGAAACGTGTCATTTAATAAAAAGGTGCAGGGTGATGAGAAGAGCTTTTGAACTTCAGCTCCCAGACTTGTTTGTGTTCAGCGACCTGACTCAATGTTCTGTGTGAGCTTACCTAACACTGAGAAGGGCTGAGCGAAGGAACAAACGATGTAAACTCATAAGACATTACAATTTAGATGCTGCCTTTATGTTGAAAGTAGCTGGACGATGAGAAGTGAGGACTCAAACTGGGATCAGTTTCATTATGGACTTGGAGCGTCACAGAGCGGCAGCTGCTGAGTGTGCTGCAATAAACAACTCTTTCTGTGTATTTATTTTCTGTAGTACTGATTTATTTTTTATCAACCGACCAAGTTAAACAGAATGAAGTTTAATGTTTTATTTCTCCCATGTAGGAGTTGGAGACATATTAAATCAGCAATGACAGAAATCAAAATGTTACTGTGATCTGAACAGCCCAGAGTCCACACTAAGAGGAGATATTGTTTATGCCAGAAAAAACAAAACCGGTCCTTGAACTGGATGGTAGCCCTCATTTGAATCCCAAACTTTCCTCCTGTTACTATTTCTCATCAGACTGAACACCAGGGGCAATTCTATAATCTGATCTTTAGGGGCGCTTAACCCCCAGTGTTGACAATGGCTCTTGGCTTGAACAACATGGTGGCCATTGGCACCTGAAGCATTTGTAATGTTGGGGGACACACTGGTGGGAGGGTCTGGGTGTCCTCCCCTTGCAAATTTTGAATGAAGTAGATGCAATTTCCTGCATTCTGGTGTATTTTAATGGGTTGTTAAACATCTACGTTTACCTACACTTGATTCAATAACTATTTTAGAGAGCAACAAGAGGTAGCCTGACCAACAGCTCTCCTTGTGTGAATAGAGCATGTTCTGCTTCTCTCACAAATCCAAACACCCCCCCCCCCCCCCCCCCACCTCTGGTCAACAACTGCCTTCAACTGTATTGCGGTGCACAATACAGATGTGCAAGCCAAGATGCTACAGATGCAGCGCTCCGCTTCTCTTACGCATCCTACAGCACCACCAGGGTAATAAATATTTTACATGAAGCTCAGTGAACCTCTTAAAACAAGATAATGAACTTTGCAATCTTTAACTGTTAGTGTACCAACAACTTTGAATTGAGTTGTACATTATCCCCCCCCCCCCCCCCTCCACAACTGACCCCTCTATCTTTGTCCCTTGCTCAGTTGTCTTCAAACAGTTTGAACCCATTTCACTCCCATTTCTAAACAAAGTTGTTGGTCAGATGAAACACTCCGGTTCCCGCTGACCCCATTCCTGCGTCGTTTCTCAAACAAGTTCTACCCATGATTGGACCCTCTGTTCTTACCATTGTAAATAGTAGTATTGTGACAAGTGTGGTTCACGATGTTTTCAAGCATGCAGTAGTTCATCTGTTAATTAAGAAACCTGGACTTGACCCTTCGACTTGCTCAAATTTCAGACCGATCTCGAAACTTCCCTTTCTGTCCAAAATCCTGGAGAAAATAATTTTCATTCAATTAAATAAGTTTTTGAATGAGAACAGAATTTTTGATTTTTCAGTCTGGTTTTAAGCAACTCCACAGCACTGAAACAGCATTAGTAAGGGTTTGTAACGATATTATGATATCAAATGATTCTGGTCAATTTGTGGCACTTGTGCTCCTGGACCTTATTGCTGCTTTTGATACTGTTGACCAAGTATCCTTATATCATGGCTGGAACAGTGGGTTGGGATTACAGGTGCTGCATTAGAATGGTTCCGCTCATACCTGAGTGGTAGGAGCTTTAGTGTCAAGGTTGGTAATAATGTATCCGTCTCATTGCCTCTTTCTTGCGGGGTCCTACAGGGTTCGATTCTTGGACCTCTTCTGTTCTCACTTTATTTGCTCCCACTGGGGTCCATCCTGAGGAAACATATGGTCTTTCATTCCATTGTTATGCTGATGACTGCCAGATCTACTTGCCTGTGAAACCAGCAAGTATTTGCTCCATTCACCCTCTGTTAAATTGTCTGGATGACATTAAGGCCTGGCTGGCTTCAAATTTCTTAAGTTTTAATGATGAGAAGACTGAAGTCATTGTCTTTAGCCCTAGCTCAACTGCTGCCTCTGATCCTGTCAACCTGGAATCTCTTCAGCCATATCTTAAGCAGTCTGGTAAAAATCTCGGGATGGTTTTAGACTCTGACTTCAAGTTTGACAAACAAATCAACTCTGTTCTGCAGAAAAGCTTCTTCCAAGACAGGTAGCTAAGCTCAAGCCAGTGTTGTCCAGACCCGACCTTGACAATCTAGTCCATGCCTTTGTCATGACCTGATTGGACTATTGCAATGCACTCTATGCTGGGGTCAGCCAGGCCTCCATTTCACTTTTTCAGCTTGTCCAGAATGCTGCTGCTCGGCTTTTAACTGGAACTCGCAGGTCTGAACATATTACACCAGTTCTGTCCTCCCTTCACTGGCTCCCTGTGCGTAGTAGGATAGTCTTTAAAATTCTTCTGTTGACCTTCAAATGCTTGAACGGCTTTGCACCCCTTTACCTCTCTGAGCTACTGGAACCGTATGTTCCCTCTCGGGCCATGAGATCATCCGATCAGCTGCTTTTGGCTGTTCCAAAAAAAAAAAAAGGACTGAAGTTCAGAGGAGATCAGGCATTTTCAGTCTTGGGCCCCAAACTCTGGAACAATCTGCCCCCCAACATTAGGCTGGCCACCTCCCTTCCTCACTTCAAATCCCTGCTAAAACACATATGTTCTCACAGGTATTTCACACAGTGTAAATTGATTTAGTGTTCTATGTTCTGTGATCCTATGTTTTAAATGCTTTTTATTAATTCTTTAGTATTATTATTAGTGTATGGTATTTTTTTTCAATAATTTTACTCCCATTGATGTTGTTGTTAAGCACTTTGACAACAGGTTCTGTTTTAAATGTGCTCAAATAAAGTAGACAACTTGACTTTATTCAAAGCCACAAAACCCTTCAAGGATGAATCTATCCAGATGTGAACAACCTCAATTTGGAAAGATTTATTTGACTGGATTTTTAATATACAGGCTAGTACTGCCGTCTTTAAACAACTCCAACCTCAAAAACATTAAAACATCACATTCATCTGAATCTTTTACACCTCTATCAGTTTTACATGTCACTGTTTTTTTTTTTACATAAAGCAACAGCAGCAACTAGCTGTGTCACTTCCTGTGCAGACTGAGCCACTTCCAGAAGGAAAATCCTAATATTTCTGCTTGAATAAACACGTGGTGTGAAACTGACCACAGCGTAAATGTTTATGAAAATGTGTGATTGCTGTGACACTTCTAAGACTAGAGTTGTTTTAAGATGGCAGCAGTCCACTTAGATTTTAGTCCCGTTTGGACGAGCCGTTAGCTTGTCAGTCCAATCATAGAGGAAGTTTGTTTCTACAAAATGAGGTCGCTCAAAGAGCTATCTACAACAGGTAAGATATTGGATATAACCATCCAACAAAAAAACACTTCACAATACCCAAACTATCTCTTTACATAAACAATTAACTGATAAATCCTTAAGAAAGAAAGAAAAAAAACTCAACAATACATTTGACGTTATTATACTTGTCTTTTTTATTGTTAGTCTGCTAATCAGGTGTTCACAGATTTCCCAAAAAGTGGTCACAGTTTAAACATTTTGGCTCCTCATTCATGCATTAAGTCTTACACTTGTATCAAATATAAATGTGCTACAAAAGAAAGTGCCAATAATAGTAACAATTATGAGCAGTTATAATCATATTTGCACTACAGAAAATACGCCATCTCAGTAGCTGAAGTATGCAACAGAAGAGACACTGACTGAGATCATGTCATAAATACAGAGGCTTACTGTAAGTGACGCCCACAGAAGCTTATATGAAGCCTTTGAACTGAACATTGGGGTGGAAATAAAGCTGGAAAATCTCTGCTCCTGTGATGTTTTAGATGCACCAAACCAACAGGAGCAGATTTCCTCCATCAGAAGCATCAGAGCCTGCGGTTTAGAGAGGATGTGTGGGTGCGTTTATGTGCTTCCTCTGCTCTGATTAACGCATGATTGCGCTCTGCTCTGGCTGCTTGCTGGAGAACGGCCTTGATGAGGCTTTGTGGGGAAAAGTCTAATGGATTTATAGAGCAGTATAGGAAAAAAGACAACTTCACTCAGGTAAAAGTTACTGTTTCAGCGCATAGACACAGGAAACTAATTACAGATGTGAAATTATTTTTGCTCAGAGGGTGGTATCTTAATTGGACAGGTGCTGCAGGTTGACTGCAGCCGCGTCACAGTCTCTAGAGGGCGTAACTCCGGTTCCTGCTGAACTGAGCCAGTGCTTGTTTAATATCCAACTGTTATCAGCTCAGTAGGCACAGGAGGTTGAGCCCAGGCGCCGGCACCAGCAGCAGGCAGACGCTGCCTCAGGTAAATAGACAGACGACATTCACTTAAGAGGACTTTTAAGTTTTCCATTCATCACACGTGCATATATGAATAATCTCTCATATGAATTCACAGCGTGCAGCTTTATTTTCATGTGTTCAGGTTTTCAAACACTACTGAAACACCTCGACAGCATAACAGATGCATGAAAAGAAACAGAAGCACAAACTGTTGATAGAGTTTGTTTAATAAATAATTTAGTGTTCCATTTGTACAGAATTATAGAACCTGAGCTATGTGATACATTATATTTGCACGTGAAAATAACATTTTTAGTTAAAAGAGGAAAATACATCTGTAACCAAAAGAATGTGGTTTCTCTTCCTGTTTGAAGGTTTAAGGTAACAAAGAAATCCAAGTTTTCAAATGAGATAAATCATATTTTACATAATATACAATTATTATTTTTTTAACAAATACAGAGCTAAAATTTGACGTGGTAGTCACTGATAATTATTTATAACACATATTCTGTTTGTCAAATAACATTGCATGACATCACACACAGCATGATTTCCATGAGGTTTGATCAAAACAGCTACAATGATTTGTCTAAACAAGATGAACTTATAGTCTCAAATGGCAACAAGCAATGAGCATTCCTTCAATGAATGTGAGGCCTGAACAAAATGTCATTTTAATAATCTAAAGGGGAAATTTAAATAGTACTTTTCAACAAAGTTAAAATCCAATGAAGTAGTTGACATAAACACATGTCATCTGAAATATTTACCTTTTAAAAAATGTAAGCTTTGGACATAGTTTTTATTATTTGACTGTCTTATTCAACAGATTTCCAGTAACTACAACTTTGTTGGTGTGCAGGAATGTGTCTGTTAGAAAAGCTGCCAGCACCAGCTGAACCTGTTGAACCAGAGTGAAGGACCACAGGTTATCCGCTCAGACACAGCAGACACAGACTGTCCCTCCCTTATAAACTCAAGCTGGAGCGACGTCAGACCTTAGTGACGTCTCAAGAATCCTACAGTCTACTGAAGATGAAATCAAATAAGACGGAAACATTATTACAATTAATTATCTTCTTGTGACAACTTTGCTGTGAGTAGCAGAACTGCTGATTATAGTTTTCCACTCAGCTGTCATGCCATGGCTGTATCTTTCATTTTTAAATAATTAAGTGACACAAGATTACTCATTATGTACAGCATCACCTTAGCTGAAAGCAAACAAAGCATGTAGACTTAATCCCATTATTTCAACTGTCAGGCACGGTGGTGGACGGCTGATGATCTGGGCTTGTTTTGCAGTCAGAGGACCGGGATACACTGGAGTCACCAAGTTAACCATCATTTCTGCAAATCTCCACTGATGCAGCTTTTTGAAAAATAACCAGATATATTCTACAGCCATGTAAGAGTCTGAAGAGGTCATTTAAAAAGAAGAAAGAAAAAAGTTTTGAGGCTTAAAGTGGCTCATCAAGTTATTGGATCAAAGGGTTTAGTCCAATTTTTATTAGTTTAGTTTGTTTTTTGAGCTATTTGCTACATTAGCAAAACTGAAAACCTTACGTGATCATGTCCATAAGGTTTATTATCCTATTTATTTTAAAATTATTATTTGTTTTGAGTCTGTTCTTTTGAATAATTTGTCTGAAATATAACTTTAAAACAATATTTTGTTTTACTGTCAGTTCTTCCATTGAATTTATTGCTTGAAGAAATATTGTTAATTCAACACAGGTTAATAAGGAGATATTTAATGGTTTTTGTTTTTTTAGCAACCTTACTTAAATAAAGTATTTTTCAGATGTATTTATTTGGAAAATGATTAAAAACTCAGTTAAAAAGATATGTGTATTTGAAAATGTTACCTAAAGTACATTTTGGAACATTAGTAACATTAACATTTTAAAATGCATACATTTTTTTTCAAATTGAGCTAACTGCTGAAAAGTATTGGATACATATATTTGTAATATATTTTTAAAGTGTGGTTTGAAAACACAAAACTTTTACAAATACATTCAAAGTGTATTTTAAAAAAGTTTAAATGAAGTATACTTTGTTGAAATTTCTGTTATATTTTACAAAACACATGTTTTATAAAATGTAACAAAATATATTTCATAGCAATGTACTTGAAGTATATTTGGATAAATGTATTTATTTTACATTTGAGATGTAATCCTAATAAGTACATTCACTTTAGAACACATTCTAATGTATTTCGGGAACAGGAATCCTACTGAAAATATACTTAAGTACATTAAATTTTCACCACGGAAGTTCTGGTGCAACATGAAAATACACATAATGAGGTTAAACAACAACATGAGAAACTAATGAAACAACAAAATACATAGTTTTAGTCCAACATCAACAGCAATTAAGGCAGGATAATTAAAGCATCAGATTTTAAAACGCTTACAAAACAGCCCCCCCCCCCCCCCCCCCACACACACACAGAATCAGTGCTTTCCTTTCATGGCCACCCAGACAGTAAATGAGCTTTTATGTGCGCTACTTGTTTTCCTGATGGAACATTTCCTGTACGAATAAGAATTCCCCTTTCGGGCTAAAGGGTCTTTCTTAAAGTTTTCATGTTGTCGTCTTTGCAGCAAAAAACCTCTAAAAACTCTCATTTCCAAAAATATAGAAAGCAAAACAAGAAGGAAAATGTTATCGTGAATGAATGCGAGATCATCCATCAAGCATAAAGCTAAAAACAAACAAACAAACAAAAAAAAACGTACTCAACAGCCAAATAATCCAACATCATCATGATGAGTTAATTCAACTATGCAAGCCCAAACAGCAGATTTCCGAGGTCTTTGTCCTTGAATGCAGCACCTCACGAGCATCAAAGCAGCACATTTCATATTAGCCTCTTTACGTCCATGATTTATCGCTGTCTCGTTGGTAGAAAGCTGAAAATGTTTGTGAGGAGCGGAACTTAGCCACTGTGAACACAGGCTGTCACTGAACTGTTCACGGAGCGAGCTAAGTCCTTCCCCTCCATCAAACTCACCTGGAGGGCCTCTGTTTGGAGTTTACACACTTTCTGCTTCGATGCAGCAATGCCCACGAGTGCTTGGGGCAGAAGTTTGGCATATGGGATTACCGTATTTTTCAGACTATAAGGCGCATTAAAAAAAAAACTAAAATATTTTGACAGATTTTTGAGCACCTTGTACCACATAAAATCAGTTCAAGGTCAGTAAGCACACCCAGAATTAATACATAAGCTGCACTGGATTATAAAGCTCACTGTTGATTTTAGAGAAAATTAAAGCATTTTAAGTGTGCCTTATAGTCAGAAAAATCAGAGCTTGACCAGAAGGAATATTCTTCTGTACTGTTATTTAATCTGTAGTAACCACTCATTGAAATTATGGATTAAACAAGTCAGATTTGTCTGGCGTTTGCAGAATATTCATCCAAATTTATCAAAACATCTTTTAAGTTTTGTAAGTGAATCAACTTTAATTATCTGCATCATTTATTCTGGTCATTTTGGGCACATGCTACTTTTATTTTTTTAACAAATTGTGAGTTTTAGGCTTATTGCTTTACTTATGCCTCTACGTTTGGTTTGCTTCAAAACTAATAAATTACTTTTCAGATTAAAATTTGGGTGGAACTAATTTGCACAAAAAACAAAAAAAAAAAAAAACAATTTTTGGACTATATCTTATAAATTCTAAAATTTCTTTATTTTATGCCTTTTTTTTTTCGGACTTGGGACTCCACTATTGTTCATAAAACCTCAAACACTTTTGTTGTTGCATGCTTTGAATAAATCCTAATTTATGTTAGTTCAGTTTATGCTAGTGCTCGCATTAAGCGTGTAAATTATAGCCGAACAGAACCTATGAGAGTCGTGCTGCTGCTGTTCGGCGTATTGTTTTTATGCTATTAGTGCTTAGCGTATTTTTAGTTAATGTTTTTTTTAGTTCATATCTTAGATCTCATTACTGTTTTTCTTTTACATTTTTATTGTTGGATGTAACTGGGACCCTGTGTACAACATTTCGCTCCACCACATGTACCACATGTGGTGCAAATGACAAATAAAGAAACTCTGACTCTGATATAACAGTTCTTGAGATTATTTCCAGATATTAAAAAATCATACTTTAGTTACATTTGTTGTGAAATGATAAAGTAAAACTAGGCATAAATGAATAAAAACTATGAGCTGTTTAAGCTGTTTTTGCAGTCATTTCCTAGTTTTGCTCTTTTTACTTGACAACTAAAGGTCAGATATTTTAAAAGTACAAGTTTGTTGTAAAGAACAATAAACAACCTACATGTGTATTTTAGGGCAGTATTAAGAAATAACATCTAATATCTTCTGTCTAAATATAGGAATCTCAAAGGTTCACAAGACTGACAGTGTTAGGGTTGTAGTCATGAGACTTCTCACAAATATTACTGTATTATGAGCCTCCATCATATGACGCAGTGCTCATTATACACGCTCCTGGAACATAAAGTGCAAAAATAAAACGACAACAAGTGACCTCAAATACATTGTGTGTTGCATTAGAGCATGAAAATACCATCTTTAAAGCAAACTGAGCAAAAACTGAAAGCAAAACCAGACATGGAGTCCAAAAAGCGTTGCAGGCTGAAAACAGATTAGTTATAAACAGATCCATTATGGAAGTAAAAGGACGCAAAATCCTAAGATTAAAGTGGAAAAAATTGTATCTATGTAATTTCATGTATTTAAAGTCACACAGTGTTTGGTAGTGAGTTCGAATGGTGCAGCTTAGGAGATGATTCATCACTTTTGCATGTCTGAGCCATGAACAGAATGTGAACTCGTTTATTTGACAAAGTCTTGTTGCGCCGACGTTTACACGGCTGGTGCGAAGCAGCCGCCATGTTTTAGAGACGTGCGTGGGTCTCAGCTGTAGCTGGTTGGAAATCCCTGGCAATGTGATTTACATGACATCACAACTAAAATCACTCTGCCAGGAATCCCTCCAGCTAAAGCAGCCTGATCAGCATCCTGTTTGGGAACACAGAGGCAGAGGAGGTGAGGAAGAGGAGGGAGGGAGGAAAGTAAACAAAGCCAGCAAACTAAAAGATCATGTTCTGTAAAGAGCGACGCAGGCGAGGACAGAGAGAGGACTGCAGGTGTCTGTCTGAGTACACATCAGCGTGACACAGTCCATTTACCCCTTCATCACCATGTAATTATGAGACACACACTTTAAATGTTAGCACATGTCGTGCTCGGGGTGTGTTGGTGCTGATGAAGCTTTTTGTGTCGCTGACGCACCTGGATAAACAGAGACGCAGGTTATATCTACAGGCTCCTGGTGGGGTGAGTGACGGTGCTTATGAGGCTGTGTGTAAGTCATCCATCAGGCCCGGTTCTGGAGCTGGTTCAGAGTTAACTCTTAACAAACGCTGGTAAGAATTATAATCATGGCTGCTGATGTTCACTTTTGTTCTTGTGGAAACCAGCAAAGCTCGTTTGATACAAAACCTAACAATTGACGGGTAAAATTCTGGCTTTATGAAACAAATTCAGCTAATTGTTGAAGTTAATGGATTTCTATTGCCCACTGCTGTTGAGTTAGTAAAATATCTCATGAACCAATGGGTGGATTTTTTGTGAAACTCAGAAAGTACCCACTGGATGTCCATCCATAACTCGCGTTTGGAGCCAAATCAATTAAAAATGGCTGTCACAGCTAATTAACATTAAAACGGCTTTAACTCTGTGAGTTGTACAGAAACTGAGCTAAAGTTTTATGTTGTAAATGAGGGTCACCCCTAACAGATACTCTGAGCTACATATTTTTATGAGATCTTGCATGACATCACAACCGACGTTACCAAAGTTTGACCCAAACCGTTTTAATTAAACAATCGAAAAGTAATTTTTTCACAAAAATTTGTCTGCGGGCATGAATGAACTGTTCCTTCTTGCTTTTTGACAGAAACAATGTGTCAACAACAGAAACTAAAAGCAAGCAAAATAATGTAATGAAGGAAGTTAAAGTACAAAAAGTAGTAAAATCCATTAAAATTTAAAACTGAAATTTAAAACCAAAATCAACGTTTAGATGAAAATTACACAAATCATAAAAATGAAACCAGTATTTTAGTTGAATGCACTTCCAATGAAACACGCCTGAAAGCTAATTTATTTGCCACAATCATGAGTTGATTTTACAATAATTAGGGCTCGAATGTGTTCAAAGCCAATAATTTAAATAGTTTGGTGTCATATTTGCATTTTGTTCTAAATTAAAACAACTAAATTATTTCCTTTTATTTTTTGCTAAAGGTTGTTTCCTCTCTTACAAAGCAGTTACTGAAATTATGGTAATAAATAAAGAAGTTATTTCTCCAAAAGCCACTGACAACGGTTTTCGTCAAGCAGAATAAAAAAAATTAACTATTTGTGAGACGTACTTTAGAAACCATTGTATGCACAATGGACAACTTAGAAAAACTTTCTTTACCATAGTACTTTCTTGCTTTTCAGCTTCACCAACAGGAAGTGTTTTTCCCAAACTGGGTGAATAATCAGCTTTTTCGCCCACTACGGACTGGAATATTTCGTCTTTCTCTGTTAGCAAAATATTTCATAAATGATTGGATAGATTTAACTGAAGCTTTTGGGGAAAACTGAATGGTTGTAACTTTACAAATGTTTACTTTTTGGTATCACTCCAATAAAAGATGCCCCCACAGCCAACTCATTTTAGAAAGCACAAAGATAGCTATCATTCAGCCAGTATGACAGATATTGTGCTAAAATTCGGGTCTGATTGTAGCCAAGAGTAAATAAGTGCAAGATCTTTGGTTAAAATTTTAGCATTAACTATTGGTGCCAACCCTGTTTGTCTGTTAGCAAAGTATTGAACGTAAGTCTACAACTGATTAGCTTTTGGAGTCAACCCAATCAAAGATGGCTGCCACAGATAATCAATATTAGCTAGCACAGAAATGGCTAAAACGCAATACTCACAACTAAAATCTGATTTGGTATTATCTCAGTATATACTTGGAGCATGAGAGCTTTATTTTAAGGGTTTGACCAAAACATTTCTAAACTTTAGATGACTTTAGTTTAAAACTCTGACATGAAATGAATTCTAGGCCTTTAATTAAGCAAGCAGTTCCTTATTCCTTTAAATACGTTAAAAATGATTTTTATCCCTTGATTGCATTTGATTGTGTGGGTAAAAAACAAAACCACATCCTCCTCCTTTGAGCAGAAAACACTGGAGGCAGAAACCTGACTACGCCGACACTTGGCTGACCCGGCGTGTCTGATGCTGCGTCTCAGAAACAGAAGTAAAGGTGCTGCACGTGGTCGGACTTTGCAAGTATTTATCCCGCCTTTCCTTGATTGAATTGAAAGAAGAGGAGCTGTAAGCGGATCAGTCCAGAGTAAACAGCCACCTTCCTGCTCCTCTGACTCGGATATTCCAGTAAAATCTGCGGCTCTTTGGCCCAAACTTTTAGGATCGCTGCTGCAGATTCAGACAGGAAGGAGGTGTTTGACGGGAACAATCACATGAAACGTTGAAAGCTTTTAAAGTGGAAACAAAATGCAGAAAGTTACTGAGATTATCGAGCTCGAGACATGCCTGATGATTTCACATGACCACAAGTTGCATGTTTTGCACCTTTAATTGCTTTAACAATGTATTTGCATTTTGTGTGTGTGTCAGAGCTGCAGTATTTCTCCATAAAACTTTCTGCTCCTCTGTTTTAACTCGCAGCTGACTGACAGTAATGGACACGGACTTGTCTGTTGTGGCGCTCAGCTCTGACAACCAGTCACAGTGACTCAGCAGCTCGGTTCTGTCTGCCGGTTCCCATCAGCATCTCCAGCTTTCTCTCTCGATCTCTGCATCTTTTAACCAGCAACCCGTCAGCACTGACTGCACTCGAAATGTGCTCAACTGCAGAGGTGAGGTCAGTCGTTATCGCTGGTCGGAGTGACAAGGCTGCACACGGGGACATTTCTGCACCTTTTTCATAATGTGACACGAAATGAGCAAAACCGGCTCAACTAAAGGGAAATGCAACCAGGTGAAAGCTGCAAACACTGAAACTTGTCTAACAGTACAGACCAGGATAACAACCGTCTCCCCTTGCTCATTGCTAACTCTTGGCTCGAACTGTTTGACAGCTAGCAACAACTGTCTTGGCTCATCATCTTCATCATCCCAATAAAAGCAGTGAGTCTGTCCATGATTAATGGCGTCCAATCACTCCGCACTCTGTTTTTTTCCCTGTTCTTTTCCATTTCATGCCTTTCATTCTTTCAACATAATAGCCCTAGCATTGCTTGAAGGCATACATATCGCCTGCCACCTCTGAAGCCAGAGTTTTAGACTAAAATCATCTTATGATAAGAAAAGTTGTAGTCAAACCTCAAATATTATATTTAATCTCATGCAATATCTTACATGATATTTTAGGGATTGGTGTATGTGTTGTGAATCACTGTCACCTACACCTAATTTTATCTTATTATCTGTAAAATTGCCCGAGTTATTGCCGTTTTTGTGTTGCTTAGCTGTGGCGGCCATCTTGAATAGGGTTGACTCCACATCCACATCCATTGATACCTTTCTGCAAATTTCACTAAAATTGGTCAGGTGCTTTGTAAGGTATTTTGCTAACAGTACAGACTATTGAACACAGACCAAGGCAAAAGTATATATACCATATTTTTCGGACTATAAGGCACATTAAGCAAAATAAAAGTCAGATAAGTCTAACTTTATTCAACTCATTCACAATAACTCTCAACATTGTTCAGTTGTACCACATAAAATCAGTTCAAAGCCTGTAAGCACAACCAGAATTAATACGTAAGTCTCACTGTTGATTTTTGAGAAAATTAAAGGATTTTTAAGTGCACCTTATAGTCCAAAAAAAAATTTTTTGTCTTTGGTGGCGAGTGATAACGAGACAGAAGACACTATACAAACCCATGAACATCTTAAAATGTTTATTCTCCGCTCATTTGATGAGTTTCACATAGCTATAACCACAACGTTTGTTTAGTGAATCACCTTTAAGTCTTTCAAATTACAAACATTTTCCTGGACCATGTAGGACGGAAAAACAAGAATCAGAAATCCTGAACAGCCAATGCCAGCCACCACACCCTACACATTTTTAACACTTAAATGCCTCACGAATGGCGGACTCGCAGCAAAGCCTGAAGCTCTGCTGTACTTTGACCTTTCAGCTTCAAGTGCTGGCATGTTCTTTGTGAAAAGACTAATAAAGTTAGCAGTAATTTGCCTTTTCTAGCCTGGCTTTTATCGGCTGTAGAAGTATGCTTCAAACACAGAGTAGCTGCTGTGGGAAGCCTGAAAGTGCATCCATTTCCACAACACCCAAACATCAGCAGCTGCCACTGCAGACTGGGAATGCATTAACCCGACACTCGGCACACAGATGGATCTAATGCTCCGGAGCCAGAGCCGGCTGCTCCTCTCAGCTTACCTTCCCACTCGCTGGAGAGCTACACTCACCAGAGCGCTTCTCTCGTGAATAACCTGTGATTTTTAACAGCCTGTGCTGTATCTTGTCTGGATCCCTGTTTTTTTTTGTTTTTTTTTGGCGCAAACCATTGATTGGACGCGCTCGGGGCCATCTTTTATTATCTTCAGCAAACAGTAACTCTGTAGATATTTCTGTAGTCATCTGAATAATCAGTTTATAGAGATGCTCTTTGATGTTTTATGCTTTGTAGGGGATTCCTATTTATTTAAACAACTGTTTAAATCAAAAGATAGCAGGCCGGCGTTTCATTACACTCCAACTGGAACCTAAAGATTTCATAAATACATCCACGGCTACGCCCGCGCTCCTTTGAACAATTTCACTTCCAAACGCAAGCAATAAATGCATGTGTCCAAATAGTCTAAGTATCAACATATGTGTAGGACTAAATCTTAAAAAAGGAGGTTCAGAATGTGCCTAATTATAAAGAACAGGATGGTTAGCATGTGCCTGTGAAACAAATCAACAAAATTAATTTAGTTGTGGTTTGGCTGCAGCAGCACAATCACTTCTGCAGAGACTTTCTGCCCACTAAACCTCTTGCAGACCCACAGTGCTGCAAGTCTGGAGGCTAAAAGACCCTTAAAGATCCCTTAGTTTTATTGACGTCTCTTCGAGTTGCAGGGGGAAGGTACTTCTCCTAAATTGCCCTCTGTAGACTCGAAATGGTTGAAGTTTAGCCTTGTCTGGGAGAACAAATTGCTTCTCTGGATGTTTGGAACCAAACATGAACCTCATAAAGGACTATTCATCAACAGATGGAGATTTCCAGCTGTGATTAAAAATGGATCTCGTATTTGTTTGTGGGGCATAAAATAATACAGAAGTAAACTATTCTTTATGTTAGTTTGAATTTAGTTGTTAACATTTGATCAGTGATACATAATTAAGGAATGAAGGTTTGTTTGTGCTGCAGGGGCGCCTCCAGAAAGTTTTCAAAGGGGCAGCCAGATGAAGGGGGCATCGACAATCTTTGAGTGGCTCATCAAAACCAAAAGCCATAAAAAAAATGTATGTTTAAATGCTTTTTAATTATTTATTTTTAGGGATGCACGATATTGGATTTTTGGCTGATATCCGATATGTCAAAACTTATTTGGCCGATAACCGATACCGATATTTGATATACTTTCCTTTGTCAGAACATAGCCCTTTTATTTAGGTTTATTTGCTACAAAAATTGTGTAACAGCTGGTGAAATATATTCAGTAACAGCCATATGATATGCATAGCATTTTAACTCATATTTTAATGAAAAGTGTTAATATTATTTATTAGCATTAGTCACCTGCGATGCTGTCGAACTTGTGGAGGCTTGTTCCAGGTTCCTAGCTGCAGTGTGGGATCCTCTGCACTCATGTGCATGAAGGACAGACTTTTTAAGTTCAAAGGTTTTGTCTATGCATTGTTCCGTAAGACTAATCATGCTAACATGCTAACATTTATCATGGGTTGTTTGAAAAATAAATAGTGATGAGAGGTAAGCATCTCCTGGTCTCGGTTTTTTTAGAGCATAAATTACTACTTTAATCCAACAAAGCCACTGAAGCATATCTTCTGTTGGTCTTTATATTTTTTAAACTATGTGCGTTATGGCAGAGCAGTTAGATGCTAATGTCTCTCAGTGAGAAGGTTATGGAATCGCCTCCTGGCCTTTCTGGGTGGAGTTGTTTCCGTAAACATGGGTTTTCTTTTGATGCTTTGTTTTACTCTCACAGACTAAAAACATGCGTGCTAGGTTAATTGGTAACTTTAATTGTCTCTAGGTGTGAGTGAGAGAGTGGATCGTTGTTTGTCTCTAAGTGTCCTTTTGATGGACTTGTAACATTTTAGGGTGTCCCCACCACCACAGGTCCTTTGACAAGACACCCCAGTCCAGGACTGAGACGGGTTCTGGCTGCATGGGTGTGTTTTTTAATTGGACTGAGGTGGCGAGTGGGGTAGAAACCAGCCCACCCTTGGTTCTTTGTCGCCAAGTGAGGTAGTAACAGAGGTGGAACTGTTGTAAGCTGCTGTGCCACGGCTCAATAATGTAATGAACTGATGACAATAGTGTGCAACTGCCCAGTCAAGGGAATAAACAACAAGAAACAGATTTATTACCAAGGCAATATTGAGCATATAGTTTGTTTAAAAAAATACTTAACCACAAAGAAGTTTGCTAAAGTGACTTAATTATTTACATTTTGTAAATGAATCGAGGAAATGTGCATCACACAAACTACCGGTAGTTAAGTTCTGTTCTACGCCTCTTTTAGGTTTGCATGGCCCGCTTAATATTGAGACATGTTAGGTTGCCTTCCTTACAAAAGAAATCTGTGGTCTCGGTGGGATTTGCCCTGTTAAATAAAGCTTAATAATACTGCTAATAAAAATGATTAATTTCTGAAAACTCACTTCTGTGTGGGAAGAGGCTAGCTCCATCTGTGATTTATGAATGGCCAGGATAAAGATGAGTGTGCAGCCATTTAACAGAACTGTTTTATGAAAGAGCCTAGTGAATGCTGGAGATAGGAACCAGCTGCCACACACCTGGAAGGGATAAGTAAGTAAGATAACATTGTTTTCTGCATTAAAAAAAAAACATTTTTTACTACATAGACTGCCTGTTGTCCTCACATGGGGAAGCAAGCCTTTAAGGGATTGTGCAGTATATATATATATGTTTTATTTTTATTTTTTTAACTATTAATTGTTCCAAAACATATTTTTTTCATGTTTATGAAGTTCTACTAATTCCTGATTAGGTAGAGGAAATATAAATCCACACCAAACAAAAGCAGAGACTGAGGAGGATGGTAGTTTGTGACCATGGGGACCATTTGGGTGGAGCAGTGAATTATTGGGGTGAGCCTTGCCCTCTTTGGCCACCCCTTGGTGGCCTCCCTGCTACATTGTGAAATTTTTTTTTTGTCCTTTTTATCATCTGTTTAGTGCAGAGGTGTCAAACTCACTTACAAAAGGGGGCCAAAATTAAAACCTTTTTCAAACTTAGGGCCAATTTCAGAAACTACTTTAACTCAAATCAAATACCCGACATCTTTTCTTGGTCGCAAGTTTCTCAACAAGAGTTTGATTGGTCTCATTTGATATTCTCTGTTGTGCTTTCGACATGATAATGAAAGATTACTGAAAAAATTAGAGATAGAAGTATTTTACGTTTAAAATATCATCTTGGGGGACAGATAAGATGTCAACAAGGGCCACATTTGGCCCCCAGGCCTTGAGTTTGACACATATCTAGCGTCTAAGATACTCGATTGTGAAATCAATACCAAGTAGATATTCTGGTTGAAATGGTAAATTTTTCAAAAAATAAAAATAAAATAATGAATAAGAAACAAAAATAAACAAACAAAACAAAAAACTCCTTTCAGTCACCCTATTTAATATTTTTCTGTTTAATTCTAAATAACTTGTGATAATTTTTAACATAAAAAACATACCTAACTAAAGGATAGTTGGTCACAACCGTAAGACACGTTGCAAAGTTATCAGTCTTATATTTAAAGCACAATTTAAGTTTTTTTTTTTGGACTTTGTTTTTAGTACTTTTGAATATTTTTCTTTGAGCTAGTTTGAGCAGAAGATTCATCTGGTTTTGGAAAGTCCTACAGAGAACACTGAACCTGCTTATAAACCTCTCGCACGTATAACGCAAACATTCCTGATTTATGTTTTTAAAAATGAAGCCCTGCAGTGAACCTGCAGGCTATAAGTTTGTCGAGACCCCCCCAAGATGAATACAACCCTAAGCCAAGCAGCAGTAATCATAGTTTCCCACACATAAATGAAGGTAAAGGGAGTTTACGGGGTTTAGAAAAAATGCCTTTCAGTGAATGCAGCCATCTGTGGACCTTTAAGAGAACTTCCTGTAAACAGGACTGAAAAGAACAAATCCTTTCACACACTTTCAACTTGCCTGGACATTTTTTTTCTCCATTTTGTTTGAGCTTTGCTTTTACTTTCCGTGCCTATCAGCTTTCTTTGTGCCCACCGTCCAGTTTTTCTCTGTCACCTCCAGTATCTTGTCCTTAGAACACCTCGCTGAACCAAACGTTGCATGACTGAGCCCTAAAGACCCGTTTCTCTCCTATTGTCCACACCTGAAGAAAAACGGCCTAAAAAAATATAAATACAAAGGTAATATTTGACAACGCATGTCAGAGATGGCTCAGTACGCTTAAAATCCAAAAATACTTTCTTCAACCAAATTTTCTAGCTTATTATCCATCAACATTTGTGCAGCTACGTACACAACAACATCCATAAAAGCCGGAGTGTTTTCCTATAGTTCCTACAGCGCTCATGAAATATCAGACCAATAAAACTCAATCAGCGAGGCCTGGACATTCTCCATCAGTGCTTCTCCATCGGTGTGTGTTTTATTAGACGTTCACCTGAAACAGTTTTACAGCCCAACCGTAAAAACAGTCAAGCTGCTTTTATCCGCCGCGTCTTGTCAAATAAAATCACAGATTTCCCGTTTTTTTATTGTAGATTTTTGTTGCGTTGGTTTTTAGTTTGATTCATTTGCATCCTGTTGCGTGGGGCGGGACGTTACAGAAAGCTAACATTTTAATGCCCCAGCTGGTATTTTAAAACTCCAAAAATAATATTTTCCTTTTTTTTTAAATGAAACATTCTACAGCTGCAAAGCTTTTAGCTCCTTTTAGTGTTTCAAGTCACGTTAAACCCTCTCCACACTCCCCCGACATACAGAACATGGCAAACGTTTCTTTGTATGTCAGAGCTGAGTGTGTTTTTCTGTTTTTTTTGTGACGGTATTAGTTTGATTTTTAGTATTTGGTGAGAAAACCCTGATCAGATATTAAATGTGAACTGGAGGACATCATTGGGTTTGCGTGTGTGTGATCACACAGTGATGTCAGGTGGAAAAAGACTGGCTACTTCCTCTGTCTGTGCCAACATTCAACGCATGGAGGGGAGAGGAAGGAAGGCAGAAAGCGCGTGAAAGAAAATGGCAGATTAAAGACGAGAAGCCACATTGTCACATGAAAAAACATAATGCTGCACATGATCAAATATAAAATAAACTCCCTCTGGTAATACAGCTCATAGTGTTTTTTATAACAATAACTGTTCAACGCTGAGTCAAATTATTGTGTGAAAAGGTTAAAAAAAAAAAATCTCATTTGAGTGCAGTAAATTAATAGAAAAGTTGCAACAAGAGCCAAAAATACAGATTTTGAATGTAAAAGTTTTGTATATAAAAGATTTGCAGCAAAAAAAAAAAAAAATCTAAATATATCATAGATGGGCCCAACTCCAAAAATCAGACTAATATCTAATCATCTATACACTATACCAAAGTTGTTATATGAATGCATACAAATTTTTATTTTTACTTTACTCTTTATTTTTTTTATCTTTCATCCCTCACAAACAGCCGCACACATGTGTTTCTTTAAAGTAATTTCAAACCGCAAGCAAAATAATATTCTGGACATGCAAAATAAAAAAAATAAAATAAAAAAAGGTTGTTCATTTGAATTGATTCAATTAAAAACAAATAAAAACGGTTAAAATCTTAAATTCAGAAAAAAATAATTGCATGTGACGTTACAAAACGCAACCCCCTCCTGTAAAAAACATTTATACACAAAGGCACAAAGTGAATTTCATCCCAAACATTCGTTCATTAAAGCGCTGCCTCGTGCAAACTTCACCTCAGAGAAGCAGAAATTGTTTTCATACTCACATATAACTTTGAGCGGAGATAGATTTTTAATAATTTTTTTTAAAAAAGAAGGAAAAACAAAGCCACTGATGTCTCCTAAAACTCAAACCGAAGTGATCCACATGTCAGAAAGAGCGGCACAAAGACAAGCAGGCCGCAGCGTGCAAACATGTTGCTCACCGAAGCCTCAGAGCTCAAGTCCAAGCTCAAACTCTGCTCCGAGTAGGAGCTTAGCTCGCTCCACCTCCTCCTAAACTCCTCTTTGAGTTGAAAGAGTGTGGACTGAGTCAAGACTGTGGCTGTGGAAAAAAAAAAAGCGTCCACATCATTCACACAAAGTTTGCCTCTTGAAAAACCACACCCAGAAGAAGGGGAGAGGCAGAGTGCGCAGAAAAGGAAACACTGAAGTATTTCCCTAAATAACAACACTGAGAAAGAAGGGGGGGGGTCGGGGGCTGACTGAGGAAACTGATGGTTTTCAGGGTCACTCAGTGCCTCGTTGAAATAACCAGGAAAGAAGCGACGCCGCTGAGCAGCGCTCGCTTCAGGATGTTTATGTTATTTGGAAGCTCTTTAAGATGGCGGTAGGCGGACTGTGAGCTCTGGTGCTAAACACCAGATAAAAGGGATCAGCCGATGAGTGCGTGTTCGTGCCTCCACACGCTCCTCTTTACATCCGGCTGTGTTACATTTGAAAGCATGTGCATACGTTCATGTGTGTTTGTGTAGGCCCTGCTGCGGCGGATAGTTCAGGGCTGCCCGTGCGTTCGTCTTGATGGCTAACAGCTGCCCTTCCTTTCCTGTCTGAGTGGGTACACAATCCCAGTACAAATGTAGTAATCATACAGTATGCCTACATCTGTTTGCCTTTAACCAAACACATGTGTGATTCCAGAGCAATTCTTCAGCCCCCACCGTTTATTTGATCTCACTTTGTTATAAAATAAGGCCCCTTTGGTGGCTGCTTTCATCCAGAGGGCTTTTACAGAGTCGTGAAAGCAAAGCGCGGCCTGTCAGGCATCAAGCTGCGTCCTGCCTTTTCAGGACACGTTAAAGCTCAATCACACCCACAGCTATGGGTTCGTTAGAAATGAGATCAATAAAAACAAGCAAGAGGTAATTCAAAGTTTCCTTCTGAGGGTGAGATCGGTCTCATTCTGTTTGTTCTGTGCAACTTTTAATGAACTAAGGCTTAATTTATGCCCAATATGGAAAAGCAAAAAGTAAAATGAAAATTGACCTTAAAGAACTTTTTTTTTTAAAATAATTCAAACAGAATTACTTTCAGGTTAAAGATGGATGTATTTTATTGTGAGGCTTCTTAAAAATTATCCTGATTTTTTAAAAATGTCCTCAAAACGTTGTTTCTTGTAATCACACTTGGACAAAATTACATTTATACGTCCAGAAGATTCACTTTTATTTAGCTGTTGGCAAAAAAACTTCTAAAGGTACTGAGATGCCATTAAGACAAGCAAAAAAAAAAAAAAAAAAAAAAAATCAGAATGTAAGAAACTTAATCTGCATGTTTTCCCCACATTATGATTTGTCCTTAAAATAAAAAAATGTAAGCAGAAATTGTGAACAACTTCTTACAAAAAAGAGCCTGAGTAACTGAGAGTAAATGGTCATTGTCATTAAATCTGGAAATCTCCTTCAAGAAAACTTTCAAACTGCAACCTTTCATATAATTTACCTTGTTTCTGTTTGGTTTTATAGTTTGCAGCAGTGTTTTACTTTCCTCATCTAAAATATTCATCATCTGCTAGTAATAGTTGCAATTGCAATGGTTTATTATCTGTGTGTCCAAATACTTCTTTTAAATGTATTCAGTTGATCCAAAATGCTGCTGCCAGAGTCTTAACTGGAGTTAGTGGGAGAGATCATATCTCTCCAGTTTTAGCTTCTCTCCATTGGCTCCCTGTCAAGTCCAGAATTGAATTCAAAATCTTACTTCTAACCTAAAAAGCCTTCAACAACCTAGCTCCATCTTATATTTGAAATCTTATTGTTCCATATTTTCCTAACAGAGCATTTCTATCTCAAACTGCAGGCTTACTTGTGGTTTCTAGAGTTTCCAACAGCAGAATGGGAGGAAGATCTTTCAGTTATCAGGCTCCTCTCTGGTGGAACCAACTTCCAGTTTCTGTCTGTGAGGCTGACACATTGTCCAGTTTTAAGACTGGACCTAAGACTTTCCTTTTTGATAAATCCTATAGTTAGGGTTGGCTCATTATGCTGCTATAGGCTTAGACTACTGGAGGACATATTGACCTCATTTCCTTAAATGATTAGTTAAAATTGAATAATTTTCATTTGATACTATTTCTATCTTAGCATGTGATTCTTGACCTGCCATTGTGTATCTGTTCCTCTCAAACCCAGCCAGTCGAAGCAGATGGTCGCTTGTCCTGAGCGTGGTTCTTCTAAAGGTTTCTTCCTCACGAGGGAGTTTTTCCTTTCCACTGTCACCTTCATGCTTGCTCAAGATGAGAGTTCTGCAATGGAGTTAAACTCAAAGCAGTCTGCTCCTCAGATAAATAATGTTAAACTATTATTTTTATATATGAATGTTTCTGTTCAGTTCACTGAGATGAGGTTTCACCTCAAATCCTCTCGTTTCAGGTCTGAGCACGAGCTTTTATTGGAACGCAAGATCTTTAAAACGAGTTGTTGTTGTTGTATCTCAGGAACAAGAGCGCGGTTTTATGTTTTCTTTCTCACACAGCCTCCTCATATTTAAGCAGAAACCAAACTTCTTTTAGTCTAACTACAAAAACATTTAGCATACGACGCACTCAAAAGTGACAACCTTGTTGCTCTGCTGTGAAACCATGTCTTATTTTAACTTAAATAAGTGTCTTCGTGGGAGTTTGCTTGCCCTCTTCAGCGAAATACGCCAATGCACTTGAAATGATCAGCGTATACAACCAGAACTGGCATTGTCCTTTAGTTCCTATACATGATAAATATTATATTGCTAGGGAACAGGCCGCTCTTTTGAAGCAATCAAATCAGCATTAGCTGCTCAACGAGCGGCACCAACATACATGTCAAATCCCATTTGATGCGTCGTCGAGACACAAGGGGAAACACAAAGACACGTTCTGGGAAAAGTTACACACACAAAAAAAAAGCTGCAACTGGAAGTTCAGCTGACCCCCATCAGGGAAATAAAACCAGTAAATGGTGTTTATTTGTCTGCTGGGGAGTAATTTACTGTGACTAAATGGATCCTGAAATATTGACAGAGCCTTTCCAGGGAGCCATATAAGGGGCTGTCTTGCAAGGGATGGCTCTAGAAGCAAACTATTAACAAAAGTCTTATTTGTTCTGGCAGGTTGCCCGGATAACAAGTGAAAACAAAGGGAGCCCTCGCGCCGCTATCAGTAACATGAGACAGACGGCGAGACAGACAGTCCCACCAGGAAGACTTTCACCTGTGGCTGCGGACAAAAGCGACCGCAGGGAGAAAAGTGGGACAGCGAAAACAAGACTTTCACTTATTTGGCCATTATCATTAAGGCATGCTTAGCAGCAGTGACCCCACAGAGATGATGCGTTTTAAGTTGAAACAGTGTGTGTGTTCCTGTTTCTCTGTGTGTGAGTGAGTCATCCCGGAGTGACCCCACCCTATGTGGGCGGTTGACTTGGCGGGCTGGGAGGACTTGGCCTCTGTCAGTCTGCCTAAACCAGAGAGGACTGTTCACATAACTGAGCTCTTTGTTCCAAATGTCACTCCTCTCAAAGGAGGAGAAGGGATCTCGTTGCTGCCGCATGCGCTCTTTCCTCCTTTTCTGTTGCTTCGTGCTGCCCGACACAATATCACCATCTGCCAATGCAGACACATAACCAAGCTTTTCTAAGCAGTTTCTGTTTTATTAGACATAAAATGACACTGAAGTCGTCATTCTTAGTTGATATGAAACTATGTTTTTTATTGTTCTTGTCTTGTTTCATTTGCTTTGCTTCCTGGTACAAATAACCTAACTAACTGTGCTTCTTGTGGCACCGTTTGAAGTTAATTTGAAAGTCATTTTAGCTTGGTTAGCTACATGTCAAATAGTACGTGGTGGGATCTGTATCATGGTCCAGTTAGACCAAAGTGCAGGAAGCAGGATGTAAATTAAAGATGAATTTATTAATAAATAGCAAACAGCTGACGCGGCAGCAAAACGTATATTAATCATGGAGCGAACAGGTACACGACAGACTGAGGGAAACACGGGCGTCTGTTCCGAATAATGAGCCGACATAGAGTGGTGAACCCGAGAGGTTTAAGTAAAACAGAGGGAGAGTGAGAAGTGAAAGCATCTGGGATGATTACCGATTACAAACTGGTGTGAGTGATAAGTGGCTGGAGACTGACTGAGGAGGGAGTGATGAGTGGCACGGAAACACCGAGTCAAAACACTAGGATCAGAAGACAGAAGTACTAATCACAAGAGGGATAGAGACGAGAAAATAACAAAAAACACAGATTACGTCAAGCCAGATGTGGAACGATGGTTTAAGATGAAATATCCAAATCTTTTTATGTGAGGTCTATTTGTGTGAATGTTTATGAAGCATTCACACTGTTGTGATACATTTTTTTTCCGTACATTTTTTTGGCACGATTCTCATATCGCAGTTATTTATAGCAAAACCTTCAGCTCTTTCAGGACAATCCAGCTATGACATTTGGTGTTGGTGCAACTTTAGCTTTTTGAAATATTTAGCCTTTTCTGCTATTTTTTCCTCATAGGCAATGAATTGAGCTCATTTTACATCCTCCAGATCTTTAGATCTGTTTACAACCTTTTACTGCTCCTTTCACATTTTGTTCTGGTTCAGCTTCTTTCAGCTTCCTTGTTCAAATGTTTAAAAAGCAGCTATTTTCAGCTGTTTCTTCAGCTATTTTGTGCTCCTTTCACATCCTTTCTGCCAACTACAACATTTTTGTGCTTCTTCTAACTTCTTTCTGCTAATTTCAGTTTATTATGCTCCTTTCAGCTTAATTCTGCAAGTTTCAGCTTTTTCTACTATTTAAGCAGTTTTTATGTTGTTTAGCTTTTTCCGTTAATTCCACATTTTTTTGCACTCATTTCATCGTTTTTCAGGCTAATTCAGCAAAAATATGCTCTCTCCACTTCCTTCTTGTAATTTCAGCTTCTTTCTGCTTTTCAGCTACTTTTCAGCTGTTTTTTGTCTGCTAATTTCAGCATTTTTCCAGATAATTTCCACGTTTTGTGCTCATTTTAGCTTCTTTCACCCTAATTGGGCAAATGTGTTCTTTCTGCTTATTTAGGTTTGTCCTTCCATTTCAGCTCGATTTCAGCATGTGTTTTTAGCTAATTTCAGCTGTTTTTCAGCAAGTTCTTCTGCAATAAGCATTCACAAGCACATTTTTCCAGGAAATGCAATTTTTCTAGTTTAAAGTGCTTCAGGAGTTCAGCCTCATCTTTAAACTGATACGTTTGTGTTACATTAAATTATGATGAGTGGAACTGTTTGTGCCTCTAACTTAGTCTTAGGAGAAGTTTCTTTTATCTTTTCACAACTTTAGTTTCAAACAAATGAGGCTTAAAACAGAATTTCATTTTTATTTACCACAAAGTGACTTGTTGGCTCTTTTTACAAAAATTGTAACTATTATCTATTTAATAAAAAAAAAATTTCTGCCGCCAAAAACAGAACAAACTTAATTTTTGTGGAGCCTAATTTGCGTTGCTGTGTGGTGAAATATAAGTTTAGATTTGCAAATTAATTCTCCTTCATGGATACTTCAATGTTTACACATTAGTACAAGAACACCACGAGAGAAAAACAACTTTAAAATGAGTCTGGATCAAAATGACCTGATGGAGTGGACAAAGAGCAAAATGATGGAAAGAGAAACACCAGGTCAACGCTGAATGTTAGCTCGCTCAGAAAACCCGCGTTTTACCCAAATGTTGACACAAACTCCAACAACATGATTGACAGGCTGACAGGAGCCAAACAGGAAATGCACCACAACTGAAGCGTGACCAATTAGATGTGCATTTCGTTTTTGCTTTCACATCATAAATGATGTAAAAGTCTCGTGCAGGGTAACCATTAGTTCAGTTAACAGTATATCCTGCAAATTTAACTGGAAGTGACTTAGAAACGTACTTTGCATGCAGTTATTCAGGGTAAGTGTGATTGCTTTTTTATCTTTTTGCACAAAAAAAAAAGGTTACACAAAACATGGATATTTACAGCAAATCATTTATCAGATCTGAGCTATGCTGAAGCCATTGTAGTTTGCAGCCATGTCTACAGCTAAAGCTGGACTTCTGTTCAACTTTTAAACAAGAAACATCACACAGATGTCCACTTATGCGCATTACAATCCAAGCACACAAATAAAACCAAAACTTAACAGCAGCC
Source organism: Nematolebias whitei (assembly GCF_014905685.2). NCBI lineage: Eukaryota > Metazoa > Chordata > Actinopteri > Cyprinodontiformes > Rivulidae > Nematolebias > Nematolebias whitei. The sequence continues at coordinate 38,917,521 of NC_056506.1, forward strand.
ATAAGAAATATAATCATATACATAATAATATAATTTAGTGCCACCTGAGGAGAAATTACCTCAACAATATGAGCACCTTTTATCAAGCGTATAAAAAGTGCCGACGCCTACAGGCATGCTTAGCTTTTTGTTGAAGCTTCTTGTATTTCAGGGTTCGATTACTTCGCCACAGAAGATAATTCTAGCAAAGACATTCGAGAAACCTTAGGAAGATAAAAATTGCAGAATATTATTACAGTTCAACTGAAATAATATTGGATTCAAAAAGGAAAAATAAAATGATCAGTCCTATTAAAGAAGATGCAGAGCAGTCACCATGTTGTGGCATGCTTTAGAAGAAAAATGAATTTAAGACTAACAAAGCAGATGTTAACTTTTTATTTGAGATATTTTTTGATATAACAACAGGCTCATAATGAGGTAAAGAATAATAAATAAATAAAAAATCAAAGTTCATGCTCAATAATCCAGGTAAAAAAATCTAACAAAGTTCAGTCAGGTCATCTGGATGGTTTCTTTTTATGCTGAGACGTTTCATCCGTATGAGACGTTTCATCCGTATGATTTAATCTGATGTCCTTTGGATAAAGGACGAAACTTCTCAACAAAAACAAAAACCTGATTGAACTTGGTTGGAGTAAAAAACATGAACTGAGGCAACAACAGCAGATCTGTGAAACATTTGCATAAAACCTCACCCCATTATCAAAATTATTTTTTAGAATAATTGCTCTTGTTTAGGCTGAAAGTTATTATTAGGCTACATTTATTTAAGGTTTGCTCAAGCTCAGACACATTTCTATCAGAAAGTGAAATTAAATATTGATTTACTTCCTGTTTGCTAAAAAACAAAACAAAAAACAAACAAAACAAGTTTTAATTAATATGGGATGTTTTTGTTTTACATTGTTTCAGTAATAAAAAGACAAAAACTATTGATGCTTGTATGGATTCCCTTGCAGGACGGCGAGGTGTTAAGTTATGTATCACCTGTCAAGTACCGCCCCAACTTTACTTGCGCTCATGTCATGTCATGTCTTTTAATTAAGATTGAACGCCACACTTGGTGTCTGCATCAGGCCACAGAGGGTGTGCTGTTACACTGACAGATGAACAAGCCAGGTGTTAATCCTTCATAGCCTTAAAAAAATAAAAATAAATAAAAATCCGACGACCTGTTGAGACGCTTCTCCTGCTGTGTTAAATTTTACTTCAGTCCAGGCAACAAAATGCTGAGCATCACAAGAAATTCTGTTGTTAGTGAAAACGCCCTGAAGAATTACACCCAAAAGACAAATAACGGAGTTGATCGCAAGTTTGCTTCAGGAGCAGTTGCAGCTCGGACTCGTTCGGGGAAAGAAACCAAGTGCAAAACGGCAGTTTGCCAAACACAATAAACTCCTGCGATGAAAGGAAATAAAGCAACAAGCTGCTGTTTGAGTAGCACAGGCTCACTTCTCTTTTGTTCCCATTCATAAAACGGAGCTGCTCGTGGTTTTACGTCCGCTCCTTTGTTGTTTCATCTGAGCAGAGACCAGAATCCAGAAGGACATCAAGCAAGCATGTGGGCCTCTTAATTTCCCTTTAATGCCCACCATAAGGCCCCAGTCTGGAAAGACATGTCAGAGGCTGTTCGGATGAAATGCTTATTAAAGCCGAAACCAGCTCCAATGACGTTTTACGAAATTTGTGTGCTGTTGTCACCTTTAATCCATTTGTGCATTACTCAGCCTACGTGAAAAACTTGCTTTGTGTGTCGTTTTATTGTTCTACGGGCTGTCAGTACTTTCACAACCCAGTGTAGATTTCTGAAACAAAATGTAACAGGAGAAATCCTCAAAGGACTCCATAAACAACACGGATGGACGTGAAGAAAAGTCAATAAATGAACCCAGAGCAGGTCGGCACGTTGAAGCTCCTGCTGATCGTTTTGAATCCAGTTAAAAACAGGACGAGGCTGTTTTCTTTGTGTCTGCGTTTCAGAGGCAGGGAACATTAAGCTGTTGCAGGGCTTAATGGCATGTGAATTGTTAGGGCAGGAAGGTCAAATGGAAACACTCGAACAGTGCGCTCGGTGCGTCCCACGCCGTGTTCAACAAGTGAGCACGGATCAAATCAATTTACAAAAGCTAGGTTGTCTCTGTCACCTGAATCAGTTTGTTTAAAATAATAAATGTGTCGTCTGCGAGGGAGTAAATACAGTCTGGAGAACATTTGTTCTTATTGTTAACCAGCAGACCATAAAATTAAAGGCATCAGATTTCCTGTAGTTTTGTTTTCCCCCTCAGCCTAATTTTTTGCAAAGTTGCAAATTGTTCTGAAGAAAACACGTTTAACAATTTACAGTTTGAAATGAAAGATCTGGCATTCCTACGAAAAAAACGCATGTCGCCCATCACTTTTCACAACAGGGTTTTATTAAACTAATCATCTTAAACTGATGGTGCTGTAGCTGTTTTATTCAAACCTTGAATATAAAGTTGTGCACAATGTCGTGTGATAGTTCAAACTGTTTATTGTGAATCACTCTCACCTACAACCACTTCTAATATTTTGATTAAAATCTGTAAAACTCATTTCATTTTTTTTTTTTTTTTTTCATTTACACTTTATTTATCCAGGTAGTCTCATTGAGCCACGAGAACTCATTTTCAAGAGAGACCTGTTTAGGGAGCAGATGGTGGGGGTTAAGGGCCTTGCTCAGTGACCCAGAGTGGGGCGAATGAGGGTGGGGGCAGGTGTGGGTGCTTCACCTACCCCACCCACATTTTTGATGTTGAAGGTACCGGGGCTTGAACTGGTGATCTTCCGATCATAGGCCCACCTCCTCTAACCTCTGCGCCACCACTCCCCAATCTGTAAAACTCACATATGGCCATTTTTGGAATGACTGATTTGTGGCGCCTGGTCAAATTAAGGTGAAATGAAATGAAAATTAGAAAAATTGCATTTCCTGTGAAAATGCATTGTGACTGCTTATTGTTGAAGAGCTTGCTGAAAAACAGCTGGAATTAGTTAAAAATGTACTGAATTTTAGCTGAAATGGAAGAACATGTCTAAATTAGCAGAGGAAAGCAGAAAGAACACATATTTTCTGAATTAGATTTAAAGAAATTAGCATAAAAATTGGGAAATTATTTAAAAAAGCTGAAATTAGCAACAACAACAAAAAAATGGCTGAAAAGTAGCTGAAAAGGCTAAAAGAAGCTTAAACTACTAAAGAAAGCAGAAAGAGTAGAAATTAGCTAAAAAATAAATGTGGAATTAGATGAAAAAGCTAAAATTTGCATAAAAAAGCTAGGCCTAGCTGAAATAGCAAAAAAAGCTGAAACTTTCAGAAATCAGCCGAAAGAAGCATAACAAGCTGAAATTAGCAGAAAGAAGTTAAAAGAAGCACAAACATGTTGTAGTTAGCAGAAAGAATCTGAAAGGAGCACAAAACAGCTGGAAAAAATAGCTGAAATGAGCTGAAAGTAGCTGAAAAAGTTTAAATTTGCACAAGGAAGCCAAAAGCAGCTGAACCAGAACAAAATGTGAAAGGAGCAGTAAAAGGTTGTAAACAGATCTAAAGATTTGAAGGATGGAAAATGAGCTCAATTCATTTCCTATGAGGAAAAAGTGGCAGAAAAGGCTAAACGTTTCAAAAAGCTAAAGATGTGCCAATACCAAAATTCATAGCACCCTTCTCCTAAACAAGCTGAATGTCTTGATATGAATTGCTGAAATAGCTTGAAAACTGCAGTATGAGAAAGATGCCGAAAAATGTACGGAAGAAAACTGGATCACAATATTGTGAATGCTTCATAAACATTCATACAATGAAAGATAAATCATCCTGAATCGGGTTGATGCCAAAGGTTAACCAGCTGCAGAGGTACTGTACATCCATGATAGTTTCCATAACGTTTTGTTAAAATATGCCTAGAGGTTCAAGAGATACTTTGAAAACAGTCAAAAATATAGACACAGACACAAGTACAGTAA
>NC_056506.1:38921904-38932185 GCF_014905685.2 Nematolebias whitei
TATATATATATATATATATATATATATTTTTTTTTTTTTTTCGATTGTTACTGAACTTTATTTAATCATTTTTGGGATGAATCACAAGAATAAAGTGTCTGTGAAGGACAATAATTTATTTATTTATTTTTTAAACTTTAACTGAACTTTATTTAATCATTTCTGGGATGCATAATACACACATTATTGCTATTTTCCTGTTTATGAATTGAAACAGACTCTGCAGTGTTGTGAGAGTTTTATAGATAAGTGTGAATAATACTTGCTATGCTACTATATTTTTTTGGAGAGCACCATTAAACATGTGACTAAACCAATACTTGCATTTAGTAATAGTAAGCATGACTCCATGGTCAGGGACAGTTTGTTCTCCTAAATTCACTGTGTTGTAAAAAGCTTTTCATTGATCATTATCACAAAGGACACATTGTGCTGCTTCAGACAGCTTGGTGGCTGAGCATGCTCAGTCAGTTACAAACATTTAAAAATGACTAAAACAGCATTTAAGAGCTGTAGCCCCACCATTTTGTGTGTTTCTGAGTTTGTGTAGAAAGGAAATCCTTTAACGTGAGTCAGAAGTCAAGCTCCAGTGTTTTCTGACTTTGATAGGGATTTAAATCAAAGCCAAGTGACTCACTGGGGCAAGTTTAAACAATATGCAGACGACTCTCCACTGTGAACCTGCTCTCAGTGACCTTGACCACGCCTGAGACTCACTAAAGCAGATCCCTCTCACCCGGTCCTCCAACACAGAGAAGAATGTGGTGGAAAAAGTAAACACAGTGAGTCACATCAGGGTTCATGTTCAACTGAAAACCATCATGAGAAAAAATTAGCACCGCTACGGGTCAGAGACTCAGAAAATGGCTTTTTGACTTATTTTTCTTCATAAAAGTCACGTTAAATGTTCACGGTTATCTGAATTTCAAAACACCTCTATCAGCGTGGATCTTTGCTATTATGCGTTTATAAAGACTTGATTTTAGACCCTTTAGTTTAACACAATCTTGCCTATAACCTTTAAAAATAATATTAGAAAACCATCTAATGGCCATTTTTCATGTGCGTTGCATATAAAGTGTCGGCCATGGACAGATGGATTTGTAATTGCCTCCTCAAGTACCATGATGCATTACTTCCCTGTTTTGATTATTACCAAATGAAGACTTGCACCAAAAGCAGAGGTCCATTTTGGATAATCTCTCCACTGTCCGTGTTCTCCAGATGTACGGAAAAGTCTTTGATTTATTTTTAAATACTGAGTCTTTCGTGACTGAAGCACATGGGAGACAACTATGTCAGATTAATCTGTTCAGTTTGATGTGAGCCCAGTCTTTGTTATAAATCTTCTCTTTAAAATGATGTTCTCCTCCTCAACGGGGCCACGTTTTTCTTTCTATTTTTTTCCCCTAAATGTTTTTGTCATGATTTTGTTCTGCTTTGTGTGTGCATGTCTTTCTTCTGATTTCGTGCGTTTCCCGTGCTCATATGTCCATCGCACTATTTGTGTTTACATATGTGTCCTTTGGTGTATTTTATTTGATCAGTGTGCATTTTACAGGCAGAAAGTTGAATGTTCATACGACAAACATCTCCTTTATGATCAACTCCAACTCATCATGTCAGCTGAATAGAAAATTTAAATTCAATTCAGTTCAATTAAAATTATATAGCGCCAAGTCACAACAGAAGTCATCTCAGGGCATTGAACAGGAACATTCATATATAAAAATAACAATTTAACATAATTTATCTGAGGAGCAGACTGCTTCGAGTTTAACTCCATCGCAGAACTCTCATCTCGAGTAAGCACGAAGGCGACAGTGGAAAGGAAAAACTCCCTCATGAGGAAAAACTTTTAGTAGAACCAGGCTCAGGACAAGTGGTCATCTGCTTTGACCGGCTGGGTTTGGTAGGAACAGATACACAATGGCAGGTCGAGAATCACATGTTTAGATAGAAATAATATCAAATGAAAACTATTCAATTTTAGCAAATCATTTAAAGAAATTGGGTCAATTTGTCCTCCACTAGTCTAAGCCTATAGCAGCATAACAATCCAACCCCAACCAAAGGATTTATCAAAAAGGAAAGTCTCAAGTCCAGTCAAAACTGGACAATGTGTCAGCCTCATGGACAGAAACTGGAAGTTGTTTCTACAAGAGAGGAGCCTGATAACTGAAAGATCTTCCTCCCATTCTGCTTTTGGAAACTCTAGGAACCACAAGTAAACATGCAGTCTGAGATAGAAATGCTCTGTTAGGCAAATGTGGAACAATAAGATCTGTAATATAATATGGAGCTAGGTTGTTGAGGGCTTTGTAGGTTAGATGTAAGATTTTGAATTCAATTCTGAATTTGACAGGGAGCCAAAGGAGAGAAGCTAAAACTGGAGAGATATGATCTCTCCCACTATCTCCAGTTAAGACTCTGGCAGCAGCATTTTGGATCAACTGAAGACATTTAAAAAAAGTATTTGGACACACAGATAATAAACCATTGCAAAAGTCCAGTCTAGATGTGACAAATGCATGAACCAGTTTTTCTGCATCATCTTTAGATAAGATGTTTCTAATTTTATCAATATTACGCAGGTGGAAGAAGGCAGTTCTAGTAATGTTTTTAATGTGGGGGATAAAAGACATGTCCTGATCAAAAATAACACCAAGATTTGTAACATTAGAGCTGAAGGACAGATTAATGGAGGGTGAAAGACTGAAAAATTAATTCCTAAGATGCTCAGGTCCAAAAACTAAAACCTCAGTCTTGTCTGTGTTCAAAGCAGAAACTTTAGGGTCCTTCAGGTTTTTATGTCTTTAAGACATGTTTATAGTCTAAGTAGCTGATTGGATTCATTGGGTTTCATGGACAAATAGAATAAAGGCACTTCAAAAAGCATTGTTAAAAACAAACTACAAACAGTGAAACACAGTTATGCACCCTCCATGGCAGAAATACACAGTATTATTACACAGTATTAAAATAGAAGTACATATCTAGGATATAATGTGCATATAAATAGCTGCTGTGGCCCATTCTCATTCACACTTGTCACAAAGTGAAGCTTATTTTCTGTTTTAACTTTGAGTCATTGTTTTCTGCTGAAAAAGATCTATGGAGAGTCAATGGGCTGGATTTAGATGCAACAAGATAAGAAACAAACCAAAAACAAAACATAACTCATAATTATCTGAAGAGCAAAGTTAAGACGTCAAGCAGAGCTTCCTGACCTGCCAATCCTCTAAGAAAAGGGACAATGCTGTGTAGACAGTGAAAATGTCTCATCTCATCTGTCTTTAACTAAAATACATGATTACTTTTGTTTTTCCTGAGAAGCACCTTCATTGGAAAGATCTCAGCAGATCAAAACACTTATGTGGATCTAAATAAAAGCAGGTTATCTATTCTTATTAATTGTTCTATTGTAAGAACTAACAATAATTACATTTCTTTATTAACCACCCCTCAGCTTGAACAGATTTTCTTGTCATTTATGGATACAAATGAAAATGTAAGACCACGGAGCATATTGTGCTCACCAAACTGCCTCAGACTCTGTTCATTTTCACATTTATCTTAGAAAATTATCAATCAAAATTAGTACGGAAGCAAAACACTGATAATTTACAATGCCACTTCCCAAGGAGAGGAGAAAAGAGGAACCATTCAGCCTGTTATCAGCGCACAGTCCTAAAGCCTGCCTCTCTGATGGTATGAGGGTGCATTGTTGCCTAGAACAGGTGTAGCTTACACACATAGAAAGGCATAATTAATGCAGATAAACAAAGGATTTAAAGCAAGATATGCTCCCATCCAGTGCAAGTCATTTTAATTTTCATTTCATGTATTTCTTGCATATTTTCGTCTAGCAAGGCTAAACCACATTCATTATAACAGCATGTCTTCATAGTAGAAGAGTCCAGGTGCTGAACTTGCTGAACAGATCTAAGCCCTTACCAGCTGAAAACATTTGGGGCTTCATGAATGGCAAAGAAGATGACGAAAGGTTGAATAACTTGAATCCTACATTCGACAAGAACTGGACAAGATTTCTCTAAAAGCCCCAGATGTTCTCATTCTAGATGTTTACAGACTGTTGTTAAAATAAAAGAGGATGCTTCACGCTGGTGAACCTGGCCCAGTCCCCATCTTTCTTCAAATGTCTTGCTGCCATCAAATTCAAAATAAACTTTTTCCTTCACATATTTTAGTGTCAACTTTGTTGTTTAATGTGTTTCATTATGGATAAAATGTGGGTTTATAAGATTTGAAAACCATTGCATTTTGTTTTGCAGCACATGCAGCAAACAACATATCCAAATACACACCAGTAGATGTTAGCTCTGCTTAATTTGGCAGGGATGCACACAGGATTATTAATTTACAATTTCACCAAAGTTTTTGACCAACATCTCAGCTCTGATTGGTCAGCTGGCAGCACCTGAACATCAGGTGTTAGAAAATCTTGGTTGACTCATTAAAATGATAACCAGCTTCAAGTGTAAGAGGGCAGACATGAATACAGGAACAAGGTCTTTAAACTGAAACAGGAAGTAAAACAACAGGACAGAATCTAAAAACATATGGTGGCCCTGAGGTGTAAATGAACAACATTTGAAAAAACAGAATTACATTTAAAAAAACGCACCAAAAACACATCATTAGAAAAAACTGAATTACATTAGAAAGAAAAAAAACGGAATTACATTTGAAAAACGAAATTAAAACAAAAGCTGAAGTGGCTGGAATCACATTTGAAAAAACGGAATTGCATTTGAAAAAACGGAATCACGTACATTTAGCCAACGTGGAAGTGGTCAAAGCGGCCAAAGCGGAAGTGACTGAAGCAGAAGTGGCCGAAGCGGAAGCGGCCGAAGCGGAAGTGGCCGAAGCGGAAGCGGCCAGAATCACATTTGGAAAAAACGGAATTACATTTGAAAAACGGAATTACGTACATTAAGCCAGCCAACGCGGAAGCGGCCGAAGCGGCCGAAGCGGAAGTAGCTGGAATCACATTGGAAAAAATGGAATTACATTAGGTTAAACAGGAAGTAGTGTGTGTGTGTGTGTGTGGGGGGGGGTATTTTTTAACTTTATTAACAACATAAAACAGAACAATGTACAGTACACACACAACAGAGGTACAGTTAGCAGACTAGCCTTTAGACTGTAAAAATGGAGAGTGGTGCTTTGTTCAAGCTTGAAGACGATATGACACTGGAAAAACTTTGCAGTAATTAAATTTTGTTGATATACATTTTAGTTTTACATTTTAGTTTTACATTTTAGTTTTACTGGCACTGCATTAGTAATACCTAGCCTGCTAACTGTAACTTTGTTGTGTGTGTTCTGTTGTTCTTTTTGATGTTGTTAATAAAGTAAAACACACACACACAAAAAAAAACACCACTTCCGCTTTAGCTTAATGTAATTCTTTTTTTTCTAATGTTCATTTACACCTCAGGGCCACCGTAAAAACACGATAGAAACTGAACTCAGAGTAAAATGAACAGCATAACAAATTCTCAAGTCTCTTTTATTGATTGCTTAATTATAAAACGTAGCATATGTGCTGAAACTTTAAAAAAAAAGTGACAAAAGCCCTAAAGAGAAACTATGACTTTTATGGTACCGATTTTGATTTATAGGAATCTCATTTATTATTCCTCCACCACTCCCTTCAAGCGGTAATTATTAGTAATTAAAAGTCCTCCCTTGAGTAAATAGACATGGATCACTTCTGCTAAAAACGCTACAAAATTACACCAAAGATATAATAAAATATAATACTAGGGCTCTTTATTGTTCATAAAGATTGAGTCTGTTTTCCATCCAAAAACTATCCCTCACTATCAAAACTTTTAATGGTCTGACAAGAAATACGGTTTTCCTTGTTTCCACTCTGAGCCTGAGTTCTGATTTTGCATCCAAATTGCCAATAATAATAAGAGCCAGTTGTGTAACTAGCTTTAACATTTTGTATTCTTCATCTTGTCTCTGGGGAGTTTTGTGTTTTTGACGAGGACAAATTGAAAGAAGACATTGTGTGTGAATTAAATGACTCTTCTCCCACCGAGGGAGGGCCACAAGTGATCGAAATCAGACACTCTGTGAAGGCGTTGTCATTGAAATAACTAATGTATTCAACGAGATTTACAAAGATGGATTTATGAAACACTTTTGACGTTTACATAACATACATTGATAGACTCTGTCTCATTCTAGATTAAAACACCGTCGATACCTCCAACGCATAAATATCAGCAGATTGGATTACACACTGTTAGATATCACAATGTCAGACTCCTGAACAAAATAAAGAAAAGTTCTGATAAAACATTGTAGAATACTGCATCCAGTTGCTTTTATTTTTCTACAGTGTTTTTAAAAAGATGATTGGTGCATTGATTTGGGTCAACATAAATAATGAATATACAAACTTTCAGCTGAATTCCCAGGAAATCCGTCTCTTTTGGAACAGTCCTGAGAGGAAGGAGCTTTCTGTGTCACCATAAAACCAACAGGTGCAGCTTCAAGACAAATCTTCTATATCCTACTATAGACTTCCATGAAATTAGTCACGGATATTTGATTTCCCAAGTGCAAACCTGCTAATGACTTAAGTGATTTTCTGATTTTCCTCCAATGCTAGCAGCATGGAACAGTCCACAGCATTACATTACATACATAGAGCATTTCTAAAGCATTCTGCTATTTCCTCCCTCCCTTTGAACTGATTCCAAGCTGATTTTTAAATTTCTCATCAAAATAGTGTCAAACACACAACTCAATGCAGTGGTGTTTTTAGACATTGTTTTTATTGTCAGTCATGTACAGAAGAAAAATTATTTGTTGATAATAGTGAGTTAGAGTTTGAAAAATATTATCGCTCACCTAAAACACTTTTGAGGCATTTGAAACGTGTCACAACCTATGTGGCCATATTCAGTGTTAATAATCAATGGCCTAGCGTTTCTTCAAGGCTGTTGTTGCCAGTTGCTGCAAAATGATAGAGTTATAGTGATTTTGGCCAAACTTAAAAAAACAAGAACAATGGGATATAAGATATATATATATATATATATAAGATCTCATGCAGTATTGCAAGATGTCAAGCTTAGAGTAGATGTTAAGGATGACTATTGGCTACTAGCACAACATTTTAGCTTCCTGTCCTTTAAATTGACTGAGTTATAGCAAATTTTATGTTGATCTGAGCTGATCAGCTGTAGCAGCTATCTTAAATCAGGTTGAGTCCAAAAGTTAATCAGCTATAGATGTGTGTCCATAATAACTTTCTGCTAAAAGAGAACAGGGATGACTCCAACAGTTAAAGTTTAAGGTAAAAATGTTGTGCAGTGTGTAGCACTTGTCGTGTGTTGGGAAGACTCTCAGCTACAACCACATCAAATCTAAGCAGAGTATCTGTAAAACTGACTGATTTATGATCAGTTGAGTGTTTTCTAAGGCCAGTTTGCTGTGGAAGCCTTCTTGAATTTGGGCTGACACCAAATATTATTCAACTGTACATTAAAGCAGGGGTTCCCAACTCTGGTCCTTGAGGAACACCATACTGCATGTTTTAGTTGTTTCTCTGCTCCATCACACCTGATTCAGTGATTTACAGTAGTCCCTTGCTACTTTGCGGTTTGTTTATCGCGAACTCGCTCTATCGTGGTTTTTCAAAATAAGATTGGACATGACACAATTGGCTGATTGATGGATGAGTCGCACGGTCAGCATGGAATTTTTATTTAAAATTAAGTATTTAAAATGATTTAGCACCTGCTGCACCTCCATGCAGCCCACACTGCAGGATAAACTTCCTGCTACTGCTGATCAGCTGTTCACCATGCAGCGGAGAAGTGGGCGTGGCCAAGAACGCTTGCAGGTGGCAAAGAGCAGACGAGGCAGGGAGCTGAAATCATGACATTCTGTGCTCTTTCAGAGCGTTTAGAGTTTAGAAACATTGTTTAGAATATTGCAATAGTGTTGGAAGTTTTTTTTTTCATTCATTCAACCTTTATTTATAAAGGTTAATCCCATTGAGTCTCGAGGACTCATTTACAAGCAGAGAAACAACTAAAACACGCAGAATGGTGTTCCTCAAGGACCAGGGTTGGGAACCACTGCAGTAAAGTCCCAACAATTTTCAGTCAGATCATCTGGACAGTTTCTTTTTTTAGCACCATCTTAGCACCAACATAACTGGTTTGTTCCACTTTGGAGTAAGCTGTTTGGGGGAAGAATCAGTTTTGTGTTGTGTGTTTCCTTGACTGATGAAGCCTTCTGGATGGAAGGTGAAACGTTTCAGAAAAAAAAAAAAAAAACTGTCCAGATGACCTGACTGAAAAATGTTGGATTGTATACCTGGATTATTGAGCATGGACTTTTTTTTGACTGCAGTAAAGGATTATTTTCCAAAGGTTTCAATAAAATCTGTTCATTGAGTCATGGGATGTTTTGCTAACAGACAGACATGGTTGACTTCAAATAGGTAATAGCAACATTTTCAACAAAGATCTTTCATAATTTGTTTGTTTCTCAGAAAAAACAAATACATTAGTGATCAGCTTCAGCTACTAACACACCAAATTTTGGGTCATTTTCAACTATTTTGGCAACAGACAGCTACACGAGCACACGCAGACACAAGCAAAAACATGATTGCCCGCCTTCACCTATTGACAGGTGGTATTAAGAGCAAATGTGACCACGTCATCTGTGGGGTGAACAAAAGGACAACACTGTCAGTTGTTTTTGTGACTTCATCCTTCTTTTTGGCAGAAACTCCTGCAGTTTGGTGGAACTTGGTTCATATGGGATTTTCTGGCACCACCTCACAGAAGAAAATACATTTTTTTCCTGTGTGTGTGTGTGTGTGTGTGTGTGTGTGTGGGGGGGGTGGGGGGGGTCATCAAAACTTTAACAACATGTTAATTTAAACCCATAATCCCTTTCTGCTGCTCCCAGTTGTTGCCTTGCATGCTGTGCTTTTAAAGTAGCATATTTTTTAAAGGAAAAAAAACATATCATTGTGATTTTAGTGTAAAAGTGCCTTTGAAGAACCACTTGGATCGCACCTGAAGTCTTTGTGCGTGACTGGTGGGATTACACACACACACAAAGTCCTTCCCCAAACACACATACAGGCATGGTCGCGTGAGCCATGTGTTTGTGGATATCTGTTGGCATCTGGCTCTTATTTCCTTTCTCCATGTCACAGATGCAGAAGCTTTGAGCATGAGTCACAGCCCTCAGACCTCCGGGGCATCCGAGCCTCGCCTTTATAGACACAATACACGATCACTATAAACGTCACGACCGATCTGCTGAGTTACACCAAAAAACAAATCAGACGCAAGCGTTTAAAACAAAGGGCATGTTTTTAAATCACTGAAGGCTCATTTATCCTGCGCAGATGTTACAGATTAACTGGACACTAACGTTTTGCATTTTGTTCCAACGCTGAACGAATGGAAAATGACAGAGACGCTCACTGCTCATTGTTTCGTACAGTAGGTCAAGATTGCGAGATGAGCGTGCTGGTTTTTACTTTGAAAACGAGGTTGCACAAGACGCTGATGCAAACGTGAGAAAATATCACAACACTGTACAAGAGGTGGGTGAAAAAAGAGCAGCAGACGTGATGCCTTTTAAATAAGACTGGACCCAACAAGTCGTTGTGAGAGTCTAATATGGAGGACATCTGACGCATGAAAATCATTACATTTGAGGTTTTTGCTCTGTATTTCTAATTAATTTCCTGTTTGCTTTAACGTCACTGCCGATATTGTTTAGAAGCTTTTGCCAGCGGAGACCTCGGAGCTCATTTCGTCCTGCATTTTTGGATTTGTGGTTGAAGTGTGGGAACAGGCTCCGAGGCCAGAGGCCGAGCTTTGTTCTGTTTCAGCTCCGTGCACGTCCGTAGGGGGACGTTTTGAAGGAGAGCAGCCCCCAACAATGATGCGCTGACTCACCAGAGAGTTGCATTTCCACATTGTGTTCAAATGTGCGTCACAGTACTTTGAAAAAATGGTCCGATTGCTCATGAGCAGACTCAGGGTCTGCGCCAGCTACACGCCACGCATCACAGACATGATTCGAAGTTTCTGGCGCTGGCTGGCATGCAGGAGGCGTCTATCCTCCCTGCTTTACTGCTGCTTTTACCTTATTTATGGCGGGATATAAAAGAAATGCAGTAGATCTTTTCTCCTTAGGTTGCTGCAGAAGTAAAAATAATATATATATATATATATATATTTATATATATATATATAT
>NC_056506.1:38932585-38943517 GCF_014905685.2 Nematolebias whitei
TTTTTTGCTTAGTACATGAAACGTGATGCAGCATATAAACCCTTATCGAGGAAGTTCACAAAGAAACAGTGGGTAATGTTGTCAATGTTGACATGTTCCTGTTGTTAGTTTTCTACATTTGTCTTGGAATCTAGCTGTTTTTTGTTTTGTTACCTTTTTCCTTTTAGCCATCCTATTTGTTAAAAAAAAAAAAAAAAAAACTGTAGTATGCTTTTTTATAACTCTTTATTGTTGTTGCTGTTGTCCTTTGTTGTCATCTTTCTTTGTTGAAATCAGGTCTCTCTTGTAAATGAGTCCTCGAGGCTCAATGGGATTTACCTGTATAAATAAAGGTTGATTGATTGATTGATAATCCTTCTGTAGCAATGAACACGGTGCTTTTATCTAAAGGATAAAACTGGGAGTTTTCTTAATTTGAACAATCTATAAGAAAATCCCAGAACTAATGTTGAAAGATAAATGCTGCTTTGTTCTCTACTCCATTGAGCGCTATTTTTGTAGATAAAAATGACAAAGTGTCTCCCTTTTTCAAAGTTTAACAAAGACAGTGAAGTTTTTCCTAAATAAATCTATAGTTGATAAGTTCTTACTGATATATTGCAGTAAAAACCATTAAATTTACATAGAAAGAGTAACAATTCAAACAAGCACGGTGAATTTTTGATATTTAACTGGAGTAATTGTCAGTAAACAAAAGTAAACTAAAGAAAAACCTTACAGAAAAGTCATTGATTTTCTTTGCACCAGCCAGTATTTTATTAGACTTTTAATTAGATATTGAAAACAAAAAAAACTGAATTTAAAGTGAAAACACATATATGTCAACCCTATTGTGGATTAACAATAAAAAAGCTAACACAAAAGCATCAAAATGAGCTCTTAAAGAAACTTTACGATTCAACTAAGAGGTGCAGATTCATTTCAGTTTGCTGTCTGGTCTATAAAACAAACAAGATGAAAATGCCTTGCTGTTTTGCAAAGAATGTGTTAATTTCATAGGGTCGCACATTGTGCAGTCAGTATACTGAGACATCTCCATCCTCCATAACCATAAATGCATCATAGCGTTGCTCATCTCATAAGAAAGGAATAATTAGATGGAGGCTGGTTAAAATAAGACAAGTGTGTGAAAACTTTTTGTCTTTTTGTTTGATATTTAAATCCATGCAGATCACATAGAAATTCCAACACAGAGTATTTGGTCAAACTGAAGATCCAGAGCAGCAGTAGGCTGCTTCTGTTGGCTCCTCCATGTTCTGGTGCAAAGCCAGGCTCGTCCAGTCAGCTGGCCATGGCTCAGGTGGCGGGTGGTGAGCAGATGGTGAGGCTCACCCCGCATCCCCACATAACTAAAACAAGATGCATAGCTACAATGTCCTCCTCTGGAGAGGGAAAGCTTTGTATCTTCAGAAGCTCAGTCGACCCGGCTGCACCTCGTTTTACTTTAAAGGTGGAAGATGAGCTCAGAGGGAGAAGCATGAAGGCAGTCTCAAAGGGAAATGAAACGGGTTTCATCAGCAGAACAATGTTTAACGCCTATTATAGGAAGCAAATTATTATTTCTATTTCACTACTGCATATAAACTATTAGCATTATAGTTCATATAGTTATTTTGTGTTTTATTTGATTGCCAGAAGAAGCTGTGGTGGCCTAGCAGCTCAGTGTCGCCGTCTTGTAGTCCTGAGGCTGCAGGTTCAAGCCCAGGCTGAGTCAGGAAGGACGTCCAGTGTAAAAAAAAGTTGCCAACTTTTTCAAATGTTTACTTGCTGTGGACCCTGCAGATGGGAGCACCTGAAAAAATATCAAACTTGATTGTCAGAAAACACCACGCACACACCACTTTTTCCTTACAAAACAAATTAAATTTTATAAATCGCATTTGATGGCGCTAATCACGAGACCTTTGTGAAGGCTGCAGCTTTAAAATACAACCGTTCAGAATGGAGTAGGCATCTTTCAGCAGTTTGAAATAAATAACTAGGTGTGTCCAAATTTCTCAGTGGTGTAGGACCTTGTAAGGAAAGCAATTAACACCAAAAAGGTGTGGACTTCTGCTACAAAATAAAGAGAAACAGGAAGAAGGTGCCGATAATGAGGCCGCTAAACTCTAAACATAGGCTTTACGTGTTTTTGACTCCATCCGTCCCTACAAATCATTTAAACCAGTTTGTTATTGTTTAATATTATTATTGTAACCAGGCTAATGCAGGTTGATCATCCTTGTGGCTGTCGGTGGATTCAGTCGAATTGTTTATTTACACTGAATGCGTACCTGCGTTTCAGAATTGTGTCCAATGTATTTGTAAAACTACTGAAGAAAACTTTTTCAAACGGCACCATTTGTTCAGGATGAACTTTTAACAATGATAATGAGTACCTCTAAGGTTTATTTGAGTTTTGTTAAAACGAACAATTATTTTCATCTAGTTTGTCCATTTTCCGTTTAATAAGTGCAACCAGGCTTTATGTTCCATCACTTGTTTTGATGTTTCCCATTATTTTTTTATTTTCACCTCAGATAATGGCTGCTCTTTACCATTTCGTCCTGTTGTTTGGACTCTGGTGTGTTATTTTGTCTTTGTTCCAGTAGCGTTTTATTCTCCGCTGCCTCTGGTCGAGAGAAAAGAACGTTTGTTTCACTGCTTTTTTACAAACAGCTGCATTGACAATAAAGTGTCAATACAAGCATTTAGTAGTCTCATTTGGAAATTTGTAGGACAAATTCTGTAAAAAGCGCAAACAAACAATCTTGTCAGCATCACTTAACGCCACTTCAAACTGCAACCTTGTGAGAGTGAGTCATGTTTGTCTCTAAACTCAGCCATTACCCCCACATACAGTATTTATTGTCATTACTCATGTTAATGCCATGTTTGATCAGGAACCTTTTCAATTTGACCGGCTGAACTGCACCACTCATTTCTGAACACATCAACCACAGAGAGGAAAGAAGAGAGAAAGGACTCAAATTATTTAAGGTGCATTTCCTCCAATTACTGCAAATGTATTAAACAAATCTAAGAAACAAAATGAACAAAGCCACACATACTGTATTGAGTTGTTTCTCCTGATCTCTGCAGGTTTTCAAAAACTTCATAAAACGCATGAATTACCTCATTCTGAAGCTTTCGTGTGTGTCATTTTCTTTCTCTTTTTATTTTTGATATATATTTACAGAGGGCAGCATGGTGGCACAACTGGTAGAGCTGCTGCCTCTCAGCGAGCAGGTCCTTGGTTCAAACCCCGGTCCAGGGGCCTTTCTGGGTGGAATTTGCATGTTCTCTCCGTGCATGCGTGGGTTTTCTCCGGGTGCTCCGGTTTCCTCCCACAGTCCAAAAACATGCATGTTAGGCTGATTGGTAACTCTAAATTGTCCCTAGGTGTGAGTGAGAGAGTGAATGGTTGTTTGTCTCGTTTGTCTCTATGTGGCCCTGTGATGGACTTGCGACCCGTCCAGGGTGTACCCCGCCCCTCGCACAGTGATTGCTGGACATGGGCACCAGCGACCCCCGTGACCCAAAATGGAATAAGCGGGTAAAGAAAATGGATGGATGGATGGATGGATATATTTACAGAAAATAAAGCATCAGATGCATCAGTAGTTTGGATGAAATGAACATGACCTCAGAGTTTTCAACTCCTCTGGATGGAGTTGCTGTTAGTGAAGTAGACTGGCAGACAGCCGGAGTTCAACTACAACCATGTGGGGACGCCTGAACACAAAAACACCTCATTTACTACATACATTGTTCAAACAGCAGAAATCAAGTGACTTCACATTGATACTTAAGATGTAACGAATCAGTAATTTACAAAAAGCAGAGGACCAAAAATCATGTGCTATCTGCAAAAATTCACAAGTTAAAGAAAGCAGAAAGTTTTTTAAAAATTTTAAATACACATTGTTTGATTTTGATTATCAAGTGAACCTTGGATTAATGAAAATATTGGATCATATTTTAAAACAATATTGGTATTATAGTAAACATAAACTATACGTACTTTAGACACACATACTTTGGAAAATTCAGTGTACAACAACAACACATGGGACTTAGACGTCATGGTCACATGTTGTAACGTTTATTTCAGTGTTTTTCAAAGTGGGAGCCGCAGCCCCATGGGGGGTCGCCAGGGGACGCTAGGGGAGCCTCAGAAAGCTGAGAGAGAAGAAGATTTTAAAAAAGCAAAAATTAAAATATATCATTTTTTTAAAATTGCTGTAATAAAATTGAATCTATTTTTTCAATAATTATTTTAAAATATATTTTATAATGATATATTGAAATATTTTTCACCATGCTCATTTTTCTGATTGGCTGCCAGTCAAATGTATCAAGCTGCTTTACTCTTCAAGCTAGCATAGCAAGGACAAAATGGAGAAGTTTGTCAAAAAAAACAAACGCCCCCCCACCCCCCCCCCCCAAAAAAAAAACAAGGAACCGACCAGCAGCCCTGCTGTGGTGGAAACTGCTGCAAATAAAAACAAAGAACTCATGGCCAGATAAAATTTGATTAAGCATGGCTTTACAATCATACAGAAAAATGGCCATGACTGCTCCAAATGTGTCCTCTGTCTGGAGACCCTCGCAAACGAGTGTTTAAAAGCTTCGAAACTTCAGCGCCACTTGAGTGGGAATATAATGCAGTGTTTAAAACATGAAAGTTAATAACATTTTTATGCCCAGCAGCTGTAATAATTAATTGAATATAGTGAATAAAAGTTATTCTTTGTGGGTTTGTGAGAGGGGCCTCGGCCAGAAGCTAATGCTGTTGTGGAGCCATGACATGGCAAAGTTTGGGAACCCCTGGTTTATTTAATGCTTTCAGTCAAAGAAAGTGCTATGTGTTGTCATCATTACGTTTCTATACAATGACATCATTAGTTCTCTGCATTTAACCCATCAGGGATACACTCAGGTGGAGCAGTGGGCAGCTATGTAAGTGCACAGGGAGCAATTAGGGATTGCTCTCATAGTATGTGTTGAGGATGAGTCTCATTTACTACCACGCACATGTTCAGCTATCCACAATATTAGCTGACTCAAACCCATGTTTTTGTGTTTGCTGTGTTGACTGCAGCAGGTGTCTGGAACCGCGTTGAATCCAAAGGTTTATCAGTTGTTGACGTACATTTAATGATCACTTCCCGAAAATGTTTTTCAAATCCCCTGATTTATGAGATATTTTACTGAGATGAACAGAGTTGACTCCAACAATTAGTGGTAAAGTTTTGAAACAGATATTACGCTGTAGATGAACAGATGCTGCGAAATATTCATCAATTAAAACGGATTCTTCATTTTTCTGGACTGAATAAAACGTGCATTGAATTTAATGAAATGTAAAATTGGACTGTAAGTTAGTGATCACGCTCAACTCCCACGACATAAAAATTTAGATCATTAACTGCAAAACTGACTGTGACATATAGCCTTTTTGTGTGTATAGCTGCGGCAGCCATCTTGACTCCAAAGATTAATCAGTTGTAGATGTTCATCTAATCTTTACTTCCTGATTGTTTCGTGAAAATCTGTCCAGTGATTCATAAAATTGTCAGGATCCATGTTTTTGCTTATTTATATACCTTTTGTATTTCATGGTTAGGGGTTAGTGTGTGTGTGTGTTTTTAAATACCTGCATTTGTCAGTTCACCAGTGTTCATGAGTTATCTCCTGCCCTGCCCAGTCTCACCTGTTCCCAGTTGTGTTTGTCATGGTGTTCATTTAGCATGACATATATATTCCAGTCCCTCTATGGTTTCCTCAGTGGAGCATTATGTGTGTTTAGCCCATATCTTCATGGTCCTGTCTCCTCCCTGGTTTTTCCAGAGTTTTGACATGTTTAGACTGCCTTGTCAGCGTTTTGCATTCTTTAGCTTAATAAATTAATATTTTTCCTGAGTTTTTCCAGTTCTGCCTGCATTCTGAGTTCACTTATCTTCGGATTGTGACTTTTTTTTTTTTTTTTTACTAATATGACAAACAAATGCACACACGCACTCAAAGGCAAAAAACATAATCACTCTTTTGCCTTCGGCTGTGCGCTAAAGTGCATAGAGGCTCTTGACATTTAAACTGAATATTTCTACACAAGCTAGCAGGAACCTGATTTACTTTAAATAAACTGTAGTCGTTACATTGAACAGATCACACAACTTAAGACCGTTGTAATCAAAACCAGGCCACAACAGTTTGAACAAATAAAGTTTATTATTTTCAAGACACTACAGTATTTTTATTGTTTGTGCAGCAGTGAAGACGGACGATGGAGGCATGGGGTGACACTGACACATCTATCAGCTTGAAATTAAAGTGTATGCGTCTTTAATGGTTTGATATTGTATAAATATATGTTTATGGAATTACTTTGATGGACGTTTAGGCGGACAAATAAACAGACTTCCTGAAAAATGGGAATAAAGGTGGAGCTTCTTCTCAAGAAGAAGAGTTTTCTATCCTTCGTAGACATGCGCAGGAAGCCTCCCTGAAAAGCTCTCCAGAGTTCAGCTGAAATTCATCTTCTGGTCTAGATCTGCATAGAGGGCTCTATTATAAAACCCTTTTACAGTAGGGACCACCATCTGCGCTCGTCACCCTGACGGTCTCTGTTTGTTATTCCAGGCGACTGCAGAGCCGCTCAGGCTTCCAGCACCCGCAGCCTTATTCTGATTCCCCGCCACAAACCGTTTCCTGTGACTTAATCTGTCTGCTCTCTGCTCCCGTCCACCACCACCATCCACCCTCCAGGCTCCACCTCTTTCAACTTATTTACCCATGAGTCATCGCTGTGGTTTGGACTGGGGGATCAAGAGGCTGCCAATGGAGAAACACGTACGACTCGGAACGGTAATGGAGTTAAGCATGAGGGTCTGTTTTAGAAGTTGCTGCAAAATTTCTGGCACATTAATTTCTGGAGTATGATGCGCCAACGTCACCTTTGAGGTCACTGTTAGATAGCGCAGATGAATAAGGTAAAGATATAAAAAGTTAAGGCACACAAGATTATGAGTGTGTCCGCATTAACAGAGATCACTGTAGATGTGAACAAAAATAGCTTTTTAGCTGAGGATTAGGGTGTTTTCTTTAAAAGAAAAGTTCACATACTCAAAAACACAATTCTTATCTTGGAAGTTACATCAGAACGTAAAAACTGAGTTGCATTGGGAAGATATGTAACTAGCTAATGTGAACAATACATTTGTAATGGTACATTTATTTTTAACAAACTTCACAGTAAAAATGTCCATCAGAAACATCAAGATTAAAGATCATGTATAATAATGTGGAATTAGTAACATTTATATACTGTAAAACATTTACTTTGCCAAAAAACATCTTCAGTGTTGTACATCGTGTTGACCTGCTTCCTTTAGATTCAAGTACCAGAGCTTATCGAAACATTTATTATCCGACTATGAGCAGATGTCATTCATATCAGCATTTACATGTTAAAAATGTATGTAATTACAAGACATTTTCCGAGCTACACATACTGTGTGCTCTTAAACATCCATCCATCCATTATCTTTTACCCATTTCTTCCATTTTGGGTCACGGAGGTCGCCGGAGCAGCTGAAAGAAGAAAAATAAACTGTATGTATTAGTATTACAGAACAATGCTTTACTTGACCCAACACTCAAGTTTGCTGCATCGCTCCCCTGTTGCCCTATCATCGTTTTTGTAGGACATAGTTTTTATGGTAACATAGCACAAAAACACAACACAAAAACGCAAAAACCATAGTTTTTATGATAGAAAATACTAAACCTCATGACCTCACTTCTAGGCTCCATTATATATGTTTTTTATCACCCACAGCCAGTAAAGAGGAGCTAGAATGTAATTCTGTGTGTTTAATCTGTCTGTTGGCAAAATAACTTGTGAGCCACTCGATGGATTTTACTAAAACTATTAAAGAAAAACCAATAAAAAGTACGTGTAGTAGAACGTTTACAATGAACCTGATTAAAGTTTTTGCCACAGGTAACTGGCTTTAGGAAACACAAAAAATGGCTACAAATGAGCCATTTTTTTTAATATCGAGCTAACATTGGGTGTGGTAGTAGTCGAGAGTCATTTCAATCTTATAATCTGAGCTCTGACAGATTGTGAAAGCATCTTTGCTCAAAACTTTGGTGAACGACATTCCTTTCTTCAAAAAGTAGTAGTTTAATTTTGTAATATGAGTTGTTTTCCTAAGTATTTCAGATAAAAAAATAAAAAAAACTTTCATAATTCACATGAGACACATTTGTTTATCAGAAAATAAACCAGGAACCCTAGTCATGAAAAAAGCCCTTGAAGCAGTAAAGTTGATTTCTTGAGGCTAAACACGTGATCGACACATGGAGCTGGAGTGTGCAGCGTGTTTTTCAGTTATTAGAAAAGAAGTCATTATCTGCAGTTTGGCCTTTCACCAATTTGGAAACAGTTTCAGTCATTTTACACTAATAAGGTTTCCTCCTGGATATGTTCATTTATTTTTCTGTAATTGGGTGTAGTTTACAGAGCCTTTCATTCATTTTGCCCTAATTGGGGGAATCAAGTAACAAACCACCATACAGTCCAACGCTAAAACATTTCATCTTCAGCTGAAGCCATAGTGAAGCTGCTGGGGGTTAACAAAAGCCAGATCACAGTTAATCTTTGCTTGAGTCAGCCCTCATTATAGGGCAACGAGGGAGAGATGCAGCAGACTTGAGTCTAAGAGTGCAGCCCTGTCGTCCACACGTGCTTCATGTGGAAACATCGATACTGACAGGGATATATATTGTTAGTGCTCGAACTGCTGCCGCACAGACTGCATTTGTTTTTTGTCCTGTGTGTTTTTTAAGTAATTTGAAAAAAGACTGGACCAAAATCATAAACCTGCCTGATGGTAATGAAGTAGTTTGGAAAAGTTTGGGTTGACAATATAAGAGGCCATCGCTTCCAATTTATCAAATGCTAAAGCTAAATTAACAAACTCTTATAGAAAAACACGTTATAAAAGCATGGTAGTTTACCGCACCACTAAGGGGATGTTGTGGGAGCAATGTTTTAAAGTGGTGCACACAGGAAATTATTACCTGTGCATAAAAAAGTTTATTGTTTGCATGAGAAACAACTCAGGTGCTCACAAAGGATTTTTTTCAGCTGGAGCACTGTATTTATTTTAGACTGCGGTGTAATTTAAATGCCTTTGGTGATCTCAGGCCGTTTTCATAAAATCTGAAATACTTGATGACTGATAGTCGCTGTCAGGCTGCCACATGTTCAAAGTTAATCTTTCTTTGCAATTTTGTCTGTCAATGCCCCGAAAGTCTCTTCCACCGGTGTAAAAACCGAAAGAAGAAAGAAGACAGAGAAACACAAGGTCAATAATATGTTTCCTGTGGTCGTTGCCAGTAAAAGTCCATTTCCATAAATTTTAATGTTATATAAATACTTTCAGCCTTATAAAGTCACTGCAATCAATCTGCAATGATTTGCTATGAGTCTGTAAAAAGCAAAGGGTTTTCAGGTAAAACTAAACATTGTTAAGCTGTAGTTGTACTTGCGCTGTCACAAACAGGGTGTGTTCGCTGAAGGAAGAGTTAAGATATATAAAAAAAAACAACATTAGTTTTTAATCGTGCATCTGAATCACGCTTTGAGTTGTTGCAGCGCGGCACAAGAAACATCAGCACAAGATGTTGTAGAAGTTGACTTCTAGTGCTGTGCATTAAAAAATAGTTAATGTCTTCACAAAGTGATTTCCTTATTTAAAAATTTCCTCTTTCAAGGAACACAGGGAAGTGTGTTGTTCTGCGTTAGGACACTCATACTCCAGTGGGTTTACTAAATGTTTTTCTCCCTCTCTGTTGAGTCATGGTTTGCCTCTGCAACCCTGCCAAACAGAATACCTTAAAAGACACCTTAAATCAATCCAAGATGGATTAAAAACCAAGTAGGATTTAAGAATGGATCATAAAGGAAAATTTCATATATGCACTTATGATTTATAACTTATGAGGCTGTTATTTGAGCACTTGAAATTGTTTTATTGGAGAGAGAGAATATTACAGTATTTTTGCAAAAAGAGGAGAAAAGATTTAAAATAAATTCAGCATTAAACTTCACCTGATACATTGATGATCGTACAGATTTAGCAGATTCTTAGTATTAAAATTAACTTCCAAATGACAACTACAGAAAAACATAAACAAATTGTAAGGTTATAAGACCTACACTGTTTTTAAGAAAGAAAAGCCTTCAGACACTGCTGAACATACTCCACCGAGCCTCCCATTTGTTTTCACACCTTTTGCTTTAATTGAAGGTGTTTTAACCTTTTGTAACATCTGTTGGTTTGGCAATGCTACAGAGGCTCAGAAGAAATCCTTGAGAAGTATATCAACCACAGCCAGCAAACTGTTAGGGACCACTCTGCCGAGTATCAAAAAAATATACATGGACAAAGTTATGAGGAAGGCAAACAAGATTATAGCAGACAATACACATCCCCGTGATCCTCAATGGAGTTGCTTCCTTCAGGGCGAAGGTACTGCCGTCCCTTATTCTCAAGAAACAGGACGACATTTTCTTTCATACCACAAGAGATTAAATCATTAAACAATAAAAAGGTATCATAAATTACTGAGCTCAAACTTCTTCGCTGTAATGATGGATGTTAATAGCATGTTTGTATATGTATGTCCTTTATGTAAATGCTGCAAACCAATTTCCCTATGGGGACAAATCTATCTATCTATCTATCTATCTATCTATCTATCTATCTATCTATCTATCTATCTATCTATCTATCTATCTATCTATCTATCTATCTATCTATCTATCTATCTATCTATCTATCTATCTATCTATCTATCTATCTATCTATCTATCTATCTATCTATCTATCTATCTATCTATCTATCTATCTATCTATCTATCTATCTATCTATCTA
>NC_056506.1:38948517-38949762 GCF_014905685.2 Nematolebias whitei
CTATCTATCTATCTATCTATCTATCTATCTATCTATCTATCTATCTATCTATCTATCTATCTATCTATCTATCTATCTATCTATCTATCTATCTATCTATCTATCTATCTATCTATCTATCTATCTATCTATCTATCTATCTATCTATCTATCTATCTATCTATCTGGCTCCAACTCTACATTTTGCATGAATGAATGAGTATCTTTGCTGCATCTGCAGCCGTACGTGTTTTAGTGGGAGTAAAGTGGTGAAACGAAGTCTGTGGTCAAGAAGATGAACATGACTTCTTCACATATGACGCCTTTTAACGCAAAAGTGTTTACGGGTCTCTCAGGTCCTGTGGGCTGCAGGGTGGGGCCTCTGACGGCGTGATGGTGCATCCCACTGATCATTAAAAGCAATGATCAGCTGCTGGCAATGGGAGGCCTCAGTAGGTTTTTATAACTCCAACAGGAGGAACAGGAACTACAAACAGCAGAGGGTTTGCATTTGTAGCAAAATTGTAACTGTACAGAAAAAAATCAATTTTGATGTATTTTATTTATAAATTATAAAACTTTTAAATCACGGTTCCCTGACTTTCAGATTGACAACTATTCAATAAAAAATATTACTTGAAAAGACAAATTTATTTAATTTCTTAACAGACAAATAGTAATGTAATATAATTTTAATATTAATAGTTTAATATTAATTTAATAGTAATTAATTCAATCTAATTTAATAGTAATTTTTCCACGCCTATGTTTAAAATTAACGTTTGTAATTTAAGAAAAAAAGAGTTGAATATCAAAGTTGCAACAAGTTACATATTTATATGCTAATATTATTTGAGAACAACTGAAGTACACAAATAAATAAGTGAATATTGCAGTTATCTTAGTTTGTCTTGATTTTGATTCTGATTTTATTGTAAAATTTGTCTCATTTTTATTGTGTCTGTGTTCCTTTGTCTGTTGTGTTAGCAAAAAATCTCAGAAACCACAGAATGGTTTTTAATCAAACTCTCAGATGTATACCTACAGCTGGTAGTCTGATTCAAGATGGCCACCACAACACATTAACAAGCACAAAAATGGTAATTACCTACAGACGTTGAGCTAAATTGAAGAATGTTTTTTTTTATCTTTAGCAATTATATCTAACTTTACTAATATACTGTAACCTTAAACTGTAACACATGCATGGCAACACTGTTGTGGGATTCCTGTTTTCCCTCTGTCTGTTTGTGTCTGTTTGTCACT
>NC_056506.1:38949772-38962734 GCF_014905685.2 Nematolebias whitei
CTTCCTTGGTCTGCTACATTGGGGGTCGACGTTGTATAAACCTGATAACTGTTGAAAACTTGTTTTTATTTATTTGTTTTATCAACATCGATTAAAAAATCATTTGCCTCCACAAATTAAAAACCAATCGACCAAAAATCTTAATTCATAAAATCAAAATTATTTCTTTACTAAGTGTTTAATTTTGCCAAGATAACACAAGATTTTATTTTTTTTAACACATTAACAGATAAAACCAAAACATAATTCTCAAATTATTCCATCAAAATGAAACAAAAATCAGAAAATATTATAGAATAAACTTTAGATTAGTTAGACAAGAGAGTTAAATGAGTAAGTGGGTAAGATCTAAAAAGGTTAACCAAAAAATAATAATAATTACCAGTAAGCTTCGGGATGATATAATCTCATATAACAACAATAAAGTTTTACTTTTTCTCCAAACAGTAAAATACTAAAATGTGCAGTAGGAAAGTACAATTTATTCTCCCGCTTATTTTTAGTTTATATCTTCATGTGACACTGAAATTCGTCGACATGACCTTACTTTTGCACGGCTGATGCTTTAATTTGCTCGTGTGCGCACATGTGTGTGCATGTGTGTGTTGGTGCCAGGGAACCGGTTCAGTAACTGGTGGGTGTGTAGGGGTGTGACCTTGGTGACTCAGCCACCAGCTATGTTCATCTTCAAGGTGAGTGAGTCATAACCTCCCTTAACGAATATTTGCTTCTCCAGTAAATATATCTTCCTTTCTGCGCAAATAATGAACCCAGAACATTTCGAAAGACACATACCAGAGTTTAGGACAAAAACGCTGTTGCAACTTTCACAGGTCTGCATGATTTATCCTTTCTGTCAGTCTTTCTGCCTTCCTTTGCTTCTCGCTTATGAAAAACAGCTGCAAATTATTTTTGTGTGCGACTGAAATCATTAAAATTCCCATGCATAACTAAAAAGGTCACACCGGTTCATGCAGAACTAATGGCTGCAAAGCTGCTGTCCCATTTAAATAAGCCAAAGACGTCAAAATAATCTAATTATTTGATTAATTAATCATTTAAACACCCCTAAAGGGATGCATGTCAGAGTTTTAGACTAAGATTGTTTTACTTTGGAAAATCTGAATTGTAAACTTTTTAGTCAAACCTTGAAAATAACATGTTGTGGTGCAATCTCATGCAATTTTGTACTATTGTGTGTTGTGAACAACTTAGAAACTGACTGACTTACCGCCATTTTAGAACCAAGATGGCTCCAAAAGTTAATCAGCTTTAGATTATGAGTATTTACTGGACGGTTCAATAAAATGTTTGCAGTGGTTTGTGAGATATTTGGCTAACAGACAAAGTTGACTCCATTTAATTAATGGTAAAATTTTAAACAAGGATCTTGCACCATCTGCCAGTGCTCAGTGTATGTGTTGGGGACAAGTCTAAGCTACTACCATACCAAAAATTAGCTCAGTATATTTAAAGTTCACTGAGTTATAGACATTCTTGTTGTTGCTTTTAAGCTCAGTTGTCTGTGGCAGCCATCATTACATTTTATGTTGCTAACAGACAGAAATACACACACAGACATGAGCAAAAACACATGATGTCCCATTTTGTCTTTTAGTTACGGTCACTAATAAGAAAAATGCGTTTTTATCTGCCAGATTATAAGTAGGCCTATTGGGTTTTTGAAAATAAATACATGTTAGTGTGAACCAAGATTACATTGTAAAGTAAAACTGGTTCCTATTTTTGTGATTTATTTTGCCGTTTTTGGCTTCTTGCTGGGTAAAGTTCAGAATCATTGTCTCACATTGTTTTGCTTTTGAGGGAAATTATAAATCTGGCTTATCTTTGTTTAGCCTGCCCCGGCCTTTGCTTTCCTTTTCTTCTCTTTGCCTCTTTGTTTGCTTTTTCTCTTTTTTTTATTTCAACTGCCGGCTCATTTTTGCTATTCATGAACTAAAAAGGACTGCACATTGAATGTCCAAGATGACTGCTGCCACTGAAACATTAAATAGTTTCGGGTATAACAGAAGTCCTCTTTATTGGAAGAGTTTTCATCTGTTCTGAATAAACCCTCCCATATGGGGGAAAAATTGGGTCATTGAAAGATCTTATCTGAAACAAATATTAAATTATATTGAGTTTTTTCTGTTTTGCTGGTAAACAGCTATTCATATGTTAGAACTGCAGAGTGGCTACGGGAAGCATTTATGCTCATTAACAATGGAACGTCGATTTGGAGCAGGATGTGTGTTTCAACATGCGTGCTCGCCGCCGCAGCACCAACTAAATGAACAACTTGTTGAGTGTGCAACAATGCTGCTCAGAGAAATACAGGAAGAGAGCAAACAATGAGTGGCACGGAGCAAACCTGGCTTTCAAAGGACAGCGTTTGGTAAAATGTTACAAAGGAGGCAAGTTTGATTCATGAGCTGATAGCTACCCGAGAACCAGGAGGGTTCAGGTTGTATCAAATTAATTCAACTCAAAATAAAAACGCTAACTCAGTTGAACTTAAGCTTATGAAAACCAAGGCCTACTTTCATGTGCACAACTTACAGCATTAAAATGAAGCCAGGCAGTCAGTTGATCAATAGTTATTTTTATCATCTGAGAGGTTTTCAGACATGGACATCAACCTTTTCACAGTTACTAACATGTAAACTTGGGCACGAAATACATTTGTGACTACTTCCGGTGTGCAAGGTCAGCGTTCAACTTGAGTTTTGGTCCTTTACCTTTGCTTTCTTTATTGACTTTTGTATAAAACATAAATATATTATTAGGTTTATTCAGTGGTGGGGGCACAGCTAATCAAACAGTTAGCTTCGCTAACCACTAATGAAAAAATGATTGGAAGCTAATGCTAAAGCGCTAACTTTTATCATACACTGCTGTTTTGTTATGTTGTTTATTTTTCATATACAGGTTAACACAAGGTCAACAATGCAATGAAATGTTCAGGATGAGAAGAACCGATACGACTCACTAAAGTAAAAAAACAAACAAACAAGAAACACTAAAGCATGCAGTGAGGGTACAGAATAAAGTAACAAAAAGTGAAAAGAAATATAATATTGACAAAGTCCAAAAGAAATATAGTACAACATGGTAGAATAGAACAGTGCATGATGAATTCATACAAATAAGTATTTCACAGGTAGTAATGTGGCACATGGTATATACTGCACATAAACATATTAGGTGTCACAGTTGTGGCTTAGTGCAATGTTATTGTCAATTGTTCAGTATTATTATCAAGAGGTCAGTAATATGACAGCTTATGGGTACTAGTAGCTGTCTTGGAGTCTTTTCATGCACGATGGGAGGCTCCTGTATCATCTGACATGACATGTTGCCATGCCATGCTACGCTGTCAGCATAATAAATGTGACAGAATAATGTTGGGACGTAATTCCCCCGCTCCTTTATTATTATTGTTTCAATGGAAGACTGGTAGGATGTTGTTCTGGGAGAGGTTCTGTTTTATATGGCAATTGCTCATCAAGCACCAATTCTCCCACTATGACAGGAAGCATGTAGCGGCAAAAGTTGACCACAAGAAGGGATATTAAACACATTGTGCACTCCTGACCCAGCAAGACAACAGCATCAGCGCTGTGTTGGCTGTTGAAGAATGGAGACGTTCATTGATGCGCTCATGTCTGTTATCAGGTGAATATTAAGTGCCACAAATTTATCAGTGTCTGAGATTGATGAAAAGTTCCTGCAAATGTGGGGAAAGTTGGCCGTTTATCCCCGTGTGTGTCGTTGTTAAATGTTAGTTTATATTGTTAGCCAGAGTAAGCTAGCAGCTAAGCTAACTTTTACTGGTGATGTTGGGACTTAAAGGATAGCGCCACTATATAAATATATTTTTTGTGGTAGGAGAAATAAGCTGTGACTGAAAAATTTGTTATGACGTTTTTCTTCTTCTTTCAGCATTTACCTCTGCAGGGGTTGCAGCAGTGACTCATCCTCCTCCATCGCATTCTGTCCTGACCCCATAGCTCCATGTCCTCTCTAACGGCATCCATATATCTCCTCTTTGGCTTTTTCCTGGCAGCTGCATTTCTAACATCCTTCTACCAATATACCCACTGTCCCTCCTCTGGACATGTCCAGACCATCTCAGTCTGCTCTCTCTAACTTTATTTTCCAGTTGTTCAACCTGTGCTGTACCTCTAATGATCTCATTCCTAATCTTATCCATCCTTGTCACTTCTAAGGACCTCAACATCTTCATTTCTGCCACTTCCAGTTCTTTCTCCTGTCTTTTTGATAATACCACTGTCTCCAGACCATACAACAGAGCTGGTCTCACCACTGTCTTGTAAACTTTTCCTTTGACCTTTGCTGACACCCTTTTGCCACAAATCACTCCTGAAACTTTTCTCCATCCACTCCATCCTGCCTGGACTCTCTACTTCACCTCTTTGCCACACTCCCCATATTCCTGGACAGTGGACCCCAAGTACTTGAAGTACTGCACCTTTGTGACCTCTGTTCCTTGTAGCCTCACTGTTCCACCAGCCTCCCTCTCATTCACACATGTACTCTGTCTTACTACGACTAACTTTCATTCCTCGTCTTTCAAGTGCATACCTCCACCTCTCTTAAGTTCTCTTTCACCTGTTCTCTGATTTCACCACAGATCACGTCATCTGCAAACATCATAGTCAACGGGAATTCCTTTCTGACCTCATCGGTTAGTTGGTCCTTCTCCAGAGCAAACAAGAAGTAGTTGTAGTTGCTACAACTCTGTACATTACCCTTGTTCTTAAGTATGGGCACCACCACACTTCTTCCCCATTCATCAGGCTTTTATTCACCCTCAAATATGCCATTGAATATATAAACTGAAAACCTCACTGCCATCTCTCCATCTCTCCAATGACATTTCCAACAACTAAACAAATGAGAATTGAAGGCAGTGGCAAGGAAGATACTGGAGCAGGTGCGATGATGGTTGAGAGAAGTAGAGCGTGCTCTATTCACCGTTGGTCAGGCTACTTCTTGTTGCTCTCTAAAAGAGTTATTGAATCAAGTGTTTACAAATGTAGGTAACATAGATTTTTAACAACCTGTTAAAATACGTCAGAATGCAGAAAATTGCATCTACTTTATTTATCCCAGCAGTTTGGTTTACAAAAGGAAAGAACAGGTAAAGATGATGGATGGATGAATGTTTGTAGGTTTGTAAATGTGTGTGTGTGTGTGTGTGTGTGTGTGTGTGTGTGTGTGTGTGCGTGCGGTTATTTCAATGTGCACTTATTTTGTGCAAAACTCAGCAAATAATCTAATATAATATTGTGATTAAGCGTTTTGATACTTTTAGCTAGTGTTTTTTCTCCATTTGGCTTTTAGCTAGTGCTCTGCTTTTTTTCATTTAGCAGCTCAGCTTTAGCTTTTTTAACACATTTTAGCAAAGTCATTCACTGCTCTTTATTCACACTGCACTTATGAAATGTAATTTATTTGGTTAATGCTATTGTTTTGAACTCTTTTCTCAGTTTCTTCTAACCTTGAAGCTTTTGCTATTCTTTCTTTTCTTGCACACACACTCACACACAAACTTGTCCCGTGGGCATGTGGGCAGCGTTGGTGTGGTTTCCTGCTTATGTCGTGACGTGAGACAGTTCTCCCCACTGGTAAAAAAAAGGCCTCTTTGTGTAAAACCGTCTTTGCCTTTTCCACCGCTGACAATTATTTATCCCCCTCCTTCTGTAACCCTCAGCTGACAGTTCAGTTTCATGTGGTGAACCTCTACGCAATTCTTCATCTTTAAATTTGAAAAAGAAATGTCAACACCTGCATTTTTCAATTGGTAACAATCCACTTTTATTTTATTTTTCCATGTAAAGCCAATTAGAATAAAAGCCTAAATGAGGCAATTTATTCTTTCACATGACACAAGGGAACCTCCTCCATTTAACACACAAATTCAACTTTTATGTCACTTTTTTGCACCGCCATAAGAGAACAAATCTTTTAACTGAGGCCTGAGAGCCCCACTTGTCATGTGATGAGGTTTTTAGGGCCAGAGCAGTTAAACTGGTGTCAACCAGTTGAATTTCTGTTGAGCAGTTTTATGTTTTCATATACAGATCTAAAATACTTGCAGCTTTCTTTCTCACAGGAAAATCCCTAATGTCAAGAAGGACCACCACAGATCATTAGCTTTCATCCAGACGTCCCATTTTACCAGTTTTTCTTGTACTGATTTGCTACTTTGCTACTCAAGTGTTTCCCCAAGTGACTCTGACTCTCGGTCTCCCTCTTCAGGACGACTTGCCTCTCAGGAAATCAGCTTTGCATCATGCCTCAATACTCCAATAATGCATCTATCCATTTTCTTTTACACGTCTGTTTCTTTCTGGGTCACAAGGGTGTTGGTATCTCTAGCAGTCACTGGGTGAGAGGCGAGCTTCACCTTGGACAGGTTGCAAGTTCATCACAGGGACACATGGAGACAAACAAGAAAAACCGCCAATCACATTTAGAGACAATTTAATTACCAGTTAACCCAACATGCATGTTTTGGTCTGTAGGTGTAAACCGCAGTACCCGGAGAAAACTCACATGCACAAGGAGAACATGCAAAAGAAGGGGGCCAAACCTGTGACCTTCTCAATGTGAGACGGCAGCTCTAACCACTCCTCCACCGTATTTACCTGTCTCATCTCATAGAGTCTACCCAAAGTATTTAGTAACAGTTTCTTTGGTTCATCGCTGTTTCTGCTGGGTTGGACAGGTGAGATGCTCCACTCATGAGTTTATTTTTTTTTAATTTTTTTGCTTTTTAAATTATGTCAACAGTTTTGTGTTTACTTTTCTTCAGAAATAGAAAAGTTCTGGAGAAAGTTTCAAGTTAAAACAAAATATCTGAGTCAACAACAAATTCAAGGATCCTAGCTCGGACAAAGTAAAAATACAGCACATGTCGTGCTTGGATTACTTTCAAAGATGCGTGTGCACTTTTCTAAAATTTTATGAACCGAATACGCTCTGAAAATGCTCTTTTAGCCCATGTTGTAAAAAGAAATTTGGATGTGCATTGCACGTTTTAATTAACAGGATTGATTTTTTTTACCTAAAAAAGTTAATTTTTTTCACCCTTTTCAGAATCTATAAAATACATTAATACAAAAAAGTTATTTTAAAACATGTCAACATGTTAAAGTAGACTCAAAAAATGAATTTAACTTACACAAGGCTGTAAAATATGTGTCAAATACTGGTATTTCTGTGTTTACTGTCAAAATAACCCATGAGTTTATGTAGAAACTAACTTTTGGAATACATTTTAATGATTGCCATTGTCTCCGTATTTTCCGCTGCTTTACTCAGCAGGGGGGTAATACTGAATGAATCAGAATAATTTGCTGAATATATATTTGAAATAAATAATAAATGCCTGAATGCTGAGTGTTTAAGCCCTTAGATCCTCTTCTTTCGCTCACAGCCTGAATTTGTTTTCAATCACGTCAATAACTCCACACAGACTGGTGCCTGAATGTTTACTGGATGATAGTTTATAGGAATATTTGATGTTTAAAATTTTATTGAGGCAATTCAGAACTCTGTCTCTCTGCCATCCCAAGTTTTCCAGTTTTCTCTTTGCATTGTTTAAGCACTCTACTAATATTAATATCTAAATTTACTCCGAATTAAAATTTAATAATAGGTGAGACTGCATCTCATGTCTTCTGTTAAGCCAGGATATAGTAACATTCTTAATTCAGATGGAGTCAGAAACAAAAGTAAGTCACTCCGGAGTTGATTTTTGCGTAACATATGCAAACATTTTCATGCAAATTTCTCCATGCTCTTAAATAACCCTGACAACTGCCAGATTTGTTTTATATTTGTTTCCCTCCACCCTTCCCTTCTGAGCTGCTGCACTCCTCCCCTTTGCCTGTTTTGCTTCTTCTCAGTGAGAAAGCAAAAGAGGAGCGTTTTGTCTGTGGGACTGAGGAGAAAAACATGAATAAATTTCGAGGGGAGGGGGACAACAAACAGATCGGTTTTTCACGATTTGCATCTCGGTTCTGTTATATATTTCCTCAGATGACATTAGGTACTGGTATGTCCTAAAATAATCTGCAAGCGTTAAAGAGAATACAGGAAGTCAGTTAGACTTCTGCAGCCTCAATGGCCACCTGAAGCCTTTTTCAATTCAATCCAATTCAATTCACTTCAATTCAATTCAAAAATACTTAATAAATCCCAAAGGGAAATTAATTGTTGTCGTAGCTCATCATCCTGGTTTCATTAAAATTCTTCTAGATGCTGATGGCTGTGGGCAAGAAGGATCTCTTGTAGCAGTCTGTCCCACAGCGGCTCCGAAGAAACAGGCAGCAGATGCCAATACGTCCACCCAGACTCAGCAGACCTCTCGGTCCTCTTGGGCGGCAGGACCACCTGAATGCCAGGCAGAACTCCTCCCCGAGCAATGGCCATTCCTTCCAGCAGCCTGACGAGCCCCTCGTCATTGCTGACAAAACTGCAGGTGCCAGGGGATGATCTCAGTCTTCCCGCTGACACGAGCCACATTTCGCGCCACCTCCAAAATCTCGGCTGTCAGGCACTCGAGCACCACCTCCAGGTAGATGGGAATGCATCCACGGCACCTCCTTTTCAACTCATTTGGAATTTGGGGCTGTAGTTGAGGTAATATTTGAGCTTTTGAGATGTTAATCAGCTGCTTCCAGTTGTAGAAAGCCACCTTGTTGTCATGGTTACGCATCATAACAAACGTCCAAAAGTAAAAAGGTTTCAGTAAAAATTCTTCCAGCTGCACAGCATCCAAAACCAGAGAAAACAATCATCCGAAAAAATGCAATTTGCATCCAGAAAAAAAAAAAAGAGTTATTAAAGTTTTCAAAAGCAAAATCTCAGAATGAATGAAAGAGTGCTACTCCAACATGCAGCCACCTTGAGCGGTGCAATTCTAGAACTCCATATTAGGAGAGGGTTTTGTTTATCTGCTGCATGCACACAAGGAGAGCTGCACACAAACCCAAAAACACTTTGATCGAACCAGATAAGCCTTATTGGCACACATATAAAAACTAATGCACAAAAGGCAGAGCTCCTGTCCCCTTTAAGAGCAGGGGTCTAGAAAATAGGGACGGACGCTTTTGTGTTCAGGACTTCATTTTCTGGGACCCTTGTCTAAGCCTCAGCGCTGAGTCTATAACCTTTCCTGCCTTAAAAGAAACTAAATGGTAAAACTTTATTCTTATCAGCTGTTATTTGTGTCAGCATGAGTCTTCTCTCCACCTGGGAACAAAAAAGCCGGACAAAGCGCTGTGATCAAACGGCGACGGTCCTTATTGTTCGTTGTAAAGAGCTATTCGAGATTTGTGAATGTTACATCTCTAGTTCCATAATTGCATGACAAACAAGTGCCGAGCACATGCTTCATATGTCAGTCGAACATGTTTCCACCTGTGAAAACACGATTTTTCCATAAGTTCATCCTTTCGCCCCAAATTCACACAGAAACCCCTGTGAAGTTCATGCGTTTCTGTTAAAAACTTACATAAACTACGCGTTTCATTGTTTAATTTTATGTGCTATTAAGCTTCTTTCACGCTTGCTTTCTGGAAGCTATTTACTTCACCTTTGTGTTTTATCAGATGTGATTTATCTCCTTTTTCTGTAGAAGTAAACACAGTCAAGAGCTCTGAATCCAAAATGAAAAAAAAGCCTTTCAGCTTTTTTTCATAATGGATTCAGGCCTTTTTCTTCTGCATTCTTTATCTGTGAATGTCTGCCTCTTGACACCAGGCTGCAGATACTTGGTCTCCTGGCGGTCCGCATTGTGTGCTGAGTGAACATTGTGACTATCTTGGGTTTTTCATTGAACGTCTCAGAAGTTGACCTGCACTCTGTCCTTCATCTGAATTTTTCACTTCAAAAATCCTTGCATAAACCAACAAGGAGGCAATAGTGATGAGAGCATTGCAGCATCACCTTTAAATCCCAACAAACAGCAGTAATAAGACAACACTGAAAAAAATGGGTTTTGATCTCATTATCTCTGGGGTTTGTTTCAGTTCCGTAGGTAGCTTAACGATATAAATTATTTCTCAGCTGAACTCTACTTGATTCATATTTTGCTACCTGACAAACTGTGAAAGAATTCTTAAAATTAAGTGCAAAGCTCAAGTCCTAAGAAGTGTTTCTTGTTAATGATGCACTTGCCTATATAAAGCAAAAACCTTTTCACAGAAACAAACATATATATCCATCCATCCATCCATTTTCTTTACCCGCTTTATCCACTTTGGGTCACGGGGGTCGCTGGTGCCCATGTCCAGCAATCACTGTGCGAGGGGCTGGGTACACCCTGGACGGGTCGCAAGTCCATCACAGGGACACATAGAGACAAACGAGACAAACAACCATTCACTCTCTCACTCACACCTAGGGACAATTTAGTTACCAATCAGCCTAACATGCATGTTTTTGGTCTGTGGGAGGAAACTGGAGTACCCAGAGAAAACCCACGCATGCATGGAGAGAACATGCAAACGCCACCATATATATATATATATATATATATATATATATATATATATATATATACAGTATCTCAGTATATTACAATTTTTGAAAGTAACCTTTCTTATGCCTAGATGCACCCACCCACGAAAATGAAAGATGGTGCTGCTCTTATTTTTTTAAGTTATCACGCTCACAGCATTAACGAATGATTCGACAGGACGGTATTTCCACATTCCCCTTAGCAAGGACGAACAATAAAAGGAGTATAATTATCTGAATAATGTATTTTGCTCTTTGTGCAGGAGTTTTATGTTTATATTTGATAAGAACTCAGTTTAACCATTTTAGACAACCTGCAATTTAATATTCTGTGTCATATAATGTCACAAAATGTCAAGCTCAGCGAATGTACGTGAATGACTGTCAGCTTCTATCAAATCAGATTTTTGCTCAGTATAGTTAAAATGCAGAATTACAGCCAGTTTTATATCCAACCAAGGATACATTTAGCTAGTTTTATTAAAATCAGTAAATTGGATATATGTATTTATACATCCACGGCTTATTTATTGAACGGTTCAAGAAAATTTGTGCTGTGGTTCATAAGAAATTCTGCAAAGTCTCACACGCCTTCACCATATGGCAGCAGGTGATAAGTACGACATATTTAACAAATTATCAAGTGATGACGTTCCTGATGTGCTGAACGCATACATCAATATACTTTTAGATTTGCAGACTATAAACAAAATCAAACAACTTTTGGAGTTATGTTTTCATGTAGAGTGCTGTTCAAAACACCCACAACTGGACAGGTCATGGTTTAAACTGTTTTCTGACTATACTGGTTTTAATGTTTATTATACACTTGAAGCTCGTTATGACCGTACATGCCATTATCTTAATCAAGTATTCAGGTTCTATCTTTTAGCCCCGGTGGTGAAAGTCTGACAAAGTACAGTTTGAAATGATTGATTGCTCCCGTTTCAGTCAGTGACTGATTAATTGTGGATAAACAAAACGTGATACCTCAAAACTCATTAGGCTTGAATTCAACTTGCTTGGCAGCAGGCAGTGATTGGAAATGTCTGCATCAGAGTGTCATTATCGGTAATTCTCAGTAGAGGAGTAGAGGTAGGGCAGCTGACTTGGGACCAGTCGCAGGCTCAACTCTCCGCCATGCCCACATGTTGTGGTGCCTTGAGCAAGACACCTAATCCCTAATTGCTCCCTGGGTGCTTACATAGCTGCCCACTGCTCCACCTGGACACCTGGATGTATCTCATGCCTGATGGGTTAAATGCAGAGAACTCATTTCTTCATTGTATGGGATCATACAATGATGACAGCACATAGCTCTTAAAAAAAGTTGGTGTGGTAGTAGCAGAGTCTCATCCTGGTCACATTCTCACTGCGCTAAGAGATGATGCAAGATCGTTATTTAAAACATCCACATGCAAGGCAACGTGCAATATGCATTCATCATTTTCAATGTTTGTTAATTTCTTCTTTTACTCTCTTCTTGAAATGTGTGCTAGAAAATATGTATTACAGGTGGGCACCAGTGTTGAAAATAAACCTATTTCAACTCTAAACGCCCTCAAACAGGCTAAAATGGTGACAATATTTCCCCATTCTCTCTTGTCATTAGTGAAAATATTTTAATTATTTGTTGGGCTTTGAGATTTGTGGATTATCAGGCCTGTCTTAAATAAAATCTCAGCAAAGTTTGTCAATAGTCTGATAATTTGACATTTTATCTTTTCTTACATTTCTGCTTTAAGTTTGTAATTTTTTTTAATTACTTTTGTAATTTAATATTAAAAGGCTTATTTGTTTTACTAATGACAATTAATAAATGCAACACCCGAGGAAAGTATTCAAAGAGCTGTGATGTTGTTCTTTGAATCAATTTGACGTTGAATCATCAAATTAGTTGATAATTGCTCTCACTATTTTCCATAAACGTACACTTTCCCTGTACTACTTTTAAAATTTGCATTTTTATTACTCTTACTCTTATAATTTAGTGTGTTGTTAATTTCATCCCTCACCCAAAAAAAACCCACAATTAGTAGTATTTAAAAGTAATGTGTGTTCATTTGCATCAAATAATCATTTTAGGACAAGTTTTACATCGAGTTTCAACCAAAAAGGCCCCACATTGATTTTTCCAATTATAATACTATTCACATCCACTGCCTACCTTTTATGTAAAACTGCCTTTTAAGTGTACATCTTATCACGTCTAAATGGAATATATCCAAATAAAAGCCCTAAAGCCCCAAAACACTTGAACTTTTTTGCCCAATCTACTCTGGAGGATAATACTCATAATTAGTGTCTTACGCCAGAATCCAGAATATGCTTGGTCACATCTGTTTTAGTTCAGATAGACATTACACACACACACATACATACATATATATATATATATATATATATAT
>NC_056506.1:38963134-38990908 GCF_014905685.2 Nematolebias whitei
CAGCTGAGGTTGTCATTCATGTGTACACCCAAGTACTTGTAGCTGGAGACCACTTCCACCGCAGATCCTATTATGTTCAGGGGGGTGTAGGTGTTTTTGTTCCTTCTGAAGTCCACAATCATCTCCTTTGTCTTCTTCACATTGATGTGAAGGTTATTCTCTCTGCACCAGCTCTCCAGGTGTTCCACCTCCTGCCTGTAGCTGGACTCATCATTGTTTGTGATGCATCCCACCACCGCTGTATCATCTGCAAACTTTACAATGTGACAGCCTGGATGGGTAGCTGCACAATCATATGTGAGCAGAGTAAACAGGAGGGGGCTCAACACACATCCCTGAGGAGAGCCAGTGCTGAGGGTTATGGTGGAGGAGGAGAGGTTGTGGATCCTCACTAACTGTGGTCTGTTTGTTAAAAAGTCTAGTACCCAGTTGCAGATGGAGACTATGACTAATTATGTGAGTCAAAAGGACGTTGGCTTTCCTTTTAAAACTCTTTAATGTCATTGGTGTCCTGATGACACCAAGCAGTATTGTATCTCCAAATCTAATGAAAACTGCATTAGCAGATTTTTTTAAGGGACATAATTGAAGTTCTTAATTTGGAATGTGTTTGTGTGGGATGAATAGAAAAATGCTCCATCCAGACTAGATGGAGCTGCCAGAGGCTCAATGAGTTTATAATGACATGGTTTTTTTTTTGTTTGTTTTTTTTCCACTGACCAGAAAGCTGCTATCTGAACAAGCTCTTTGTCAAACTGGGCTCTCATGGCAGTGCACGGGCTGTGCAGGTTGTCTCAACTGTTTCACTCTGCCGGGATAGATCAGTGCTTCTTAAACTTTTCATAATGAGTACCACCTGATACAATATTAGGCCTTCCAAGCACCACCATTATGGCAGATATGAAAACAGTAGTTCAAGCTCCGCAAGCTTGAACTACTGCGTCTTCAAGCTGATTTTGAAACATATCTGACATAAATGAGCAAACTGACCAATGTCTTTGAACATCTTACATAAATAAACTAATGCTTAATTTTCCTGTTTTTATTCCTGTAATAAATCTATTTGGCTGAGAGACACACACCGAGGCCTTCATCCTTGGCTGGACCCTTCTTTAGGTGAGAGTTTGGCAGTGATGGCCAAAAACACCCAATGAGCTTGAGGTCCACTGCAGAGGATGGGTCCCAAAATTCAAACAACACTAAAACCTCTTTGTTAAATTTAAAGATAAGTAAATAATAAATCAGAAATAGATCCTGTTTAACTCTGAATGCTAGGAAACACCTTGTAACTGTGACCTTCCTTCTCTCCATTGACTACGGTGACATTATTTACATGAACGCTCCTACAAGCACCATACTCTGCAGATGTTGCACACTGTCTATCACCGTGCAGTAAAATTCATAACTGGCTGTAACTACTCACTGGTTAACTGGACATCAGTAACTTAACGCAGACTCCCCCACTGGAACATTTTCATCTTTAAATCACTTCTTGTTCTGCTGCCTTCATACATCTCCTCCTACATGTCTCTGCGTGAGTGCAGCTACAGCGTGCGCTCTCAGGACATTATTACCTGCAGTGTTCCCTCAGTGAGAACTGAACTAGGCAAAAGGGCCTTCTCCTACTCCGCTCTTGTTTCCTGGAATATCGTGCAAAAAGACCTGAAGTTCTCAACCTTGATCTCTCTAAGTGGCTTCAAACATCTGTTAAGTTCCTGACAAAAGCCAATGCAGACATGTTCCTGTTTTTAGTTTTATACACCGCCTTATAATCTAGCTGGGGTTTTTTTTTCCGCTACTTTTTCCTTTGACTGTCCTTTTGGTTGTCATTTTATTTTAATTTGTAAAAAAGTAAAAATTAAATTAAATTTGTATGCTTCTTTTATGATTGTCTATTGTTGTTGTTATCCACTGTTGTCATCATTCTTTGTTGAAATCAGGTCTCTCTTGTAAATGAGTCCCGAAGGCTCAATGGGATTAACCTGTATAAATAAAGGTTGAATGAATGAATTTGTTTTTTAAACAAAAATTTGCAAAGATTTACATATATAAATTGTCCAAAGGGCCTTTTTGTTGGTAGTCTGTTATTAACTTTACATATAATTCCACATCCTTAATAAAATGAAGAAAGCATGGCGTTTTGTTAGTAAATTTACATTTATGAATGAAAAATTTGGCCAAAAGAATTAGCAAGTTTATTTAAAAAAAAAAAACATTTAGCATCCTTTCTTGGGAATCTAGAAAAACAAATTAAAACATTTTCCCAAAGTAAGGAAAAGTTCCTTAAAATATGGTTATTAATAAACCTGCTAAACTCCTTCCAAAACCTGCGTGTGAAAGGGCAGTGCCAAAAAAAGATGTGTCACAGTTTCTGGAAGGTCACCACAAAACTACAATCAGTATTTTTGTCTCTTTTAGATTTTATCATATAATGTTTAGTTGGGTAATTTTTATGAAGAATTTTAAATGACACTGTTTGTTCATGTAAGTGTTGTGTTCATCTGTACAGTATACTCCAGCCTTTTGTTTGTTGTATACTTATCATTTGCTTTAATAAAGATTATTAAATAAAAAATATATACATATGTTTTTTTCCACTTTATTAGACATATTTGGACTGATGCGACTTGTACAGCGGTGCGACCTTTATGGCGGCAAGTACGGTAAGCTAAAATGCTCTAAAAAGCTGAAACTGTGTTGTTAAAGCTAACAGAAGTAGAATGCTTGTTAAAAGCTAACAGGTGCAAAACACTAGCTGAAAACGAAAAGGAACTAAGAGGAGCTAAAAGCTACATGTGGCGGAAAAACTCACAAAATGTTAATAGTAGCAAAAGACTAGTTTAAAGCAGCAAAGACTAACTAAAAGATAAAAGTAGTAAAAGGCTTGCTATGTTTTAAAGAAATGGACAATTAGCAAAACTTTTTTATTTGCTATGTAATGCTATTAATAGTGAGTTAGTCTTTAAGAGGTTAAATAAAAAACTGTTTATCAATCTGACTATTTTTAAATGTTGTTTATTCATATACTGATGTAATGCACTGATAGACTGAAAATAATGAGTTAGAACTTCAAAGAAATTCATATTTATTAGAACTACAATTCGACATGTATCACAGACACAAAGCTACAACCCGGTAGTAAATGAATAAATACTGACAAAGTGTAGAAGGAGTTTTTGATAAAAGCTCCATCAGGATAATAAAACACCAACGTGGTTGTTTTCAAGTTCCACCCTATTGTTAAAAATAATTTTTGATCTTGCACAATGCCAAAAATTAAATCATTTCAACTAATGAAGCCTTAAAATGGTTTAAGTGCCATTTTATCTTTTTTCAATATTCACTAAATGGGGATTTTGAGTGTACTAATAAATGCCTCCACCTACAAACTCATCTTGTTGCCCACACTTGACTAACATTTGCTCTCTGGCCGAACCCAATGTTGCATTAATCGAGCTAGAGTGTTTTAAACGACATTACTGCATGCAAGTGGAAGCATCAAAACTCTAAAGCATTCTCCTTCTTTGGTAATTAAAACAACCAACCAAACAAAAAGCATTGGTCCATTTTCATCAGCTTATCTGAGGTCAAGTCGCCAAGGCAACGAGTCCAGAAGGGGTAACCCAGACATCCCATTACCCAGAAACATTCTCCTGCTCCTTGCTGCATAAGCAATGGATGTGAAGTGGGTCATTGTTGGAATGGCCAAAATCTCTGTTAGATGGAAACAGGAGCTGTAATCGTGCCAAGATGAAATGAAAATTCAAGCGACATTTTGCCTAAATGTTGCGGTATTACATGACAGACTGGTACTAGGAAAAGAAATGTGTTGCTTTGGGCTGCTTGTAGAGTGAAATGTGTAGACTCACTCACATACACACGTTTGTAATCATGTCTTCACAGTTCTGATGGTAAAAGTCACATTACTTTAACTTAATGTTTCTTTTTTTATGTCAATTTCAAAAAGTGTCACCAGTCTGTCACGTGGTCAGAAATCCTCTGAATATTCCCATCACTTGTAACGCTCCACCCTGCAACTTGTTGGAACGGGTTCTTCCAAAAGTCTTCCTGTGCTTCAGGAAAATCCTAAAAAATCTTCTGCTTTTGTCAAAGACCCACAAATCTTTTCAGGTTGAGCAGAGTCTTTGCCTTTAAGATCAGACCCGTGTTCATCCATCATCACTGTGATGTTCTCGGCCTTTACAAGACCGTAAGCGGACTCTTGGATTCATCGAGGACCGGAATCAGTTTGTGCTGTTATTGTTGCCCTCCTCTGCAGCAACAAACTTGATCTCAGCATTGGCAGTCCTGGAGGCCATGCTGCTATCTCTGACCTTGTGCTTAAACAGGAACGGGAACGTTTTCTTGAAGGACTTCTGAAAACTGGCTCCCATGAAGCCATAAACGATGGGGTTGACCGATGAGTTGGCGTACGACATGCAGTTGGCCCACGTCTTGATCTTGTACGTTGCATAGTTCGGTTGGTAGTTTGGATGGAAAGATTGGAACAGGACAAAGATCTGGATTGGACCCCAGCAGATGGCAAACAGGAGAACGATAACGACGACCATCTTGGAGACTTTGCTCCTGATACTGATTGTTCTCTCAGACAGAAGATTGACCTGAGGAAAAATCAAAAAGGAAGGGTGAACTCTTAACTTGTGACTCAGAAACTGCTCACATATCGATACACTGACCTTGCAACTAGCAAACGTTAGCAAAAATATTTGCATTATCTATAAATAAGACAGATATTTGGAAATTGCTGGATTCAAGCTCAATATTTTCTTTGTATCTTTCCAGAAAATCTTATAAAAGTCCCATTTTAAATTCCTAAAATACTCATTTGCATTAACAACTCGGTCACCTATGTGTCTGCATGTATTTAAAACTTTTTTTTTGTTATTTTTTCATTTTATTTACAGACGAATTTAACAAATACAGAAAAAAAATTTGATAATGGTGAAACAAAACTCTTAAAGTTAAAACCGTAGCTTTGTACTGAAGCTCTTTTTATTGTAAACTAAAAGTAACTGCCATATAAATAAACTTAATTGAACTGAATTAAACTTTAATTTTATGATTTTTTTTAATCTGTAAATTTTACTTTAAATAGGATCTTTTTCTTCTCAGTTTTTTAATTAAACATATAATAA
The DNA here is from genome assembly GCF_014905685.2 of Nematolebias whitei. Lineage (NCBI taxonomy): Eukaryota > Metazoa > Chordata > Actinopteri > Cyprinodontiformes > Rivulidae > Nematolebias > Nematolebias whitei. The sequence continues at coordinate 38,968,291 of NC_056506.1, forward strand.
AAAAAATGGAGTTATAAAATCAATTAAGCAGCACTTTTCACCCAGCAGTAAAATTGTGACTTTTGAGGATGCAATTATCCTCTTAATTTATGTTTAAGATTTTCATCAATTCTGCACAAAAAGTGTTAAACATTTAAATAAAGCAACTCAAAATTAAAAAAAGGTAATTTTTTAAGGAAAACCGTTACTTTTTTAACGGCCAATAGTTTGTAGCACTGATTCACACTCATGTCTGTGATTTCAAAATAAAACAAACCGAGTTCATACCTGATAGTTGTTGTCGACGGGCTCTACTGTGGGCTGGCCGACTCTTTTCACCATCAGAGAGTAGCAGAAAGAGATGGTGAGCACAGGCAGCAGGTAGGCAGCAATAAACTGGTAGAGGATGAACGCTCTCTCGTGTGTTTTCGAGGGAAACCTCTCCATGCAGTACTGTCTCGGCCCATACCAGTAGCCTTCCTCTATACGCTGGTACATTAAAATTGGGGTGGACAGTATGAAGGAACCTGAGCAGGACACGTGTGTTAAGTTTAAATCATGCATCTTGGTTATTAAGTAAGAGGATGACAACATACCAATCCAAATGCAAACGCTGACAATCATGGCTACTTTTGGGGTGCGGTGGCGGAGAGATTTGAGTGGGTAGACGGTGACGTAACAGCGGTCCCCACTCATGGCAGTCAGGGTGATGCACGTGGCTTGCACTGTCACCTGGCAAATAAAACAAAAAGAAACTTTTTCATATGCCGTATTTTCCGGCGTATAAGTCGCTCCAGAGTATAAGTCACATCAGTCAAAAAAAAAGCATCATGAAGAGGAAAAAAAACATACATGTCACGTTGGCATATAAGTTGCATTTATTATGTGTCACGGCTGACCTGTTGCATTTATTATGTGTTTATTTAAAGGTCAAAACAGCTTCATTTCACTTGGGTGGTGTGGCGCCATCCATCCATCCAACCATCCATCCATCCATCCATCCATCCATCCATCCATCCATCCATCCATCCATCCATCCATCCATCCATCCATCCATCCATCCATCCATCCATCGCAGCCAGAGCCCATAGCTCTCCAGCGTTCCTCCACCTGCACCTGCTGAGTGAAGTGAGCGTGCACTGGAGGACTCGTCGTTGCAGTTCTTCAAAATTTAAAGTGCCAGTCAAAAAATGCGTTATGCATATGAAAACAAAAAACTTATATAAGTCGCAGGACAAATCTGGGAAAAAAAAAAACAAACAAACTGTGATTTATATGCCGGAAAATACAGAAAAATACAAAAAGTTTGTTAAATGTGTCAAGCTGAGACGTGCATCAAGTTTCTGTTATTGCAGGTGACATCCCAATATTTGTTGTTGTCAAGTTTATTAATATTGATTTTATTTTTGTCTATGAACAAATCTCACAACATTCAGAGTAAAAGAAAAGTTTCAAATGTCACCATCCTAACATATTATTGGGCGTGCATTGCACCACCTTTAAAATAATCAATGCTTCACTGGAGTGGAGGTGGGGAGAAATCCCAGTAGAAGCAAATGTGTTTTCAGAACTAGACTGGAGGAAGCAGAAAGCGGTGGTCAGTGCCGCGGTCTTGTAACCCTGAGGTTGTGGATTCGAGCCCGGGTTGCGTTAGGAAGGGCATCTGGCGTAAAACAATTGTCAAATCTTTCATGCGAGTCCGCTCGCTGTGGCGACCCCTGAAGAAGAAACGTCCTTACTTACTGGAGGAAGCTGAAACATTAATGAGGAAAAAGTTTTCTTTAATCTTTCACAGCACCCACACAGCTCTACAGGCATCATTTATCATGTCAAAACATGGGGAATTGATTTTCCTTTCACACACTGAATGCCTCTTTTTTGATCAGACTGACACTGTTTTGGCACCAGACGCTTTCAGAAAACAGCTGCTTTTCAGACTCCACAGCCCGAGTTGTTCACTGAAAAGCAGAGGTGGTTGTTTTTTAACTTAGATGTAATGTTTTGTACACAGTTCGATAAGTAAGGGAGCGTCCTGCGGTGCTACAGCTGCTAAACTGTCTATGACGAGCCGCAGTTTGAGACATTTTTCTGCCACGGTTTGGTGAAGGGCTGCACTTAACATCACCATGGCAACCTGAACTCACAGCTGATGGACATCTGTTCAGCACAGAACCCGTAATTTATCACATTCAGCGGATTCACTGATTTTATTTCACCACGTTTTTACAACTTGACTTAAACAAATCAACTTTGTTGCACTGCCAAGATCTAAAAGTGATGACTAGTCAGTAAGTCAGCTGAATATGACCAATTAAAGGCTCCGTGTTGATTTCTGGTATTTTATATGACTCTGTTGCACGTTGATGCTGTCAGCTGAGCTGCTAATGGTTAGATAGTGCTGATAGGTCAACTCCTGATTTAAGCTGACACTTCCTGCCACTGGCAAATGCTTTACCCTCCATTTCAGAATGAAACTCATCCGTACAACCATGCTTCATCATTTCTGCCCTGGTCACCACCTGGTTGATTGAAAAGGAACGCACCCAGCGTCACACAGCTCCTTTGTTATTTAGTGTTTATTGAAGAGACAAGAAGGATGCTCAAGAAGCAGGTCAGATAGTGATAATTCATATTGTCAGGCGACTTTGACCATCAGAGCAATGAACAATATTTCAGGGCATCTTCTGTAAAAAGACACATCAAGATGAGACTTCTAGAAAAAAGTTTTAATTAAGATACAAATATTACAACTAATAAAAACCTAATTGTGGTCAAATAATTCCTTCCTGTGTTTTTTTTTTTCAGTATACAAATTTTGATACCTACATACCTGCCTTTATAGGAAGCAGAAGTTAAGCAAGTGTCTTTTTGCTCCAGATTTTCCCTTGATGTTTTTTGGTGGGGTTAATGAGGCTGTACTTTTTTTAATTAGAAAAACAACTTGAATGATAAAGAAGAGGGGAAAAAACTTCAAGGGGGAGCACATTCAAAGAGAGAAGAGAAACACGGGGAGTCTGCATTAAATGTTTTTCATTTGCATACAAACATATCAGCCAATTTCATTATTAATTAACTTCAACGATGCTTCAGAAGGATGCTAATTAAAACTCAAACGTGTGTGCAGGTGGAGAGTTTTCAAACTTTGCAAAGGAAGCTTTCCCGTACACAGTTCTTCTTTTTTCCCAGCCGTCATGCTTTATTATGTGAACATTTTAGAGCTGTAGCTGGATAGTATGTTCAGTCTATGTCCTTCTTTTCTCTGTAATTCCATCTACTTTTCTGTTTTTGTTTTTTGTTTTATCTGCAGCTATGAAGCCATCACCCATTACCTTGAGTTTTAGAGTACCACATCAGGATTTCAAAGAAGAGGATGAAAAACACTGAAAGGGTTCATAAAAGGTTCTGTGCTGAGGAGGAACGAGGAAATCACCACCATTCTTGACATTTCTAGGAGCTTTGTTGCTCTACAACCTTCTTTAATATGTTCAGTGCTTTTTGTCTTCTGCATTTAATATTAAAATAATTAACTTTTGCACATCTTTTTGTTGTCATCAAAAATACTGTTTAGGTTTGTCTAAGAGAATAAAATGCACATTTAAGACAACAAGAACCAGTACTGAACTGCATAATTTAAAAAAGCACTGTTGTATTAAAAAAAAAGATAATATAATAAAAATAAAAGTGTGCTAGTAGAATCCCAGGACTTTCTTTAATATAGTCTCTTAATAACTTAATGGAAAATGTAGTAAATATTTCTAATTAGCATGAATGAATGACTGGAAGCCAAATTTGATTAAGAGTAAGCCTAATGCTTTTGCACTCACTGTCTTTATTTTCACCCGAATGTTTTTAAGACAAATTACACATTTATTTGATCCAGCCCATTAGTTTATTCACAGAAAAACAACTTAAACAATGTGGAGATGATAAAAACATCCCCTCCGTTGGAAGTCTACATCATCTTTTCACCACTTTCATAGGATGATTATTAAATAAACCTTGAAAAGTAGTATAAAACTGCTTGCTCCCTCTGTAAAAAGGAAGAAATACAACAAAATGTTTCCATAGAAAGTAAAAATGTGTAATTTTCTGGTCTCTATTCCTTTTGATTCCTGGTGTTTTTGCCTGCTTCTCCCCTGTTGCTCCCTCATTCTTTGTGACTTGACACGACTAGCTGGCTGTGATCGTGGCTTTTAGTGGACTCCAGTGGTCCAACAGCCAATTACCTCAGACCTCTGTTCATTCTTCACATTTTACAGTTCAACTCACTAATTAGCGTTGAGATACTGGTGAGCCAAACCACAAAAGAAGATTTAATTGTTCATCCTTTATTATTCAAATTTTCAAAGATTTGTATGCAAAGGAAAATCTTTTGGAATGAAGCTTAGCTGGTTGGTTTGTGCACCCACTGACCCTTCCCCATTCCCATCATAAAGTGAGCGCATTAGATAAGACTTCCATAGCCAAGATAATTTATACTATGTTCTTGTTCAAGTTCAAGTTGTGTTTATTTGTCATATGCAAGGTTAACACGGGGTTAACGGTACAATGAAATGCTTAGGATGAGAAAAACTGATTTGTCTTGCTAAAAAAGAAAATCACAGAATAAACAAACAAGAAATACTAAATGCACTTAGGGTACACAAAAAAAATGTTCCAAAAAGTGAAAAAGCAATTATAATATTTACAATGTCCTAAAGAGCGATAGTAAACAACAACATGGTAGAATATAACGGTGCAAGCAGGATGAATTTGAATGAATGAGTATTTCAAGCTTTTTCTATTTCACCTTTATCATGTTTAAGTCATTAACTTCCTACGTATAAGTTCAACCACAAACTTCACCACAAACATTATGTATATATAAATAGTTACAAGAAGCTCATTAATGTTGTTTTTCATCAAACTATCATCATCTTCCCTTTTTTTGCTGTTATCAAGCAGGCGGTGTAAATCGACCTGATTCATCCTTCTGACTGCCCTCCACCTGTCCACATCATGGATGATCAAAGCTTTAGGAAAGGCTTATAAAACCTTGTTGGCTGGAAGGAAAATGGGCCCGTAGAACGTTACTGGATGCTCTTTGCCTTTACCCTTGATCACCTTTTAATTTGAAAGTTTTACCATCTTTCCTGTCAAGTTTACTTCCTGCTGCAGGCTTATCTTGTGGAGGGGGGAACTGCTTTGATTAGCCTGTTTCCACCCTCCATTGTGGTTGCTTTCTTCCTGCCCTGCTGTTTCTATTCTGCCTCTCTTCTGATGGTCTCTCTTCTTGGATAGCTTGCTGGCAGTTTGGGCTCTAAACACGTGGCCCGTTACTCCAATCTTCCTCCTTTGACGCATTCTGGTCATCACTTCATCTTTTTTTGGTCATCTTCACATTTATAGTGCCACTCTATGTCAGTAGTAGAACATCTGTTCTCTTACTCATTGAATAATTGACTTGAGCCGTGTGAAATAAATGTTTTAAACACAGTTTTAATCTCCTGCCACTTATTAAAGATCCAGCCTGGAGGGGAAAAAAAATGGTGACGTTGAAGAAAGAATACAGTTTTTAAGATATCTTGTTGCTACTTTGATTATCACCTGCCAAGGCAAAAAGCAGGTTTGTGACAGTTAGCAAAATATCTCATGAACTAGTTTATACATTTTAAAGAAATGTGCAAAAAGTAATTTTTGGACGTATGTATGCAACAGATTGAGCCAATTCAAGATGGCCACCAGAGCTAAATGACATTCGTTTACACAAAAAGTCACCCAGTTTTACTGACACTGAGCTAAAATATGATGTGGTGGTTCTTGCAGGATCAATAAAGTTCTATCGTATCTTAGCTGATTCTGACCGTTATATTGTGCATAAAGTTATTTTTAAACTTTGACCAAAATGCATGCAAGTCAGTCTTTACTCAACATAAACATACTCTTGCATGAAAGGCTGTGGGTGATATGCATCCCTTCAAGAAGCGTGCAGCTTTTAATTGAATATAAAAAAAATTAACCCAAACAAATAAAAATACTTATCATATAAAATAATAAGTTTAATTTGTTATTGTTCATCACACTTTTGCTTCCTTTTGGATGTGTTAAAATGGATAGTACCAGTGGTGTATCCCATATATATATATATATATATATATATATATATATATATATATATATATATATATATATATATATATATATATATATATATACACACTTTCAAGGATTCAAGGTTCTTTATTGTCATTCGCACCACACGTGGTACATGAGGTGGAATGAAATTGTGTACACAGGCTCCCAATTACATCCAACAAAGTATAAAATGTAAAAGAAAAACAGTAATAAGATCTAAGATATGAACTAAGAAAGACATTAATTAAAAATACAGTAAGCACTAGTAGTACAAAAACAATACGCCGAACAGCAGAACAAACATGAGTCTGTGTGAGCAGATGAGCACGAATGAACACATCAACATGAAACAGATCAGCGGCATGTTCTGATTTTTCTCAGTGATTATTCTGGTTAGAGATTCATGAGTCTAACAACCTCAGGGTAGAAGCTGTTCCTCAGTCTAGTGGTTCTACACTTAATGCTTCTCAAGCTCCTTCCTGAGGGGAGTGGTGCAAAAAGTGTGTGTGCTGGGTGAGTGGGGTCCTTCAAGATGCAGGTGGCTCTCTTCCTGCATCTAGAGGTGTAGATGTCTGTGATGGTGGGGAGACTGACTCCAACAGACTTCTGTGCAGCCTTCACCACTCTCTGCAAAGCTTTTTTTTCTGCAGCTGTGCAGCCTATATATATATATATCACTGGGGCTTTGGTGTATTGTAACATTTTAGGCATGGTGGTGCATTTGGTAGGACTGTTGCCGCCCATAAGTTGCTGGTTGAAGTTCTGACCCTTTCTTGGTGGAGTTGGCATGTTTTCTCCAAACATGTACTGTATAGATTTTGTCTGGGTACACTGATATTGGCTCTGATTTCCTCCAACAGACCAAAAACATGCATGGCTGATGGTAACTAGGTGTGAGTGAGAGTGTGAATGGTTGTTTGTCTCATTTGTCTCTATGTGTCCCTGTGATGGACTTGCGACCTGTCCAGGGTGGTGGGGTGGAGACAAGGAATCGTAAAAATACAAAACTGAGTGGGACTTAAAGTTGGAAGACCTAGTATGAAGGTTGATTGGGAACAGGTGTGGGTGGCAGGCTGACTGGAAGGACACAGAGGAGACTACTGAGGGTAAATGAAAGATGGAACAAAAGTGTCACAAAAAACACAAAAGATCAAAACTGAACAGGAAAAAAAAAAAAAGACGCAAACGACCAAGAAGCACAGATAGGACAACTTAAAACTGCATGAATATCTTAAAAAAAAAAAAAAATCTACAATATCATCCTTATTGATCTAATAATTCTAATTTACATAACCTGGCACATAAGCTTATTAGCCTCAGAAAGATTATTAGCCTCCATATTTTTAAAAAAATGCAAGCAACTGAGAAAATTATCTCTAGTCTCTTGATAATCACTGCAAACTCCAGTCTCCTCAACATTTATTACTAAATGATGATAGATCTGATAAAGAGAAACTCATTAAAGAATTTTCAGGTTGAGATTAGAAAGTGCCAATATGGTGGTTGTATTAAAAGAGAAAGGCAGACTGCATGTGAGTGGACTGTGGGAGAAAAATCTGCTCTGTTTAAACAAGAGAGTTCATTTTTAGACTCCTCACACCAAAGGCATATGAGCCACTAAATCAACAATAGCGTTAGCCGATTTTCAGACTGACTTCCTGAAGTTTTATTCTCCTGTTGTCAATTTGCTCTTGCTTTATTTAAAAGTGATTCCAACGAACTTGATTTTCATTAATGTTTTATCGGTTTGCTCATTGATGAGCACTTTTAGCTGAGTCTCCACATAAAAACAGAACTGAATTGATTGGATTCGTTTGTGCAGTCACGTGCACTAAAAGGGGAAAAAAATCAATTCTTGATTTTTTTTTTCTCAAAGTCCAACTTTAGCTCCTCTTGACACATGAGAAATTACTAAACGATCGCTACAGGAAAAGATGTGGTTTCACCCTGTACATCCAAAGCTTACTTTCTGAAAATATGAATAAAATCTGTTCCGTACAAACAATCACGCAAAAATGAAAGCATCCTCGCTCTGCCTATGTGCTCCATAGCATGCTATGAAAATCATTTGTTTTCAAACAGAGAAGTCTTATATACAGACCTCCTGTCCAGTATTGCTGGCAGCAAATTTATGCTCACAGAATACAGAACTGTTCCCTGAGAATTTACTGGAAGATTTCATCATCTGGCAAGCCACAGGTTGCTGCAACTATGCTATTCCTTCACACCGAGGGTGGTAATGGCAAATTACAACGATACAATCACTTTCTTTTCTCAGGCTCTAATGGCCTTTACTCAACCACAAGAGTGGCGGAAAATGAAGGGGAAGAGAAGGGAATTATATACAGTAAAGGGCCTCTGGTTGAGACTGATCTGCAGCAATGAGGACTTTCAGCCTCTGCAGATGGGGACAAAATGCTATACCTGCCATGACAGATTCCCACTCCCTGAAGGCATCATTGAAGCACTTGGAGTGAACTCCTGCACCCAATCTCAGCCTCTGCTTCAATAGCAGCCTTCCCATGTGCAGTTAGACCTGCTCAAAGCTCTTTTGAAGATGGCGTTGCCATATGTGGGCAATAAATCAGCATTTACAGCAGACCCATTTAAGAGTCAAACTTCTGATTGCTTTTTTTCTTCCTTCTTTGTATCGGCAGCAGTATCAGTCTTGGTAAGTGATGCTTTATTTACAACGTTGCCAAAAGGGATGCATTAAATGGAGACTGATTTTGAGCTCCATGTGGTCATTATGCCCTCATCCAAAGAAACGCACGGCAGTCAGGTAGACAGATACGTTAAACGAGAACGACCTACCTGCAGTTTGGCTTTCAGTGCAAAGTTAAAAGTTTGAAACTAGTGTTCAGAATATTCTTTAAAATGTGGAGAGTGAAAAGTAAAGACAGCTGCAATTGAAATGAATCATGTAAAATGCTTTCTTTTTAAACTTAATATACAATTTTATGCATCATTTGTTTGGACACATTTGCTGCATGAAGATACCATGTAAAAACTTTAATTTCCAGTATCGATCATGTTTAGTGGATTCATTGAAGCCATGATGCAAACCAAAACTCAGAAGACTTGAAGGTAAAACAAAGAAATTAATTTATTAAACAAGAAACAAAACAAAAGGCTGATGAGGCTGCAAAAAAAAAACCTCAAAAGCAGAAACAAACACGGATAAGGAGTGAACAAAGTGACAATGAATTTAAAGAGGCAGTAATGACAGACAACAACAAACACCTGGAGTGATTACTGAATGGGAACAGGTGAGGGTGGTAGGCTGACTGAAATAAACACCGAGTATGCTGCTGAGGGTGAAATGAGAAATGACACAGTGAAAAATAAAATACAAGTAAAACAAATACAAGCATCAGAAATACTTAATAAAAAATAACACAGAAGACATGACTCTTGACAGGAAGCAGAAAGAGTGTGTGTTGCGGCTACAGCATGCCAAGTGCAGCCATCCATGTTTGTCTGAAATAAATCAGCTATGCTCTTCAGTTCTGTAGCTTCTCATATGGAGAAGACTTGAGTGCAGATTGTTCTGGTTTTTCAGAAACACTGAGGTCTCCAAGCATCTCGAAACAATCCACTTTAAAATGTTCATTCCAGTTTGGATGCTGAGGGAAAAATAATCAGTCATAGATTAAGTTTGTGTAGATCTTCAAGAACCGGAAGGCAAAATGTCAAAAAAACAAACACATTGATATTTCTTGGAGGTCAACACTCACCTCATGTCTCTTTCAAATTGATGCAGTTGAACTTTTTTCGTCTTCTAAGCAATTATGTAACGTTACAAACTATGGCTGAAACGGTTTATGGAAAAAAATTAACGATGCATCGTTTTACCTGCTGCAGAAAGGCAACAAATTTGCACATGAAGTTGCCAAAGATCCATCCAGGGAGGGGATAGAGTGTGGCGGTGAAGGGGACGCAGCACACCAGAAAAATGATGTCAGTGGCAGCCAGGTTTGCTAAACAAGGAGGGGAAATTAACCGTGATGTACAATGTGCAGCACAATGTTCTAACACAGTCTCACAAATACACAAGAGAACCAAAACTGAGTCACTGTGTCCACAGCTGTGACTTTCAGGGTGTTTATTGAGTCTTTTTTATAATAATGAGCATAAAAACAGAGAAAAATCATGTTATCATTCAGTTTAAACTGCTGCATACACAATTAAGAAATAATTAAATAAAAGAAAAGTTCTGGCGTGGGTCTACAAACATGTGAAACCAGTGAGATTAAGCCCATTACCAACTCTTCCAGTAGCTTTTATGCACTGTTGTTGTTTTAGTCACTCTTTTCCAATACATACTGTTAATTTTATGCAAGGACAAGCATGTAGGCTGCAGCCACTGTTTTTAACAAAGTTCACTATATAAGTGCATCTAAAAAAAATTAGAATATTGTGAAGAAGTTCCATTTCTTTTGTCAATCATTTCAGAAAGTGAAGCCCATTTATTATTCATTACGCATGGAGTGAAATATTCCAAGCCTTTATTTCTTGTCATTTTGATGATTATGGCTTACAGATAATGAAAAAAGAAAAGTATTCATCTCGGAAAATTATTATTATTAATAAATTATATTCCACAGCCTTTGGCAGTGTGGGCAGGAGTCAAGTCCTGCTGGAAAATGAAATCAACATCTCCATAAAGCTCGTAAGCTGAAGTGCTCTCAAATGTCCTGATAGATGCTGCGTTGACCGTGGACTTCAGAAACCTCATTGGACCAACACCAACAGGTGACATGGACCCAAACCATCACCGAATATGGAAACTTCACACTGGACTTCAAAGCAATGTGGATTCTGGGTTTTTCCACTCTTCCTACTCTGGGACCTTGATTTCCAAATATCATGTTAAATTTACTTTAATGTGAAAATAGGACACTGAACCATTGAGCAACAGTCCAGTTCTTTGTCTCCTCAGCAGGTAAGACACTTCTGACATTGTCTCTGGTTCAGGAGTGGCTTGACTTGAGGCATGAGACATTTGTAGCTCATGTCTAGGAGTTAATCAGCTGATCAGGGTGTGACACCAGAAGTTTACAATATTGAACCTCTTCACAATATTCTAATATTCTGAGACATTGAGTTTTGTTTTTCATTGTCTGTAAGCCACAATCATCACAATTACAGTAAATAAAGATTTGAAATGTTTAACTCTACGTATATGTAAAGAATCTATATAATTTATGATTTTCACTTTCTGAATCTGCTATTAACAGGTTCACAGGCTAACAGGACTAGAAGGTAGTAATAATGGCACCAAGCTGTACCCCAGTGGTTCCCAGCCCTGGTCCTTGAAGAACACCGTCCTGCATTTTTTAGTTGCTTCTCTGCTTTGAGACACCTGATTTGAATGAATAGGTGATTAACAGGCTTCTGCAGAACTTAATGAAGTAATTAAATCATTGAATCAAGTGTGTTGGAGCAGGGAAACAACTACAACATGCAGGATGGTGTTCCTCAGGGACCAGGGTTGGGAACCACTGCTGTATTCTAACCTCCACAGCACTTTTCCACACTGGGAGTTATTTTTGACAAAATGTTCCTTCCCAACACCAGTAACCCATCGCTTGTTTCTGCCTTGGTTGTTTTATTTTGAAAGGATTACAAAGTATAAACCATGGTCACAGGTGAGCTCCACCAAACATTAGACCAGTGAAGACGAAGGAATATAAAAACAACCCAGTGTTAGCAGCAACATATGTGTGCAAACACAAAGCATTTTCATTTACCCTTTATTTATACAGGTAGTCTCATTGAGCCACGAGAACTCATTTTCAAGAGAGACCTGTTTTAGGGAGCAGATGGTGGGGATTAAGGGCCTTGCTCAGGGGCCCAGAGAGGGGAGAATGAAGATGGAGGCAGGTGTGGGTCTTTCACCTTTTCCACCCACATTTTGATGTTGATGGTACCGGGAGTTGAACCTGCGACTTTCCGATCACAGGCCCATCTTCCAACCTCTGCGCCACCACTCCCCCATTTGCACCATCTAAGGCTTTATCAGAGGCAGAACTTGTAGTGTAGTAAGTAGACTACTGCAATTCTCAGACACATTTTTTGTTTTTAACAGAAACATGGGGAGTGGGCAATATAGTCCTAAATTATGAATCAGCTTTTAATATTAGCTCTCTTTAAAATTAATGGTGTAAATAACAATTTATATCAGTACTTCTTTCTCTCTCGGGTTTGAAAATAATTGATAATGCATATTCTGGAAGTGGGGGTATTTGAGAAGTAATGATTAGAACTTATTAGGACAAAGTCTAACTCAGAATAATGTCAGACATTTGATAGCATCATCACAACAGGTTGTGTTGTTGTTTCAGTCACTTCTCGTGAATATAATGTCGAGTACCCAAAGATTGCTTCAGAATAAGAATGTGTTTAATTGATGGTGATGAGCTGTAGGTGAGTTTTTAGTCAAATAAAGATCAACACTGCTGACTGACTGCGCCTCTACACCTACACACACAGATGCTTACAATGTCCTTAAGGAGTGCTTGATTTAAATTCACGCTGCCAACCAAACACTGGAAAACAAAAACCGGTACTTGTTATTGAAGATCAGATCAATCCGAACCTGGCTCTGTGGCTCTTCCGTGTTGATCCATTCTGACAAATGTGCTGCACACGTTCCCTGTTTGTTTTAATAGCTGATCTAATCACGTTGTAGTCACTGAACCGTGATGTTGAAGGGCCTGGACAGATGGTGCAGGTGCTAATCAAATGAGGCTACGTGTGATTTGATATTACAGTTTTCAAAGCTGTGGCTTTGGGATATTCATGCTAAAAATCATGTCAACAAACAAACAAGGAAGCCAAGTTCCTGCAGTAAACCACAGATCTGCAAACATATTTGTTTTCTTTTTATGCATTTTTCCATTTGTATGTGATCTGCATTTAGTGTGCGGTTCTGTGGGTTTAAACTGAGTGAATCTATCCCCTGTGCCTCAGCTGAAATCACAGCTCTCCTGAACTCGGATCAATCTGCCAGGTGTCACATCTGTGTGTTGTAAATACCAGAAGAGGAGGTGGATGTAACTCCTTTGTCCTCTGTTGTTGTAGTTTTATACTAAAGTATAAGTAGTGTTAAAAACAAAAACTAACAATCCCTGGCAGAAACTGTAATCATTTCTGAAGTAGATGCAACTTTAAGGAAGACGCTGCTCTGTGGTATCAAAAAGAGTTGGAGCAGCGTCTATAGAACACATAATAAACACAAACAAGCAAATCTTTTCTCCGCTAACCTGAATTATAAATATTCTTTATTTGTAACAATCAGGAATAGCCTGTTTAAATGTATATTTTTATATTGTGTCTTAAAAACTTGTTGCAGTTTTTTGAGATGCAGGACACATCTGGAAATCTTCCTCTAATGTTTCATCTCCTGATTTTACACACAATGTTTGCTGTTAGGAATCTGTGTAGCAATGCTCCAAACTGAGCCAGTTTGAGTAGTTTTGAAATTTCATGCAATCCATTAAACGTCCACTTTCATTAAGAAAATCCATACTGTAACCTTTATGTTAGTAAAAACTGACCACTCTTCACACAAGTAGAACCAGATAACTTAACATTTGGGGAGATTTTTATTTTTTTGACAGTGTTTGGAGGATTGCATTTGATTTCCGAGGGCTGTCAAAGTGTGTTTGCCTAAAAAAAGTGCATGAAATTAATGAGTCATTCAGAAACTTGAGGGAATTTTATTATATAACAGCCATCACTGAATGTAAAATGTCACTCTCATCATCAGAATCAGTCATCACCAATTTACTATAAACAAATATGTGTGTTTCAGACTAAACCAACAACAAAAAAAAAGGATCAAGCTGACTCATGTTTCGTGATGGGGGTGCATCAGTAAAGAATGAACAAAAGTCGGGGCACACTGCCACAAAACATATATATTGATGTTTCATTTCAGCTTGTGTCTTCACCAGGTCAAACGTACGAGGCTGCATCTCTGTTTATTTGGCAGCAAAGACCCTCTTCAAGGACATTCAAGCTTTTTTCAAGAAAATACAAAGCAATTTTCTGCACTCAACACAACTGTATGAATGGAGAAAAAAAAAAAAAAAGATATGCACTGAAGACTGACTGCAATCCTGATCTGCTTCCAGTGGGTGGTGTGGATGATTTTGAAACAAATGCAACAGGACTGTGGTGTCAAAAACTTATTTGCATAATGATTTTTGCACTCAATAGGACAAAGTAACACCTAAAAATGCTTCATCACTTAGCATCATTTGTGCTAGGAATAGTAATAAGCTTTACCAAACTTACTTTTTAACAATTGTAGACCTAAATATTAGGTTGATCAGATAAGTAAATGTAACATTCACTGCCTTTACTTTTAATATTTGCACTTTTATATGATTTTAACATGGATTCAGTGTTGCCCCGCACTCTTTTCTTCATTTTGATCTTAAGTCCCTTTTACAAATGATTAGAAATCAAAAATACACACTTGCCAACTTTTGCTCACCTATGTAGAAGTTGGTGGCCGTCCGCATCTGTCTGTGTTTGGAAATGACATAAATGACCAGAGAGTTTCCCACCAGTCCGACCAGCATGATGAGGGAGAAGAACAGAGGAACCAGCCAGGCGTCGGTGAGGAAAGGATGCTCATTTCCTTCCTCCTCTGCACCGTATGAATGTTTTCCCTGAGAGAAGTTTGCTTCGGATCCGTTGATCCCAACCAGCTCGGTGGAGTTCCACGGCTCCTCGAAGGAGTACATGGTGTCGGAACAGTGGGTATCGTTGCAAGAGAAGTGAGAGAAAGACTGAGGGGAGCAGGTGGAGTGAGGGGTAGAGGCAGAGACGGCAATTAAGGGGTGCACAATGTGTGCAGTATGCTTTCTCTTGCAAAGCAGGAAAGACAACTGATGAAATGAAGCAAGAAAATATTAAACAAATTATGGAAAGTGTCCAAAAAGAGTTGGAAAAAGAAGAAAGTATGATTGTTGTAGACCGCAAGAAGAAAGTTAAAGAGGCAGCAAAAAGCTCAAAAGAAAAAATAAAGGGCTTAGACTAGAGAATACTGTTAGATTAAAAAAAAAAACTTGCAGGATAAAACAAATAAAACAGGATCAGACTGACAAAGTGTCTTCTAAAACTGCAGCAAAGTATTCATTCTACTGGAGCCTACCATGGAGAGCATCTGGGTTTGAATCGGACAAAGAGTCTTTTCCTCAGCGCTAGATGAAATAAATCTCCACACTAACAAGCAATCATAACACCCCTGCAAGATTTTTAGAGTTTCTGTTTGTGAGCTAAGCACAGACAGCAGAGCTTATGTCAAGATGCAAACAGGCGTCTTCTCTGAACTCAGTTACAGCTGTAAAAAAAATCTCCGCTAAGCTTATTTAAACCTCTTTTTGTTCCACCGATGTTCTTCCCGGTGAGATCCGAGCCTTTTACCATTTAGGAAATTTGCATTGTTGTGAAAAAAAAAAAAAAAGAATAACTTGATCATTCAGGGACGCACAAAACGCTGGTCAGCATAAGAGTCAAGGTTTGCTCTTCAACTTGGACAAAACTGTGCCTGGCAAAATCCTTGGTTCCAACAAAAGGAATTAACCTCAGGTGTCGCTCACTGTTCATCGTCCGAGCGGAGCTTTGTTGATCTTTGTGAACGCTTCAGCAGAAATCACAGAGAGCGGAGGGAAGGAGATGCTGGCGGCTTTATAGAATGAGCAAGAGCAAGGACACACAGGCGCATTAGCGAGGGGAGGCACACACACACACACACAAAACTCATTGCATGTGGGCTGGTGCATGACTTTAGGATAAATGTCTTAATGTTATGGTCTCCTAGCAACAATATCCCTTCATCCAGTTTTTATAATTGCCCCCCAAAATAAAAAAATAAAAAAAACATAACCAGTGCTCCTTATCTTCCATATAGAATTTGAAATATTAGCATATACATTTATCTTTTTTTTCCGGTCATGGTGCGGGTGCCCATATCCAGTGGTCACAGTGCAACAGGTGGGGGACACCCTGGACTTGTCTCCAGTCCATCACAGGGACGCACAGAGACCAACGAGACAAACTCAAACTCGCATTCACACTTTCACCCGCACCTATGACAATTTAGAGTTTCCAATCAGTCTAACATGCATGTTTTTGATCTGCGGGAGGAAACTGGAGGACCCGGAGAAAACCCACGCATGCACGGAGAGAACATGTAAACTCCACCCAGAAAGGTCCCCAGCCAGGATTAGACCGGTGACCTCTTCACTGAGAGGCAACAGCTCTACCGACCGAGACACCATGCCGCAAATATTAGCATATATTATTACGAATATTAGCCTATAAGAAGCATTTTTTATTTATTTTCAAACCAAAGTTCTTTGGGGTCGAGATGGGGCAGAGGCAGCGCAGCCGACCCGGGACCCGAGAGCCCCAGGCTCAATCCCAAGCCATTCCCACATGTCATGGTGTCTCTGAGCAAGACACCCAATCCCCAATTGCTCCCCAGGCGCTCACATAGCTGCCCACTGCTCCACCTGGGTGTATCCCTGGTGCGATAGGTTAAATGCAGAGAACCATTTTTTTCCATTTTCCCTTTATTTATACAGGTTAGGGGCCTTGCTCATGGGCCCAGAGTGGGGCGAATGAGGGTGGGGGTAGGTGTGGGCGCTTCACCTACCCCACCCACATTTTTTTTTATGTTGTCGGTACCGTCTTGAACCGACGATCTTCTGATCACAGGCCCACCTTCTCTAACCTCTGCGCCACCACTCCCCTCGACCAATTTCAAACCAATTTCACCATTGTGTGGAAACATATGATGACAACACATAGCGATTATTTTATTATTAACACAACAATAAAAGCACTTTAGGGGTTTCTCTACTGATATACACTAAACATTCTATGGTTGGACTGAAGTGACAACTTACATCACTGTACTTGTAAAAAAAAAGAGCCAAACTTGTTTCTGGTGGGAGATAAACTCCACCTGGATGACATCAGCTCAGTTCATGGTCTTTGAATTTCAGAAGCTTCAGGTTCTGCCGAAGGGAGCCAGTTTTCAATTGGGTTAGGTTCAAATTGAATATTTGCTTTTGTGTCCTGTTCGCCAATAATGAGTGCAGACCTCCTGCAGGCCTGCTTAGATCTGAATGTAATGCAAGGTGGGATGAGAAGTTTGACACCATTGTCATCAGTTTTGAAAAAGTAGGACTCTGGGTTAGGAACGAGCTGCTTCTTCAGGGGGAGCTATATACCGTAAGGTCTTGGTGGTGTCAGTATGATATGAATGCTGTACAGGTCTATGAGGAAGAGAGAGCACACCTGAAGGTGAAGCTGTCAATATAACATTTAACCAGTTTTCTAACCCTTGTCTAAGGCCATGACCTGTGAGTAGTGACTGAAAGAATTTGATTGTGTATATAATGAGGTTTCTCTAAAGGATGACTGGGCTTACCCTTTGGGATAAGGTCACTCATTCAGGGAAGGGGTACAGAATAAAGTTGCTGATCCTTGTCGTCCCGAGAAGACGAGGAAAAAGGCTCTCCAGACATTTCCTACAGAAAACCTCTGCATACAAGATGTTGGTGCAGACTTCAAACTTGCTGCAGAAATGACAGTAAATCTCAGTTTTTCTGGGAATGCCTCAATGGGGGATGGTTCTGTTTAGAGGGTGAAGATTCAGCTAAGGAAAAGGAGGTGTAGAAATGGCAGCTCATACTGTGGCCCCCCTGTCTCAAATTAGTAGCAGAAAATAAATGAATAGATTAGATTTTACATATAAATACATTTATTTCAAAAATCAAAGTTACAATCTACAAAATACATGGACAGGTCTCAAAATAACAATATTCCCCACAATGCTAACTTATCCAAAAAAAAAAGAGAGTGGAAAAAGACAACAAAATAGGCTCTTTGCTTGAAGATTATGTACACACCACTGGAACAGCATGTCCTGACAGGTGAAAGTATCCTTGTCTCAAGCATCTTGTTTAGAAGCATGCATGCCATTTTTCCAAAGCCAGAGTAAGAAAGTGGATATGTCTTTGTAGATGGGGACAATCTTGAGCACATGGTAAATTATTGATTAGCCTTCAGGCAGAACCTCACACAAATTTGGGGAGAGAGCGAGAATGAACACAAGTGAGCCAAACTACAGATCACATGGTGGAAGGGTTAACTAATATTTGCTACTCATAAATGTTTGTGTGTCTCTCTATAAACAACATATAGAAACCAGTGGACATATTTTAATAACAGTTTTGATAAATAGTCATTGGATATCCATCTACAACTGAGCAACTTTTGAAGTAAGTCCAATTCAAGATGGTCACCACAGCCAATTAAACTTAAAATACAAACAAAACACAAAAATGTCTATAACTCCATCAATTTGACAGATACTGATCTAAGGTTTGATGTGTGGTGGCTTAGACTGATTCCCAATGGATATCCTGAGTGCAAACAATTAGCACAAAAATATTTGTTTAAAAAATTGACATGAACTATATGTTACTTGTATATCCATGTTACATGTATTAGAATGAGTCTGTAATATTAATGAAGTGGAAAGTAATAAGCAGTGGAGCAGAATAAATGATGGTGCGGTGAACGTCAGTGCTCTGCACGAGTTCTTTGGACAGCTGCCTGCTTTTTCCATCAATGACTCAATCGGACATTATTAAGACTTCTAGGAATATGGCTGAGTAAACTCTGCTAAAAAGTCTGACTAATTCATTAATTTGCATATTCATAGACAGCTCCCATTATTAACGTATCAAACATTTTAAGGGCTGCAGTGAAAGTGTGAAAATAGCTTAAGAGCTCCAGAATTAAACGCTTCATGTGAGCCGAGAACTGAACTGCAAAACTCCTCCGCATACTACATATGGCTTTTAAAGGTGTCTATAATATAGACACTGTGGTCCATCCTGTCTGAGAATGATAAAAGGGAGGAAGCCAAAGTAAGGTTGATAGAAGGCACTTTTAGAAAAATGAAGAACAATCAGAAATCGAGGTTAATGGCATCAGATTGCATGACCCTGTTGATTGTACGGGCTCGACCCTTTTAGTGTGGAAGAAAGCTTTCACTTCTTGTCCTTCAGAACTTTGTACAATGTTTAGTTTTTAAAAAACTTCAGAATTTATTGTTTGTTGTACTAAAAACTAAGTTTGACTGAAGTGGTGGTGAAATTGGTAAAGTTTGGCCATAACATCGGGAATCCTTTTAGGCATTCTCATTCCTATACCTGCTTGATTTTCAGTGAGTCCATCTCCACTCACTCACTGTCAGACGGGTCATGCTTCAGCTCTCTGATGCATTTTGCAAAGTAAAACATAATAAAAGTGTACAGATAAATCATTGTGCCACAGGCTTGTGATTTCAATCCAACACAATATGTCAAGCAGAGTTTATCAGATTCTGCCCCTTCTGGCATAAATCAAAATCCCCAGTTTGTTGCTATAAAAAAAATCATATAGCAGTCTGTCCAACTTGACCAGTTCATGTTAAAGTGTTTCTGTTTATTTTCTACGGTGTTCATAAATGTTACATGTCATCACTTACTTGCTCAACTGAGCTGGAACTGCATAACATCAGCAAATGTAAGGTTCAGCATTTCTTGAAGGAATGCTTATCACTTTATACCAAGATCGTCTTACGCTGACAACAAACAGTTTTAATCAACCCTCATAAATAACATTATGTGCAATTGTGTGCGATATTGTGGGGTCGTGCAAGGTCTGAAAGCACTCAGTGAATGGGTTGAGGATCACTCTCAATTACTACCACAGAATTTAGCTCAATTTCTGTAAAACTGAATGAATTAAAGACATTTTTGGGGTTGGCTAATTTCAGTTAGGTGTAGCAGCCATCTTTCATTGGGATGACTCCAAATGTTGAAGAGTTGTAGCGGTACAGTCGATGATTACGGATTCTGAAAGTATCACTATAATCTGTCCAGTGGTTCTGTAGTTCCGCTGATTTTGTAGTTT
Source organism: Nematolebias whitei (assembly GCF_014905685.2). Taxonomy (NCBI): domain Eukaryota; kingdom Metazoa; phylum Chordata; class Actinopteri; order Cyprinodontiformes; family Rivulidae; genus Nematolebias; species Nematolebias whitei. Next base: position 38,988,376 of record NC_056506.1, read on the forward strand.
TCTCAGGCCCCCTCCTCAACCTGACCAGCAACGGCATGTTTAGTCATATGTCATTGTTCAGCTGGCTGTCCAGGTGGTGCCCTGAAAACAACGTGGGCTACGTAGAAAACTGGAGTGCTTTTTGGGGAGAATCTGATCTGATACAGAAAGATGGCATCCGTCCCACTTTGAATGGAGCCGCACTTCTATCTAGGAAGTTGGCTGATTTTGTTAGTCCTTCAAATGAATGACAACCCAGGGTCCAGTCCAGGAAGCAGAGCTGTAGTCTTCCACACCTCTCTGCTGCTTCTCCTCTATTTACCCACCCAAACCCCCAAGGAAACAGTGTCAACTCGCCCATGGCTCAAATGAAATAAACCAAAAATCAGCTCTAGGAAAATAAATCATAAAAATCTCATTAAAGCAAACAGTTACTTTCCCAGAACAAAATAATAAAATCATTAAGTGTGGATTAATGAACATGCGATCTCTTTCCTCTATGTCTCAGTTAGTTAATGATCTGATAACTGATCATCATATTGATTTATTCTGTCTGACAGAAACCTGGCTACAAAAGGAGGATTTTGTTAGTATAAATGGATCCTCTCCTGCTAGTTATTTAAATGTTCATGTTCCTAGAATAACTGGTCAAGGTGGAGGAGCTGCTGTCTTTCAGTCAGGATTATTGTTTAATGCTAAACCAATTATTAGTTATAATACTTTTGATTTGTTGTCCTTCAGTCCTTCTCATCCAAAATGGAAATCAGAAAAGCCATGTTAACTTGAGATATATCGTCCACCAGGCCCTTATTCTCAGCTTTTGTCTGAATTCTTCAATTTTTTTTTGGGTCTGACTTAATACTAAATACTGATAAAGTCATAATAATGGGGTATTTCAATATTCATGTAGATGTTGAAAGTGATAGCTTAAGCATAGCCTTTAATACTTTAATAAAGTCAATTGGTTTTACCCAAAATGTCCATATATCTAATCATACTCATCATCACACTCTTGGTCTGGTTCTGATTTATGGCATAGAGATTAAGGATTTAATTATACTTCCTCAAAATCCTGTTCTGTTAGGGTTAGTGCTCAAAGTATGAATTGGGGATGATGCTCAACCATTACCACACTAGATCCTAGCTAAATCTGTTTGTTTTTTTAAATAGCTGTCAGTCAGCTGAGGTGGCCATCTTGAATTGGGTTGGCTTCAATAGTTTAATATAAAGGAAAGCTTGCGTTTCATTTCTTCACGTGAACCCTCTCTGCAGACTGACCAAACTGACTGACGTTCACCTCTGAAACAACAGTTTTACCTCCATTGTTGTTCAAACAAACAATAAACAGTGTGTAACAATAAGCAATTAAATATCATTGTTTTGTTGAATATTGTTTGTCCTATTTGTTCGTGTTTCACTGACAAAATGGAATCAAGCACTGATTTAATTTGATTAAAAAAAATAAAATGAACAGAAAAAACAGATTGTGGTGCAATGTCAGTGGCAGTGATAAGGAGACGGTCACAGGTCAAGCTGCTCTTGTAAAATCAGGTGTTTTGGTACAGCGTTCAACAACTGTGCAAGTTATCGCTTGCTGTTCATGAGAATGGAAAAAACAGCATATTTTCAGGAACTGTCACTTGATTAAGCACAATATTGCTGCAATTAATCACAAGTGCAAATGAATCACTGGTTGGAGGACAGTATGGAAGAACCTCTGAAAGCAGCAAAAACATTCTGGTCTGAAGTAAACCAGGCAGGCAGATGGTTTTGTAGTCAAGGTATGCTGGAAAATAAAGGAGAATTTGAATCCGATTTAGAGGTTTAGTCATATCTCAAATACAGACGCTCATTTCAATTTCTTTATGCTTGTTTTTTTTTTTGAGGAGCTGACAATGTGAGGACAGGAATGTAGATCCATCAACCCAAAACAGTTGTTTTATTGAATTATACAACAGAGGGCCTTTTTCCTCACACAAAGAAAACCTACAGAAACAAGAAATTGTCTCAATTGCAGGAGTCCTGCCTTGTGAAAAACGTTAACATTGTTAAGATCAGCGACAAGTGAGACTATGCCAGGTTTGTTTTTGAGATATCACTACAGAAGTAACTGATGACAAAATAATACAGCAAACTGATGCATCTGTCCCATTTTCTTTTCCTAGCTTTTCTCCCATTCAGGGTCACAGCAGAGCTGGGGCCTTTCTCCAGCGGTCTTTGTGTGAGAGGCGAGGTACACCCTGGAGAGGTCGCAACACAATCACAGGGTTACATGGAGACAAATGAGACAGACAGCTATTCACAGCAAGAGACAATTTAGAGTTAGCAAAGAGATAACTTTAAATCCAACATCGCCTCAACAAATCGTTAAAGATTAGGCTTGAAATACATTTTGTTATTGTAGATACACCAGCAAATAAAAATAAATAAAATTGACAGTCTACAGCAGGAGACTTTTCTGTGCAGTTTTTCTTCAACAGGTAAATGTGCAAATCTTAATATACATACAGTATATACATATATATACTAAACGCACCTCGAGAGATCGGAAGAG
>NC_056506.1:38991308-39011973 GCF_014905685.2 Nematolebias whitei
GTGTGTGTGTGTGTGTGTGTGTGTGTGTGTGTGTGTGTGTGTGTGTGTGTGTAGGGGAGTGGTGGCACAGAGGTTAGAGAAGGTGGGCCTTTGATCAGAAGATCGTCGGTTCAAGCCCCGGTACCAACAACATCAAAAATGTGGGTGGGGTAGGTGATGCACCCACACCTGCCCCCACCCTCATTCGTCCCACTCTGGGACCTTGCGCAAGGCCCTTAACCCCTACCATCTGCTCCTCCGGTTGTCCTAGATGGCAGCTCTCTGCTCCACACAGAGGGCTGTGGTAGCTTGGTGGTCTGTGGTTGCGTCAGGAAGGGCATCTGGCGTAAAAATAACTGCCAAGTCTTAGTGCGACTTCGCTGTGGCGACCCCTGAAGAAGGGAGCAGCCAAAAGAAGAAGAAAAAAATATGTATGTATGTATATATATATATATATATATATATATATATATATATATATATATATATATATATATATATATATATATATACAATATGAATTTATTTAAAATAAATAAATCTCATCTTAAATGCAACTTGGGTTTTCCCCTTTTCATGCTTCCTGAAGTTAAGTTACAATTCTAATAAAAATAATAAATGTGTCATTTTTTTAAAAACAATTTTAACAGTGCTATTTATAATAGCTGTCATCCAATAACTTTTTATGAAATTAAAATGTTTTTTATGCTTACGTTATTAAAAATAAATTGAGTCCCTGAGTCAACCTCACTGTTACTATAAACTATCTGTCACACTTTGGCTTAATGTAATTCCGTTTTTTTCAAATGTAATTCTTTTTTGTCAAATATTGTTGTGTTTTTGTTGTGTTTTTTCAACTGTTGTTTATTTACACCTCGGGGCCACCGTAAACAAGGCTTACCTTGGGGGAGTGGTGGCGCAGAGGTTAGAAGATGGGCTTGTGATCGGAAAGTCGCAGGTTCACCTCCCGGTACTGTCAACATCAAAATGTGGGTGAAAAAGGTGAAACACCTACACCTCCCTCCACCCTCATTCGCCCCACTCTGGGTCCCTGAGCAAGGCCCCTAACCCCCAACATCTGCTCCCTAAACAGGTCTCTCTTGAAAATGAGTTCTCGAGTCTCAATGAGACTACCTAGATAAATAAAGGCTAATAAAAATAACGAATAGACAGTGCAGCTTTGACGAGATTTGTAGGATGAATCAACTGAATTGCAGAAATGAGAGTGCTGGTTCGTTCTGTCATGTGAAGCCTGTAAGTAAAGTTGGTCCATGATCCATATCTTCATTATAAGGTATGAATCATGACAACAACAACAGATTCCAGTAGCAAGTGAGTTAAATGAGCTTTCTCCGTAGCGTGGCAAGGTTCAGCCTTTGAGGTATAGTCAGGAACTTCCCATCAGGGGGGAGCTCAGAGTAGAGCTGATGCTCCTTCATATCAACGGGAGTCAACTGAAGTGGTTTGGGCGTCTGATTAGAATGTGTTCTGGCACATTCCTCTGAAGGGGGTTCAGGTCAGACCAAGAACTCACTGGAAGGATTGTGTACCATCACATGGATGATGATGGACACTGTCGATGGGGTGAGGGATTTCTGGGTTTCCCTCCTGAACATGTTGCCTCCTCCACCCAATCTACAACAACTCATTAATCCACTTCTTTCCACTTCATTCTAATTCTTTAGAAAACACTTTGAAGGATTTTAATTAGTGCCGCAGTGGTTAGAGCCTGATAATGGGAAGGTCACGTCTGAAATCTTTCCATGTGGATTTTTCTTTTTTTGAGTTTCTCAACACACGAATATTAAATTAATTTGTGATTCTAAAATGAACAAAAGTTGTAACAGCAAAGTGCTAACCTCAGCAGTCATCTTACTAAAAGAACAACCTTTTTTAATAACTTTGTTAGATTTACATGATTGCTAAGATGCAAATTTGATGGGTTTAATGCAAAGCTCGCTGTAACATTCATTTCCTTCAATATGAATCAATTTTACACAAACTTAAGTAATATATGGTGCTCAAAGTCAGCGAAGAACGTGTTTAGTATTTCGTAAAGCCTTGGTTCAGTGACGCTACAAAGTTAAACCCATTCAGTCATGAAACATTCTTGTGTGCCTTCCTTTCAGAGCTTTTCACATGCATTTTTTAAATTCAATTACACTCAAGTGCGTCATTATTTTCATGAAAAAAAAAACTTGCACTGCAAAGCACAGGAGGAAAAGAAAGTATTTACTATAAACTTGAATGTCCTTTATGGTTTTATATCATAGTTACTGTATAAGCTGAGAGTTAAAAGTTTTGGTGGTCGTGCTGGAAAGTTTTTCAAACCTAACGTCAAGTGAGAATGGATCCAACCCTTACTTGACATTCTGAGGACAGAGTACCTGAACTTTAGGATCCATCAATAGGAAGCAGGTAGAATCATGGGAAGGGAGTGAGTCACCGGTGAGGAAAAGAAAATGGGATGGAGGCAGAATAGAGAGCAGATAGAAGAGGAGCTCAGGTGTAAAGGTGCTGACTTTTAGTGGATTGGCTTCTGAGAGGAGAAACGCCAACAGCCTGCAAATAAAGCTTCACCTGCAAAACAAACAGCATGACTAAGTTCAGTGTCCAAAGCTCAGGGTGGCCATCTTTTGCTCTTTTCCTATCAAATAAACATGTTTATATCAATAAACGTGTTCTTCCGAGTGTCTGGGGTTGTTAAAACTTCAGTCGGAGCCTGAAAAAAATCAATCCCATTAGGAAAAAAAAACCTTTGTCTGTCAACATACTTGTAATTAAAGCTGCTTAAATCCATGTTTCTGTTTGAAATGGATCCAAAGATCGTCCTGTTCCTCTGTTTTCAGCACCTCTCAGGAGTTGGTGGAGACAAATAGTTTTTTTTGCGTTGTTTTCGATGTGTCTTCAGTAAAACTTCACTTTCATTTATTCTTCTTGGCTCAGAAGTGCACCAACACAAATTGTTAAAAAATAATAATAATCGCCCCTTTAATAATTTTGCTGTCAGGGTCCCACAGCTGCAAGAAATTCTGTAACGTCTCATGACTAATATCCTCCTCTTGGCTCTAAAAATCCCAGCTGTGCTTCTTAGTAAAGGCATGCATCGACCATGCAACTGTTTTCTAAAAACAGATGCAAATGTCTGTAAACTGGAAACATTTTTCATTAAGATTTGGCTATAAAGCCTTTAAAAGCAGTGACGACCCCAACATGATTCCTTTTAAACTTCTTGCATCGAAATGTAGATCATTTCTCCCATTCTTTTGTATTCAAACTCCATAACATTCTTTTTTCTGCTGCAGGTTTTTATATCTTCAAAGGCCGTCACTCTTCATGAAATGATAGAAACTCGTTTCACATTTTCCTGAAGGGAGGTTGTTCTTTTCCCTACGGACGTGGTTTTGTCGCCTTTAACAAACTGCTACGTGTTCTTTGGATCTACTGCATTACTAGCTCTGCCAGGGAGGTTAGAAGGTTGACTTGGATTGTTTACTTGTCTGTTTTTTAGCAGGATTACTCAAAGTTAATCGGTTTTTGCAGCAGGTTTTCAAAATTTAGCCAGTGTGTGTTTTTGACACACTGAGACACTACTACCATTCCAAAAAGAATGAAATAATTAACACAGCATTGAAAAGAATCAAATACAGGTGAGCCAATATCCTGTGAAGACTTCATCAGACTTACACCATCAGCTTTGTCGTATGTTTGTACCTTCAATGATTCTGCAGGAGTCAGAGAAAAGCTGTAAGGCTCAGTGAGCTTTTGAAAATGAGTGAGAACTCTGAGGGATGGAAAAGTGACACAACAAAGGGTGTCAATCATCCAGGCAATAACAGGTTCTGCCAAGTATGTACTGGATTTGATCAGATTTCTGTCTTGGAGTCTGGAATATGTTAACAAAAATATAAAGAAAAGTGGGGTTCCAAAATGTTCTGGCCACTGGGTTAGGTCATTTTAGCAACTTTTTGAAAGTAACAACATAATAAACACAAAGATCCATTTGTAGAAATTAAATTACTTCATGATTTTTAATTTTTTTTTTTAATTTTTTTTTGGCAACACTATTTCTGTCATGTTTGTGTTCAGCCTTGGATCAGAACACGTTGAGCTTTTTTGATGCAACAGTCTGTCTCCATCTCTGCTTCTATTGTCTATGATGTCTACTAGCTCCCCATTGAAGTGTTTTTGCTTCTATTTACATGTTCCGATCTTTTAAAATTGGGTTTAGCAAATAAAGTGCAAACATTTATTACATTACCTGTTTAAAACAGCGGTGAATCTTTTTCTGGCTGTAAATAGAATAGAATAGAGTACAAACAATGAGCGATACAACTTTATATACCGTAGGAGAGCAAGAGTTACACAAGTTAACAGTTTCATGCTGGTCTTATAATAACATGGCCCAGAGCTTATTGACTATTTTGGTTTAAGCACAAGTCTAGACTAAAATTGCACTAAATATGGCTAAAAAGTCATGGTTTTGTAGTGTGCATTTGGTTTTACTGTATATTTAAATTAAACGTTGCCGTGATTTGTCTAAAAAAAAATAATAATAATCTTCACTGGCACAAGCACACTGCTTTCTCCAGCAGAGACATACCCTGTCAGTGTCCTAATATCTGTAACATAGATGACATGGGTGTTAAGTTATTTTGTATGTTTGATCGCATAATCAGGCAGCCATGATGGCAGCACCTCACTCCAGTCTTTGTCCTGCAGTTGTTAGTTTGTCGATCCAGAATTAAACTCTTGTCTCCAAACTGAGGTTGTTCAAGGAGCCATCTACAACAGACTAGCTCCACAGAACTCCACTTTAAAAGATCCAGAATATCACTTTAAATTTTTAGTCCTCACCACCTCAGAAACCCTCTTTCTCCCACAGCTCCTTCGTTGCTGCAGCTTTACATTTCTTATTTATTCAGCCCAAAAAGCAATTTTAATAAAATCTATAGATGCTCTGGTGGAAATAATGTAGTCAATTACTAGAGACCTTGTGTGTGTGTGTGTATGTGTGTGACAAAGTCCTGATCGTTGCATGATCCAAACCAAAAATGTGGCCTTGCTTTAAGAGTGTTTCAGGTTCTTCAGGTGAACTGAAAATCCTGGAGGAATTTCTTCACACCTGTGAGTGTTTTACAGCCTGAGAGATGCATTGAGTGTAACTGCGTGTGTGCGTGTGTACGTATCCTGAGTGGATACTTGTTTTGATTTGTCTGTGACCTGTTCTCCAAACACAATGGTCTTAACGTGTTTGCTTTCATCAAATCAGATCAGCTTATCATTATGTATAGCGAGTCACGCTTATGACACATCCATTAATATTGGATCGTTCCCCTGTTGTCTCTATCAGACTTGAGGCTCTTTATTGATTTTTTTTTAAATCTCATTGTCAAGTAAAGTTGAAGCATGAATTCTTTAAACGCCACTGAATATAAAAAGCCCGGTCGTTGTGATTTGAAGTATTTAAGCTCCAGTGTGTTTGAGCAGCAGAAAGCAAAGCTGTATGAACTAATACCTGCACACGATAACAGTAAATCAAGTTGTAATGATTAACCAAAGATCAAACTGTGAAATAAAAAAAGACGACGCCTTGAAAATACAAATCACAAACAGAAAAAATGTCTGATTTTAAACATTCAGTGGTGAAGCCTTCCCTAAAGAAAAAAATCTATTTGATGTAAATATTGCATTTTTAAAATCAAACTTAAATTCTTCTTTAGACCAGAGTGCAATATTTCCATCCACCTTTTTACAGTTGCATTATTGAAAGTGTGCACTCTGACTTTATTTATTTATTTTTGTATTCATTCTTATTGCAAGGCTTAGCTCAATATCCAGACAGTATGCAACCAAGAACAACGGCGTCAGAGCCAGGAGATGGTTTAACAGTGTTTATTTACAATGAGTGAATCAATATGAACAGTATGAACAGGGCCGGACTGGAACCCTGGAGAGTAAGTCGAAGTCAAAGTTCCTTTAGTTGTCATTCGCACCACATGTGGTACATGTGGTGCGAAAGAAATTGTGTACACAGGGTCCCAGTTACATCCAACAAAAGTAAAAATTGTAAAGAAAAACAGTAATAAGATGTAAGATATGACCTAAGAAAAACGTAAAAATAAAAACACGCTAAGCGCTAATAGTACAAAAACAATGCACCGAACAGCAGCACGAACATGAGTCTGTGTGAGCAGATGAGTACAAATGAACACAGCAGCATGAAATAAATCAGCAGCATGAGATCAGCATCATGGATAATCAGCAGCACATATCAACAATCAAAGCGACATTACAGTGATGTTTTCACAGTGATTATCCTGGTTATTGGAGATTCATGAGTCTAACAGCCTCAGGGTAGAAGCTGTTCCTCAGTCTAGTGGTTCTACACTTAATGTTCCTTAACCTCCTTCCTTGGGTAGTGGGGCAAAAAGTGTGTGTGCTGGGTGAGTGGGGTCCTTCCTGATGCAGTTGGCCCTCTTCCTGCATCTGGAGGTGTAGATGTTTGTGATGGTGGGGAGGCTGAGTAAGGGTAAGGGACAACGTTAGTTGGATGCATCTTGACCTTGACCTTCTTGAAGGCTGTTTTTTGTTCTTATTGTAAGTAAGCAGAATTGTCACAGAGGCAAAATTCAAAAAGGTCCAAATGGCGAAGAGTGATAAAGTTCCAAGAGGTTTCATACAAACGATTGACAAGTGGTGGAAGGCAAGGAATGGCTGGAGAGATCACGAGGAGACTCAGGAGGCAGCCAGGAAGGTCCAAGTCACAAGTGGATCACAGGAGTCAAGCGATGATAATGCACCAGCGTCAGATTGCAGTCATCAGCTGCCTCAAGCAGTGCTTAATTCGAACCGGATCTCGTCGGAACAAGATCCTGGAACTCTTATTTTATCAGAGTGCGTTCCGGCAACTGTTTGCTTGGATCTGGCAACTGTCAGGCTTACTAATAATAAAGTTATGAATAAATTAGTCTACCTTGTTATTTTGGGAGCCTTACTTGAACCTTATCGCTCCCCTCTGCTGCTGAGACGATAAATAAATAACTCCCCAACACAACAAAGTCCATGCTCAATAATCCAGGTATAAAATCCAACATTTTTCAGTCAGGTCATCTGGACAGTTTCTGTTTTTGTGCTGAAACGTTTCGCCTTCGATCCAGAAGGCTTCATCAGTAAACAAAACACACAACAAAACTGATTCTTCCCCAACAGCTTACTCCAAAGTGGAACAAACCAGTTCTGCTTGTGATTAGATGGTCTCTTTGGTACACCCCTCCTCCATTGCCGGCCCTCTTCCTTGTTGACAGTCTTGTCAAACTGGTTGAAAACAACAAAGTCCATGCTCAATAATCCAGGTATAAAATCCAACATTTTTCAGTCAAATCATCTGCACACACGCAACAAATAGTATAAACTCAAAGCGCGAGTGATACCTGCTCCCTTTTTCCTCTTTCGCGTTGACAAAATGTTTTCGTTTTATCGATAAGTTTGTGAAAAAGCACAATTTTTATGTTTTTTTTTTGGTAAATACAGATGTAATGTTTAATAAATGATAGGACTCTGTTCTTTGCTAACAAAATATATTTTATGTCATTAAACAACTTGCTTTAAGTACTCCTGCAGCTCATTAAGCGAATGGTCCTCAGGTGTGGTTCTGTTGGCGCCCTCTGGTGTAGGACAGCTGCAAGAGAAACAGCTGGAACTCCTACACATAGTTTAGATTTCTTCTATTTTTGACAGTTTGGTCTAGTTTTCTACTTTTTGCTGTGGGTTTTAACTGGACGACACGTCCGTCAAATTCTTTTATTGTTCACGTTTGTCAACAACATCACGGATGAGCCACAAAACGCGCATGAGTAAAACGGCATTTCCTAAATCTCTGAACCATTAAAGAGTAATCTGAACATGCGTGAGCATCTTACCCTCCGACAAACAAACCGTTTCCGAAGCGCTGTTTTCTTGTTTGTAACTGTTCAAACGGTCTCCCTCATTGCTCGGTGTTTGTTCTCTCCTTGTCAGCGCACGAAGACGAGACTTCCTGCTGTTTAAACTAAACACGGAGACTTTTTAGAATGCTTTCAACAAAACTCCAGACCATCAAAAGGCCTCAAAAATAATCCTTCAAAGTTTCAGCTTTCTGCAGATACGCAGAACATTTGCTAAGTTGGGATACATTATGCATCTTTTTTTAAATTAATTTCTCCCCTCAGCATCTGTTTGCACCATTACGCATATTAAAAATGTTCATCAGCTCGCCGTGTGAAACCCCCATGATTCTACTTAATGCCTTCAAAATGGCATAATTGTTCTGTAATGGCTAGTTGTTCCACTTAGCACATGTAATGTTTTGGCCTTTATTCCTTATACTAATCATAATGTGTTATGTAAATATAATATACAACTAACATGTTAAAATATTCTTAAAATGGCTCCAAATGATGCATTGACAGATAAGCCTGAAATGTGAAGTACATCATACTTTGCTCTCTTCTCTTCTCTTTTTTTTTTTTAAGTCCAGATGCTTCTAACTATTGCCTGAAGTGATCACAGCAGCGTTGTCGTCCCTAAGTAGCCTCAGGAGGCTCAATGCATGACTCAAACTCATCAAGCTCATTTAATCAATCATGACTGATGGGACGCTTCACAGCTTCTCTGCCTGCAGAGACCAGCAGTCACGGCAGAGCACGAAGGAGGGAAGAATAACAATACTTCAGATTGCACCGAGTCATTTTCTCATCTATCCAGTTATGAATTTGTACTCTTACCTCAAATTTGAATGAGGAAATTCTCACAACTATCTTTCTGTCTGTCTTGTGTATGTTTTGGAGCGCGTGGCCTGCGTTAGAAAAGTAGGTTAAAAGCAGAAAAGGTTTGGAGTAAAAAATGAAAATGCATGTCAAAACATAATATTACTGTACACTGAAAAACGGTTACCTTTTCACGAATAAAATTACACGGTGCATTTCTGTCGGCTGCTCTGGTCTGCCTGTTTGAAAACACCAGCACTCAGGTAGATGGCACGTTCAGTAATGTGCCAAAGTGGACAGGATAAAACGTGAAAAATTATACAAGTTGGATAATTTGTCCAAGTTTTTTTTATGGTTTGATGGCTGATTTTAAGAGGAGTTGTTTGCAAATTAAATGTCAATGGATATTTATTGATGTGCAGAACAGGCAAAGTCAATAAGAATGTTATTTTGTATATCGAAGTAAGAAACATGACAAAGTACCGTATATTTCAGACTATAGGGCACATTTAAAATCCTTCAATTTTCTCAAAAATCAACAGTGAGCCTTATAATCTGGTACGCCTTATGTATAATTCTGGTTGTGCTTACTGACCTCAAACCAATTTTATGTGGTTATTGTGAATGAGTTGAGTCAAGTTTGACTTATCTGACTTTTGTTTTGCTTATTCGCCTTATAGTCCAAAAAATATGGTAATTGAAGCAGATAATGTAAAATGGAGTTTGCTGTGCATCAATCCAGCTGTACTTGACTGGACTGGGTTCCTCCCAGCTGGACGGACAACTCTTTGCGTGTCAGAAACAGAGGAATGTTTTTTTTATCATGTTTGTACAGTTTGTTTTATTTGAGTTTGTACTTTATGATTTGATTTGTGCTGGTAGTACGCTGCAGTCTGACCAGTTGGATTATAATTTTGACTTCGGTCCAGTAACTGGTGGACTCCTGTTTCAGACCAGTTGTGATTATTTGCCTCTGTTGTGGGTCCACTTGGATGAAGACACAATCATGTGTTGCACAATAAAGCTGAAAACTCATCAGAACAGTCTGGAGTGGTTGAATGTATGTCACTGATAATCCAATATAAATATGTAGCATCAACTAAAGGAAATTTTCAGTTTTGTTGTTTCCTTCTCAGCAGATGTGAGTTTTTGTGTTGGTTTTGTAAAACTAAATTTAACCAAAAGACTTGTACTAAAACCAAAGAAAGATTCCTGCAAACATGCAGAGAGAAAAGTTTGAATGAATGCAATTTGCCTTTAGAAGCAGAACCTGAGCTCTTACAATTAAAGCAAACAGCTGCAGAATGCAAGCAACAACCTAAAATGAGCAGGTAATCATAAAAGCAGTAAAAAACTAGCAAACAAAAACAAGCTAAATAGCAAATTGTTACCTAAAAGTAGCAAAATGATACCCAAAAGCCAAAAGTAGCTGACTGATAGTTAGTCCATGGACGATGCATACAGTCTCAGCCAGAATATCTATCATCCATGAGTCTGTTTTTCTGTTTCAAAACATTTCTGAACACTCAGTGGTTTGGTTGTGGATATAATTCTTGTTGGGCAAATTGATTTTCCTGTAAAAACTCTCAATGATAAGTAGCGTAAACAACTTTTTCATGTGACAAATGATGTTTGAGGCTTTGGACCTTTATCACTGCTTCATTTCACTCTTCAGTGGCTCAGAAAGTTTCAGTGTGTTCTGAGTCAATGACAGTTTTACAGATTTGAATGCTTTGGCGCTACTCAAGCTATTTAAGATGCATCATTATTCTTAAAAACATGTTGGCTTGTGACGAGATAGAATTTTAGAAAGTGAATTTGGTGTAGCTTAGCGATTTTCTGTAAACAGCCTTCAAAAGTTTGGGATCAATTTTATCTTACTCCACCAAATAAAGTACATGTTCTACAATCTACATTTTACATTTCAATAAATGAATTGTTTTTTTTTTCTTTTTTGAATGGGTCATAAAAGAATGAAGCATAGACAATTTCAATCACACGTAAGCAAATAAAGTTTAGAAAAAAAATTCAATCATATAGTATGTTTTGTTCATTTGCACAAAATGATATGATACCTACCATCATAATTACCATTTTAATGTCACTTACTACCTGTGTAATAACCTGTCACACAACCTGTGTAGTATATGTTAGCTATGTGCAATCACGTGCACTTTATATTACTACCTTTACATACTTATTCATACAAATTCATCCTGCTTGCACTGTTAAAATTCTACCATGTTGTTGATTACTATTTTTCATTTAGGGCCTTGTAAATATTGTGATTTTTCACTTGTTGGTACTTTATTTTTGTACCCTCATTTAGTATTTCTTTATTTTTGTTTTTTAGTGAGTCATATTCAGCATTTCATTGTACTGATGACCGTGCGTTAACCTGCATATGACAAATAAACACAACTTGAACTTGAACTTAATAATTCCATCTCATTACACATTAAAAATTGTGTTTTAGACAATTACATCTGTTTTAATTTGTTAAAAAGTTAAGCATTTGGTTTTTCAATTCTGCTGAGCCTCATGCCAAAGCTGTATATTCCTTGTATATTATGACAATGCATAAAAAATAAATATAAAAACTGTGGCACACCAACACATTATTATTGCGATCGACGGAGGACTGGACCCAGAAGCAGGCGGACATGAGGAGCTTAAATAAAATAAAACTTATTTAGTTCAACAAGCAAAATAAAAGGCAGCAACACTTACAAAATATTGTGAAGCCCAAGAGGGATGGAGACGTCTGGCTGGTAGCCAGGACAATGAACCGCCCAATGCTTGGGTGGTGATCACAAATGTTTTTCAGGGTTGTTCAACTAAATTGCTCAGGAGGCCATAGTTAATGAAAGCCTAGAGCTCAGGGGCTATAGACAACAGTTATTGTCATTAAGTAAGTTTGTTTAACAGTTTAAAATCTAGTTTTATTTAAAAATGAACTCATTGGTGGGCCGAACTGAGCTCACCCGTGGGCCTGATTTAGCCTCCGGGCTGCCAGTAGAATAAGTTTAAATAGAACGGGAGTGAATGACCGAGAAGGGGTTCTCTGCAGACCAAAAGTGGGTGTTTCTGGAGAATGGGTGTTGTAGAGGACAAATACTGACTGGCTAGATGTATTTGCTGGCTCTTTAGGTAAGTTACGTCAGCTCTTTTTTAAAACTGAAGGTTTCTAAGAAACAGCGTTATATCTGCTGTCAAACACAAGATTTTCTTTAGTCCTTGGGTTGTAGGCTGCACCTGACAGGTTGGCTTGAGTGTGGTCTGGGTACAATGAAATATGAAACATCTGAAGCGAAACCTGCTCCTATTTGTCAAAAAGTCTGGTCCCAATTAAAGATCACGAGTCCTATAACGAAATAATGGCCAAAAACAAAAGCTAAAAACAAAATTTGCTCTTTATAAGTGCCCTTCAGTGGCGGATTCACCGTCGGGCACGACGGGACACTTCCCGGTGGCCTGGTTGCCGAGGAACGGGACTAAAGGCTCGGTTCGGGTCGCACGGACTTTATTATTTTAAATAAACAATTCACTTTTGCCTGGGCTCAGGTCTCACGGAGAAAGCCTGGCACATCCCCCGGCCGGGCCGGCCCCCTCCCTTCCTTTTCTGTGTGTCACAGAGCAGAGACACACACACACACACATTGCGCCCGCCCCCCTCCCCGCCCTAGGACTCGTGCTCCCGACGGTGTTGGCGCGCGGTGCGTGCATCTCTGAGTTGTAGAATGGAGCAACAGAGACAGCCAAAGAAGAGGAAAGGTGGAGCAGAGAGAGAGAGGATAAAAAAGAGAAAAGCTCTGGCCGCGGATGCTGCTAAGTGCTATAAATTAATGTTTGTTCGTAATGGAGCAGGTAAGAGAAACACTTGTGTTGAAAAAATTGAACTCTGGCACAGTTTATCAGCACAGCTTAATATCCACATGCTAGCTTCACTTTGAGGGACCTAAGTGGGCCAAAACTGACTTAATATAACAAATGTTTTTAAGTTTTTACAAAGAATATTGCAAATTTTATAATATGGGTTAGGATCTGAAAAAAGTTTAATGTTGAAATGTCTAGGAATTCAGATTTTTTTGTATCTAAAAAAGTTAAGTCAGGTCCTCTGGACAAATAAAAAAAAAACTTGTTGAAACTTTTGTCTTTAATCCAAAAAACTAAGTTCAGTCTGAGGAGTTGCAACAAGCTCAGTTTCAAATAGCCTCTTCTCATAGTGGATCAACCAGTTTGTTGTTAACATCCAGAACTAGCTGTTAACATAAGGAAGACCTGCAGCCTAACAACCCCTAACAATGGTTTCTTTTCACAAAGATGGCTTCCTTTACTCCTCTCTCAAACCATAGTTCCTCTCTATCAAGGATGTGCACATCTTCATCCCTGAAAGTGACTGCTGGCCTGCAGATGAGTGTAAACTGCCGAGTCTTGGCCTGAAGGTGTTGCTCTTCTGTGCTGGGCCAAAGAGCAACATCATCAGGCCAGGAGAACTCTGTGGTTTACACTCATCTGCAGGCCAGCAGTCACTTTCAGGGATGAAGATGTGCTCATCCTTGATAGAGAGAAGTGTTGGTTTGAGAGAGGAGTAAAGGAAGCCATCTTTGTGATGAGAACTCATCCATCATTAAACAGGGACAGAGGCCTCTGTGTCCAACTGTAGCCCTCTTACAATGCTGTTATTGCTGGTATCTCTCAGCCCCCTGTGAATAGCAAACAGCCTAGAGCACTAACGATCCATTGTTAGGCTGATGATGGTCCTCCTTTATCATGTTAACAGCTAGTTCTGGATGTCAGCAACAAACTGGTTGATCCACTATGCAAAGAGACTATTTGAAACTAAGTTTGTTGCAGCTTCTCAAACTGACAGTCTTTTGGATTAAAGACTAAACGTTTCAACAAGTTGTTTTTTTTTTTAATCTGTCCAGAGGACCTGACTTAACTTTTTTAGATTTTCTACCTGGATTATTGAGGATATTTTGTGTATACCCTTCATTAATCCAATAAATTATCTGAATATTAAAATCCTTGTATTACAATATTTTATTTAAACTTTATTTTACCAGGTAAAGTTCCGTTGAGATTAAGAACTTTTTTTTTGTTATATGAATAGCCAATACATATAAATAGTCAATAAGTGAAAATGAATAGATGGGAAATTATGGATGGCTTTTGGATTTTTCCTTACAAAGGTGGAGAAGACAGCAATGTCATAACGGTGAGCAGCACTAGTGCTGCAGGAGCTCCTGTCATGGAGGTGATGGACAGCAGCAGTAAGGAGTCAGAGCAGGAACCTTCGGGTACAATTTAAGAGCACAATCAT
This sequence comes from Nematolebias whitei, assembly GCF_014905685.2. Classification (NCBI taxonomy): domain Eukaryota; kingdom Metazoa; phylum Chordata; class Actinopteri; order Cyprinodontiformes; family Rivulidae; genus Nematolebias; species Nematolebias whitei. The sequence continues at coordinate 39,005,361 of NC_056506.1, forward strand.
ACCTGCAGACTATGCTTTTAGAATAAATTGTGCTTCACTTATGACAAGCGGTATACAATTACCTTAACAAGTATAGAATATTAAAAATGTTAATTTCATTTTGCAGAGCAACCAGATGTACTGAGAGAGAAACAGAGAGAGATGGAGAATGAAAAGGACAGCAAAAGTCATGAGAAGCCATTTGATTATTTTGCCCGCCCTCATTTCAAGGATTTGGATTTATTTTTCCAGTACCATCCAAATCAGACAAGTAAAAAAAAAATTCCCAATGTCTTCCACTCAAACGATGGCACAAACAGAAAGTGGCTGACATACAATGAAGCTAATCACTCCCTATTCTGTTCAGTATGCCTTGCATTTATCTTTTTTTTTTTTACAAAAGTGAGTAAAAATGTGTTTAATGTTTAAAATGTGTTTGATTTGATGGAGAATAAACAACACATCTGTAGTACAACACGATCTCTCATTTGTTGTATGAAACTATGATTGACTGTCATATTCCTAGTGATTTTAAAAGGGCTTATGCATAGCAAAATATAGGGCAACATAATTTCAGTTTATGTGATTTGAGGACGGATTATTGCACCACAGAAGAAAGATTTATGTAGGTATTCAGTTAGACGTGTGCAAAGAACATGCATTCAAAGTGCGCTCAATTGAACTCAGTCTTGGTGGTTTGCGTTAATCAGGTGGTGGTGGCCTGGGATGGTATCAAAATTCCCGGCCTGGATTATTGTCCCAGTCCGCCCCTGGTGCCCTTCTATGAGATGTGCTATGAAAGGAGCTCAAACATGGAGTAGGACTGACCCTTAAAATTTGAGACAGCTGAGGTAGTTAACCAGTAAACAGAAATACCTGCTCCAGTTGGAACAAGAAAATGTGAAGTTATGGTAACATCCTTTGTCCCAAAGCCAGTTTAAGTATCATTATTATTATGGTTATTTTATTTTTCTTTCTTTATGAATTGATTGTAACTATTTTCACATTATTCAACAACTAAAACGGATTTTGTTTTTTAATGTAATGGCTAGGTATTAAAAAAACAATCAATTAGCCCTCCCGGTATCCATATATATTGCTCTTATTTTGAAATGTAACCGGAAGTTCTGTGTTAAGATGGGCGGAAAGTGAAAGTATGGAAACGCCGCTAATGTAGAACCGGTTGATACCATAGACATAATATATCTGTGGTTAACACGAACATAGATATCATATAATCAACACAAACGTCTAGTTTCTTTTCGTCCAGCCTTTTTTTTTTCTGTCCAATCACATGTGGCCCTTTGGATACGCCCATTTTTCTATCGTCCAATCAGATGTGGCACTCTAGATACGCCTATTTGTCTGCAGAGATATTTGGAATGACAACACCTGGGTGATTCATTATGGGAAACAGGTGTGAGTGGTAAACTGACTGAGGTGGAGAAGAGAACAGAAAGGAAACACAGGAAGCTGAACCAAAACACAAGGGACAGAAAAATGAAATACAAGCATCAAGAAGAAATAAAACTAAAAGATAAACTACTAAATTACCAGAAAAAGACACACTATGACAGTTATAATTCCTGCAGAGAGCGGTAAACCCATTTGATTCACGTGCTGCTTGGGCACAAGCACACAGTCTAATAAATAAAGTTGTTTTTGTGCGATGAACCATTCAAAACCCTTTACATGACGTCAACTTTAAGAAAAAAAACAAACCCTGTGACGGTTGTGTTTGCATGCAACGCTCCCATGATCGAAGACTTAATCAGTAATACGTCAGTTTAAATGTATCAGCTGAAAAAGGCGCAGCCCCTTCAGGAGAGTAACAGAGTATTAGTGTGCATGTAAACACAACGTGGAGCTGTGTTAATGGAGCGAGATTGTACTGAGTGGAACATTATGCTTTCTGTCTTGTCTCTTGTATTAACCCCGGGCATGTGCCATCTTTGTAAGCAGGCCCATTCTGATTTGTGTTTAGGCTGTGTGTGCGTGTAATAGAACCAAAGTGGTGAAAAAAGATGCAGGCAACTAAAAATAAATCATAAAAAAAGAGGCATGTTTGAATACTGTGTGCTCTAAAATGAAACGCATCACTGTGAGGACTGCACATCGCACAAATTAATTGTGGGCCGGTGGTTGCGTTTGTTTTTTTCATTTATTCCAGCAACTTGCCCACCTGAGTCTGAACCGGAACAGCAGGATATAATAAGAGTAAGCTTTTTTTTATTGTTGTTGCTAAATCATGTTGTGTTGAGCTTAAAGGAGCTCGTGTTCAAAATAACAGTTGTTTTTTTTTCTTTTTTCCAGCATTTAAGCTCAAACTTGAGTCAGGAAAAGGAAAACGTCTTGCATCATGTTCTGTAGCCATGATGATGATATTGCCGATAAAAAAAAAGAAAACTGTCATATGAAAACAACAAAAGTTCAGTTGTCAGCTCACTTCTGAAGCAAGACCTGGCTCAGTTCGGCTCTGATTTTCAAAGTGTTGCACAAAACTCTTCTGAGACGAGGACACAAGCAGAGAAATGTGGTTTCCAGGAGGTGCAGCTCTTAAAACCAGGGGTGGAAGTAACAAATTACAAATACTCATGTTACTATAATTAAGTCGATTTTTTGGGGGGCACTTGAGGATTTCTTTCAAATGTGTAATTTTACTCATACTTAAGTAGAATTTAGACCATGTAATCTACTTCGCTACTTTTAAAATCAGAAATCGCTACTGAGTACAGCTGCATTTTGAATTAATATTCAAAGTGTTCAGAATGCTGCAAGGTTCAGAGCTTGATTATCTTCTTGTGCTACAGACACCATGGAGCTCATCTCCTTCTCAGCCTTTAAGAAGCTCTCTCTCTCTCAAGCTGAACACAGCTCTGCCTCTGTTGCATGTGAACAACCTTTTAGCTGTTCGGGTCTACTCTTCACAGCCAAACGAAGCCGGATAGACTCTGTTAACTTAGAAAAGCAGCTCCTGCTGAACAACAGGTTCAGAAAGTGAAGGGTGACAGAAATGTCAGAGTTTACCTGTTGTTCGCAGTGTGCCGGTTCAAAAACATTTTTGTCTTTCTTTTTACAAATAAATTCTTGCTTCATCTACATTTGTTTACAAAAGAAATGACCTTAGTGTAATTTTTCTATACTTTATTGTTCGTCTGAGAAATGCGCTTTGAATGTAGCTATTATATACAGTAAATCAAACTGAATGCCTTCTGTTGACAACACAATGAAACATCAATTGGTTAAAAAATAATTAATACTCTGAGTAGTTTTTGAGAAGAGTACTTTTTACTTTTACTTAAGTATTTTTATAACACCAGTACTTTTACTGGAATTGAGTACAAGTTAAGCAGCGTAACAGTTCTTGTAATTGAGTACAAATTTTCAGTACTCTTTCCACCTCTGCTTAAAACGTACATGTTTGAAGTTAATTGGACAAAGATCAGCGTCAGGTCATATTTAGTCCTCCTGCAGTTCACACCAGCTCTTGAACCGACTTTAAAAACTTCATTTAAATGTGAAATAAAATTTAAATTTGTTTTTGTTTGAACCTTTATGAAACTCCACAAATGTTGACGATAGATACTAACTTCTTGAAATAATTATAGACTTTGTGGGACACACTGCTGACAGTGTAGACATCCATCCATTATCTTTATCCGCTTCTTCCTTTTTGAGTCATGGGGGTCACTGGTGTCCATCCAACAGTCACTGTACAAGAGGCGGGGGGACACCCTGGACAGGTCTCCAGTCCATCACTTGACCTTAATGTAGACATGTATTTAAAAGGAAAATAATGATAATAATTTAAAAGCAGCAACTATTTATTTTATGAGGAAATGAGTCCAGCATTAGGGTTGTGCTGTCTTTCTCATCTTGGGCCCATAAAATGCAGCATCTATTTTTTTTTTTTGTCCCCCTCAAACCAAGTTAGATTATGATCTGATATCAGCCACAGAGACAAGTGTAGAAATGTGCTTTTATTTTTGTAAAATACAGTTTAAAGACATGTTTCTTAATGCAGCAGTGTGTGTGTCTTAACTGTTAATTAGGGCACCCCCAAGGTTTTGTGGCTTTATAGACGATGGCAGCAGAACGCCTGTGGGCTCAGAAGTCACCAGTGTTAATCACTGCGATAACCTCAGACTGCAGCCTTTCACAATATTATGTGCCTTACATGTTGAAAGACCTAATTATTCTCAGTCTTACATTGAGGAAAAGGCAAAACAGATATTTAAGTTGTGTGTATTTACTTTTCTCTACAATGTTTTATCAGCTTTGGTGCTTTTTAGCTACCGTATCATCTGTGTTTGTACCTTTATTGGCTAATAATAATAATAATAAAAGGATTATATTGTATGTATGAATTTTCCTAACATGGAAAACAACAGTCACATTTCTGAAAACTTAAACTAAATCACTTCTCTTTTTGACAGTTTTGAAGCAAATACAAATATATGAAATGCGCGTTTCCGGGAGTGTTTGCTGAAATTTATGGCAACACCGAACTGAAATAGTTACTGTGGGAACAGTAATGAATGAACAATAGGAAGTTGCAGCAAACAAAAGTTGTGATTTATTTATATATTTTATTCAGCTTGAAAAACTAATCCAAACCTAAGTGGGTTTTTTTTTGTGTGTTTGAATGTGCTCATGCTAAGGAAAAAAAGAAAATGATTTGACTAAAACAATCCAGTCTTTTAGGGTTGCAGCTCCTGTTTCCTAGTTGATGAAAATTCTGTTTAGTTTCAGGCTCATAAATATATATATATATATATATATATATATATATATATATATATATATATATATATATATGTATATACATACATACTGTATATATATATGCATATGCACACACACACAAATATGCATACATACACAGCCATTTATATAAAGTTAATTTCAGTGGTTTTAGTTTGTTGTAAAACTCAGTTGGAGACACCAAAAAAAAAAGCTAATAAAACAAATTTACTGCTCAAAGTGTAAAGCATATTGTTTCAACTTCTTCGATATATATTTGATATGGAAATGTCTCATCCTAATCTGACTGTTAAAAAGTTTACCTTTGTTTGAACCCTGTTTGTGTAAGACTTATAAAGATGTCAATTTTAATGGACCTTCACCCGAAGCATGTCTGAAACTACTGAGAGAAGAAACAAACAACCCCCAAGCTCAAGCTTTCAGAAATATTTGGAGAAGGTTAAAAGGAATGTATGTAGTATATGTATTTATGAGCTGAATAATAGGAACCTCACCCCGGTGTATTGTGGAGTTGTGTGCTTTTATCCAAACCTTATGAATAATTAATAAAGTCAATGTGGATCCCCCTGCAGAGTGAAATACCACAGATGGCCTGAAGCCACTGGCTCTGGACCATCGCTGGCTCCAACAGGCTAAAAAAATCTTCTCTCATGAGAAAGAAAATTTATTTTCTCCACAAGCAATGGCAGCATTGTTACACAGATTCACTGCCTCTGATTAAGATGCTGGTGGCCACTGAAATAATAACTTTATGATTCAAATCAGCTTTCAGAGATCAAATCTGCGCCGTTTTGTTCCGGAGTGAAAGTCAAACGTCCACTTTCTTTAATTTCCCTGTTTCCACCTTGGCGTTTCCCTTTTGACTCGACTCTTTGCATTTTAATCTTTCCGAGTGCACGCAGGAGTGGCGAGGACAAACACACGGAGAGACGAGCTGAAATGATGGGCATTTTAAAATAATGAGATTGTTCAAGAGCTGTCAGAAATTAAAGAAGCCACTCGACTCTTCTGCGCGTTTCTGTAAACCGGCTGACGTTGATGAACAAATGTTTGTGATGAGGCATATATTTGTTTTGATTCTTTTTATGGCATTTATCACAAAAACGTATGATGTTGAGGTCACACTGTACAAAAGTATCATCCTTTTATAGCTTCTTTGGCTCCACTGCGATCTCATAACCAAGACTTCCATAAAAAATAGACCTTGAATGAGTTCTGGGTAATGGGCAGGAAAACAAAAGAGACAAGAAATGAATAGATGAACTGGATGAACCACTGAACTGTAGTTTTTACTTTAAAACAACAAGCTCACATGTTCTTCTGATGATTTTTTTTTTACTTTAATGATGCTATCACTGTTGAAAACAAAGGCATGAACAAGTGCTTATTGCACGCTGCATCTCATACCAGAGTTTTTAATTGATTGATGAGAAATGAGAGTTTTTAGTTTTGGTCAAACTGTGAAAATGTTGCTACATTGATCTCGTACCACCACGTCAGACTTTACCTCAGTATCGGTAAGACTGACTGAGTTAGAGCATTTTTGTGTTGGCTATTGCCAATTAGCTGTGGTGGCCATCTTGAATCGGGGTACCTCTAAAACTGAATCGTTTGTAGATGTATATCCAAATGTAACTTTCTGAAGGTTTCATTAAAACCTGTCCATTGGTTCATGAGATTTTGTGCTAAAAGACAGACAGAGTTGAATAGGTGATCTTATGAACAGATCTTGGTCAATATTTTGCCTCAGTCATTATAATCATCATGCTGCTAATGGCATCACATTGCTAACAGGACCACACTGCTAACAGAACCACATTGTAAACATAACCATACTGTTAACATACCATGATGCTAACAGGACCATGAT
>NC_056506.1:39011983-39012277 GCF_014905685.2 Nematolebias whitei
ACTGTTAACATACCATGATGCTAACAGGACCATGATGCTAACAGGACCACATTGCTAACAAGACCATGATTCTAACAGGACCACACTGCTAACAAAATCACACTGCTAACAGGACCACGCTGCTAACAGGACCATGATGCTAACAGGACCACACTGCTAACAAAACCACATTATTAACATAGCATCATGGCATGTTAAGAGTATGCTTAACAGGACCACGCTTCAAACAGGACCATGATGCTAACATGACCACACTGCTAACAGAACCACATTGTTAACATAACCACACTGTTA
>NC_056506.1:39012287-39030612 GCF_014905685.2 Nematolebias whitei
CACACTGTTAACATACCATGATGCTAACAGGACCACACTGCTAACAGGACCATGATGCTAACAGGACCACACTGCTAAGAGGACCATGATATTAACAGTACCACACTGCTAACAGAACCATGATGCTAACAGGACCACACTGCTAACAGAACCACATTGTTAACATAACCACACTGTTAACATATGTTGATGCTAACAGGACCACACTGCTAACAGGACCGTGATACTAACAGGACCACACTGCAAGCAAGACCACACTGCTAACAGAACCGCTCTGCTAATAGGACCATGCTGCTAACATTAACTGTTTTTAATAACACTATTTTAATTCTAATTGCTTTTTATTGTTGTATATTGTTGTCTGTCTGAAACAGGTTTCTCTTGAAAATGAGTCCTCGTGACTCAATGAGACTACAATCCAATTTCCAGAGGAAACTTATTTCAACCGCCTGTATCCGCAGTCTCATTCGTTGAGTCACTACCCAGAGCTCGTGACCATAGGTGAGGGTAGGAATGTAGACCGACCGGTAAACTGAGAGCTGTTTACTATTTCCTGTATACCTGTATAAAAAAAGGTTAAATAAAAAAATAATAATAATTTTAGCTTTTTGAGAATGTATTTTGTATCAACTTTAACTCGTTTACTATACAGCAAATTTTAAGTCAAAATCTGTAAACTGACAGAGTTATTAATTTTTTTGTCTTGGCAGTGGTCCCTTTGGTGTGACACCCACTGGAATGAGGTTTGAAAGCAAATCAGATGTATGTCAAATGATTTCCTTCTGAGTGTTTAATTAAAATCCACCCAATGTTTTATAAGATATTTACCTAACCGTGGAAGCAGGCAATAATAAGAATGACTAAGTGCACATTCCAGATATTACAGTTTAGTGCAGGACAAGCTAACCTGACCCCAGAGTCACTTTGACAACAGTGAACATGGAGCACATGTGGTAACGAAGTAAATTAATATTTTCTCTGATAGGGCAAATGAACCATTGTTGCCATGGTAACAACAATAATCATGCAGGTAAAGTAATGACAAAGAAAAACATCAACTATTGGTTTAAATAGGAAACAAGGTGTTTGCTTTTTTTCCCCTTCACGTTGATTATCTGTTACTTCTCCACTCCCTCGTGTTAAATACTTCTCACATAAACTACGGGGATTGTCTTCCTCTTGAACACAGGGTGAGTCAGAAATGTATTGTCTATGAGTTCTTTGCGTGGGTATTTTTAGATTTCAAGAGGAAAAAAATACTGTACTGTTGTTTGAGCAGCTTTCAGCAGCTATAAGAGAAGAGCTCTTGTGATGTCGGTCATGACCATCGAGCAGTTGTAAGACTTAAAATACTGAAATCCCTCCGTGCAGAGAGCTGGACGCAACGCAGCAACATCACATTAAAGAAACTCAATGCAAAGCCATGAAGACCAGTTCAAAATAAAAGATTATAACACAATAAGAAACAAAATCTGCACATTTCAATTCTCTCACCGATAGTTAACGCATCGTTATTAAGAACATTTGTATTAAAACTCCCAAGAACTGCTTGGGAGGGAGAAGTCTGACACTTTTAATGTTTGTGTGTGAATTTATGCTCTGATTTGTTGCGTAAAGTATAAAGTTTAAGTTAGGATAAAACGGTGAACTAAAAAGATGTTTCACTAAAGCTACAAGAATACCATTGTCTTCATGGCGCTCCACCGCCTTATTTGGTCCCCGATTTTTATTCTAGACAGTTGTCTTAATCTACTTTGTCTCTTTCACGTTCTATCTCTCTTTTTGCGTGTATTTAGCAGCAGATTCTAATTTCTGGCTGATTTAGGCGAGTGCTTTGTTTCTACTGAGCGTGTCTGCCAGGGCTACTCCCAAGGAGAGGCCAGAGGGGGCAAAACAATGCAAGAATACAATAAAACACCACTTTATTCATAAAGCACTTTAAAACAATACTGTTGCTGTACACTGATAACACATGTAGAGTGATATGGGGCTGGATATACATTGTTGATTATCAGTTATGAGTTAAGCTCATAAGATATGCATGTATTATGCAAACAACCTCGTTGTTTGGGCACCACCTATCTTGGAGAGGAAAAATCAGTCTCTATTTACCCCAAAATAATGTAAACTGAAACATGTGTTCTTTTCTCGTGTTTAAAGGGCATCAAATCAGTTAATACACACAGATATGCCAAAATAATCACAAATTCAGTTGATTTTATGTATTTTATTATAAAAAATAATAATAACCTGTGATATATGTGATGAAAATTATGCATGACAAAAGTTAACTGAACATCAAATTACTTTGAATCAAAGGTCTAATTGATGAGGAAACTTAAAAGGCAGATTTTGGACTGGTTCTGTTTGTGAAGTGGTTAAACTTGTGTCTAAGGTGAGCTAGGTTTGTCTGATATGTTGTGATGGTTCACCAGAAAGGCATTGAAGAGTCTCTCTCCTACCAGGATGAGATGCCAGAATGGTTCCAACCGCTGCTTAAAATGGTACCCACCTCAGATATTCCGGTTAACTGAGAGGCTGAGTTCTCCTCCAACTGTCACCTTAGAGGGACGAGGGTCCATATGGGAGTCAGCTGGGGATTACCACTCTGTGGTGTGATGGTTGGTTCGGTCAGGTTCTGTGTCTTTCTCTCGTCCTGAGACGTCTGCAGAAAGGATGCTTCTCTCCTTTCTGAGTCCAGTGCAGAAGCTGGGTTTCTTCTCTCCCAGTTCCGAACTCCAGTGTAATATGTAGAAGAAGTTGTGAAGTAGAAGAAGTTGAAGTAGAAGTGAAACTTAACTGTCTGTGTAAAAACAGAAATGAAGGTCCACCTCAGGAGGGATGGTCCTAACTCTTGGCTGTGTTTTTTATGAAGGCCTCTTAAATAAATCTATAGTCCTTTTCTCTGCCTTAAAAGTTTTCCTTTTAAAAGAGAAAAATAAGACAAATGATTATCTTAAAGAAAGATTACTTAAAACACACATTTTCATGAATAAACATTTAAGTATGACATATTTTGAATCAATAACATGCAAAGTTCCACCAAAAGGTGTCGCTGTCCATCTCCTAGAAAGGAATGTCATTAAACAAAGGGTTCTTTAATGTGTTATCTTCATGGGAACGAGTTCTGGGAGGAATTCTCCTTTTTGATAAAGATGAAATCTCAACGTAGCAAGTTCAGATGTTTCAAAACTTCGACACCAGTTGAACCAAAAGCTCTCATTAAAACGATCTGTCCGTTTCATGGGAAATGAGTTCATATTGGAAATCTGTTTAACAACGTGACAGTTTTTTTTTTTAATTACATTCACATTAGTGTCACCTAAGAAGTTTGTGAACTGAGTTGAATATTTGCAAAACAATGTCTGTTTGTTCCCAAAGGAATAGATGAATCTTATTTTAACAGTTTCCAACGCAAAACACAGGAATGATGTTTGTTTGAGATGAGGTGATCTTTTTCTGAGGTGGTGTTCCCCTACACACGTCAAAGCAAACATACAAACAATGAAATCAATTAAAATTGCAAAAAACAATCAACTGTTAGCTCATAAAAACAACAAACAAAGGAACAATAAAAACAATTTTAAAAAATAGATTAAAAACATTAAAAACCAACGTCTCAAGCTGAGTTAACTGTCAATCAATCAATCAATCGCGTGATACATTTAAATTATCGAAATCATTTCCCTTTATCGGCTTTATCATTTCTTTGTGTCGCTCTCTTTCTACTGAAGACACTGGATGACAAAAGGCTCAACTCTGGCGCTCTTCACTGACCCCCCCTTTCTCTTTTCTCTTTAAAATCAATTTTAACAATCCAAAAATCTCATTTTTGGATAATTACTAATTATTGTCAAATTTCAAACAACATTATCGTTTATCGCAATAATTTCTGAGACAATAAATCACCCAGCAACATTTGTTATCGTGACAGGCCTACTCCTAAACTTCCATTTTGTCGAAGTTTTCAAATGATCACTTTACTTCAACAGTATATTAGAAATTTGATATTTTACAACGTTTTATGTGCCACCCCAGGATTTTTAGTGGCCACCTCAATAAAATATTTCTGGAAGCACCACTGGTACCTTAATTTTAGAATTGTTTGTCACTATAAATCTGGAAATCTATTTCAAACTACACCTTTTATTGTAGTTCAGGTCAACAGTTCTGTTGGACTTTGTAGTTTGCAGTGAGTACTTTTTATTCAGAAACTGAGAATCACTCATTTAGATGAGCAAGGGAAACTTCAGCCAAAAAATGAAATCAATTTATGGCTTCCATCTGGTATGAGACAAACTTGTCAACATGCTGTGCTGTTTTTCTACGTCTGTTCCATTAATTAGACTAATTCCACAGTCTGAAACTCAGACAAGTATCAACAGCTGTTAATAAACTTCTCCTCCTAGACGCACTCCTAGAAAAGTAGTGACATGACTGAGCACAAACGACCGGTTTTGATGGAATCACGTCAAATATACGGCAACTCACAAACGGTTTGTTGCTCTTTTATTTTTACTTTAAAAGAACTATATATAGGTTTCTTCATAAGAACATTATGGAAAACCAGCTAGTCCTAGGTATACTGTATAAACAGTAAATCATTCTGACAAATAAAGGTGGCATTTACAGGCAAACTTTGATGAATTTTGACCAAAAAATGAATCAGTATTCCTTTGACTTTTAGAGAAAAGCAGGAGGACTAGCATCAGCAAAACCGAACCCTTTTTTTTTCTTGCTTTAACTTTAGCTGACAGTTTGCTCAGATCAAAGCTTTTAAAATCGGTTTAATGAACACGTTTCTTCTTAAACTCACACTCAGCAGTTACCTGCCAAGCACTTGCTGATGCAAATGTTTCTTGGCTTCTAAAAGGAAAATGCATATAGGCTTAAAGCTGGAAGAACAAAATGGAATCCAAACTCCTTTTCTTTGTCAAACAAACTAGAAAAATGAATCTTCAAGGAAACAAAATATGTTGGAGCTGATTCGGTCTTTAAGTGGACAATTGGGGGATTTATCGCTTATTGAGCTTTTGCGATTAAAAACTGACTTCGGGATTCTGATTTAATCATTTCCAATCTGTCGGAACAAAGGACACGACTGGCAACGTTAACAGCTGAGTGACTTCTGTGATCCCGGAGGAGGAAACTGACACAGACTTGATTAAATGAGAACAGAGATGGTATCCTTGGAGGTAAGAAGCCCTGTCAGGAAGTTTGTATCGGAATTAATGAAGAGAAAAACGATGGTTCCCCGGGCGGTTTCTATCTGTGTCCTCACAAACTCACAGCAGAGCCTCCTTCTCATGCTCATGACCACATTTGTCCCAAAGGAGAGATTTGACTTGGCATGATTTATTGTAATATCAGCAGGGACACATCCCTCGTGTTTACCAAGGGTTTGATTGACTGAAGAAATGCAAATGTTTTGGAGACTGCAGAAAACTTCAGCAGAAGATTGACAGCTTCAATTACTCCCCATGCATGGCCACAACACTAAACATTCAAGTGAACCTCACATCATTAAAGCTTTCAGTATCCCATTACTTCATCATCGTACTTTCTTGAGGCTTTTCCGTGCATGGGTTCGAGCTCATCAGTGAAATAATGTATAAAACTAAAGCAGCAGAGCCTGAAATGACCAGCAGGTATACAACTCAGGCTTAAAACAAGCGAGACCTTGAATTTCACTTATTAAAAGGTCCCAGCAACTTTCCCAACCCTCATAGACATGTAAGAACAGAAGAGACGGAAGATTATTAACAGAATTATCGATTGGTGATTCAATTCTTATTATGTTTTTGCAGCCTATTTAGGCAACAAGTGCATATAAACAGGAAGATATGAGATTACTTAGCAGTATCGATTTCAGAAAACACAGATCAGTCAAGACTATCTCCACTTTCTCCTAATGTTTGCCACACAACTGAAAGACTGGGAAACAAAGTACTTACAAAACTATAATTGGTCCAAACTCTTAAGGCATATTTAGGATGTTTGCAACACTTAAATTCTTAAATAGTCCTTCAAAAAAGGGGCTTGTTTTGCATCACTATCTTGTTAAAAAGCAACCAACAAAATCATATGTTATAGTGTATTTAACCATGTCTGCTAATTATTTATTCATGCTAAATGACATACACTAATACAACTAGGGTACCAACGCCCACTAATTGCATTTAAAGACAATTCCCAGATCAAAAAAACTTAGCAGCCCTGATTGAGTTCATATGAATGGTTGACTTCTTTGTATTTATTTGGTCCTAACTGACACAATCTTTATTAAATTGAATATATATATTTACATTTATTTTAGCGTACCATTGGGCGTCCGTTTAGTGTATATCTTAGTTTATATCTCAGATCCTTATTTACTATTTCTTTTTACACTTTATATTTTTGCTATTGTTTGATGTAACCAGGACCCTATGTACACAATTTCATTCTACCTCATGTACCACATGTGATGCGAATGACAAATAAAGAAACTCTGACTCTCTGACTCTTGACTCTGATTCTATAGATGTCATGTGTGAAATTAATTTGTGAGTGAGCAGTAACACACCACTGTTTTTAGAGGTTTTTATATACAAATATAAAAATTAGGCGCTGACTACAGAAATCAACAATAATTGCCATATCTTAAAAAGTCATTTCTTAACTTTTTGAGAGTTTTCTACCTGGATTATTGAGCACGCATCAGAATAATTGCCACATTGTGTTAAATGTGTTACAGCAGTGACATCTAGCGGCCACTTTGGGAGTTGCATTAACCTAAGTTTCAAGGAATGCAGCCTTTTAGGATTTATTTACAAACTTTATGAGTCAAATTAAAAAATGGGGCATTTTGCATTGTGTGTTTATTGTATGAATAACTCTACAATGCTGTAAAGGGTGGTGGCAGGTAATAAATAAGTGAATGTTTTGCTTCAGGCGGCGTTGAAGAAGACATTGAACGCAGCCTTCCACTCCTCGGTCACATGCTAGTCGAACCGAATCAGCTGACATCACCTGCTTCTCCTTTTGGTGCTCTTCCTCCTCCATTGATAGCTAGCGTCTTTTGAAACAGGGTTTTATCGTTCCCTTGGTCTCTCTGGCCTCAAATTTTAAATTTGAGCCAAGTGTATCCCGCTGCTCTAGCAGGTTAGAGTACCGGACAGATGCTGCTGGAGTGGATGATGAACGGACACGCCATTCTTTACACGGGGGTCACTTTGGCCTTCTGGAGCACCATACTAATCGTAGGTAAGGGGACAGATTCTCGTGTAATTCACTCGTAACAGTCGAATCAGTGAATTATTTTTATACGCGTTCACACATCCCGAATAATCGCCATTTACTCGATCATTGTCGTCTTGTGGCTCAATGAATTGAAGCAGCCAGTGGGTCCTGGCTAAATCTTGGAACTAGCATTGTTGCGGTTCATTCAGCTAGCTGCTTCGTGCTGTTTGTTAAATTAACCAGTTGAAAGTCAGGACTTTTGTATATATTAGTAGCTGGAGACCTAATAAACAGCTTGCTTTGGAAATGATGGGTTTGTGCATTTATCTGCGAGGCGAGCTGCGCACGTTAGCTTCTTACTAGCTCCCTTCATGCTAGCCGAAGAGCTAACTTCACCGGACAGAAGCTGTGGCGATTTATGTTGACTAGTTTTTTATTTATTTGTAGAAATAGAAGTAATTTAGTTATTTCTAAGTGTTCTCCTGCTTCCCTTTTAGCAGCTTAAAGCTTTAGGTTGGTCTATCATAATGGTAGCATGCTAGTTTTTTTTAATTATTATTGCAACACAGGTTTCTTAAAAAAGGAACTGCAGATGTTTCCACGTGAAACTGAGCCATCATACAGATGTTGCCACTTGTTTCCACGTTTTTAGGGTTGTCATAGTTTTCCTTCAGGCTTGCCATCAGTAATTCTTCATGTTTAGTGTTGATCTTTGCAGACTGTTTATAGAAAATCTGTTTCTTGGAAGCAAAGCTTTTAGAAATTAGGATAATATTAAAATAGTTTCACATTCATGTGAGACAGTCATGTCTAAACGATAAAATCTTGCTGTAATTGACTCACTTGCAAGCTGTCATGTTTCTGTTTACCCCACAGGTATCTGTTATACCATATTTGACCTTGGATTCCGTTTTGATGTGGCATGGTAAGATCAGTTTTCATAGTCTTTTTTTTTTTAATGTATTTTATCCCATGGAGTCTTAAAAAAATCCCAAAGCACAGAACAGTACAAGCTGAAGTATTTAAAACACAATATTTTAATTTCATGTAGCTTGTTGTTGTTGTAAGGAAACACAACCTTTAGTGACTTTGTTGCACCATCCTAAGAAAACGAATACTATACAGATAACTTTTTGTTCTCTTGCTAATAAAATCCACAAGATTAAACAACACAGTCATTATTTTATAGGAATATAAGTTATTTGAAGCAGAGTTTTTGTATGTTTTTTTTTTAAAGTTACTGTTCTTACCATTTAAAATCACGGCCATAAATTAAATGTTACTTTCTGATGTCTGTCGTCGTGGCTCATTTTGAGTATTTCCTCTACTTTGACACATTAGTCTGACGTTTTCTTAAATAGTGAGATGGGGTGGGTACTACCGGTAAACTGTTCATAACACTGCTAGATAAAAACATGACTTTGTTCTGAAACTTGGTAATTAAATTTGACTTGGTGGTTATGCTAACAGAAACGGAAGGCTTGTGTGCGAGACTTGAGTTGTGGAAATACTCTGGAGTGGCATGTAGGCCGCACAGGAAGCAGGACATGCTCCAAACAAAGTCTGTAGGTTTATCTGCTGGACTTTGTAGATTATAGTAAAAAAAAATTGACATATTAACAAAAGACATCAGTCAATGTGATAACTGTATGTGGGAAATTACCTGCTGTAGTCTCAAATGAGCTCAGACACGTTCTGCTCTTTACACAAACAATATGGAATACAGTTTGTTGTACAGTGTGATTATTTAGACCAAATGCAGCTCCTTGAAAGGACGTCGAATAAATTTCTGCACTGCGATGTCTGAGACTACTGCTGAATCAGTCACATTTCAGCAAGTCTTTCCTGACAGTCTGTTCTGTAGTGTTCAATCAAAATGTGTTTCCTCTCTTTTTAAAACAAACATTTAGTCTTTTTCTTGCAAAAACAAAATTGAAGCACGAAGGAAATGGTATATAGGAGTTTTTTTTTTTTCTGTCTTCTTGCATGTTTGGAGACGTAGTCAGATGAATTGTTGGGCCATGTTTTACTTCAGGGAATCATCTCATGGAGCCAGTTGTGGTGCACATCGCGCATTCATCCTGCAAAACTATATTTTCCCCTCAAATTTTAATTAAAACTAATGGGTTGAAGCTGAACTAAGTCAATAAAGGGTTGTTTTGATGCTTTTGATGTTGGTTTAAAGTTCTTCTTTGTATTTTCATCCCTCAGGTTCCTGACGGAGACGTCTCCTTTTATGTGGGCCAATCTGGGCATTGGTTTGGCCATCTCTCTGTCTGTGGTGGGAGCTGCCTGGTGAGTGCTCAACAAGAAACAAATATATGGGGGAACTTACACCTGTTTTGTATTTTTGTTTGAAAATTGAAACAACAGCCATCCTAAAATGTCAAATTTGTCTAAAAATATTGGCCTCTCCTTTTCAAAGTTCCATTTAAAGTTCATTTGAAAACTAAATAATGGTGCATGGTACATGTACTATAAAGTAGTATCAGTCCCTTATTCTGGCATCTTGGAATTCTCATTTTACTGCATATTCAGGCAGTCACAATAAACGATATATTAATTAATCCCACAATAAATTAAAATTATTGACCTCCTTTTCATTTAGTCGCTTTATCGTTTCTTCGTGTCTCTCACTTTCTGAAGACACTGGATGACAAAAAAGGCTCAACTCCGGTGCTCTCCACTGACCCCTCCCTTTCTCTTTCCTCTTTAAAATCTGTTTTAACCATCCAAAATTGCGTTTTTGGATCACGAAAAGCAGCTAAGCTGAGAAGCTAAGCTAACAGGCCGACCTCTGGGGACATAAACACCGTCTTGTCGAAGCTCCAAAATTCATGGTTGAAACTCGTGCTTTTGTGTAAAAAGTTTTTTCTCTGCAAAAAGAAGCTGAGAACTTGTTTACTGATTAAAAAAAAAAATTATTAAAAGCTTTGTGTGACAAATGCTATGCTAAAGAGCTCAAAACACACCGAGCGTCCGCCATTTTGAGAACCAGAGAGAGACAGCCCATGTCATGTCAAAGGGTCTCCCTCCCATTTTTCTTAAAGGGACGCGCTGCTCGCTCCCTCACTATCCATCCTTCATTCATTGAGCATGGGCTTTGTTGTTTGTTATCCATCCTTCAGTTCAAACAGTCTTACACTGCCTTCCGGTGGTCGAAAAAAGGTACTACATGCAAAACAAATTAAACGTTTCTTCTTAAATTGGACAATAATTCCTAATTATTGTCAAATTTAAAACAATATTATTGTTTATTGCAATAATTTCTAAGACAGTAAATCGCCCAGAAAAATTTGTTATCATGACAGGCCTAACTGTCACATTCTGATTTGTTTTAAGCTTAAATTTATGAAAGACAAGCAGAGATAAATATATTAGGGAAGTTGCTGTTCTTGATCAACAGAATAATCTTAACAGATGCAAATGAAACTACAAACTTTCCATTATGCTGTAAAGGTTTAACTGTGAAGAGATTAAATATTATTCAGGCTCTGTACTGAACTGGCCTCTGACTTACAAGTAATATTAGTTCCTGTTGTCTCAATTTAAAATAAACGATGAATGCTCTTGTGTGTTTCCCATTCATTTCTAAGTAAAGTTCATATATTACTGCGAGATGACAACTTGCTTCGCGTCATAATTACCTTCACGTAGACGAGAATAATCTTCACTTTAAATTTAAATATTCCGTTCTTTTAACCTTCTTTAATATGTAGTTTATGTAAAATGTGCAGAGTTATTAGTTTAAATGGATCGTTTAGAACAATCTTCAGGGTGTTTTGTTATAATGGCCATGTCTCGGATGCATTTAGAACTAAT
Organism: Nematolebias whitei; assembly: GCF_014905685.2. Lineage (NCBI taxonomy): Eukaryota > Metazoa > Chordata > Actinopteri > Cyprinodontiformes > Rivulidae > Nematolebias > Nematolebias whitei. The sequence continues at coordinate 39,023,331 of NC_056506.1, forward strand.
CGGATCACAGAAGTTGTGTTCGTGGAAGCAAATGTTAGTGACCATCCTCAGGCAGGTTAGAGTTAATTTTTGGCTGAGTAAAATGATCAACAGCCTTCTGGCTATGGCTCTTTTTAAAATTTTACATCAGTTAATGACTCTGATGTGAAAAATGTTGCACTGATAGTTTTGTTTTGTCCTTGTTTTTCTAGGGGCATCTACATCACTGGCTCCAGCATCATTGGTGGCGGTGTCAAGGCCCCACGAATCAAAACCAAAAATTTGGTCAGGTAGGCTTATTTAGATATCAGAAGTGTTCAGATAGACCGAATCCCACCAGTAATAACAACAGTTGGACACAAAATGATAAAATAATTACATTTTAATGTTTCCCAGTCAAATGAATTATGTTTGGATGGAGAGATTTTATTTTCCTTATGCTCTTGTTTTGTTTCTGTAGCATTATCTTCTGCGAAGCTGTTGCCATTTATGGGATCATCATGGCTATTGTCATCAGCAACATGGCTGAGGTAACTATCACCTTTCCTTCTTTTTAGAAACCTATACAAGGCTGGAAGAAGGCTTGAGCTTTAAGATGTGAAGGACTGAAATATAATTCAAAAAGCAGAATGAAGATGAGTTTCTTAAAATAATCTCCCGCATTTTCCAGAACTTCAGTGGAACAACCCCCGAGACCATTGGAGCACGAAATTACCAAGCTGGTAAGAAAACGGACGAGAAGCAACAGAAATTTAAAGGGGCCTGAAAAGAAGTTGACAAGTTTAGTATAAAATTGCACCAAGGCATTGCCCAACCTTTCACTTGTGTATTTTTGTCTTCGTAGGAAGCACATGCTATATTTTCCGCCGTACACGTCGCTCCACCCGATACGTCGCATCAGTCCAAATATGTTTTAATAAAGTGGAAAAATCCATAAATTTTGCCATATACGTCACATCTATTATGCGTCACCGTTGACAACCTGGAAATGTGGGCCGGTGTTGTGCCAAACATCGATGGGCTGCCAAATGGAGGCCGCAGGAGTGTACACGGAAGGACTTTAACAAGAATTTAACAAAATTAACACTTAAAAACAATTATTTGTTCGCTCGAAATTATAGTAAAGGTTTATCTCAGTTGAAATTTTAATTCATAAATGCACTTCAATGATCAAATTAGCTGCATTATTATTATTATTATTATTCTTTCGCCGGGGCGGTGCGGCGAAATGAAGCTGATATGACGTTTGCTCCAAGCAGCGAGCAGAACGAAGGTGGGAGACCGTGGCAAGCCGATTGTGTCATTAATAACTGGTGATGATTCTCAGTCATCCTGGACATGGTAAATTCAAAAAAGTTCAAGACAAAAACAACAATATAAAGTGAATAATAATAAATAAAGTCTAGTTGTTTTTGTCTTGAAATTTTTCGAATTTGTCATTAATAGCCACGTTTACCTATTACGATAAAACGGCATGCCCAGCTACTGCAGCGCCATCTAGCGGCTGAAAATGGTAGTGTTCAATCAATATTTTCAGTCCGAATGAATGAAAACGGTCATATCGTAGCCAACAATTGGTTTATAAATGTTTGGGGGGAAAAAATTCATAAATACGTTGCTTCGGCCTGTAAGTTGCAGGGCATGCAAATTATCCAAAAAAAAGCACGACTTATAGGGCGAAAAATATGGTATTTCCTTTTGTTTTTTTCCCTAATTTTTTTTTAGTTTCTCGACTCATTTTGTTCCCATTTCTGTCAGGTTACTCCATGTTTGGGGCGGGTCTGACTGTGGGCTTTTCCAACCTTTTCTGTGGGATCTGCGTGGGCATCGTTGGCAGCGGAGCAGCGCTGGCTGACGCCCAGAACGCGAGCCTCTTTGTGAAGATCCTCATTGTGGAAATCTTTGGCAGCGCCATTGGCCTGTTTGGTGTCATCGTAGCCATTCTGCAGGTAAATGAGATTTACCTCCGTTTTTATTTCCTCGCATCCTTTTCAGACGTTTATAGTAAAAAATATTTTCTTTCCTTCTCAGACCTCAAAAGTAAAGATGGGAGATTAGAAGACGTTCTCACACTCTGAGAAGAGAATACTGCTGGAACAATAAGATGGATTGTTGTGTACATATGTCGTAAATTATTTAAATGTCTATATTTACCTGGTTTTATTTTTAACTATCATTCATGTGCGAGTTATTTTTAAGGGGAAGCATAGATGTATAAAAAAAGACAACTGGTACCAAAAAAAAAGGTAAAACGTTGATTTTTTTTTTTCCTGTAAATTTCTTCCCCTCCTTCACACTTCAGATGAGCTAAACTGAACAACCTGATGAGTTGTGCAAGTCAACTGCAACGTTAAGCTGTGAAAATCTAATAATCTGCAGCTAAGTTGGCATCTTTCTGACCACACTTGTTGAATGGTAGGTAAAAATTACACAGGAGTATTTGGATATGTGTGTGTGTGCGTGTGTTCAATGTTTGATTTGCTTTTCCTGTAAAGCACGAGAAGGTTGTCGTTTAAAGCCTGGTCTGTCAGATTTTGTTTCTGTACCTGCTCATTGCTAATTATTGATTCTTTAATCCACATAAATGGCCCACATAGTGTTTTTTTTATGCCTCAGGAAAGCTATGGGGAAATAAAAGGACTTTCTAAAATTGTTAAACTTTGCCCAAGATGAGCGTAAATATCAGAAAAATGATCACAGCATAGGGAATTTAAAAAGTGACTGCAGCATTTGTCTTTGAGCAGTCAGGAATAATTATTTAACTTTAATTATATAAACTATTGAGCTTTGCCACCTTGTTACTGATCATCTTAGAACAGAAAAAAAGTATGGCTCCGTTGGTTTATTGATTGAGATTTTAAGCAATCCCTGCTGGTCTTCTGTTCCAAGCTTCATTACAAAACCCACTTGTGCACATTATTTTTTATGTTCTTATTTTACACAAAATTTAGCTTCTGTAAATCCTGATTAAAATTTTTTTTTTTGTACCTCTTGTTTTACATGCACTGCACTTTGTTGCAAAAATGTTAACCGTTTATTGTTTACCAATCGTTGCTAACATTCCACAAATTGTGCAATTTAGGCGTCTGGAAATAAAAGCTTGAGCGTTGGTGCATTCGTGTAACATCACAACACAGATGTGGCGTGTTGGCGTTATTTCAGTGTTTCAGGTCGTTTTGTTTGATTTTTTTCTGGGTTTTGTGAACTTTTTGGCGTCCAGGTTAAAGAAGAAAATGAAGCGGAGCTGATTTATTTTTCCACAGGGACGACATATCAGCTTTATTTGTCTGAAGTTTCTCTTTGTTTTTACTCCTTTACTATTTTAATTTAATCTGGCAGGAACTTTGTTCTCATAAGCACTCAATTCAGATGGAGACCCAAGATTTGGTAACCAAGGCTCTGCATCAAATCCAAGACTTTCAGTGATTTTAAGGTGGTGCTGTGCGTATATGTTGACGTGATGATCAGAAAACTCATTTTTGACACGCAAGTCAAAAATCAGATTTTCTTTCTGGCTTCATAAATGTCATTGAGAAAATAAAACTTATTTCATCAAAATCTGAAATTTGTTTTCTTCTGTATTAGTATTTGAAATGCAACTTTACAAGCGGCTGACTCCTGCAGTGTATTTTTGTCCACTAGATGATGCAAAAGAGCAACATGACGCTGAACACGAGAAAGTATTTATCAAGAAACTTGAAATGTATTTTGTCCCCTCCGGGGCTCCGTAGGATTTAGGTCTAAAACATAATTATCAGCTTTTAAAGGTTTAGGAAGAACACAATGAACTGAAGACCAAAGTTTTCACAAGAAAAGGTAATCTTGGATGGACTATGTTTAAAAGTTAAGTGTAATTTCAGGTTGGGGCTAAGTCATACAAATTATAGCTTTGTTTTATGGGATCAATTTGTTAAAATTAAGATTACATTTAATTACAGCTCACAAGTTAACGTGTTAGCTTGTTAGCATGTTTTACTTTATGCAAGAAAAAGTATTATTTTCTATCGTATATCTTTTACAATACTCTTTTAAATTATATAACGATACATTTATACAAAAACTATTTAACTTGAAGGCAACAAAGGTGTTTGTATTATGTCTTGCTAACTTGTGACTTAATTGAAACATCTTTTATGAGTCTGAATTACCAAACGAACCCAAACTGGAGACAAGTCCATATTTGGTGAAAATAAACTAAAATATAGGTTAAACTTGGCATGGATTTTTTTGTTGTTGTTTAAACTTAAACATATTTATCTCCTAAATAAATGGATACCTGAGATGAAAGATGGGCACCTTAACTAAAAAAAAAGAGCAACTACGGTAGTTTAAAGTATTTAATTATCTTTTTGGTATAGTAATTCCCACCCTGTCCTCAGATCTGGGTGCTAAAAAAAAAAGAGTTTATACACTTCCTCCATCTCAAATAAATCAAAAGAAAAGCGAAAGGAAATTGCGACCACGCGGGCTTCCGTAGGCACCAACAGTGAAGGGACCTGCTCGCTGCCTCAGCCTGAAAGCATCTGTCTCGCTCCGCTTTATTCTATTCACCAAAATCACAACGAGATGGACGGAAAACCAGGGGCGAAACATCTCCCTTTTCTTTAGTTTGCGCTAGAGCATCGTTCCGAGTCACCTTAGCGATGTCAGCTTGCGTAATTCTGCTTTTCATGAGGCTGTTTTCCCAGATGAGGAGACATAATAGCCTGTCATAGTTATCCTGAACAGCGACGAGCTGGGTTGAGCTGCTTGTTTGTTCATCGTTCGTTTGTCTCAACGGTTCAGCGCTTATTGAGAGTTTGTTGTGGTTCTTTCTTTCATTTCTCTGCTGATGGGGGAGTCTTTGGTCCTCCAGCAGAGAAGAAGATGCACAGAGAGAAGTAATCCGCCTCCCAACATAAAGGTAGGTGCACTGTCTGCATGCTTTCTGGGATGCATTGTTGTATTCAGCATAGACGCACGCTTGCTTTTGTTTTTCCAAAGCTTTTATCCTGCAGCTTTGTAGCATTAGGCTGAGTTTTGGATATGGGGGAGATCTGATGCTTGCACTGCCCCCCCCCACCCCCCTTTCTTTTTGTCATCACATCTACGAATTAGCAGCATCCTTACACCCGCCATACTAGTCTTTCTTCCTCTACTGTTCTTCTGTAAAATCAGCATGGAGGGCTGCAATGATGGATTAGCTGGTTCTTTTTGTTTCCAGTTTGGAGTTATTAAAAAGGCTCCTACATCTACTTTGGTAATGCAGCTTTCCAGAGTTGCAGCTGCTGCCATTAAAGAACCATTGGATGCTGTGCAGAAACCACAGCGTCTCATGTGTAATGGTCCAGTAGGAGCACACTGAGAGCAAAGAGCACCAGAGTGCAGAAGCAATGAGGGAGAATGTGCGAGAAGATAAGGATAAAAATGATGCATCTTCATCTCAAAGCTTAACCTAACCAGGCGTTTACACAGCAGCTCTGCACCTAGACTGTAATCCCGTCTGACATTCCTCTCATATCCGACACGGTCTCTCTTTAGAGCTGCTGTTGTAAGGGTGAAAAGTAGCAACTGGACTGGAACTGTCTCGTTTTATTTATTTATTTATTTTTTGAGAAGCTGCTTCTCACGCAGCATTAGATTTGGTGGAATGCATTTAATAATTTTGCCTTTGACTCTGTATGCTTAGAGAACTGTTCCTGCCAGGTTCAGTTCCCCGTGAACACAGTTTCTACAATTGCGCTTGTCATGTTGTGAGAAACCGGCTATTTGTTGCGATTATTTTCTGAAGCATTCTGTCAACTTGTATAACATTTGTACACTTCATCACCATTTCCTTTAAACTACTGAAAAACCCCATTAAGGTGATTCAGTTCAAAACATGATAAAAACGATAAAATTACATCACCCGCCGCCTTTCATTCCAGAGGTTTAGACTAAAATCCTCTTGTGTTAAGAAAATACAGTTATAGTCACTTTAGTTAAACCTCAAAAAAAAAAAAAAAAAAAGAAGTGCAGACTCATGCGATGCTGTGTGATCTGTTGCGATTTGATTTGAATCATGCTCAGCTGCTACCACACCAAAGTTTATCTCAAGATCTGTATATGTTTCTGAGGTGGAACCATTTTTGTGTTGATTGGGCTGTTTAATCAAATGTAGATGCAAATCCAATGATTAGTTCATTCAGATGTGTGCAGTGGTTCATGACACAGCTTGCTGACAAACTGGGTTAACTCCAAAAGCAGTGTTGCCAGATCTCGCGATAGAAACCAGCAACCAGCTCTGTGACAACAAGCCCAACTGGCAACCCACCATATTGTGTAACACAGAGGCTGTTTTTAAACAATATAAACATTACACATAAACAACAGCAAAATTATGATAAACATTTTGAATAACATACTTTTAAGCTCTGCTAAAAATACATTTTGCATATGTAATTTTTTTTTACATATTTTAAAAAACAAAATATCCTGACATCTGCGTGTGAGTGGAGCCCCCTAGTGGTCGGCCACAGTATGAGTGTTTGAGGTGTACGCCCACAGACGTATTTGTATGTTTATGTATGTTTATGTATGTTTATGTATGTCTATGTGTGCGCCTGTCGCCTCGCCAACTTGGGCGATAAACAGGAAACGGGGGCGTGGAAGAGACAAACTACATACTACCACTTGTCTTTTGCTTTATTGTGCGGAGCTGGGAGATAATCAACTAGTTTCACTCGGAAAGGAAGTCAAGCCCAAATAAGCAACTTCACGTTCAAAACAAGCCCCCCCACAAAAAAAACGCAACCCGCGACTCACAAGATTTACAAGCGACTTTAGAAAACCAAGCCCAAAGTTGCTTACAATAAGCGAACTTGGCAACTATGTCCAAAAGTTAGTGCCAAGGTTTGAAGCAAGCGTAATATAATTTGCTGACGGTTCAGACAAACAAACAGAGATTTAGGCAAAACCATTATCACGCTACCCTTTAGTTACTTCTCTAAGTGTTCACACAATATTTTTTTTTTAAATGTAGAACTGCATTCATTCAACCTTTATTTAGACAGCTTAATCCCATTGAGCTTCGAGGACTCATTTACAAGAGAGACCTGAAATGATGACCATGACCATCTCGACTGCACATCCGATTATTCACTTTGTCCTGAAGCTTGTGGCATTTTCTACTCAGATGGTAGTAAGGTCTCTGTTTCCATAGAGTGACGGCCCTTTTTCATCTTAAAATATTTTAAATGTCACGGTAAAAGGGGGGGGGGGGGGGGGAAACAGACAAAAAAAAAAAAAAAAAAAGGGGAGATATTCACCATCCTTGTTGAGGCAG
>NC_056506.1:39030712-39040986 GCF_014905685.2 Nematolebias whitei
GACTGGTTTATTGCTGTTGATTTTGTTGGGGTGGGGGTGCGGGATGTAGGTGGGGAGTTGGGGGTGGGGGGGGGGGGGGGGGGGGGGGGGGGGGCAAGTTCAAAAAGAAAGATAGAAAAATGGCTGAATCTATGCATCTGCTTTGGATTCAGGTCCCCCCTCATTACTCAGTGGGAATAGAGAGCAGCTGCTATTGTCAGTAACTCCAGATTCTTTCATTGACTGCTGATTTAAGCAGTAGTGTCTCGCTGTTTGGGGGAGCCGTTTTACAGCTAACAGAGAGGCACCGTGCGACCGTCTGCTTTAAAAATGCATTTTTATCTGTGACCCTGCTCCAGGCGAAACGCGCTCACAGCATCGGGGTGTTTAATTCCAGGTGGCGGGGTTGTTTAGTGGTTGATCTGGCTGGTCTGGTAATGAAAGGTCACAGTTTTAGTCACGGCAAAAATAAACATCACCAGAATTCTACCTTTCAGATTTATCTAAATTTGTTTCATAATGTGATTACACGGACACACGGTTGCCTGGATACTTGACAGCTATGAAGGTGGACATAATGCAGACGCTGCATTCACTTTCACTACATGCATGAACACTAGCGTTCTACTTTTCACTGTCTCCTCAGTTTGTGATGAGAAGAACTTCCAGCAGAGCATATTCTCTCCCGCAGCTGAAACACAAAGGTGTTTTTGCACTTCTGTGTGTTCAGATGTCTGTTACCAAAATAACTTATACCACTTAATAAACTTTATCGAAACTTTAAGAAATTAATTAGGGATGCACAATATTGTATTTTTGGCCAATATATGATATTCCGATCTGTTAAAACCTATTTGGCCGATAACCGATACCAATACCGATATTTTTTCACCCCTAGAGAGAATACATAGCTTTCTCTGCTGTGGAATTAAAATACTACATTATATTCTGCACGGTCTTTATAATTTTGGCCTGCTACCAAATGCAGATGCCAAAAAGGGGGCTGAAAAGAATATAACACTATATAGATATATAATATATATTTAAAAACAGCACCTTTTATATCAGTGAGTTATTTTGATGGACTGGCCGATATTTAACTTTATCGCTAATATTGGCCGATACGATACCATGCTGATAATACCACGCATCCCTAAAATTAATCCATTGGATGTAGATCTACACCTAATGAACTTCAACTCAATTCAAGATGGCCTCCCCAGTCAACTGCCCTTTGAAAACAGAAGGATAGTCCTTATTCAGTCAGTTTTAAATAGATTATGCTAAAAGTTGGCGTGGTTGTAGCTGAAAGTGATTGACAAGTCAAACTCAAAGAGCATATTGTTGAGCTTAATCTTTGTCTTAAACTCTAACATTAACTATTAGAGTTAACTGTGTTTGTCTGTTAGCAAAATATTTCATTAGTTACCAGGTATATTTGAAGGAAACTCTCTTAAAGGAATTACTGGATGCACATCTATAATTGATTCACTTTTTGAGTCCATCAGATTCAAGATGGCCACCTCAGCTATTGGACATTAGAAGACTCAATAATGTTATGTGTTAGCGAATCTTTAATTCCCCCAATATAAGATGATTTTTGTCTAAAAAAAATCAATCATAAAAGGCAGTTTGTGATATGTCTTTAATTTTAGGATCAATTTTAGGATTAATTTCAGGATTTTATCCTGTCACAAACTGACAAAAATAGACATTTTAATGATTTTGTTATTGAATCACTCATATGATTCAAACTCGAATTTCTTAACTTAATGAAGAAAATGTCATTTTGAGATTTTTGCTAACTGTTACTTTAAGCTCAAAATTTGTCCCAGTCGTTGGATCAGTTTTATGTGAAAATTGTTGTCAGGACCCGTCATTTCTCAAATGTTCAGTCTGAGTGCAGCAGCTAATAATAATCCCGTCAAACACTTACTCCAGTGAACTTTTGCCATGAAAAGTTCATGAATCTCAGTAAAACCAAGCTGTGAGGAGCAAACAGCTTGTTCCACGTTGTTGTTTTTTTTATTTCAGGTACATCCATTCTCCTCACCTAGCTGCTCCTAACACTCCGCAGCAGCCAAAAAATAATTCCTCTGATTGCTCTTTCATGTTGGGATTTGTTGCCATGGGAACTAACCAGGCCATTTCCTGAGTTACCCAGGGGATGAGTTAAGGAAGGAACACCCTCATGTGTGTCTGTGTACTGTAGGTGATGTGCCGTTTGTGGTCGACTTCCTGGTCATGTTTATATAAAATGTATTCTAAAGTCATTACATTGTTTCACACTATGCACCTCATATTTAATAAGTGCATTAAGTTTGAATAAACACCATAAGAGTTTTTTGTATCATCACACTTGAGTCTCTCGTGTTATCATGGTGACTCAGACAGACCTATTGGAATACACATTACTGTATTATTATAAAGTACTCAAGTTAATTATTGCTTAAACGTTTTGATTATGTGTGTGTTTAACAGAATTCACTTGAATATGTTATTTAGCTTTTTGTTTAGTGCTGAGTTTGTGCTAATCTTTTATGTCAAAAAGTGTCAGTATTTCATAATTCGTATCGACTGCAGCAGTGTTTTTTTTTTTTTTTTTTCCAGAGAAGTAAAGATTTCAGACAAACAATGCATTTTATTGAGGAATACAAAGATAATGTTACTAACACTGATATATATTTACTGCTAAGTTTGATTTATTGTTCGGGCTAAAGGTTTACAAGGCACTAGCCTATGCTATGTTATCTAAACATTAGCTTGCTAACTTGAGAGTCATGTAAGTAATGACAAGCAAGTTGTAGGATTGAAGAGAATGTATTGTTGATTTAAAAAAAAAAAACTTTACAGATCAGTTGCAATAAACTTAACTTGCTCTGTTCAGCAAAATACGCTACACAGTATTGCTTCCTGCTTCGCGTGCGTGTGCAGCATGGCAATGACTTGAAAGTAGTCCTCTTGCGCTCTCTGCTGGATACATTGCACAATTACGCTATTTGCAAGTAAGGTCATGGATCATTCCCAGCATTTTAGGGGGTGAAAATTAGAAGGGTTTATATCGGCGCCGCATAATGGGCCAATAGACCTTTTTCACGCTTCCACTTTTTAAAGCGGATGTGGTGTTAAACAACTTCCGGTGGCTATAGCGTTAGCATTAGACAGTGACGAAAATGGTTCAGTCTCGGTGCGGTTGCTTTTGTTCAGTTCCTGGCTGTTCTTGTAGGACAAGACAACAACCATATCTGTCCTACCATGCTTTTCACGACGTACCCAGACCAAAAGAGGCAGTGGATCCAAGAGATCAGAAGAGATGATGGTCCTAACTTCTGCATAAAGCCAGGGAGCACTTGTAGCCTGCATTTCACTCAGGAGGATTTTGTCTGCGGATCCACCACCAGCTGCTTTAAAGGTTGAGCTGTTTCTTTCTCTTCACCTGGAATAATTTCACCGCACCAGCTAAGAGGGAGTCTGAGGGCTCAGAAACAGCAGCTTGTCCCCTCACAGAAAGCTAGCAAGGCTGAAGCTGCTACTGGAGTCCACGTGAAACTCACTTCACCTGGTGGCACATCCACCCACAGGTACATATCAATTTAAAATGGTACATTATAAACTTGTCATGTAAGCCATGGAGAGATCAAGTTACATGCATTGTCTCACAATGTATTGATCTTCACGGAAATAATGTCAACAATAAAAATAATAATAATGTCAATAAGCTCAATAATTGAAACGATCTTGCTAATCTTATTTTATTTTATGGTTTTACAGGTGCACTCTCCGCTGTCCTCATTCTGCTCAGTCCTGCGTTGGTGGATTCTCACTCCTGCTTGAGTCACCATCATTAGACAGTGTCTTACCTGAGAGAAGATTGACTGACTGAACTAAAGGCTGGGGCCAATTTCAACTATTTTTATATGTGAATGTGAGGCCCATATTTGTTTGTTTTGTAATTCTTAAATATTATTCATATTTATTTTGTTGACTTAATTTCATATTTATATTCCAGGTTGAAGGCAGCAGTCGAGTCTTGTGTAGGTTCCGTTCCACTCGTGTCTCGTGCATCACAGCTTGTAGGTGAATTTCTGCTCGTGTTACCTTGAACCATCCTTTTGTCTTTTAGTTGACTGAACACTTGAAAGCCTCGGCCTTGGCTAAATATTTATTTTCAGAATCATTATTGCCTCCATTAGAATATGTTTTTAACGTAGTGTTAATAAAATTTATACTGTATCTTGGAACACAGTCTCCTGCTTACTTGTAGACAAACCCAAGTGCCTTTTCAGTGTAAATTATGTCCTTGGATGAAAGTCCTAAGGTCGTGTTGCAGTAAGTTTATAAAATAAAAATAGCATCCATACCCAAGCTTGTTACATATTGTTCTAGTGTTATGTAATTAGTTATTTAAAGGTTTTGAATTATTTTAAACATTCTTTAATTAAAACACATTTGAGCAGCATACTGTACTGTTTTTTTTTTTAATTTAATTTGTGGATTGATTCAGTCGTATTGAAAAGAAAACAAGTGTAATTTACAATATCTAGTAAAAACAAACAAAAAAAACGTAACTATTTACCATTTTATAACCGTACACTATAAATTGATGGTGGATTATAGATAGTTTTCCCAAATTATGTAATTTCATTTTAAAGAAATTGGCACATTTATGTATTTTTCATGAGTAACAACTATTTACAGTGATTCACAGCTTGAGACTGAATATGAAAAATGTGAAGGAGCAAAAGGGTGATTTGTACATTTTATGATTCTTACTGCATTGATATAAACACATGGATGAAGGTGCTGAAGTAAAACATGTCAGCAGACTCCTCCGCCGCACTTCTTCTGCAACACAGAAACAGCAGTAAGCCTTGGTTGTAGAAGCTGTACCCATGCAGAACATCTGGACTGCTCTCTGGTTCTGGCCTCTGATAAGACGTTTCCAGGGACACTTGCAGAGACTGAAGATGCATGAAGTGTGGACACAAAACACATGTTGGGAAGACTGCAGCATCAGAGGAAGAGCAAGGAAGTGTGGAGCCATGTGGTCCAGAATGATGATACGCAGGACTTCTCAGGTGGGCACTGGTAAAACATCTGTGAGCCCTGTGGCACAGGACCAAATCTGGATGGTACCAGCTCCAATCTTAGGATGTGTGATAAGTGGTTGAGACTCCAGCTGACGTAGTTTTTCTCCTGCTGTCACCCAGTGAGATCTAAAACAGATCACTGTTTTTAGCACATACATATGATATTTGTTATAACATATTTAGCTTTAAACAAGTAATAGATTCTAGTCTGAAGATGAGCTGAAACATCAGCAGAACAAAACAGACTATGCTGCTACCACAGACAAACTAACCACTGAGCAAGAACATGTTACTGTAAGCTCTCATTAGTACAGAAGTTGTCCATCGTACGTCAAAGCTTTTCAGCTGTCATAAATAAAGCATCTAGCTCTGACAACTACCTGTCCCTCGACAATATTTGACCTGTAGTTATGAAGTAAAGCACAATTTGAACATCAAGCATCACAGCATCTCATAACTAACATCTAGTACGTTTTCTTTCACAAATTGTAATGGCACACGCATATCAGAATGTTAAAATATCATTTAAAAGTTTATACCACGTCTGTCTCAAATACTCCAAATAATTTAGCACACTAAATTATGCTTTATTACGATGTTTATGTACTTCATATGTTATAGCTAACAGTTAGCTTGCTAAGCTACGTCTTTTCTTACCTTGATAGCTGTTGATATATTCTTCATGGAAGAACTTTTATCCTTTCTCAAGTTTATTGGTTCAAGAATTCGCCGCTGTGATTTCCTCCACATCAGCGAAAGAAAAGCCTGGCATTTGCATAGACTCGCACTAACAGGACGTGACCCAGCACCAGGAGACGCTACTTCCGGTTATCGTGAAAAAGGTCTATTATCACCGATACTGATATGTCCACAAACGCCTGTATCGGCCGAAAATATCTGCCCTACCGATATATCGGTCGCGCTCTACTATTTTGATTCTGGGATATTTTCATTACAAATATTGTTTATATAAGTACAGTATTTCCCCTAGATAACTTGCAATGGTGGGGCACTCGTCCATGAATTTTTGTGGGGGGGGTGAGACGAACAAATGATGGACAGAGGAGAAATCGTCCTGAGCAGCACAGTGCGCTGTTCATACCAACAGTTTTAAAGTGGTGGGGGTGGGGGGGTGGGGGGGTAGACAAAGACACATCTGAGCTGCACTCTGTTTGTACCGACACGTGTTTTTTTTCGTGGGGGGGGGGGGGGTGTTTGCATGAGGGTTCAGCATGAGGGAAGAGGATGCCTTTAGCACTTTTTAGCTAGTGCACCTGTATTTCGAGCTGTTAGCTTAACGACCTGTCTGTGCCGACAGGTGGGGGGAGAGTTGCGCGTGGTTCGTAGACGGGGCGCTCGGTTCTGTTGATGAGGCGGGGCGCCCTGCTTGTATAATGGTAGGGGAAACACTGGAGTGTGTCACATTAGCTGTGGTGGCCAGAACTGACAGTTCAGTAGCAAATGTATATATGTGTAGAATATATTTTAATTGTAGACTCACTCAGTGAGTCTACAATTAAAATATATTATTTTCTTGACAGCATTTTTTCAGGCATGTTAAATTAGCAAATGTGGGACATTTTTTTGTTTTTCTAATTTTGTTCAGTTTGATTTGTCTCACCAAGCTCGGTTACCCATGGCATGTTGGGAAATTAAAAAAATAAAATGACTCAGTCTTTTCAGGCTTGCTATTAGGTTTCCCCCGCTTCGTCATGTCTAAACACTATGACTGCAGGCCATATTTTCACAGCATGTTGATTTCTTCTTTGTAATAAGAACAAAGCTGTTATTGAAATGAAGATTGAAAGAAATAATATCTAAGGATTTAGACATCAATTGAAAGCATAACTGGACAGCAGTGGCCTGAAGCCGGATTCCTCACTGATACTTCCTGCCAAAAAAGACACTTAAGTAAACTGTCTTTAAAAGCACTCACAAAATCCTCATCTCCCTCCTTCTGTCTACAATCCCTTTCTCAGAGAAGCCGTCCTTCTGCTACTGCTCTTCATTTATTTCTTTGCTTCGTTGCCAAATGAGCAGCTGGATCAGAGAGAAGGGGGATGAGACGGAGCGAAAGAGGACAGAAAGAGATGTTTTCGCTGTAGCTTGTGGATTGTTACCACAGACAGGACTTTGGTGTATTTGCAATTATGTGGGTGCAGCCTGCCTGTTGAGAAACAGCAGATGTAACTGTGAGGGTGAACTCTTCAAACTGTTTTTAGGCACCATTAACATAATGATACTTTTCTAATGTCAAACACTTCTCCACGCGGTAATGTCTCCTCAATTCCTCTGTTGCTTGACAGTTTTATCTTTGTAAACACTTTACGAACGACTGTAAAGTGGAACTTCGAAACAAAGTAGGACACTTGTTTTGAATGAGAGAAAACAACGAGAAGAGAAGGGGAAGCAATGAGAAATCTACTTTTAAACCTCTTTAGATCAGAGACAACTGAGAGCCTGTTTAATACAGGAGAAGGAAGGACTGAGTGGTGGAGAATGGGACTCAAAAAACACTTGAGTTTTGTTCTGATTTGTTGTTTCTTTACTCCTTTGTACTTTCTCATCTTCTTTTCATCGTAGCTCATTTTAGTCCCCCATCATGGAGCAAAGAGGGGAATTGGAAATTCCTACCGCCTGTCCATCTTGTGAGCTGAATAACTTGAAAATTGAAAAACAAGTGAGGTACTGACTTTCTTTTAGATGTGTGGCTGCATCTAGGTGTAAGAAATGTCCTTATCGAAAACTGGTTTGCCACATCTAAATCCAAGATGGCAGCCGCCATATACATATACATATACATATACATATACATATACATATACATATACATATACATATACACTGCTTTGCCAAAAAAAAGTCGCCACCTGGATTTAACTAAACAAATGGGTACGAGCCTCCTATTGGATAATTATTGTATGGACGATTATCTTTCAGCTGGCAACAAGTTATTTAACCCCAACTGGTGCAACAAGTTGCTTCTCATTTCTTAAACAACCAGGTTGAAAAACACATCGCGTGGTCGTGGAAAAGATGTGGGTCTGTTTGAGAAGGGTCGAATCACTGGCATGCATCAAGCAGAGAAAACATCTAAGGAGATTGCAGAAACTACTAAAATTGAGTTAAAACTGTCCAACACATTATTAAAAACTGGAAGGATAGTGAGGACCCATTGTTTTCGAGAAAGAAATGTGGCCGAAAAAAAATCCTGAATGATCGTGATCTGCGATCACTTAAACGTTTGGTGAAATCAAATGGAAGAAAAACAACAGTAGCACTCAGGGCTATGTTTAGTAGTGAAAGTAATAATATTTCCACATGCACAATGTGAAGGGAACTCAAGGAATTGGGACTGAACAGCTGTGTAGCCTTAAGAAAACCACTAATCAGTGAGGCTAACTGAAAAAAAAAGGCTTCAATTTGCTAGGGAGCATAAAGATTGGACTCTGGAGCAATGGAAGAAGGTCATGTGGTCTGATGAGTCCAGATTGACCCTGTTCCAGAGTGATGGGCGCATCAGGGTAAGAAGAGAGGCAGGTGAAGTGATGCACCCATCATGCCTTAGTGCCTAGTCATCAATGCAAGAGCTTGGTGAAAAATTAATGCAACACTGGATGGAAATAGATCTTGTGACATTGCAGAAGTTTATCGAAACAATGCCACAGCGAATGCATGATGTAATCAAAGCTAAAGGCGGTCCAACGAAATATTAGTGTGTGACCTTTTCTTTGGCGGCGACTTTTTTTTGGCCAGGCAGTGTACATATACATATATAAACCTTTTGAGCTGGATGACTTGGAAAAATAATTACCGGTAATGTGCCGACTTGCATTTTGGAGTGAAGCTGCATCTAGACATAAGAAAGTTCACTCAAAAATTGTGTTGCCACATCATAATTCAAGATGTTCAAAACCATTTGTACATATAAACAGGCTGCCTCAATTATTTGAGGGAGTATGCAGTTTTTACATTACTGAAAAGTAGAGTTTCCTCAAATTATTGGTCTGGCTGAAGATTAATCCAAAGTGACCAAGGTTACTTTTGGTCATCCACTGACTCTGCCATTACGCCATGTCGTGGATACAATCTCTCCCTTTTGGTATCACAAATACACATATATACTCTGTACTCTAGTTTAGATTGAAATGGGATTATGGATGCATCAAATTGCATTGATATTCATTTTATAGTTGTAGCACAGTCTCCTGAATCATAATCAAATCAAATTATGAAGTGCCCAAAGACTTTCACCGCTACATGCCATGGACATTGTCTTTTTGTCTGAGGAACTGAAAAGATGGAAGATAATTACAGACATAAAATCAAACTAAAAAACACAGAGTCCATATTTTCAAACTGGAAAATGATTCTGAACAACAAAACAAACCAACCAACATGAAAAAAATATATATATACATGGTTGCCTAAAAGAAGTTTAAAATTATGTTTCACTATCAACAATGTTGTAGCACTTTAGGCATTATCTTAAGGCTTGTTATGTGTGAAGTCCTCCCTTTTTGCATGGTCTTGCTGTTGACTGGTTTGGCTTTCACTTTTCAACTATAGCAGATGGTCACGGTCCAAGTCTGGTTTTAGGAGCAGTGTAGCTTTGAGGATTGCAGTGATGGATCATAGATGAATCAGGATGTGTTTTTTTTATGATACCTGAACTTTTTTGTAGCATCACTGTGAGGTTGACATATTGTTTAAACTCCAAATTATGAGCATTTTAACAAAATTCCTAAGACTAGCAAATGAAAAAAGATCTTTATTTTGCTTACCTCTCCTCTTTTGCCTCAAGTTATCTTTTTTATAATCATCAAAGTTTCCTTAGATGCTTTCTCATTTGTACAGTTAATCAGTCGTGTGTTACTTTAACATGTAAAATTACAAATTTAAATATTACTGTACATCAGCCAGCAGGGAGGACCGAGTGGCACACAGTGTAAGTTATAAAGACAATGTGGACATAATCCTGCCCTCAGGCAGAAGAGCTGCTGGGTTCTCTGACAGCCAGAAGCAGTACTTGTTCATCGATCATGTAATAATACTTTAACCTTAAGTCATCAGGGCCATTTAGTGGGGCAAATATAAGGTTATTGTGCAAACACTTTTTGCATGTGTAGCTTAGGGATTCTTTTGCCTACATATATATCATATATATATATATATATATATATATATATATATATATATATATAT
>NC_056506.1:39041086-39082642 GCF_014905685.2 Nematolebias whitei
TATATATATATATATATATATATATATATATATATATATATATATAATTATTTTTTACATTATTATAAAAATATTTAAATAGTCACTCTTGAGAGGCTGTGGTCAGTTTATGCATAACTTAAAATTTTCATAATGGAAATAAAAAACCAACATTGTTGGTTTTATCTAAATGTCATTCATAAGAGTTTTAGTCAAGTAGGTATCTCTAAGACAAATATGGAAGGTGTACCTGGAGGGCCACATCTGATTGGACGATAAGAAAAAAGGCGTTACTGGAGGGCCACATCTGATTGGACGGAAAAAAAAGGTGTTATTGGCAGATTGTGTTAACCACAGACATTATGTCTATGGTGTTAACCGGTTCGACATTAGCGGCGTCTCTGATTCGATATTGGCAGAGTCTCCGTACCTTTTCTTTCCGCCTCTCTTAACACAAAACTTCCGATTACATTTCAAAATAAGAGCAACATAAACGGGTAGTGGGGAGGGCTAAATGTTTATTTTTTTTAATACCTAGCCATTACATTAAAAAAACAAAATCTGTTTTGGTTGTTGAATATTGTGAAAATAGTTACAATCAATTCACAAGTAAAGAAAAATAAAGTTACCAAAATAATAATGATACTTAAACTGGCTTTGGGACAAAGGATGTTTTCTTTAACTTCACATTTTCTTGTTCAACCTTTTAAAGCGTCACTACAGATGAGTGATTGTCAGTTTCTGTAAGATTTCTGCAACTGGAGCAGGTATTTCTGCTTACTGGTTAATTTCCTCCGCTGTCTCACATTTTAAGGGTCAATCCTACTCCATGTTTCAGCTCCTTTCATAAATCAGGTCTTATAGAAGAGCACTTAAAGAGCAAATTTTGTTTTTAGCTTTTGTTTTGACCATTATCTCGTTACAGGACTCATGATCTTTAATTGAGACCAGGATTTTTACAAACGGGAGTCTCCTTTCATCAAACAACTTGTTCCATCTAACACCAAGAATCACCTTCTCAAAAGTAAACTGGTAATTGATTTGTGGAAGAATAAATTGTGGCCTTTATCTAAATTAATATCAGTTTATCATGATGTATTTTAAAATGCACTGACCACTGTCTAAAAGGAGAAGGGGTTCTCTGCAGACCAAAAGAGGGTGTTTCTGGAGAATAGCTGTTTGTAGAGGACAAACACTGACTGGCTAGCTGTATTTGCTGCTCTTTACTTAAGTTACGTCAGCTCTTTTTTAAAACTGAAGGTTTCTAAGAAACAGCGTTATATCTGCTGTCAAACACAAAAAGATTTTCTTTAGTCCTTGGGTTGTAGGCTGCACCTGACAGGTTGGCTTGAGTGTGGTCTGGGTACAATGAAATATGAAGCATCTGAAGCGAAACCCTGCTTGCACCATACACTATTTCTTTCTTTTATTCAGTTTTTAAAATTTGTATCCATTATTAGTTTTAATCTTTGAATTATAGTGACAAGTTATTATTGTAACTAGCTACTGTTCAGAGTTTCACAACGCTCCAGACCTTTTTTGTATACATCATCATTTACAGGATGTGTTTGTCTCTGTAATCTGTTTACACCATGAGGTTGTATGACCTTCCACTGAAGGAAACTGGTTCCTGAACTCTGAAAGGTCAGTGTTGTTGTGGCAAGTGTGGACTGGCTGATTCATCATGTCGTCATTTGTCTCCATGACGGTGAGACTTACGCTTGCACACTAAATCTTGGTCTCGGTGCTTCAAAACAAATTGTGTCTGACTGGCACATTAATCTTGTGTTATAGGTGAGACTAAGCTGTACTGTTGCAAACAAAAATACATTTGTTTTCATTATTTGTTTCATTAATGAGTTTAGGCATTAATACAGGAAAATAATTGCTTGGAATGGACTTGTTGACATTTAGCATAATAATAAAAAATATTTTTCTATTTTGTTTAGAATTGGTAATATGTGATTGTCATATCTGCAAGGTAAAAGTGAAATAACACAAATAACAGATTGTCTTCAGTTGGCATACTTTCTGAAAATCTGTTCTGCAATGACACTGTGAATTAAATGTTTGTCACCTATTAATTGTTGAATTCAGATGTTTCAGTCAGACCTTTAGCCAAGGCCCCTTATTGCCAGTAATGGGTTTTCTTAGGCCTTGTCCACATGGAAAGTCAGTTTATTAAAGCATTATTTTTATGAATTGTTTAAAAAAAAAAATTAAACATTGAGTAGTAAACATAACATTCTTTCTAGGAATGGCTTCATCCACACCGAATCTCCAAAAATGACCCAAAACACTGTAGTAACAATGCCAGACCTGTAGGTGGGGCTGTAGCACTGCCATAAAAAGACACCAAAAACAAGAAACAAGGTGTGGCACTCATGCACATAAAGTTTGTACACAAGGTGTGAAATGTAAACACAAGAAGAAAAAGAAGACAACTACTTTTTGCGTCAGTATACCGAGGCATTTTAGATAAAGTACCTTAATGCTTCCAACTTTGTGACAATGATTTATGATGGCTTCTTTGTCTTTCCACATGACTCTGCCCCAGTGCGTAAAGCAAGGACTATAAAGACGTGATGAGTTTGGTGTGGAAAAACGTGACTGAGCTGCACAAAACCTTGACTTCGACTCTTATCAAGCACCTCTGGGATGAACTGAAACGGAGACTGCAAGCAAAGTCTTCTTGTCCAACATCAAAGCTTGATGTCATAAATGCTTTACAGAATGAATGGGTACAAATTTTTATAGAAATACTCTAAAATTATGTGGCTAGCCTTCATAGAAGACTGAAAGGTGTTACAGCTGCAACTGCATACTGTCCCTATATGAAGATCAAGTGCCAAATACTTTTGTTCACATACTGCTTAGACTGGGAACAAGAAACAGTTTCTTCACGTTTCTGGACTAGTCTCATTATATTACATGTTTATTGTTCCCAACACTAGATAAACTAATCAAACTAAATCTTTGCAATTGAAATACTCATAACTGCCCAGAAACACAAAAGCTCAAAGACGTTGAAGAGACATTGATTTGAATTGCACATAGGTATTGTACCGCTTTCTAAAATCAACTCATGATGCCAAAATGCGCTGTATGTATTTAAAAAAAAAAAAACAGGTGAACATTTGAACTAGGCCTGTTGCAATAAATAAATCTATTAATCGCATGATTAATGAAAATTATCGACCTCATTTTCATTTATCGGCTTATCGTTTCTTCGTCTCTCTTTTTCTACTGAAGACACTGCATGGCAAAAGGTTCCACTCAGGCGCTCTTCACTGACCCCTTCCTTTGTCTTTTCTCTTTAAAATCCATTTTACCGTCTAAAATGCATTTTTGGATCATTAAAAGCAGCTAAGCTGAGAAGCTAAGCTACGAGCTAAGCTAACAGGCCGACCTCAGGAAAAACCTTGGTCTTGTCGAAGCGCAAAAATTCACGGTTGAAACCTGTGCCTTCATGTAAAAAGTTGTTTTTCTCTGCAAAAAGAAGCTGAGAACTTATTTACTGATTTATTTATTTTTTAATTAAAAGCTTTGTGTGACAAATGCTATGCTAAAGAACTCAAACCAAAACGAGCATCCGCCATTTTGAGAACCGAATAAAGGAAGGAGAGACAGCCCATGTCACGTCAAGGGGCCTCCATCCCATTTTTCTTAAAGAGACACGCTGCTCGCTCCCACACTATCCATCCTTTGGTTCAAACAGTCTTGTACTGCCGAAAAAGGTGGTGGTTGAAAAAAGGTACTACGCGAACAACAAATTGACAAACATTTCTTCTTAAATTTGACAATAATTACTAATTATTGCCAAATTTCAAACAATATTATCGTTTATCGCAATAATTTCTGAGACAATTAATCGTCCAGCAAAATTTGTTATCGTGACAGGTCTAATTTGAACACATTCCTTCCTAATAGTTTGTGATGGTAAAACTATCTGATTGTAGAGGTTCATATAAATCTGTTCTATGTTGAGGGTTTTTTTTTGTGTGGCTGAACCATGTTGCATCTTCTTCATGAACACACCCAGTTGAAATAGTAGAACAGTGGGTCAGTTTCTCCACTCCTGCTCATTATAATGTATTGTTATCATCGTATCGAGCCTCTTAGTGGTATGACCCAGATCTTTCACAATGACAGTGTGTACTATTCTCTCTTCTTACCCCCGCCTTTTCCATGTCAGCTTTCAGGAGAATATAATGTTCATCAAAGACCCAGATACTGTGGCATCTTTCAATAAAATTATTTCTGTGACGTTTGATTAGTAGCAGTACATTTGACTCAAGTTCAAAACTGTAATTAAAGTGAAATCATTCAAAAGGTTTTATAGCCCCAAATGTTTTTTTTTAACCGTAAAGCTGTGCTTCTTTTACAACTGACTTGCACTGCTATTGAGGCTGGTGGTGCCAAGCTAAAGATAACTTCTGTCCGTCCCACTGTGCTCCGGCTGTTTTGTGAAAGATGAACTTGCCTACAGCAAGATGTACTGGCGCCATGAGAGCCCTCCGAGGCTCTACAGTATCAAGTGTAGCATGGCTAATGCATTTTTCATTTGACTGGGAGGGCTGGCTTGTAGTTAAAAACGCAAGAGGCCCAGAGCTCAAGAGACACAGTGAAGAAGGGAAGAGGAGAACGAGAGGGGAGGGTCTACCGAGGCGTCTTCATCCAGCTGAAGAGTTTTTACCTTTACTCAGAGTTACTTTCTAAATATTCTGCTTTGAGAAAAATAAAGTCAAAATACACAGGTATATCAATCACTGAGTTATATTGCCACATAAAGCAAACAGAAACAAGCTGCGAACACAACACAGATATGTTTTTACCTTTTTAGATGGGCATGGTGAGCTCGTTAGCAAACACTTGCTCATTAGCCCAGCTGGCATATAATTAGCATTTGCTGATAGAAATTTAAGGTACAGTAATATAAATATGGTCTCAATATTTGCATTCTCTGACTTATTATCTCTCTCCTTTTTTTTTTTTTTTAGAATTTATATGGCTTTAAACAAGCATTTGAGTCCTCAGCTAGCTTGTAAATCTAATAGCTTAGCAACAAGATTTAGAAATGATGACTTTTCTAGGACTTTACATTTAATTAGTAATTATGTGTAGGTGTTTTATGTAAAAGTATTGATGTTTATTAAAGTTCATGTCATTACACATTTATTTAAAGGATAAATAGACTCTACTTGATCATCTTAGGCATTCAAGCTTAGCTTACTGTGCCTGAAAGGGTCTTGTAGCTACATCACATCATTTTCACCTCATTCTCAAGAGTAACCAAAAAGAAGCCATTTTGAAAAGGTTAAATGTAACATATTCATTATTATTTTTTATTAGTTGAGAATAAAATGCTACATTTTTGTGTGTTGTAAAAATACGTGAATGTCCAGGACTTTCAGCTAAGTTAAAGGTGCAATTCCAAGCACACGTGATGTTCAAACAACAATTAAAAAAACTGAATTTCACGTTTCGGAATTACAGAACGAACTCCTGTCCTGAGTTCATTAGATATGGTATGAAAGTAGGGATCAGTTTATGAGCAAAAACATACAAGTATCTATTTCATTCCACAAAAAAACAACAAAAAAAAACACGTTTTATTTCTCCACCTGTCATTAAATCTGAAGACATGAAAGGTGACTGCATAAAGAGTTATTGCAAACAACTTGAACAATAAAACGAGTCATGTAATCCACTGCTAATAGAAAAAGATTGATGGAGTCAGTTTTCAGGTCTTCACTCGGGACTAGAAATAGGAGTTGCACAGCTGCTGTTTTCCTCATCTGTTGGTTCAGATGTGTGTATAAAATAAACTAAACGAGATTTGCAGCCGAAGGGCTCTGCTGAGAACATCTGCTGAAGAAGAGCTAGAAACAGATGACTTCGCCTTGTGTGCGAGTTTGTGTTTTTGTGAGGTGATAAAATCAAGATCTTAAAGAGAGGATTTATAAAGACACTGAGGACATTTTGATTGCTTCTTACGACCTGATTCACTTTCATTGGGAAGATGAGGGGCAAGATTTGAGTTTAGGAGAAGACTTCGTGATAGGTTCATACAGTAATAGGATTATGCATGCATTCTGTCAATGGGTGTTTTTACAAAGATAAGCATGTATTTGTAGATGCATTTTGTAGACATACATCTCTTTGTGCTCCTTTAGGGAAAGGATGGTCTTTGAATCAAACCTTGTTAGAAATAATCATTTAATATTTCATTGAGGGACATAGAGCTTCATGTAGATTTGAATCTTTAGCTTTTTGTGCTAAATAAATAAAGATGAAGACATCGAACACTTTTACTTCATGACAGACATTTTAGCTTTTGCATCTGTGTCTGATTGACAGTTTTCACTTACTGCTTATCTCACTCTTCATTTATGTCGGATCATCCGTGTGCTTCACTGTGACCCAAGGCAGATGTCCATCATATTAAGGCGCCCTTGAGCATGACATTCGCTGTAGCTTCTCTCTGAGACAAAATAAAAACTGTCCTGCATTTCCTCCCCTGCAGGATCCGACTGGGAAAGTAATTTTGTGTTGGTTGGTGCGTTACTGTGGTGCCTTCAAAGTGTTGTTATCTGGCTGAGCCTCACCTGCTAGGAAGGCAGCCCAAGGCAATCAGAGGTGTGAGTGATTGAAAAAACGTAAAAGTTGCTGTCCAAAAAACCCAAACAAACAAACGGGTGCAACTTGTGTTTAGAGGATATTATGCAATCAGTAAAATGTGTTTTTATTTTGTCATCAATCAACAGCAAAAACAATCACAGGGAAGTGAAAGGACTTTGCATAACAACTGTACAATCTTGATTTAATCGAAACAGTAACGCTTTCACGCAATAGTGGGTCTAATGTAAAGTAAAGGTTTGGGAAAAGTACCACCCCATTTAAAAAAAAAAAAAAAAAAAAAAAAAAAAAAGGAAAAGAAAAATTTTTAAGCTTAAGGGCCACGCAAAAAAAAAAAAAAAAAATTACATTCCCACGCAAAAAAAATTAAAAGCCATAAAATTACCAGAATAAAGACCTAGTATTACAAGAAAAGTCTAATAGTCTTAATATTACGAGAATAAAGTGATACGAGACTTTTATTTATTTATTTTTTGCAGCTCTTGTGTTTTTTTTACTTTTATTTTTTCCTCGAGTCGGATTCACAATGCGACCTGTCAATCAATCCAGTGGGCGTGTCAGCAAATGACCAATCCGAAGCTAAATGAATCGTAATATTATCCAAACTCTGACACGATAAAGCAGGGTCTACCGCATTTTAACTGCGGTAAAATGAAGAATGTTGAGCATCTTGTTAAGTTATACTTTGGTAATGGTTTTACAAATAAGGAGATGGTTAATCTGTTAGCACATCAGCATCAGATTACTATCAGTATCAGGACTTTGAACCTGCTTACAGTAAGGTGGTACACTCTGATTGGCTGCAGCGCAGCTCTCTGCAGGTAAGGCGCATTTAGCTTCAGATTGTTCATTTGCTGACACGCCTACTGGATTGATTGACAGGTCGCATCGTGGATCCGACTCATGGAAAAAAAAAAGAGAGAGCTGTAACAAAAAACGAGTCCTCTACGACTTTATTCTCATAATTCTACGACTTTATTCTCGTAATTCTACGACTTTATTCTCGTAACTTTATGGCTTTTAATTTTTTTTCTTAGCATGGCCCTAAAGCTCCGTCATAGTTGAGGCCTACGAGTGTTGAAACAAAAAGTATCTCTGCAGTATACGGGACTGAACATGTAAACTACAATTTGAGGCATACAAGACATTTTAAAATCTTTTCTTTTCCATACAAAGATCCTTTATTTTTACTCTATACTTTGACCTTTTCCTGAATTTGAACTCCACCATTTAAATTGCCTGTGACCTCATTTCATAGAATCAACTTCTGAGGAACCACAGAAGAATTACCGTTGTTGGTGTTTTTGCCAGTTTAAAGATTTGTTTCCCTGTTCCTGCACTCCTTTCGTATGACATGCTTTGTTCTTGTGTTTGACTGCAAAGTGTAAAGCCTGAGGTTTTGTTTTCAGTTGACCCTGAACGTTAAAAGCTCCTCTTTCAGTCACAGCCCATCTCTCCTTCCAGCATATGCTTGGCCTCAGTGCGATAAATTATGTACCTTCACAAATTGCCAATCTGGCTGTCCATCTGCCGGCCAATTAAAATTTTAGGATACAGATGTTGTAGTTGTTCTGTGTTGGCACATCTTTTTAAAGTCGCTCTTTGATATGCGTGGGATGTTTGAAAGAGAAGAGTCCATCAGTTTTATACGACAGGACCAGAGAGCATTGATTAAGTACAATATCGGTCACGGCTCCTTTGCAGTCTGCCAAAGTTGAAGCAGCCTCACAGTTTGTCTGATTTATGGCAACTTAATGGTTTGATTTGATGGACTTCACTTTGACAGATTGGTCTGAACATAAACCATGAATCACTGAAAATAGCTCTTTGACCCTTGTAGTCGTCTTCGTCAAATAAAACTTGAAATTAAAGAAATTGAGTCAATCTGGACATATGGATTGCACATTTAATGTGTAAAAGTTCATTTTACTTAATTTTTTAAAACTTTTATATAGTTAATTTTCTATCATGTATGCCATGTTTATGTTTCTAATCTCTTTGGTTGACTTTAATAGCAGTGGTGATGGTGAAGCTGATGACACGGCATCTAGACTGTCCGCTCTTCAGAGGCACCACTGTTATTTAATGGAGATGTAAACTGGCAGCAATTTTTGTATTATTTCTCTGTGGGCATCTTGGCAGACATGATATGATGAGGGACTGTTATGAAATTTATTGCTGTTGTTAAAAAGGGACTTCCAAGGATCTTTAAATAGAGACTGGTTACATAAAGAGCTTATTTCTCTCTTACTGCAGCCATGTCTCTGTCTTTTTTCACTCTCCACCTAACTTTTAAACATCGATTCCTAGTCATTTTTACATTTTACTTTTACAGATTTAAGGTGAAAGTGACTTATTTCTGCATTGGTTTCCCAAAAAAAAGTTCAACAATAGACTGGACGGAAGAGAAAAAGTGCAGAGAACCAGATAAACTGATTTTCTCTTTGGTTTCAGTCTGATGACCTTTTAGGGGGGAAATATCTACACTGAGTGAAATGCTAGCAAGTAAGGAGACTGAGTTGTAGATTAAAAAAGATGGGCTTGTTTTTTGGGCAACTTTTTTTGCCTTTTGGAAGTTTTTTGTTGAGTGTTTATGTATATTTGTTGGGGCTGCACAATATTATCGGCATGGCATCGGTATCGGCCAATATTCGCGATAAAGTTAAATATCGGACATTGGCCATTTCATCAAAATAACTCACCAATATAAAAAGCACTGTTTTTTTTAATATATATTTTACATTTATAAAGTGGGCAGCACGGTGGCGCAACTGGTAGAGCTGCTGCCTCTCAGCGAACAGGTCCCTGGTTCAAACCCCGGTCCAGGGGCCTTCTGGGTGGAGTTTGCATGTTCTCTCCGTGTATGCGTGGGTTTTCTCCGGGTACTCCGGTTTCCTCCCACAGACCAAAAACATGCATGTTAGGCTGATTGGTAACTCTAAATTGTCCCTAGGTGTGAGTGAGAGTGCATGGTTGTTTGTCTCTATGTGGCCCTGTGATGGACTTGCGACCTGTCCAGGGTGTACCCCGCCCCTCGCACAGTGATTGCTGGACATGGGCACCAGCAACCCCCGTGACCCAAAATGGAATAAACGGGTAAAGATAATGGATGGATGGATGGATGGATTTATAAAGTGTTACATCATTTTCAGCCCCCTATTTGGCATCTGCATTTGGTAGCAGACCAAATTGACAAAGACCATGCAGAATAATGTAGTATTTTAATTCCACAGCAGAGAAAGCTACTGTATGTAGTCTCTGTAAGTATGTCTAGGGGAAAGAAAATATTGGTACTGGTATTGGTTATCGGCAAAATAAGTTTTAACATATTGGCATATCGGATATCGGCCAAACATCCAATATCATGCATCCCTTATATTTGTTAAAGTTTTTAAAGTTTACTCATATTGACTGAAGTTTATTTAAATAGAGACATGCACATAAATCTGTTGTATACAGATTTGTACATAGGCCTCATAGACGAAAGCTAATTTATAGACTGTAAGTACACTAAACGGCCTTTACAAATTTACTGGTCAGGCTTTTAAGAAAATGTACTTCCATGACTATTAATCTCCATCTCCAACAACTACCACTTACTTGTAGTTGGGTCATGGAGGCAACAGGTCCAGGTGAGAAAGCCAGACATCCCATCTCCTCCTGGGGTACCACAAATTGTTCTCAGGCCAGGGAGGATACTCCAGCGAGTTCTGGGTCTACCCTGGAGTCTCTTCCCAGTGGGACTTGCCTTGAATATCTCCAAAGGGAGGCATCTAGAAGTCATTCTGACCAGATGCCCGAACCACCTTAACTGACTCCTTTCAATGTGAAAGAGCAACGGCTCCACTCAAAGCTCCCTCTGATGATGGAGCTCCTCACCCTATCTCTAAGGCTGAGCCCGACCGCCTAATAAAGGAAGCTCATTTCATCTGCTTGTTTCTGCAATCTCGTTCATGATCATCATGATCCAGACCTCACGACCATAGGTGAGGGTTGGTCAAGAGTTTTGCCTTTGACTCAATTCTTTCTTCACCACGACTGACTAAAGCAACACCCTCATTATTGAGGATGAGACCCCAATCTGTTGATCCATCTTCCACTCCATCCTACCATCACTCGTGAACAAGATGCCCAGATACTTAAACTCCTCCACCTAAGGCAAAGACTCCCTCTGACCCGGAAGAGGCATTCCACCCATTTCTGGTCAATGACTATTAATAGAAAAGGATAAACTTTGAAAATTTAAATGAAAATTGGGAACAACAGTATCTGATCTTTTTGCTTGGTGCCCGCTTTAGGGCAGGATACAATAAAGGTTTCTTACACCCCTCTCTTTGCCATTTAAACTGATTTAAGACCATTTTGAAAACTTTGGTTCTGTAGTTTCTGAAGACCTGTCTGTAGCTCTAATCTTTTGTACAGCGTTTAAAGACTCTAGGTAAAGTTGGTCTTAATGTCTCTTCTTTTGAAAACGGCAACACCCGATCCCAAGAGTCATTTCCCAAATTGGTTGTGTATTTTTCTTTTTTCTTTTCATTTTTTCCAGAGGGCACCCATGATGTTACCTACTGAAGAAAATCAAAGCTGACATGCCTTAAATGGCTATCCTGTTCATGGCACTGATATTAGCATATAAAATTCTGAGCATAAAGTTCTTTTGGTTTTTCATCATAAAATCTGATGTCATTCAGGCTTTTTATCTTCGTCTTTCTTCTCGTGTATTGGAAAAGCTGTAAACCTCCAGTAAATCACTCGTGGGAATGCACTAAGTGCCCCCCCACTTCCTCTCTTGCTCATATGTTCTCTGCATTGTGTATTCCCACTTGCCGTCTCATTTGATCATAAATGCTTTTTAAACCACTTGACTGGAAAATTGACTTGGCATGTCAATTTGGCTGAACTGCCCCAGTCAACGCTTGGCGTACATTTGTATCTATGGATGCATTTATCATCAATTGTGCTTTATTTTTTCTTCTCTTTTTTTAATTCACATGTGTATGTTTATTTCAGCTGAGAGGAAACCTATATATTTTCCTCCTGCTAGTCAATTGAGTGTTTCAAATAAGATCAAGGTCACTAAATGCTGAAAGTGCCAGAGGAAGATCAATGGTGTTTATCTGGATTTAATGCTGTGAATAAAACAATAAGTTACAGAGTACAGAGTCAGAATACACAGCTACTGTATAATGAATGCCACTTCACCTGCACTGATTTTAATAAAAAAGTTAACAACAAAAATTATTTAAAAATTATATTTTAAGAAAAATAAATCACTCTAAGCTTGATTTGATGTTAAATAACGTCATTGCTTTTTCTTTTCTTTTCTAGATTTATGATGTCTCTCTTGGTGCCATAAGAAAAGAGCTTCCCATTGGAAATGTCAACTCTACTTTACTCAGATGAAAGCTTGTGCCATCACTGCAATTACCTGTCAGTGGTAGAAACTGGACAGAGTGGACTGTCTTGAAAAATGGAATACCCCAAAGCTTCAGCCACAAGCTATCACAAATGACCACATACCTTCTCTCCTGGATTTTCTCACAGCGACCTTATGCTTGAGTTTGTGAATCTAGTATTGCATTAAAAGTATTTAGTTGTTTTGTCATGAAGATAATCTGGAGACACACCACAAACAAGCTAGCCTTGCAGATTTTAGGAGCAGCAGGCATAGCTGATGGTGTAGTCGTCCTCTTGTTGGCAGTGACTCCACGACCTCTGCTGACATCGTCAGATATCTGAGTATCAGTAAAACACATGTCCTCATCAGAGATTCAACACAGCAGCAGCCACAAAATTGTCTAAAATGAGCACACACCCATAGCTTCGCCACGCCAGCGTTGCTGTGGCTGGCCGTCACAGGACGGCCATCATCTCCTGCCATGACCCGGCTGATGTTGGGCCGGACTCTGGAGCGTATCTGCAAAGGCGTCCTGTTGCTTTGCCTGCTCCATTTCCTCATCATGATGATTCTGTACTTTGACGTGTACTCTCAGCGTTTCGACCTCTTCAGCCGCTTCAACAACGGCCGAAATGGATCCAGGAACAACGTTAGTGGAACCGGGAGTGGACATCATTATTACTACTACAACCTCTCAAGGCCCAACGCAACGTTCGCCAGCTACCTGGCTACAGGCGAGCAGCTGGCGCAGAGCATGCAACCCGAGAACAATCAGACTCCTTCTCCCAAACCTCTGCCACCATGTCCTGAGAACCCACCAGGTCTTGGTGAGTAAAAATGCCCTTTGTTTTTCTTCTTTTCTCTAACAGACTATTTAAAATTAGTCATTATTGCTGTGGGATGTATTAAGGTTCTCCTAATTAGGCACCTGCTGTTGTTTTTGCGTTGTTATGATGCTATCTGTCTTCTGAACGCTTAAAGTATTGGTGTTCTCACAGTGTTGTCTGGTTTGCCTCTGCCATGGGGTTATAAAGCTTAAATAAAAACCTGCTTTCTGTAGATTCCAGGAAAAGTCCAGTTAAAACACAGATGTAGTTCTGATTCTCTGGTTTATCGGATCATTAAGGGTAATCCTGTCTGTCACTTTGTAGGACAAACAGCTTCCATCAAAGCATTGACAAATGTGTTGGTGGTTTTTAGAAACTTTATCACAATTTTTGCGAACTGTTGCTGACAATGCTTGGTTTGTTTATGCAGTTGGCTTGCTGCTTTCGCTTCAACATGATTTAGACCCAGAAATGTGAAAGAAGGTGGAGTTGTACATCATCAATTATGGTAATGGATGTGGTAGACAAGACTTTGATCGAAGCAGGTCGAGTTCAAAACTGAAGGTTATTAGTTTATGTTCTGTAAATAAATGCACCTCCATGGTTACTCCTAATTAGTGGGAAAGAGCAAGTGGTCATAACTTTTTTTTCTGGGCTAGCCTGCAACATAAAATGGATTTAATGTCAACAGTTTACACTGTTGTATTTCAGCCTGATAGACTTACTAAAGAGCTATTAACAGAGATTCATGCAGTTGGACATTTCTACACTTCTACGGAAACTCAAACAGATACACACTAAAACTGTAAGAGTATTTTTTAGGGTTTTAATTTCTCTGCAAATAAATTAAATTGAGTAAATTAAGAAGCTTTAGGACCCAGCTTTGTGTAAGTGATAGATATTTCAGTGTGCGCCATACTGATATACTTCAATCTTAAAGCAAACTGTTTGCGGTCTACAGGTATTTCTAGACCTGTTATCTTTGCAACATTTTGTATAATATTAACATTGCCTGGACAAGTCCTCACAAACGCTTGTTTGTACATCTGTCTGATAACAAAATGTTTTATTACCAGTCAACTGATTAAAAAAAAACAACTTATTAGATGTGATAAGCTTTAGCAAACCCCAAAATACATTTAATTCAAGCATTTTTACAGATATATTGAGCCTTTTTTACACATACTGAGCTAAAATTTGATGTGGTAAGATCTAAGTGTCATCCCTGACACATATTGATGATCAGTTATATTTACTTGCAAATTTGGCATGCAAGGAGGCGGGCAGTATGCATTCATTTGAGGAATGCTATTTTAATTTAAGCACAAATTTAGTAAAATACAAAAAGCTGTCTCTTGTTATCAAAGAAATTTTGTCTATCGATATAGTTAGCTGTGATTTAAATTAACTACAAATCTTATATTTTTGTGTTCTGAAATTTTTATTCATGTACAGTAACTGTCAAAACATGCAGACTGTGTTAGAATTACCATCATTAGTGAAAAGTTTCTCAGTTGTCTTACAGTAGAGCAAGCACATGCACAAACATTTACAAAAAGAGGTCACGCATACGAGATATAACTCCTCTGCACAGTGGTGTAAAAATCTACACACGCACATAAACGCATGCACACACACACACACACACACACACAGCATTTTTTGCTATCTTTACAGGGACTTTACATTGACTTCCATTCATTTCTATAGCCTAACCCTGACCCTTACCCTGAGCCTAACAATTACCAGCACATACCTAACTCTAAACCTAACCCATCCTCATTTCGCACCTTAGTCCTAAACCTAACCCTTTACCCACTCTTATGGGGCACGGGCTTTGGGCCTCATAAGGAGCAGTTGGTCCTCGCAGTGTAGCATGTGTTGGAAAAATGGACCTTACAGGGTAACAAATACAAAGACACAAAAAAGCACAGACCCACAGATGCACGCACGCATGCACGCACACACACACACAAACCCTTGTTGCCATGAGTAATAGACTTAAGGAAGCAGGAACTAACTCTGGTTGACATTTTTTTTACATTAGCTAAAGTAGGTCTGCTGAGTTTTGTTTTTCTCAGCTCGTATCCGCTTCAGCTGTGTCATAAAAACCTGCTTTTTTCTGCGTTGGTTTACTTAAAATTCATATTTTTCTTCAAAACTTGTGTTGCTTATTGTAGAATTGTTTTATCTTCTGTGTTTTTTTAATGCTTTCTAATTTATAGAAGAAAGCATAAAAAAACATGTACATCAGTGGTTAAGACTCTTGTGCATGTTAGTTAAGTCTGATAAAAACAAATGTTTGTGCTGTTGAAGACAGCATCTAATTAAGAAGATAAAAATGCTTCAGACATTTTTTTTTTTGCAGTAATTGGACTTATTTAAATGAGAAAACACCATATCAGACACATGTTATAATGGGCAACAGGCAATTCTTTAATTAAACTATTTCTGAGGATCAGAGAAACAACAAGCCTACAGTACATGCATACATTTATTTATTCTCTGTCATATTTAGGAGAAGGTTTCCTGCTGTTCATTCAGGGTCTCGTTTCATTTCTGTTATGTCGGTTGACTCTTATATCAAGCAGACTTCTTCTGCTGTGGCTGCTTGAATTTTAAACATATCATTGGGGATGAAGGATTGCCACCTTGAACTAAACCTTTTTAAAAGCTCTCATCACAGCTTGGTTTGACTCAGTATAGCTTTATTCACTCCTGGTGTGGGCCACGGTCATATCCCACTATAAATTGTCTGTCAGCTCCCCTAACATGCAGATGAAACCCCTACAGATGGCCAACGCAGCCGTACATTTGGTGTTTGATTATCCAAACAGAGCATATGCACCTCATTGGGTTGTCAAACAACAGACAATGGACGCACTCTAAACATCAGTTGCTAATAACTTTCTAGCAACAATAACTAACAATATTAATATAAACAACACTATCCTAATAATCTTTATCAGGGCTGTAGACAATAAGACCTTGAATCATGTTTAGCATGTTTTCATAATTTATGTTTTACAGTGGCTCAGTTGGTTGAGTTGTCACCTCTCAGAAAGAAGGTTAAAAAATCAAATCCAAGCCGGGAGCCTTTCTGGGTGGAGTTTGCATGTTCTCTCTGTGCATTCATGAGTTTTCACCGAGTACTCCAGTTTCCTCCCACAGACCAAAAACATGCATGTTAGGCTGATTGGTAACTCTAAATTGTTCCTAGTTGAGTGAGAGAGTGAATGGTTGGTTGTCTCGTTTGTCTCTATGTCCCTGTGATGGACTGGAGACCTGTGCAGGGTGTCCCTCGCCTCTCGCACAGTGACTGCTGTATATCGGCACCAGTGACACCCGCGACCCGAAAAGGAAGAAGCGGGTAAAGATAATTGATGAATGGATGGAACAAGTCAGAAGTGGTCTTGGCCTGGAGCATATAGGGACAACTACTGATAATCCCACCATAGGTTGGCTTCTCCTTTTTTTTTTTTCTTTCGGCTGCTCCCTTCTTCAGGGGTCGCCACAGAAAATTAACTCGCACCAAGACTTGGCAATTGTTTTTACATTGGATACCCTTCCTGACACATCCACGACCACCAAGCTACCACAGCCCTCTGTGTGGAGCAGAGAGCTGACATCTAGGGTGCCCGGGGGAACATATGATGGGGGTTAATGGCCTTGTTCAAGGGTCCAGACTCTGAGCCCTTGAGCAAGAGCATCCAGAGTGGGACAAATGGAGGCATAAATAGGTGCTTCACCTTTCCCACCCACATTTTGACGTTGTCGGTACAGGGAGTTGAACCAGCGACCTTCCGATCACTGGTCCACCTTGGCTAACCTCTGTGCCACCACTCCCCACCACATAGGTTGGCTTCTCCTATCAGATGTTTATCAAAAGCTCTGATTTCCTTATTTTGGCATTTGCTGAAATATTTCTCTTGACAAATAAGTTTGGGCTGTTTGGGAGATTTTTCAATGAATGGACTTCACTGCAGTGGATTTGTAAAAAAAACGACAACAGTAAAGTACCACACAAAATAAATCCAGCCTAACGTACCGGTATATATTGGTGTATATTTTTCACTTTTAATGATTATTAAAAAAAAAAATCATAATTCTGAATAAATACCGACATTTCACTCCTGCTATGAGCTTACAAGCTTGGGCGACTTTCCAGTTAGTTCTGTTTGTGCATCAGCAACAGGTCAAAGTGATAATAAGAAATTGATTCGTGGATGATGGAGAGGTTCCTTATCTTTTGACTATCACTTTGTCCTTCACTATCGATTTCTCTTCAGGCTGCTTTTCTTTGCAGTAACGCTGCCAGTGGTTGTAAATGACCACTGGAAGAAAGGCTCATGGTTTTATTCAGGCATGTCTCTGCATCATGAACCATTATTGTCATTCCCAATTGATCTTGTAAGTCTTGACTAAAGTGACTTGATTCTTCAGTTAGTTGTATTTGTCTAATCTGTTTGTTTTCACCTTACGAGGCTCACTTTCTATAAATTGGTTGAAAGATTCAAAGTTAAATTTCACGTTTGGCTCTGTTGCTTTTATGTCTGAGATTTCATCAGATGTTCATTCTGCAGTGCTGAAAAAAGTTAGCATTGTTTTATTACTTTTGTAAAATTGTTGATTGCTTCATATCAAGCAATCCCCTTCAAGTAATATATCTTGTAAGATGGATCATACATTATTATGCTGAGTTGACTTGACTTGTATTGAATGGTTTGTTCAAATTTGTCAATAAACTGATTTTGAGTGCCTCATAAATGTAATAAACACCACTCGTTCATTTTGGGAGTTTTATATGTTTTCCTTTCTCAGCATTCAAATGTGCTGCAGTTCCATCAGTGCATTATACACATAAATTATTTTGTTTTAATAGTTTTTTTTAACGCTTAAATTCAGGTTCAAATTGACTTAACGAGCTGTCAGGCAAATGTTGAGCTGCAAGACCTTCACAATATTTTTTCCCAGTAAACCAGGGGTTCCCAAACCCTGTAGAGTCTGACACCCACAATAATAACGACTGCTTGTGGCCCTAAATATTCTTGGTTGAACTACAAAAACATTGCTAAAACTGTAAAGAAACAAGGGCATAAAGACAACACAAATAGATTCAATATAACTGATGACAACAACAAAAAAACAACAAAAAAAAAACAACTTGGCTGTTTCCAATTTCCGCTGGCGCACTTTGTTGTGTAATTTTCTATCACTGTTTCCGACGGTGGTTGCTAAATGCATCTAAATGGTTGCAATCTTGTGCACTAATGAGCAATAAATAACTCTCCTTTCCTCTCTAATTGCATTGCTTATTTCTTTCCAGGAAACATTTTATATACTTCAGAATAAATTACTGCCCTGCATCATAAAGCAGTGCAACAAATTCTCATTTACTGTAGGATTACCATTTGGAAGTTTCTCATTGTTGGGGGAAAAAAAAAAAAAAAGTTTACTTTTAATGACTCATTTTTAAGGCCTTGGACAAAGTTGGCAGATGTTGTTATTCTGTTCCAGCAAAAGCAATATGAAAAGTGGAATATAATTTTGGGCTAAATGATGCGTTAAGAAAAAAACAATTTTTGCAAACAATATTTTCCTCTGAGTGTTACGCATAAAAAGTCTGTGTAGCTGTCGATGTCTTTTATGTAAAAGAACAAAACTGCACTTTGCTGATGAAATAAAACACGTTGCTTTTTTTGCTTTCACCATCTGTAAATGAGTAAACCACTGGTGACGCAGCAGTGTCCACATTTTCCTTTTTTTTTCTTACTGATTGCTTTTCTCATTTGATAATGAGGTTTGTCTTGTGCTTTGAAGCAGGGATGGGGAGATAAAGCTGTCAGCTTGATTCGTCTGTAGCCGAGGTTTGCTGATTCCATTATTTGGCTTGGAATTGGCTGTCACTGGCCCCAAATCTGGCATTCATACTGGGCACAGGTGTAGTCTTGTTGCTTATCTCTGCCTTTTCCCAGTGATGGAGTGGCTGCCTCTGGGCTGTAATGAGCAGGAAGGTGGAGAAAGACTGAGGGAGTCTGTTTTTCAGTCACAGGTGCAGAAAACGAAGGAAAGAAAGAGACCTAATGGGTGGTGGTATGATGGCGGGTAAGGAGGGAGAAGATAGGCAGAGAGGTGGAACTTGGTGAAGGAAGGAACAGCAGGTGGAGAGGTGTGGGGTGTGTGGAAGGAGAAATGAATAGATGTGCGCACACACACACACACACACACACACAAAGTAAGTGAGCGAGGGGAAGAAACAAACAAGCCCTTGGCTGTCCCACAACACCAGCTGACAGGTGCTGTCTGTATGAGTGGCTAGTATCCACATTTTATATCCTGACTGCATTTGTGTGTGTGTGGGGTGTGTGTGTTCGATGTTGGGATTTGCAAATTATCTGTTGCGCAAAAACTGCCATGTAGTTGCTGCAGCTTATCGAAATAATTTGTATTTTTTCCTGTGACTGAAACACTTTGCCTTCAAATTATGTTTTTGCATCTTAGTTTGTGTTTAGCTCATGTTAAAATCCTGAAACTTAACACCAAGGAGATAATAGTTTTGTGTCATGACCATCTTTTCTATTCTTATTGTGGCGTTTTTATTCAGAGTCATAGTTTCTTTATTGTCATGTGGTACATGTGGTGGAACGAGACTGCCTTTGTGAGCAGATGAGCATGAATGAACACAGCAACATGAAACAGATCAGCAGCAACATGAAACAGATCAGCAGCAACATGATGTGATTTTTTTCCACAGTGATTATTCTAGTTAGAGATTCATGAGTCCAACAGCCTCAGGGTAGAAGCTGTTCCTCAGTCTAGTGGTTCTACACTTACTGCTCCTCAACCTCCTGCCTAAGGGAAGAGGGGCAAAAAGTGTGTGTGCTGGGTGAGTGGGGTCCTTCGTGATGCAGGTGGCTCTCTTCCTGCATGTGGAGGTGTAGACATCTGTGATGGTGGGGAGGCTGACACTGACAGACTTCTGTGTAGCCTTCATCACTCTCTCTTCACCACTATTCATGTTTAAGTGTGAAAGTGTACAAAAGTACTTTTTTTAAAAACTATTTAAAAGAAGTGCCGTTCTTGGTTTTTTGCTAAAGTTTTTTTTTCCTCGTCTTTTCAATGGTGGCTCTGTATATTATAGATAAACACCTCTAGTCTCTTTTGTAATGCTTTTTATCAATATGGTTCTGCTTTGATTTTGCTGACCTCAGATGTGCCTTGATACTTTTTTTTTTTTTTCAAATAATTTTTTTGCAGCAAGTCATCCATCAATTCCTACTTTTTGCATCAATTTCCCATTTTGTTCTGTCATGAACATCAACATTTACCATGCTAATCAGAACTGTTGCTTTGGAGGTTTTTACAGTTTGACCTAAGATACATTTTCTGTGATATCTAATTCTTGGAAGATTGGGAGCTTAATGACATCATTCTCTTTGCAAGCAAATATTTTAAAATGACTTTAGAACTATGTCCTAATTAGTGGGCAGTAACAATTTGCCCATTTTAGATTATTGATGTCCCTTCTTCTTGGCTTTAACACACCTGACTGTTCCAGACTTGCAAACTGTGGAATCACCTCCTTCTACAGAAGCTCACATTTGATTATCAGTTAATCAGTGGGTCCTTGTTCACCTGAAATGACATTTATTTAATTTTAAGACTCCTTAGCATGCATATTTTATTAACCAATGTCCTGGTTATCATGTTTGGTGAGGATATAGAACCCAAATGCAAAAACCTAAACTCAAAAACGTTCAGATGTAAAAAGATCTAATTTATTTTACAAAAGGCAAAACAAAAAGGCTGACAAGGCTGCACTTACAACTTGAAGGAGACTTGAAACAACAGGCATGAGTGGCTTACAAGAACAATGCACGGATGAGGGACGAACAAAATGGCAGCTTTTAAAGAGCACTAAATGACAGATAATGACAAACACCTGGGGAAGGACAATGAGGCTCAGGTGAGAGTGGGAGGGAGCAGGAGCTGAACTACTTGAGGGGATAAACACTGGTGAAGCTGAACACAAGTAAAACAAAATACAAGACTCACAGAACAACTAAATGAACAACACACAAGACACAGACCCTGACACTGATTAGTAAAACTACGAAAACAAAAGACTTTCCACTTGATCTTTAACTTATCTGAATCTATTGTGCTTTTCTGTTGAGACACATTGAAAACACGGACAAATAATAATAAGCCATCTGCAGCTTATTAACTCTAAAATAGACCTTATTTTCCTGAACTCTTTCCATTATTTTGGCACCAGTGCTACGGGATTGTCTCGCAATGAAATAATTGGGCTTCGAGGGACCGCTTTAAATAAAACGGGCTGAATAATTTCAGAGTAGTATAGCACTGTGGTCAATATGCATCTTTGAGTAAATTACAGTATTTTATTGTAGATCAGTGCGTTTTGTGGTTATTCCTCATGTGCTTCATACCTATTTGCATTCATTTGGCATAATTACGTGGTCATTTTACATTGCCTAATGGTTAATTTACGTTTCTTTATGATCATTTAACATCTCATAATGATCATTTTGCATTTGTGCTAGTTTTTTGTTTTCATTCTATATAATCACTGGACATTTTGCATGTCTCTCCAGATTTCTTTCTTTGTCGTTGACTTCCTGCTTTTTACTTATTTAATCAGTTTCATGACCAGAACTCTTTACAGTCACTTCAAGCCTTCCTCCAAATTGCCTTTACCTCACACCATCATCTATCAGCTTCATCCATGTTAATGTACCAACAAAATCCTATTTTACAGCTTACTATGGCAATTTTTAGACAATAAAGAAAATAAAATCCATTTATCCATTACAGAACTAGATGTACAACTATCCACGCTCACTCAAACCTTGTTAGAATTTAAAGTTTCCGATTACCCTAATATACAGTATTTTCTAAATATTTAAGAATGAACAAAGTTTAACTGAATAACAGGTTTTCAACCATATTGAGATTTATTGTAGTAATATGCCTAAGCTAACTGGTTTGGATTATCACACATTAATATGTCATAGATTTATGATTAATGAATCTGTTGTTTGTGTATGGCTTATAATAATCTATTATTGAAATAATGTTAAATATTTTAAAATGACTGGTGAAATTTTAGACTATTTCAAAATAACAAAAAAAAAAAAAAATACCAGAATGCAGTTAAGCTAACATGATTTGCAAGGTCTAAACTCCTACTGTTAATTGGTCAAAACATGTAGGAGTATGGCATTTTTCTCTGTCTTACCAGCTTTTTTATGGTATGTAATATAGGATGAATAATTTAATGTAATCACAAATATCTAAAATAATTTACATTGTGTGATTGTATTTATTCCTTTCTGTGTGGAGTTTGCATGTTCTCTCCATGTATGCGTAGGTTTTCTCCGGGTACTCCGGTTTCCTCCCACAGACCAGAAACATGCATGTTAGGCTGATTGGTGACTCTGAATTGTCCCTAGGTGTGAGTGAGAGAGTGAATGTTTGTTTGTCTCGTTTTTCTCTATGTGGCCCTGTGATGGACCTGCGACCCGTGTCCCCCGCCCCTCGCACAGTGATTGCTGGACAAGGGCACCGGCGACCCCTGTGACCCAAAATAGAAGAAGCGGGTAAAAGATAATGCATGGAAGGATTTTATTTATTTATTTATTTATTTTTTTTGTAGTGTGACTGACCATAATTTGGGACTATTTATCTGGACTAAATTATGAAAATAAAAACTCTGAAAAAGTTTTCAGTTACTGTATATATGAACATGTTTCCTCATTTATATACTCTTGTATGCCCATTTCTTTTTACACATTTCTACATAATAGCTGGCCACTGTTTCTTCTCGGTACCAGTCTTGTTTTATTCATAACCAGAGTGTTCTGACTGGAATGACAGGCTCATTGTAATCCTGAACTTTACATGTACGTCCCTGGTGAGGCGACCATCAGGAGACACTTTTCACCCACCCAACCCAAGACACTTGGAACATTTTAAAGCTAAGCTGGTTTCAGGGAGGTCCTTGAGCCATCGTCTTCCCACTGTTCAGAGGACGGTGGCTCTGTGGCACAGCATATTTTAGTATCTTTCTTATAAATCTTTAATGCAAAGTTTAAATAGAATAGCTTTGAATTTGACTAACTTCTGCGTGTTAGCTCAGTAGGACTTCAGAGACATATATTTTCGTTAGGCCTTCAAGAAAAGTAAATGGAATTTGCCGTTATTTCTTCCATTGTTTCTCATACTGACGTATGTAATGACTTTTTCAAGTAAAAAGCTAAAGGGCTGCTACAAAGGAATGAGGCATGCCACAAAATGAATGGATGTTTAGAAATCTACATTTACTCTTCTCCCGATGAATAGCAATGTATGTTTTACTGTATCTCAGAATAAAAATCCCCAAATATAACCTCTGCTGTTGGGAAGTAAAACACTTGACTAATCAGACACATCCATGCTCCTCTAACTTAACGAGAGCATGAGTGAGTTAAGTGTCATGCCAACATGCAAGGTTGTTTTTGATAAATTAAGGTAAAAAGATAATTGGCACTGAACAACAGCAGCTGCAGTTTGCACAGCAGTAGTTGTAGTAGGTAAGAAGTAAAGTTTTGTTTAAACTGTACTCGCAATTTGTCACGTAAATTGTAGGTTGAATAAAAACAACTAATGCCAGTGTGATTGTCTGTAAATGAAGAGTATGCACAATGACATTCATTATAAACTGAGACCACCATGCATTACCATACCTAAATTTAGGATCTGTTTGAAAGGTTCACTTTTATTTAAGATTTTGCTTATTTTATTTTTTAATTGCCCACCTCTATGAAAGGTGGGCAATAATGTAATTGCTTCTTTTTCAGTGTGTTGGCATTAACTCTGTCTATTAGTAGCATAAATGTCATGAACCAGTGTAAAGGTATTTTTAAAACTCAAAAAATAGCCATAACTTTTGAATAACTCCATTTTAGATGGCCACTGTAGCTAATGGACACGATCAAACATGAAAATTAGGGGTGCACCGATTGCAGTTTTCTGGCTGATCACTGATCTCTAAAAAGCCCGACCTGCCGATTCCGGTTTTGACCGATACGATTTTGTTTTATAAACGACACTGTCGGGTGTTATAAGGTCACAATTAGGCCTGTCGCCATAAACAATAAATCAATTAATCACATGATGAATGAAAATGATCAACCTCATTTTCATTTACTGGCTTTATCGTTTCTTCGTGTCTCTCTCTTTCTACTGAAGACACGGCTCTTCTTCGAACCCTCCCTTTCTCTTCTCTCTTTAAAATCTGTTTTAACCGTCCAAAATTGTGTTTGTGGATTGTTAAAAGCAGCTAAGCTGAGAAGCTAAGCTACAAGCTATGCTACCAGGTCGACCTCGGGAATAAACCTCCGTCTTGTCGAGCTCGAAAATTCACGGTTGAAACCTGTGCCTTTGTGTAAAAAGTTGTTTTTCTCTGCAAAAAGAAGCTGAGAACTTGTTTACTGATTTTTTTAATTAAAAGCTTTGTATGAAAAATGCTATGCTAAAGAGCTCAAATCACCGAGCGTCTGCCATGTCAGCCCGTGTCAGCCCATGTCAGCCCATGTCATGTCAAGGGCCCTCCCTCCCATTTTCCTTAAACATTCTTAACATTCCCGAGGGATGTCGAGGAATGGCCAAGAATAACGTCTATGAGAATCCAAGAGTCCTGAAATGATGACACAAGTTTATTCAGCTGTTATCATCTGGTTATCAGTTGGAAATTCCTCAGGGAGGGGGTGGTGAGCGTCAGATCACATGTTCTCCAGGCGAATTTGGATAAGATGGCCTTCAAGGCCAGCCAAGGGAGCCAAATTCAGTTGTTTTCGGGACAGGCAGAACTTAATGACATCTACCTTGAGTTTGTGTTGGTCGACTCGGTTCCCAAATGTCCAAATTACATGGCCACACCGATGGAACGTGACTGAGTAAAATCCCCAAGATCTGATCTATTCAGCGCAAAGCATTTGAGTCTGGGTACTCGAGACACGAACCAAGCCATCATAAAGGCAAGCAGCGTGATCGGGTCCAAATTTGCTGCCGACAACTTCCTTGATTGTAGATAAAACCAGCAACCAACCGAATCCAAAAAGCAGGAACCAGTTATCGTAAATCCAATTAAATATGTGTCCTTAAAATCCACAGATGGCAGCAGAGATAGACACCATACCATACCATTTTATTTATAGAGCACTTAAAACAGCGACAAGGCCAACCAAAGTGCTGTACAGACAGAAAAACAGGCAACACACAAAGCACAATGCACCTGCTATTTTCCAATCATATTTTATTGAAAAACATACCCTTGAACAATATCCTAGAAACAATACAAACTTGTTTTAACTGGCCATGAGGTAGTGCTCTGAAATATAAATAAAGTTTAGACAATTGTTGTTAAAACTACAAAAAAAATCTGTAAAATCGTTTTCTCATTTAAGTATCGACCGATCGCCGATCACTCAAAATTAAGACAATCGGGGGCGATAAATCGGCGGACTAATTATAATAAAGGTAAGTTACTTCTACAGATTTTGAGCTAAAATTAGGTGTGGTAATAGCAGACTAATACTCTTGAGTGCTAGCCGGTTAAACAATGTAATACTGTTTTGTTTGCTATGTCTGTTCTTCCTTACCTCTTCTATGTTCATTAGGCAAGAAAATAATTTTGTTAGAAAAGAAAACAGCCTGTTTTCCTCTCTGGTTTCCGTCAGACCCATAAAGAAGACGTTTTATTTCACAAACACAATGCTTTACACTCCCATG
Organism: Nematolebias whitei; assembly: GCF_014905685.2. Taxonomy (NCBI): domain Eukaryota; kingdom Metazoa; phylum Chordata; class Actinopteri; order Cyprinodontiformes; family Rivulidae; genus Nematolebias; species Nematolebias whitei. Next base: position 39,066,725 of record NC_056506.1, read on the forward strand.
ACACCAGAAAGCAGACACAGCTAAAGTCAGGAATACAACGGGCTCTTGACGACAAAATGGCTGCTATAACTTGATTAAAATAGCCCTTCTTTTCTCCCTTGGTACCTTTCATCTCCTTCTACATGACTGTTCTGCTGTGTGTGAGTATTATGCACATGTGGCCTGAATTTTTGAAGTCATTATGTCTCCATCAATTGTGGATATTTGTTTATAGACTTTCATTTCCTCCTGCCTTTCATTCTAAATAAATGCTCTTAAAAAAGTATACATAAGTCAAAGAAAAATGTGCCATTTATTCTACTGTGAAGATGTCAGTGTTAGCTCTTCTTTGCTGCAATGTTTTCATAGTCCACTTGGAGCTGATGAGTTATGGATAAAACTCAGTACAATACTAAACACTTTGTTTATCCGTAGAAATGTTTTTGCATCTGTTTCTGGGCATTAAAATACCTTTTTCATTTCCTTCTGGTTCACAGTGCCTATTAAAGTCTGCTCTAACAAGCAAACACTCCAAATGATAAATGACAAACTGCTCTGCTGTCATCTGGCAAAACACAGTCAGTTGTTATTTCACAGAAACAGACACAAACAGCCACTGCTACGTCTGACTCAGTATCAATTTGTGTCTTACCTACCACATATAAATTTTCTCTCTTAGATATTGGATCTTCTTTTCTTCTTCCTCACAGAATCAAACCTAGAGAAAATTAAAAACAGGTTCCTAGGAAAACTTTTAAATCTTGGACCTTAATCTTTTAAACAATAGCTAAATAATGATTCAGCATCATCAAAGCCATCACCAATAAACCTATAGTTGGGAATATATGCCATTTAAAAGCTTTTCTTATAATTTGTTGTGTTTACACCCAAAAACACACAGATATATTAACTTTTTATGCCTTTTTCTTGTTTATGCAAGTAAAGTTATGCAAGTTAACTCTGTTCCTGTGTCAAATAAGCACAAGATCCTGAACTTTTTTAATAGACATTTTGTTGTTTCGAGTTCCTTGTTTGATACAGTTACTAATGGAAATCCAGCCACTTCTACTTTAAGCCAAACATCTACAAATCAAATCTCTCCTACAATTCAATCTTCAGTAAACCACACCTTTTCATTTGCACCAAATTCAGTTAGTCAGGTTAATAAATTGTTAAAAGGTCTAGACTTTAAAAAATCTGCAGGCCCTGATGACCTTCCACCTTACTTCTTAAGGCTGGTCACTCATAGCATCACCAAACCAGTGCCCCACATCTTTAACCTGTTCATAAGCTAAAACTCTGTTCCAGACGCTTGGAAAACAGCCTTTATTCTACCTTTGCTGAAGGGAGGTGACCCCACCCCACCTCACCGAACACTTATCAACCAATCTCTAAACTCTGCATTTTAGCCAAGGTTCTAGAAAAACTGATAAACTCTCAAATCAAAAAGTATTTGGACTCATTTAATATCTTACCTCTCCATCAATCTGGTTTCAGGAAACAACACAGCACAACTTCTTCGTTGAAAATTTTTAATGATGTTGTTGAAGCACTGGATGCTAAGGATTATTGTTCTGCACTTTTCTTAGACCTGTCTAAAGCTTTTGACACTGTGGATCATGACATCTTGTGTCATAAGCTCTCAGAAATTGTTTTTTCAGATCACACTATTGTTTGATTCTCTAACTATCTTTCAGATCGAAGACAATGTGTTCAACACAATGGTACTTCTTCCAGTTATTTAACGGTTATCAGTGGTGTAGTGGACTAGGCCCATGTCAAAAACTAAGTCTAAGGTCAAAAATCTTGACCTTAAGAACCTTGTGGGACAGGAACTGTCATTTCATTGATTTGAATCCAGAAATACAGGTTCACCCATCCTGAGACTTTCTCTCTTGAAGATTCAAGTGAAAAGAACACTCTCTGTTTTATTATCATTACTATTTTACAAATGTTGATAATCAAAGTGTCTTAGTTCAAACCATTTTAGATGTTGCAGTGAACTAATCAATTTTATTAACTGTGTAATGATTTTTTCTCATGCAAAGTTAGAATTCATGTTGAGGTCTGTTACAGATTTTTATGCATTTTCTGATTTCTGCTTTTGAATGAGCAAGTGTAAGTTGGTCCAAGGTTGGAGTCAAACGCAAAACAAGTTGTTAGAACGAACTGTCATGTTTTTAGAATCCTCTCAGACGTAAATATAGAGGTTTTTGGCACCTGTTTCTAAACTCGCCAAAACAAAACTCTCTCTGTCTGTGAGAACATTTCTGATCTGTTTCATAACAATTCTTGCTGTCTTCTAACCTCTTACGTCACAAAACACACCCCGTCTGGTTGTTCTGACCAATGGGAATACTCCCAAAAGTGAACCGGAAAACAGCTCTTTCAAATGTCAGTACTTCCTGGTCTACACAGTTCTGCTCGAGATCTGTAAACTACACAGTTCTGTTAGAAGTGTCTGGGATGGTGCTGGAACAGTTCTGGGACAGTTCTGTTCAGTTCTGATGGAGTGCTGTTGGAGTTCTGCTGGATACACAGTTCAACCAGTTCTGTGAGAGACGGGATGATCCTGACATGACAACAGAGCTCTTCCGAGTTCCATGGGATTATAACATTTTCACTCGCCACTACTTCTGACGATTCACAGCATCCTAAGGAGACGCTGGACAGGTAGCGTTAACGGAGCTCCATATCTGCTGAGATAACCTCAGAAAGGTAATGAGTCAAGTTTCCTACCAAGCGTACCGGGGAGAGCTGGGTTCTGACGGAGAGTGTCAATTCTGGTGAACACTTCCCCTCCCATACCATCTTTACTCCCTCTAAACTTCTTTCCCATCTTTAAACTTTCTATCAAGTAGATATTCTTCCAGATATTTAGAAATGTCTGTGTAAAATGCTCATCTACATCCGTGTGGGTAAAAGATCATAATTGTACAGTTTCATAAATGTCTGTGGTGAAGCAACGGAAAAATCATGGCCGTATGATTTTTCCTGATTGATTGCTTATGTTGTTATTTTCATAATTTGCCAAATTAATGTAAATGTTTGATGTTAAATTTTGATTCTGTAAATAAATGACCGCATTCATTTTGATGGGTCAAATATAAATGACGTCTCACGTTTGCATTTCCTTAAATTCAATGCACGTTTTATTCAGTCCAGAAAAATGAGGAATCCGTGTTAAATGATGAATATATCCGAGCATCTGTTCATCTACAGTGGTGTACCACAAGGCTCAGTCTTAGGACTCACCCTCTTTACAATCTACATAGCTAATGTAGGTCAGATCATCCCTGATGCGTCCTTACATTTTTATGCTGATGATACAGTTGTTTATTGTCGAGCGAAAGCAGTTGCTAAGGCTTTCCAGCTTTTGCACTCCGTATTGACATCATCCAGTCTGATTTGTTCATTCTCAAAATTGTCTTAAACGCTGACAAAACTATAGAGATATTGTTTTCAAACAGAAAGTCGGTCCCAGCAGTTCCTCCCTTGATTTTATTTTCGAATGGTGCTCCTACTGAGTTTGTCGATTCCTACAAACGCTTGATTATCTTGGTTGATTCGCATCTCTCTTTTAAGCTCCATATGGAAAACTTGGTAAAGAAACTGAAAGTTAAACTGGGTTTCTTTTTCAGAAATAGATCCTGTCTAACTCTGAATGCTAGGAAATGTCTTGCAACTGCGACTTTCCTCCCCTCCATTGACTATGGTAGCATTATTTACATGAACGCTCCTATAAGCACCCTGCAGATGTTGGACCTTTTCTACCACTGTGCGCTAATATCCATAACTGTCTGTAACTACCATACCATACCCATCACTGCACCCTGTACGCACTGGTTAACTTGTCATCATTAACTTCACGCAGACTCTCTCACTGGTACATTTTCATCTTTAAATCACTTCTTGGTCTGTTGCATTCATACATCTCCTCCTACATGTCACTGTGTGAGTGCAGCTACAGCGTGCGCTCTCAGGACATTATTAAATGCAGTGTTCCCTCAGTGTGGACTGAACTTGGCAAAAGGGCCTTCTCCTACTCCACTCCTGTTTCCTGGAATATCTTGTAAAAAGATCTGAAGCTCTCAACCTTGGCCTCGAAGTGGCTTCAAACTACTTCTACGTTCATGATTTTGAACAGAATCATTAAAAGTGGCTGTTATATCCTTTTTGTGTTTCCTTACTTTGATTAACTGTGGCAGCCATCTTGGGTTTGATTGTCTTTAAAAAAGGTAATCAGTTTTAAATGTATACCTAATTATAGCTTTCCTACATTTTCAAGTAACTCTACTCACTGGTTAGTAGATATTTTGCTAACAGACAAACATGATTGACTTTAACATTTAATGCCAAAGTGTTAAGCAATACTTTGTGCAATGGTAATCTTTTAGTGCTTAAAGTCTGTGTTGGTGTAGACTCGGCTACTTCCACAAGATATTTTAGTTCAATATCTGTAAAAGTGACAGTGAATTAGATATTTTAGTGCTTGCTAAGGTTGATTAGTTACAGTGGCCTTCTTCATTTGTGTTGTCTCTAAATATTAAACAGTTGGACATGTACATTTAAATAACTAATTCATGAGGATTTCATTAAAATCCATTAAGTGGTTGATAAGAAATTTAGCTAACAAGCAAATTATTACACACAGGCACAGACGATTACCTTAAATGTTCACCTAATATGGAAGATTGTGTGACTTTATATAGTAAAAGAGAAAAATATTGTACAAATATATACTTTTAACACTTTAAAGTTTATGTTTTGATTATAAAACCAAATGAACTAATTTCATCACCCAAGAAAATGAGTGTTTTAAAATGGTTTTAAATTGCTGCTTGAGGTAATTTTGAAATAATGGTGCTGCTTTATAATGACTTTGGCAAAACTAATGGAAAACAGAGGTTTTAAAACCTTTTATAGTTATATTTAAACCTTTTGTTCTGCTTCAGTCTTAAAGAGCCATCTTTCTGAAATATATCATGAAAATGAGATGATGTAAACTTTGTCATACATCTTCATGATTTCTGTCAGGTTTTAATGATCTCTTCCCAGATGCTTAAACAGAGTTGTCACTTTTTTTTTTCCGAAGTGTGGTGGAGAGACGGAATTGCACTTTTATTCGCTAATAACAGCTGGTGATGACAGTGAATCTGAGAAAAACAGCAGAACTCATTTGTCACACAACAACTGCAGCACCCATCAAAGCATTAGACCTTTATCAAGCCGTTTCTGTACATATTGGAACGTCACAGTCACTTTTGTCCCAGGAAAGTTATTAAAAAAAGAATCTCAATTTGTTTTCTCTTTTGAAACTCTGAGATCATAGCATATTGAAAATAAAATATTAAATGAAAATTAAGTCTGTCTTCAGGACGGTTCACTGCTTAAACATTTCTTCAGATGTTGTGGATTGAAGATGCTGGCATATATGTGATTTGTAGCTTTACTTTGGACATCAATATAGACATTTAACAACAGACATTAATAAAAACCCAATTTGATCAATAAATCAATTAAATGCTTGATACCTTGAAGGGATGCATATTGCTTGTCGCTTTTCATGCCAGAGTTGCAGACTAAACTTGTTAAGAAATAAGAATTGTAGCATTTTTGCTCAAACTTTAAAAATTAAAACATTTCCCCTTTGTTTAAAAGTCCTTTAAAATTGTTCAATTTAAACTAATTTGCATTCAATTTACATTCTGCTGTTAAACTTTAACTGCAAGCCTTAATCCACATTTCCTTACAGCGCCATTGTCATGATTGCAGTGTCTCTTTGATTATGTATGTAAATCACCCATCATGCAGGTGCTGTATGATGGGTGAAACTCATTTTGCTGTATGCATAAAGCTCATGATGACAAAAGCCCCCCCCCCCCCCCCCCACACACACACACACACACTGAATCATACAGTGAAGGACCCATGCACACACACACACGCACTGAACTCCGTCTGGTTTGATTAGCATGGTATGAAAGATGCTGCCAGAACATCAGCAGGAGGGAATCAACACTTTGAAAGTTGACGATCTGAGTTCAGATCAAGTGCATCAAACCTTCATGTTGAGTCATGATCCAGCATGAGCTCTGCTGCAGATTTGTGAGTGGGCAGGCATTTTGTCACTCTCACCACTCTGCAAGGTTAGCTTTTAATGTGTTTAAGTGGGGGGAACTCAGCATTTTCAATGATCACTGCTGTGAAATGCACCCGTTCATTCATAATTCTTTGTGCATATATTCATAACTGGGCAGAACGTTGCTTCTGTAATGAGCTGCTGCTTTGCAATGGAAATCTCCCAGAGCAACAGCTGAGAATGGATTGTGTATATATATATATATATATATATATAAGTAAAGCGAAAAGTCTGGAGTAATACTGCAGTGAAGTTGTGTCATGATGTTAAAGAATCATGACCTTTTTTAGTATTGCCCACCGCTGAAGGCAAAGACAGAGCAGTCAACGATTGGCTATAACGCAGCCAATTTAGCGGTTATTTATCTGAAATTTTTTGTGGTAGTAGCTGAGAGTGATCCTCAACTAATACCCTGAGCACTAACTGATCTGTGTTTAATCCATTGATATAAATTATTGGAGTCAACACTGTCTGTCTTTTAGTAAAAGATATGAACTTCTGGATGGATTTTAATGAACCTTTCAGGAAATAATAACTGGACGTACCTTTACGACTAATTATCCTTTTTGAATAAGCACAATTCAAGATGACAGCCATGACCAACTGACCCTATGAAACACAAAACAACTAGAATTTTATCAATTTGATGGATATTGTACAATAATTTTGTGTGGTTGTACCTAGGGGTGTAATGATACATCGATTTACATCGATATAACGATTAAATGATTAATGATTCAGTTATATCGTGGCAAAACTAAAACATCATATAGTCATCTTTAAAATACATTTTTATTTTGAAATTCCCAAGGCACGTCTGTGTCACCATGTCCGTGCACGGCTGCGCTCTGCGGCCGCCTCAACAACATGGCTGACAAGGCAGAAACAGATAATGAAATTTACTCTCCTGCTGGATTTAAATCAACACTGTGGAAATATTTTGGATTCCAACAGAAGGACGGCTCAACAGACAAAACTCATGCCGTATGCAACAGGTGCCAGTTTGAGTTAAAATACTCGGGAAACAACAATATTGGTTGCTCACCTGAAGATGAAACGTGACATTGATAGCCATGTTATGTATGCTCAATATCTATTTTTGTTTCTTTATAACTGAAAGGTAATCAGGACACTTTTAAGTTAACTGGTTTAAAAAATGCACTTAAACATGATAAATGTGAGAATATACTGAACAGGTCATTTATTTAAATTTTTTCATTAATTAAGAAAACATGTTTTCGTATTTAAATGCCTGGTGCCTGTAATAACAGAAATAAAATGGTTAAATCATATTTGAATTGTTTATGTAAATATATTTTTTATGTAAATGAGATGGGCATTTGATATCGCAATATATCGATGGCAGACTTGTGAATCGAATAGAATCAAAATCATATCGTGACAGACTGTGATATCAAGAAAAATCATATCATCATACAAACAAATCAATATAATATCATATTGTGGTAAAGCTGGTGATTTACCACCCCTATTATACCTGAGATTAATTTACAAAACATACTCCAAGTGTTCCACTTCAGTATTAAATCGTAAACCTCAGTTCTAAAGTTTATCAGTCATAGATGTACACCGTTATTCTTTTTGCAAGTTTAATTTAAATTTGTCTTATATTTCACAAGATACTTTGGTTTTGACAGACAAACACAGAGAAACATTGTCTGCCTTTGTCTGTTGATGACATTGATTAATAATTTATTGTCAATAATGTGAAATATCTTTGATAAGATCAAGCATATCTGAAAACTCATTTCACAATTTTAATAAAGTAAGAATCTATTTGAGTATTAAGTAAATGTCTAGAAAAACATACTATGAAACCAGAGATAGAATAAAAACTTTGCCCTAAATAGGACTAAACTATTTATTTATTGCTAATTAGTGAATCATCGAAGGAGCTAATTGTTTTAATTATAGCTAAATAAGTAGTGTTTCACTTTAATTATTTTTCTTTACTTTTTACTCCGCTTTAAGACCCTGCTTTACCCTGCGAATGCCCCGACAGCTCAAAACAAACAAGAAGTGATTGCAAGGAAATTAGATTTACCTGATCAACAGACTTCTTTGTGTTGTTGCAGCTCACCGTCTGATGACACCAGAATATTAATTGACCAGTAGCTGCCTCATTTGTCTACAGAGATGTTGATGTTTACAAGCATTTAAAGTTAATATTGTTTGGGGTTTCCATAATTAGGCCACTAATCACAGATGCCAACAGTCACTTATTTTAAGCAAACAAACCCTTCGTAACTCCAGTGAAAGAGGATGGAGACATTAAAGCAATTAAGTATTCGGCTCTGAATGTTAGCACTCAAACGCTCTGAGCCATTCTGATGTTTACCATTAATTCCAGAGCTGTTGTCTTTTCTTTATTATTCCAAGTGAAATGTCTGAACCATTTTTCCTTAATATGTGTATTAATTAAAAGAGAAAAATGTAAAACATTCATCTAAAAGGTCACCCATAGCAACCGAGTAGTGTTGAGATGAGCTCAGTTTTGTGAGTGTATATTTTTTTAACGCTTGGATGGCAAATTGTTAGATTCAGATATAGACAGGTGGCAACAACTGTTCAAAATGTCAAAGATTTTGTCATTAACGAGGGGAAAAAGTAAGAAAAAAGCTTACGCTTTTCAACATTCATGTATTCAAAATTAAGAATATGAAAATAAAAAAACGTTTTTATGTAAGGCTGCTGTTTATAACATTTACTGTAGCTTTAGCACACTATTGAAAATTTTGAGAACAATCCTGAAAAACCTACAGAATTAGTTGTAGGAAGATGACATTTTACCTAATAAAATCCTCACATTCACCTTTTGTAAGTCAGTCTACTTTTTGCTTTGGAAGTCAATTTATTAGTTTTTTTATTTAAATTCTACAAAACCCTGATGTACCATACCACGCCACTTTATTTATAGAGCACTTAAAACAGCAAAAAGGCCAACCAAAGTGCTGTGCAGCAGAACGAACAACCAAAGCACACAGTAAAAAAAAAAAAAAAAAGTAAAATAAAGATATACATATGAATGGAAGAAGATAATTAAATGGCTAACATTATAGGATACAAACAGGTTAAGAATAAATCACACTGTATCAAAAGCCAGAGAATAAAAGAGGGTTTTTGAGACTTAAAAACAGTGAGAGAGGGAGTCGTAGTGGTAACTCATTCCACAGTCTTGGACCTGCAACAGAGAAAGCCTTGTCACTTCTGAGCTTATGATGGGTTCCTGGAACCAAAAGAAGCATCTGAGTCACCAACCTCAGAGAGCGCTGTGGGACATATGGCTGCAGCAGATCAGCGAGATGAGGGGGCAGAACTGTTTAGAGATTAAAAAACATACAAAATGATTTTAAACTGAATTTGAAAGTGAACCAGGAACCAGTGCAGGGAGGCCAAAACTGGTGTAATGTGCTCTCTTTTGCCTGTACCGGTTAAAAATCAGGCAGCAGCATTTTGGACCAGTTGTAATCGTGCAATGGAGGTTTGACTGATTCCAAACAGAAACACGTTGCAGTAATCGAGCCTAGATGTTATGAACACATGTATTACTGTCTCGAGGTTATTTTTGGACAGTATGGGCTTCAGTTAGACAGTCACCTCAGCTGTGATATATCACATATAACATTAAAGCTTCTTTAGAGCTTTTAGTTATCTGATCTTCATACGTTTCCATCTGCATGTTACGTTCAAGTGTTCAGAGTTCCTTGTTTTATCATGCTGGGATTTTCCATTTTCCTCTCACACGAGACTTGTTTTCTACATAACACACAAACTGTGCTACATCCCACCCCATTATGTGTGAGTGTGGACCCTCAGCACATGAATACTTAAGATGCTGCCAAGCCCAGGAATGCAACAAATTACCATCACAATTTAATTATGCATGCCACGGCACAGTCACAAGCACGTGCAGATGTAAAGAACGTCATGCCGAACGGATTAACAATGTGAGAGATTTGATGTGGTTTAGTTAAAAGGATTATTATTAGTTGTGCTGAACTGGAGGAGTACAAATAGAGGGTTTCGATATATTTGGAGTTTGAATAAATGAGATGAGAACTTACTGCACCAACAGAGGAAACTGATCTGAGGAATGCTGTTTTTTGCCTTTTGTTTTATTTAGTCTCTATATCAGATTTAAAAAGCACAACAGTTGTGACACTAATAGAGAAATGGTTGGAAGAAAATTCATTGTTTTTAATTAAACTTGTAGCTGTGCATTGCATCTAATTTTCATGTTTGTGTTGTATGTTTTAATATTTTACGTATTTATGGAATTTTTGTCAAGGCAGGTATTTGGACAGCACTGAGTCCAAAAGGATGTTCAGGCAGAGAAATGAAGTATACTGTGTCTTGTCATATTGTATTGTATTGCATCATATTACAATATAATACAATATACAATTTACAATACAGTATTGTACTGTTTTGTGTTAACTCACATTGTATTGTACAGTATTGTACCATATGTATTTCATCGTGTCAAATTGTAATGTATTGATCACATTTTACAATTTTGAAAACACATCTTATAATTTCATACTGGATGGCACTGAATGGACTTGTATCATATATCATGTGTTTAAAACTAAATATCTTTTACCATCCTGAAAATTTGTTGTATAAAGGTTTAGGATTTAAAAAAGAGTGGTGCATATTTAATTAAAATCAAGTTCAATTAATTTTAATCACATCTAAATAATCCAAAATGTCAGATACTGACAATTTAGACCCCAGACAAAGTTGGTTATTAGTTTAGTTTTAAAACATGTTTAAGTTTTACTCTTAAAATGATTTTGTTTCTGAATTGAAGATTGCTACTTTTAGGGCGGATTCACGTGTGACTCGTCGAAAAGACTGAGAAATTTGAGCTTCTTAAAATAAAAATAAAAACTTCGATAGACCAAAGGTTTTGCTAAATTGAGCCATATATTTGCTGCAACAACCAACAACATACATCAATTCCATTGCTGCATCTTTCTTTGTGTAATTAGTTTTCCCCTGTCGTATTTTAATACTTATGCAATTTTCTAATTTTCCATCAAACCAGTTTTTAGCATTTGTAGTGCTGTTTGAGAACATGATGTGTAAGCCTGAGCTGAACAGTACCGCATCCACACGGAATCACCCAGGCAAGGTTTTACAATATTTTTGAACCTCAAAACATCTTTAAAAAAAAAGGTTTAAGCATCAAACACAACAATCTCTTACCCCGATGATCTTAGTGAGGTTTTGGATACAAAATGTTAATTCATGCATAAGAATCAAACTTTTTATGGTTAAGTGTCTGTTTTTACATTGAACTTTGACCTTTTTAGTCTAAACCCACAGCACATTATGACGTATGACACATGTGTCATTTATTTTTAAGAAGTTTTCTGACAGAAAAGCTTAAGTATGGTGATTAGCTGTCACAAATCAAATTAATCCAGCGTTGGAGACGTGTGCTTTTCGCTGCATGCAGGACATCAACAAGCCCCTTGCAGCTCATCGGGTCTTCCATCCAACAGAAGAGGTTCTGTTAAAAGTGCTGCTTCCTTTGATGATGTTTTGAATCTTTAATCTTAATCAACCTCAAGCTGACAGCTGTCCGCTGCAATCAGCTCACTGCGACTGCTCCATCTTCTGTTTCGCCCGTGTAAATATTTCAAACGAAGACATACACTTTTTAGATGATCTGATCTCTACTGTACATCATCTGTCTGTGCTTTAAGTGCTTTTAGTCACAGAGGAGCACTTTATTTAAGAACACGGTCACTGCTTCCTCTGGAGACACTCATTACCTGCACAGAGTCGTACAAACACAAACACAGAAGTGTCATTGTGTACTGTACTCACTGACATCCTGGCATCATGTGTTTAGTGGAAGAGATACACAATAATCAAATGGATCCGATCTTATACTGTTGTTCTATACCCGCTTCTGGTCTCAGTCTTTCAATGTTGGTGTGTGTGTGAGCTCCAGGCAGACCAGATTTCAGGGCTAACTTCTTTATTTTTCTTTTATCTTCCATGATGAGTTCATGCAGGCCTCTTGTAAAACACTGCTGCCTTTCTTTCCCTTGGCACACATTATACATTTGCACTAGACTGTTAGCACAAACACACACAGGCTGCGCAAACATCCTGAAATCAATACAGTGAACCATCCAGCATGTTCCCTGGAGCTACAGTGGACTGCAAGTTCAGGTGGTAGTTATTTAAAAGTTTGGTCTCTTGATCAAGAAAAGATAACAGGATAACTCCTTGTTTGTTCTCGATTTCCTATTTAAATGTAGCTCATTTGGACTTTTTTCCCCCTCGCTTTTTATACCTATGTATATTGGCTCTAAACATTAAAACGTGATTACTGTATTTTCCGCCGTACACGTCGCACCGCCGTATAAGTTGCATCAGTCCAAGTATGTCTAATAAAGTGGAAAAATACATAAATACATCACTTCGCCCTATATGTCACATCTATTATGCGTCACCGCTGACAACCCGGAAATGTGTGCCGGTGTTGTGCCAAAAAATGTTTGGCTGCCAAATGGTGGCCAGAGGAGCGTGCACTGGAGGACTTTAACAAGAATTTAACAAGATTAACACTTAAAAACAATTATTTGTTTGCCCTAAATTATAGCAAAGGTGTGTCTCAGTTGAACTTTTACTTTAATAAATGCACTTTGACAAACAAATCAGCTGCATTTCAAAAGCCGATTTGCGGAAGCGGGAGCGCACAGAGGGATGCTGTGCATTTCTTCGAAATTTAACAAGATAACTCCCTAAAAACAATAATTTGTTTGTTCAACATTATAGCCAAGGTGTGTCTCAGTTGAACTTTTACTTAATAAATGCAATTCAGTAGTCAAATCAGCTGTATTTTGCCGGGGCGGTGCAGCGAAATGAAGCAGATTTGACGGTTGCTTCAGGCATGATCCCATAGCTGTACAAAGGTGGCTTACTGTGGCAAGACGATTGAGTCATTAATAGTCTCTTTTACCTATTACATGACATAACGTCATGCCATACTACCCGAGTGCCATCTAGTGGCTGAAAATGGTAGTGTTCAATATTTTCCATGTCAGAATGAATGAAAACAGTCATATCTCAGTCAAAACTTGGGTTATAACTATGGGCAAAAAACTAAAATAAGTCGTTTTGGCATATAAGTCGCAGGGTATGCAAATTAGGAAAAAAGTTATGACTTATACCCCAGAAAATACGGTATATGTAATTAAAGCATACTGTATTTACACAACTACAATGAAAAATTTCCTGTTACCTGAACTCATCATCTGTATGAGCCTGTGATCATAATTTTTCTTTTTCTTTAAAGCTCATATTGTTAATAAAATTGACTCTCACATTGTGGACCACGTCAGCAGCAAACTTCACCTCTGTTTTCCTCAGCATGCGCTCACTGAACATTATCCTGCCAGAACCTAAACAAACAAACAAACAAATTAAACATTAGGCTTCCTGGCCTACTGAAAGATAAATGTTGACCGACTTTCAAAGCTAACAATTATTAGTTATGCAATAGTCCATTAGCATTCATAGAATGGACCTAAACAGACCACAGTATAAATTATTGATTACATTTCTCTTAGTGACGGATGGTGTTGTTGTCATCACAGCTCAGTGGGTGGCACTTCAGATTATATCATCCATGCTATTGATTTTTTTTTATCTTTAATTTGTGGATTAACCTTTTAAAAATTACACCTAAATATTTTTCCAATGTGGAAGCTAGTATGAAATAATGCATTTACTTGTGTTAAGTATTTGTAATGTTCCTGTTTTCAGGTAACTTTAAAATAGATTTTTAGGATTAAAAATTAAAGACATAAAATATACATCACTTGGAAGTCAAATACAAGAAGGTTTTATTTTAGAAAAAATGAATAAATGTATGCATTATGACAAAATGTCTTTGTTCGAGAAAGGCTGCTGATCAGATCATATAGTTTAGCTATATTTAGCAGGATTTCTTCATGCTCTGCTGCTGCTGTCACTTTGTCACAAAGAAAATACGCAGACAAGGTCACGCAGGGCAAGAATGAACATCCAAAAGTTTATTACAAAAGAATCTTCCAAGCTTATTTTGGTAACAGAAATGAAACCGGAATGGAGGAAGAAGAAGGTTTTAAATTTGTTTTCAGCAAAAATCTCCATCCTGACATTCAAACGTCAGTGCAAATGATGGCAAATTACAGAGAAAAATCCATCAGTGAGATTAAACAGTGCGCTGTGAACGTGTTTGAGGCACGTTGTCATGCCAAGACGCCCATAGAAGTGTTTCCTGGTGTAAAGGTTAAACCCCACTCCCTAGAATTAGAAGGAAGGCGTGCATCGCCACCCCCTCCTAAAAAGGGAGAAAAAAGGCAGTATTTTCAGACTAACAAACCGCATCATGAAGGTGCACGCTGGGATAAAAAGGCTCCTCCTCCAGAGGACGAACGTGATTATCGTAAATGGGACCAGCGGAGGACGCAAAAAATTGGGAACCGAGAGGAACCCCAAAAAGACGTACCTAGCCGCCCCCCACCTCGGACGAAACGTCCAGAGGCGAAAAAATCACAAAAATCCCAGAAAAAAGGCCCTCCACCTCTGAACTCGGAAGAGACAGAAAAATTGCGTGAAATGTTAGAAGATTTGAAACACACTGACAAGGGAAGCCGACCAAAAGCACTATGCAGTGAGGTACTCACTACAGCATCTCTGGACGCGAATGACAACACTACAGATGTCGGTGAAACACACCAAGACGTTGCTGTTGTTGCCTCAAACAACCCCTCATCGGATGAAAGGGGGGTAATCACACACACAAACGATGACCAGTCATCGCAAGCTGAACACGCAGAAACAGCTACAGCTGTGCTGACGGTTCAGACAAACCAAGATTACACAGATAAATCTGAACGCGTGAAGAAGCGTCAGAAAAAACCCAAAAGGTTTCTGTGTAACTTTATCAGAAAGGGGGCCGCCAAAAAGGCGTACCTGTCAGTAACTCTCGAAGGGGTCCTCACACACGAAGCACTCTTGGACGGTGGGGCAGACATAACTATTATGTCAGCTAAACTGTTCGAGGAGCTGAGGACAGCCGCAGCCGAGAAAAACAGGATAATACCTCTATCTGATTGTGCTATAGAAATGCAGGGTCTCTCAGAAACGAAAACAACCCTGACAGCTATAGCAATGGTTCACATGCAGATTGGCAATATGACACTGTACCACCCGGTACACGTGACCCATGTTGACTCATTCCCATTTTTGGTTGGCCAGGATTTTATAAATCGCTTTAACGCGATTATAGATTACGGTGATCAAACAATGTGGACAACAGTGAGAAAACCACTGCCAATAGAAACGCCTCCGGAGTGTGACACAGACTGCCCAACAGCAGGTACCGCGGAAGGCACAAAGGACTCCTCAGCCGAGGACACGAGCCCGGTGAGTACTCCTCTAACACCATGTGAAACCAAAGAAACCCAAGAGGTCCAAACTCTGACTCAACAAGACAGCCTCCTCTGTGAGCTGGAACAGTCAGAGTCCACCAAACACTACCTACCACTGGTAGTTAAGGGTGTAGAGATCCAAGGGTCCCACACCAACGATGCTGTACTGTCTCTGTGGACAGATAAATCAGCAATTAACCGAGCTTTCTACGAAACCTTGGTTCACAAACACGTTGGTCTAGAACTAATTAAAAAAGCTTTCCGCTTTCCATTAGTTCCCAATAGTTCACAGGTAATGACCGCAGAAGGAGTCATTAACCTAAAACTGAACTGGAA
>NC_056506.1:39092642-39111445 GCF_014905685.2 Nematolebias whitei
CAATAACATTATAGACATATTTGACCTGGTCCATTACCATGCCATGACTGACCTGGTTATCTGCTGGATAAAATGTACAACTAACCAATTACATAATTTTAACAAGTATAAAGGTTGAAGAGAATACATTCCCCCCCCCCTACCCCCCCCCCCCCCCCCCCATTTCCATGCACAACAGGTCCATTTATGGAGGACGAAACAAACAAACAAAAAAGCCTCTGTTGATATCTCACTTTTAAGCATTTAAAGCCTAGGAACAGTATGGTGGAAAAATGTAGTGCCTTTATCCTACATTAGTCTATTTGCATGGGATTAGTTTTACCTATGGACCACATGTAATGAATAAATTACTCCCCAACGTCTGCTTTTTATGTGGCATATTCGCACGGGATAATCAAAGCCTGAGATTTAGCTGAAATTCACAGACATCTTCCGGATATGATGTTAGTGCGCTGTCTATTTTAGAGCTGTCAACCCGAAGCCCGACCCGAATTTGGACTGGGCCGGTCCACAATAATGTGCTGAATGTGTGGGGAGGGCTGGTCAGGCTTTGATGTGGTTTTATGAATCATACAGCACAAATAAAATTAATTAAGATTGCACAATATAAAATTGTGCTATCTACTTGTTGAGGAGGAGGCAGGTCCGACCGGCCGGTTTAAGAGGTAAAAAAAAAAGTCTCGTTGAGCTCAGATGGACAACCTGTCATTGGCCGTACGCGTCCGCTGACTCGATGGTTGAAATGGACTTGAGACCTGTCCAGGGTGTGCCCCACCTCTCGCACAGTGATGGCTGGACATGGGCACCAGCGACCCCCACTACCCGAAAAGGAAGAAGCGGGTAAATATAATGGATGGATAAATGGATTGATCAGCTGATCACCGGCTGTGCGCATTTCTGCACCTGCTGTCATCTGAAGTGAAGGAAGCAGCAGCATCTACAAAAGCTGAAGTGAGCAGCGCATTCATTTAAAATAGCTTGTTCTATATTTTTCCAAATAATTTTGCTTAGAAAACAAAAAACAAAAACTGCCTAATTACGTATTGGATCCCACTCATTTCTGTCCAGATCACAGAGATGCCTATTCACATTTGATTAGTATTATGACAGGACCTCAGAGTTCAGCAAAATATAGTAGGTAATTTGCAGGGGAAATTTTACTTTACAAATTACAGACATGGCCAATTGGCATGGGATTAACAACAGACAATCTCCATAATTGTTACAAATAGCATGTGGTCCCTTTGTAAAACTAATCCCATGCGAATAGGGCTTTAGACACTGTGACATTTTAACATTGTGATATATGATGAAACTGGTAACCGGCCCATGCCTACTTTTCATTCAACCTTTATTTATACAGGTTAACCCCATTGAGCCTCAGGGACTCATTTACAAGAGAGACCTGATTTTAACAAAGATTGGAAGAATGGATAACAAAGACAACAATAGACAATCATAAAGGATGCGTACAATATATATATATTTTTTTTAACAAGTGAAAATAAAATTATAATTAAAAAGGAAAAGTAGCAAAAAACAGCTAGGTTGTAAGGCAGTGTAGAAAACTAAAAACAAGAACATGTCTGCATTGTTTTTTTCCCATGAACTTAACAGATGTTTAAAGCCACTTAGAGAGGTCAAGGTCAAGAGCGTCGGATCTTTTTTCAAGATATTCCAGGAAACAGGAGCGGAGTAGGAGAAGGCCCTTTTGCCTAGTTCAGTTCTCACTGAGGGGACACTGCATGTAATAATGTCCTGAGAGCGCACGCTGTAGCTGCACTGACGCAGTGACATGTAGGAGGAGATGTATGAAGTATGATGTATGAAGGCAACACTAAGACACTGTAAAACATATTTTATACCTCCATTATGTTAGCAGCACTAAGGCATCCTGCAAGAACTTTCTTTTCTGCAGCTGCAATAAAACTTGATGAGTGCTTATGAGGGATTACTAAAGTTTATCACATTAAGGCTAATGTGTCATCCTTAATTAATGCTCAAAACACCTAAATGACATTAAACTGTCTTTCTGACATATAAAATATACAACAAATTTAAGTAAACAAGCAAAATGGCACTCAAGTGTTACGAAAATTGGTAACTGATAGGAAAAATGTCTTATTCACTTTATTTATTTTTTTGCTCACCGTATTGAATTATTTGTGTCTTCGTCATTCGCTTTTATTGTCAATTCCAAAACTGCAATCAGCATAAGCAGTTTTCTTGATATTTTTTCATCCAAATAAAAGTGTTAGGCAGATTAAAAAAAAATACGTAGAAACGTTGTGCTGGGACTTTTAGCTGAGCCTTTGCAAAACTTGTTAATGTTATCTCTGCCTCTCCGTAGAGAAGGTAATTATATTTAAAAGCTTGTAACATTTTCCCCTGCGCTGCCCTAACCTCTGTAGTACTTCAAAGTCTTTAAATTGCACGGCGTAAAGTCTGTAATATTGACTATTTTTAAGAAGGTCAGTGTTCATATAACACTTGAGTCAAGCATACAAATTTTAATGACATGACCAAGGGACAGAATTCGATGTGTAGATGGTTTGTTCGGAACAACTCCATAGCACTGGGTCTTTTGGGCTCTTTTCAGAGTGTGTGCTCTGAATGTGTGTGTACCCTCTGCTAAAGTTCTTTAAATTAAACAGTATAGAGTTTGCAGTATGTACTTTTTGAAGAAGATCTTGGAAAAAAGTGATTACCGGGAAGCAAAAATAGTTCAAGGGAGGACAGCATGCTAGCTGGCGTCGAGGCTGAAGACTTGATGATGAGGTGTGAAGTCTGCTTGGTCTGATCACACAGAAAATGACTGTCTCTGTCAGAAAGATGTTAGATCACACTTGGGAGTGAAGCTTGATGTGCATGAGGCTCTTCAGCACAGACGAGTCGGAGCAGGCCTGTGGACGTCAGAACCGGATCGGTTTTGGAGCAATAGAAGGTGCAGACTCCTGCAGACTCCCCGCAACACCTCTGTTCAGAAGCTCTAACGACCAGAAGGAGTAACAAGAATGAGAGAGGTCCTCTGAGATGTGGGGGGGGGCTTTCTGATGTTTTTTTTTTTTTTTTTTTGGTGTGGTTTTACAAGTTGATCTCATTCAGCAGCTCTTCCTGTTATTTTTGTTTTCTTTGAATTTCAGCTGTTTTTCCAGCTTATTGATCAGAGCGAGCTTAACATGAGGGAAGTGAACAAGTTGAGGGAAAAAGATGAAGTGCCAGGTCTAAAAGTTATTTACAGCATGATGAGCTGCATCTGTACGTCGTTTCTTTAAGAAACAGGACTTTAAAGATGCCTCACTCTTTGCTTGATAATCTACTTTATGCCAAGTTTTCATTTAATAGCTCTTTGGGAATCACCTTTCTGGTGTTATATAAATGCTATTGTATTGTACAAACAAACAAAAAAAAAAATCAACATTTGTCTTCTTAAAAGCAAAATATAAGTAAATTAGAAACGTCTCCAGACAAAGTACAGTGAATAATTTCCCCAAACTAAATCCGATCGATTGTGTGTAACAGTTGTGGGGATAATTGAGGCGGACTGTTGATCCACCCATCAACTATAACCGAGGCCTCATGTTTCATTTTGATCAAAGGGCAGCAAGAAGTTTATATTTGTGTTGCTTTTTTGTTTCTGTTAAACAAAAATATAATTTTCATGACTTTTCAAAAATTACTTTCTTGTTTTTTTTTTTGTTTTGTTTAATTTTTGCATTTTTGGTCTAAATACCTGTTTCCAGTGATTTTGTAGTTTTCTTTCTTTCTGCTCTAAATGACATACATGTACATGCACATTCACTCCACAAGCACAGTATTTTGAGCCCATACATTTAAAAACAACAGCGTCTTTTTGCTGTGTTCTGTCACGATGTAGTAGTTCTACATATGGCCAGGTCTGCATTGTTCTGCAGTGTGGGCAGGCAGCAGAAGCTTAAGTGGTGATTTGTCACCTCGTCCTACGTCTCGTTTTGTGCTCTATCTCCGTCTATTGACAGAGAGGTTGGCAGATTTAGCTTCACGCATAACTCAAACCTGACAAACGACATGTTGGAACTCATGTTATTTATTTGTGGCAATAATTTTTATTTACATACTGCATGAATCTTTTTCCATTGTGTAAGAAACACCTTATGGTAGCTTCTATATTTGATATATTCATTCCAAATAAAGGTGCTATGGAATAATAGAAGGAGGCACAAAATAGCTTGAAGAACATCTCAGCACTGCAAAATGCACTTAATACAAACTATTATGTAAAAGAAGCTCTTTGTTTGTCATGCTTTTACCATACCATACCATACCATTTTATTTATAGAGCACTTAAAACAGTGACACGGCCAACCAAAGTGCTGTACAGACAGAACAACAGGTAACACACAAAGCATTATACAAATATGCTTTTGAGAGAGGCTCTAACGTGGTCTGACAATAGGTCACTTGTTTTGTCGGTAAGATGCACATTTTGCATGTGCATATGGTGCCAACATTCATACTCACAGTATCCCATGTGTTGGAGCCATGTTGTTAGGGCAAACCTGAAAACATCTAACTAAAGTTAGTTGCAGCTTTAAAACAACCTGTTTTTAGAAGATAGAAATGCTGAAAATCACCTTTAAACAACAACTGTAATAATTTGCTGTTGCTTGCTTTAATTATAGCATTGCAGGTACTTACTAAATCCGGCAATTAAGTGGTAATACTTAGAAATCCAGTGCATTCAATCTTTATTAAAGGGGAAAAAAGAGCAATAAGCTGTAGATGAAAAGCCTTGGACACCTTAGTTTCAAAGCAAATGGTGGAACTTATCCAGCTCTAATTTTTCTGGATTGATGATGTTTGAATTTTATCTGGGAAGAGAATTTAGGGTCCAGACTTCTGGGTTTGGGACTTGTCCACAGCCAGGGCTGAACAGACTGGTTTGGAATGGATTCCTCTTTCCTGTGCCCTATGTTAGGCAGAGATAGCGGATAAGCCTGCAAGCGTTTGGACGGGAACTTGTCCATCTGTGTTCAGCACTGTTGAGCCACGACGCTTCATGTTGTCTGCTCTGTTGTTTTGTGTTTGGGTGCTTTGCTTTGCCCTGTGTTCTTCTACAACCCAGTGCGTGGAAAGTTCGTTCTCAGCTTCTGTTAGGTTTTGTTCAATTTATTCTTCTTTTATAATGAAGAATTTTAACTAAACGAAAGGTGGACAAAGACAAAGTGTTGATTTGACTTTATGATCCAGGCTTTAATCAATTATTTTTTTGGAGAAATTAATGTTTAGTTAAAAAAAAATTAAACTACAGTTGATTTCCACGAAGAGAGGTAAATTACACAGATGGTGCAGGAATTATATACTCCAATACAGTTTTTTTTTTTTTTTTGGCTTTATATTGTTTTCAGCTGCATTGTGGATTTACTCCTCAGAGTTGGGCCTAATACACAGCCAGGTTTTCAAACTGTCTGCTGCCAGCTTCTTTAGCAGGAAGTAGCCAGCTAGATGAAGGCTTAAAATGTAATTTAGCTACTTACAAATACAGTTGTTAAACTGACAGAAAGCTGTGATGGCTTCAGGGAGCAAACAATTAATTCGTGGAAGATTGAAAGCTGATTAATTGTGCTTCATTTTGTAACGGTATGGTAAACTAATGCATGCACTGAATTATTACACGGGCGTATTTGCAAAATGTATTTTTTTCTCAGCGAGTAAGAACATTTTAATTAATACTACGCTTCACTTTGCTGCTATTTTTCTTTTAATTCTGTCAAATCTAAATTGAGACCGACAGGGTCACTGTCAAAATACAGCCTCTTCATGTATTTAATTGGGGACCACCCTAGGGCTCTTTAAGATGATTAAAGTGATAACAGGTATACTCACAAAATTAAACACTCTTTTTTTCCTGCAATTATTTCTGTAAAATAATACTTTAATGTCACCACCCTTTGAATGAGACAATCTAAAAAAAAAGAAAAGTCTTGTTTAACACTTTGAGACAACAGGAGACAAGTTGATGTAAATCTGTGTTAAAAGCCACACAACATCTTTTTTAATTATATTAACATACATTGTTTCCTTTACCTAAACCTTCTGATATCTTGTATATCCAAGCCTTAAAAGCTTTTGAAATAAAACAACAGTCTTTATTGTTTATTAAATAGTTTGAAAACTGTTTTATGACAAATAAAACTTTTTTTTTTTTTACCCTTGGAGTCACAGATTCCTTCAACGTGGTTTCTATTTTTACAACTTCAATGCAAATATTGTTCAGGTACAGATTGGTGAAGTTTATTTTTAAAACTACAGTTGAACTTTGTTGTACAAGCAACGTTCATAGAAACCAGTTTTTTCTCCAGAAACACTTACTATTGCACCGTCTGTGCAATGGGAAAGATTTTAACGTTACGAAATACAAAACTAAAAGAGGTTACAGATCTAACTTCATTCTGTGCATTAAGACAGAACTCTGTTTAGAGCAAGTGGAAATTACTGTTCTCCAAATACATGTCAGAACAGCACCTTTATCCCAGAAGACCAGGGACCACAAACAGCTCATGAAATGAATTAAAGGTTTTACAGAAGGGCTGCTGCTATGGAAGATAAAGCAAAGGCTTTTTACCTTATTCCTTTTGTGAAGTGTGTTAATTACATAATATTTCCTTTTATGAGCTGTGTTAATTAAGGCTAACATTTTTTATAATTGCTCAATAGACACTAATCCACATGAAGGATTGTTGTACAGTTCACTGTTTACAGGTGCTGGCCATCAAATTAGAATATCATAAAAAAGTTTGTTTATTTCAGTAATTCCATTCAAAAACTAAAACTTGTTTATTATATTCATTCATTACACACAGACTGATATATTTCAAATGTTTATGTCTTTCAATGTTGATGATTATAACTGACAACTAATGAAAACCGCAAATTCAGTATCTCAGAAAATTAGAACATTACTTAAGACCAATTAAAAAAGGATTTTTAGAAATGTTGGCCAACTGAAAAGTATGAACATGAAAAGTATGAGCATGTACATCACTCAATACTTAGTTGGGGCTCCTTTTGCCTGGATTACTGCAGCAATGCGACGTGGCATGGAGTCGATCAGTCTGTGGCACTGCTCAGGTGTTGTGAGAGCCCAGGTTACTCTGATAGTGACCTTCAGCTCTTCTGAATTGTTGGATCTGATGTATCACATCTTCCTCTTCACAATACTCCATAGATTTTCTGTGGGGTTAAGGTCAGGCGAGTTTGCTGGCCAATTAAGAACAGGGATACCATGGTCCTTAAACCAGGTACTGGTAGCTTTGGCACTGTGTGCAGGTGCCAAGTCCTGTTGGAAAATGAAATTTGCATCTCCATGTAGTTGGTCAGCAGCAGGAAGCATGAAGTGCTCTAAAACTTCCTGGTATAGACGGCTGCGTGGACCAACACCAGCAGATGACTTGGCACCCCAAACTATCATTGATTGTGGAAACTTGACACTGGACCTCAAGCAACCTGGATTCTGTGCCTCTCCTCTCTTCCTCCAGACTCTGGGACCTTGATTTCCAAAGGAAATGTAAAATTTACTTTCATCAGAGAACATAACTTTGAACCACTCAGTCCAGTCCTTTTTGTCTTTAGCCCAGGAGAGACGTTCCTGATGCTATGTCTTGTTCAAGAGTGGCTTGACACAAGGAATGTGACAGCTGAAACCCATGTCTTGCATACATCTGTGCGTGGTGGTTCTTGAAGCATTGACTCCAGCTGCTGTCCACTCTTTGTGAATCTCCCCCACATTTTGGAATGAGTTTTGTTTCACCATCCTCTCCAGTGTGCAGTTATCCCTATTGCTTGTACACTTTTTTTCTACCACATCGTTTCTTTCCCTTCACCTCTCTTATTAATGTGCTTGGACACCGAGCTCTGTGAACAGCCAGCCTCTTTAGCAATGACCTTTTGTGTCTTGCCCTCTTTGTGCAAGGTGTCAATGGTCGTCTTTTGGACAACTGTCAAGTCAGCAGTCTTCCCCATGATTGTGTAGCCTACAGAACTAGACTGAGAGACCATTTAAAGGCCTTTGCAGGTGTTTTGAGTTAATTAACTGATTAGAGTGTGGCACCAGGTGTCTTCAATATTGAACCTTTTCACAATATTCTAATTTTATGAGATACTAAATTTGGGGTTTTCGTTAGTTGTTAGTTATAAACAAAACATTAAAAGAAATAAACGTGAAATATATCAGTCTGTGTGTAATGAATGAATATAATATACAAGTTTCACTTTTTGAATGGAATTACTGAAATAAATCAACTTTTTCACAATATTCTAATTTTATGACCAGCACCTGTATGAAAACTAGCTTTGACATCATTTAAAACTGACCTATGTCATGTTTATCTTTCATATTTTATTTATCATTGCAAATTGATTTAGTTAATCCTCATCAATTTTTTTTACAAGATAAAGTTTACTAAAAAACATTAACTATTGGCAAACTTTCGCTGTGAATATGGTAAATTTGCATATTGTCTTGGCAGCAATTTTATTTATTTTCTGTATGTCCTGCACTCATACATAATGCATGAGTATGGCCGAATTCACATAAAAAATGTTCTCCATCATCCATCCATCCATCCATCCATCCATCCATCCATCCAGCCATCCATCCATCCATCCATCCAGCCAGCCAGCCAGCCTGCCAGCCAGTGTCTGCCACGAAGCTTATCAAGTCTCCCAGCGCTCGCTGTATGCTAATGTGATGCTTGTGCTGACACAAACAGTCTGTGTTCCCTGTTTGCATGGCTTAGCAGACAAAGAGTGATGCCCCTTCACCAGCTCCTGCACATGTCTGGCATTTGTTTCCTTTAAACCTCCAGCTCTCGTTTCGTAGCTCGCATTCACATCTGCGCTTACGTTCCCAGCCCATATGCATGTTTCTCTGCTGATTGTTCACGAGCTGAAAAGAAAATGCAAACAAAGTTTTTTTATTTAATGCAGCAGCAGAAGTCTATGAAGCTGTAACAATCTACTAATTGTTTTGCCTCATGCTTTCCCGGACAGTGACCCCTGTTTGAAAAATTAAAGCCACCCTGTCGAAAATTCTGTTTGACAGGTCAGAAATATTTACATAGTGTTTTGTTGCAAAATTTTGCTTGTTCATGCTGAGCAGCGATTTGTGACAGGCTGCCATTTCAATATTGACCCCATAACACCTGCATCAGCAAAAAAAAAAATATGGCGATGCATCACGCTCTGATTTTCCTCTTGGCTCATATCGCTTTCATGAAGCTGGTTGATGTGTTATACAGCAACAAATTCATATTTTCTCCCATTACTCAGCTGATGAGTCCTCTGAGACACGTTACGAGCCACAGTGGCAGCAAAAAAATAAATAAAAAATTGAAAGCTAAAAATGAAATCTGTTTATAAGTTTTTCATATTCAGTAAGTAGAGAGCTGCTGCCTGCTCTGTGATTCATGTTTTTTTTAAATCTTATTTAGAAATATTCACAAAAATGTTGTAACCAATTAGAAAAAGTACAATTTAACTTTTTAATAACTTTGAAGAAAATCAAGTGAGCAAAATAAAAGAGATAAGGTTCCCAAAAAGGCAACAAATCTTGGACTCTGAGTCTGAAAGGCTGTTTCTGTGCCCATAAGAGAGGCCAGCCTTTGTGGTCGATGAGAGGACCAGCTGTACTGTAATCTCGACGTGCAGAGGGCAGAAAGATCAGATAACCACAAAATTTGCTCTCCTTCTCTGTTCCGTCCTCCTTTTGACTTTCGCTCACCCCTGGACTTCCCATCCTCCTCCTCACGTACCCCAGCCAGCAGCAGCAACAGTTGCACCATGATAATAAATATTCTAGACATCGCCTGCTAATATATTCACATAGATTCTTTTTTTTTGTCTGATAACGCTTTTGTCATTTTTTATTACTAAGAGAGTGTGAAGCAAAGATACGCTCTTTCTTATCAGCCTGAAAATGAAAGAAAGGATGCAGGAACGAAGACCAAAGTAAAACCTGCCATGAAAATATGTTTTGTCTGTTTATATCTAAAAGGGCTATTATAACACAATAAATACCTGGAGGCAAAATTATGTTTTTTATCCTCATTTACTTGAAGTTCTGAGATTCAAATAGAGGCATACTATTCAGAGAGGGTTTGTCTCTTGAACCTTTTGAAATTTCTTGTTTATTTTTTGCAACCAGTGTGGAAAATCTCAAAAAGGCTGCCGCCGCAGATCGCCCAGCTGATCTGTCAGAGCAGTCCAGTCCTCTCAGGAGGTAAACTTTTGAATGAGCACGAGCTAAACCAGCATTTAAAACAGCTGATGACACAAAGCTCTGCAAGGATGACAAGAATAAAAATAATAGCTGTTTTGACGTGAAAGCAAGACAATCAAATTTCTTAGAGCGCCCAAAATGTATTTGAACTTGTAAATGTGCATAAAGCTGTGTTAATCTAAGTGGCCTACTCCTGAGCTGATTACTGGGCAGAAGTTTTGGTACAATTAAACTGAAAACTAAATTCAGGTAAAGCTGTTTAGCATTCTTTCTGTTTCTTTTTTCTTTCCTCAAAGCGTAAAATGCTTTATTTCACATGATAATCTTTATTTTTTTCTGCAATACGCTAATTTAAAATACGGTAAATTACACAAACATTCAACATAATGTTTGGAAGGAAACCCCACTCAGATTTACCATTTAATTTGTTAAATTAATAAATCAGTTATTCATTTTGTTGTAATTTTATAAGCTGGACTGAAGGTATGTCACCAGTTGAAGCAGCCCGAGCAGTAAAACAGCAGATGGAGTACCATCCATAGTTGTTTTGTACGCCTCTTGTGCTTCCTTTGGCTTCATTTTTAAACACCTCACACATATTTTGAACAACTAACTTTGAGTCTTCTCAAAGTCTTTGTCTTTGAGACTAGGGCTGGGCCGTATCATATCGTTCACGATAATACTGGTAAAAAAAAAAAAAGCTTGCCCAGGAATTATATCATCATGATATGCTAATTTCATGACGTAATATGTCAGTGTTTCCCCTACTATAATACAAGTTGGGCACCCTGCCCTGTTAACAGAACCGAGCGTGCCGAACTATCGAACCAAACTGCGCACCCACCCATTCACCTGTCAGTACTGGCGTAACGCTAATTAGCTTGTCGCAATACCAGCTAGCTAAAAAGCTAAAAACAAACAACGCACAGCTCAGCTGTGTCTCCACCCAGTTCTAAACTGCAGGTACAGCGTGCACAACCCAGCTGTCTCTCTCTCCCCCCAACCCGTGCAGCTTGGCATTTTTCTCTCCCCCCACCCTGCTGTTATTTAGTTATTTTGGGAAACTTCACCTGCACTTTAGTTTTTGTGGTGGATTTTGTTTATCTATATTTTGTGCAGACTTTTTCAATCTAAATAACAGAAGGATAATTTTTATTTTTTATTTTTATACTTTGAGACTGAATACTTTACTAAATAAAGTAATTTCAGTAAAATTAACCCTTGTTTTTTTATTTTATATAATACTGCAAAGCAACATGTTAATTTTGTCAAATGAATACTGTAAATATGATTTCTGTTTTTTTGTTGTTGTTATATCACAAAATTTATCGTTATCGTCAGAATGCTCTGAATTATGACAATTATGATATTATATTTGCGCTATATCGCCCACCCCATTTGAGACACACCGGTCAGACTGGTTGAGCTGAGTCTGCTCACTTGCAGATTAGTTGGTTCATTCCTAATGTAAACAACAACATTCTGTAGTCATTTAACTCCTCTGGCTTCATGGAACAGGATTTCAAATTTGTCATTTGATTTCATTTTTACATTATATGGTCCATTTTTATTTCAATCCAGAATTTTTTACAGCAGAAGTTAGCTGTTTTTAGCTATGTAATCCCAACGAACTGTTCAATAGTTTCTCATCAAACTGTGAGGGAGTATTAGAAAAATATGTGAGATCTGAATTTCCAGGGGGTCCTTTCAGGACTTGGTGCACTTAAAACCGAGTATAAAGAGATAATTAAGCTTTTATTTATTATGATATGAAAAGCATAACTGCAAATGAATGCTTCAATACTTCATGTTTGCTGTTTGGTGTAAAAAAAAAAGGACAACATCAGACTTCATGTTGGTAGAAGTGATATTATCACTGCTTTACTTAAGTCTGTTTAAATCTGCATTTTGAAGCTAATGTGAATTGTGTGAATTGACCTGAGTTGTAATTTAGGTTTGTGTCATTTACATTTGCTAATGTAGAAGCTTGTTTTCAGAAGTAATTATTTTTGCTTTCATGTCAAATGGTTACAACATTACAGGGAACTGACTGACATAATTAACCTAGAAATTATTTTTTTCCTTGTTTCTTTTCTACTCTGTTCATTATTTTTTTCTCCATACCTTGTGTCTGTTGATATTCCTCCTCATTCATCCTTTTTTTGCTCTCTCTTTGCATCAGCAAACTTTTTCACTTTCTTCCATCTCCTCCAATTTTCTTATTTTCCACTTTTCACCCTTTTATCGTTCTCTTTCTTCCTCCCTTCAGCATTCTGCTCAGCTCTGTCTTCTTTCAGGTTCATCAGAGTGCTCTCCTGAAATCAGATCAGTTACTGTGTCTGTGGAGACGGATACAGTTCGGTTGCCAGGGGTTCCAGCTCGGCTGAAAAGCAAAACTTCAGTTACTTGAGCTCCTGTTTGAGCCACGAACAAAACCATAGCCTTTTGTGTTTGACTTCCCGTGTGTGGTCTGGAGAAACCTCCTGCCTGCTCTGTTTATTGGTTTGCATCCACGTAAACATAGATTTTATAGATTTGAGCTTTTTATCAGCATTAAAAAATCATTGCTTGCTTTGATCACTAAGGTTTTTCCATTCCTTAACAGTATTCTTGTAGTTAGATAAAACAATTATCTGACATACAGTATATTTAGTCCAAAATCAATACAAAGTAGACTTGTTTAGTCTTTTAAACATTGTAAGACTATCTCACAAACTCATGTTTTATTAACAATAGAGCATAGTAAACATGTCAGATGTTTAAACTAATGAATTGCAATGGATGCAGTATGGGGTTTAGCATTTTCTTGTTGAAATATGCAAGACCTTCCTTGAAAAATACTTCCTTTGGATAAGAAGTGTATGCTGTTCTATAACTTGTAAATACATTTTCTGCACTGATGGTGCCTTTCTACTTGTTTATATAATGCCAAAGGCATTAATACACCCCCATACCATGAGAGAGTCAGGCTTTTTGAACTGTGCACTGATAATAAGCTGGATGGTTCCTCTCTTTATAATGGTGGACTAGAGTTGCATCCGGGTCCAAAAAATCTGACCTGACCCAACCCCAGTCCGTAGCCATTATTTCTGAACCCCACCTGATCCGACGAATTAACAGTAATTACAGGTCCGACACCCCCCCCCCCCAACAATTTTAATTCAACTTTGACTGCTTATAGCTATAGTTATTAACAGTCGGCGGACGTGCGCGGCTGAGTAAAGGGGGCAGAAGATCAGAGCTGAGGGGGCGTTTGTCCTTTCATGGCCATCAAAGCACATTAAATGCTTCCCCTGCTTCTGCCTTGCTCTGACATGTCGGATATTTTGTGATCTCCCCTGTTTGGGTCATCAGCTGTGTGCGTCTGCTGAGTGCAGAAACTGAATGAACGTCCATTTGGGCCATGGATCACTGGCAGTAGTCCATCTGAAGCTTAACGGACCATTTTACCTCTTTCAAGGCTGGTCAGCGTGCAGTGAAATGGCCGCATGCGGCAGGTGATAGATAATATGGCAAGCCATGTTACCATATAATTGGATCGTCAGCCGTGCACGTCTGTTGACGCAATCTAAAGCCTGACACCGACCCGGCCCGCACATTAAGCACGTTATTATGGACTGGCCCGGTCCAAGTCCAGGTCGGGCGGGGCCGGGTTCGGGTTCGGGTTAGAAATGACAGCTCTACGATGGACCGGGTGTCCATGGTTTCCAAAAATACTTTTAAATTTTGATTTGTCTGACCACAGAACAGTTTTCCACTTTGCTTGATTCTTTTTGAATGAAGTGTGAACCAAAGAACATCTGTGTTTCTGGGTGTGAGTTGTGCATTTTTTTAGTTTAAACATTTGATATGATCACTATGTTCTGCTATGAATGAAGTATGGGTTTGTCCATTCATTCATCCATTATCTTTATTAACTTCTTCCTTTTTGAGTCAAGGGGGTCACTGGTGCCCATGTCCAGCTCTCACTGTGCATGAGGTGGGGGACGCCCTGGACAGGTTATGTTATGTTTGTTAGTTTGTCATATGCAGGTTAACACAAGGTCAACAATGCAATTAAACTTTCAGGATGAGAACAACCGATACGACTCGCTAAAAACAAACAAACAAACAAACTAAAACATGCAATAAGGGTACAAGATAAAGTAACAAAAAGTGAAAAATGTATATAACATTTACAATGTTCAAAATAAATATAGTAAACAACAACAACATGGTAGAATATAATGTTGCAAGTAGGATGAATTAGTACAAATCAGTATTTCACAGGTAGTAATATTACAGTAGCTTAAATACACATGATATTTATTGCACATGGCTAACATATACTAGAGGGATTGTGTGACAGGTTATTGCACAGTGAGTAACATTGAGAAGAACTGAATTATTATGTAGTGACATCATGATACAGACACATAATGCAGCAACAATAAACATATTAGGTGTCGCAAGTCCATCACAGGGACACATGAAGACAAACGAGACAAACAACCATTCACTCTCACACTCACACCAAGGGACAATTTAGTTACCAGTCAGTCTAACATGCATGTTTTTGGTCTGTGGGAAGAAACCGGAGTAAACCCACACATGCACAAAGAGAACATGCAAACTCCACCCAGAAAGGCTCCCGTCCAGAATTTGAACCGGTGACCTTCTCGCTGAGAGGCAACAGCTCTACTAACTGATCCACAGTGTCACCCAGATACTGGTTCATGAGACTTGCAAATAATTACGTTCTGTTTTTATTTACATTTTATAAAAGGTCCCATTGTTTTGACTGTAAAATCCTTTAGACATCATATTGATTCTTACAAGAGCTGGTTGAAAGGAATCCTCTGATCATTTCCTCTCCCATTTAACCTTCTTGAAACTTCGCCCCACATTTTCATGGATTCCTGCTTGTACTTGCTTTTCGTTCTTGCTCGTTCCTTTTGTAGAAAGTTGTCCTTTTCAGATTGCCACCCATGTTTTCATTATTGTATTTTGTTTTGTAGAATCAGTGACTGATGTTTGGGGAGCGACATACAAGCACAGAAGGTGAAAAGAGCTGATTTGTTATGATGTCTGTGATGTATCGTTATTGAACATTTTTTTCTCAGAGAATGCTTCCTTGTTCGTGCGTGTTGTTGTGGGCGTTTGGAATTGAATTGGCTGAAGTGTGTGTATTGTCAAAACTGTGAAGAGACGTGTTTCGTTGTCTGTTTTCATTCCTGCAGATGGATATCATCATCATCAGCTTGTAGCATCTTTAGACACAAACACACATTGAAGCTGTGATGGTTTTCTCTCTCTCTCTCTCCTTTCTCCTACTGTTATTGCTGCATTAACTATTGAGATGATGATGAAAATGAACAATCTCAGTCGGATCTTGTTGAGAAAACTACATGTAAAGCCTAACGACGATGATCATAATGTCACATTTTATTTTTGTGATTCTGATACGATCTTATGTCTGTTCAACTGTGGTATCGTTGATGTTTGTCTTTGATTCGGTTAAAGACATGGGAGTAAGTTACGTCTTCCGTTCCTCTGAAAATTGTCAGATACTGGAGTAAAAATAGGTGAAAAAACAGCCAATTGAAAATAAAATGTTGATAAGACCGTCAGAAATCCTGAAAATATTGGGCTATGTTCACACTACAGGTCTTAATGCTCAGTTCTGATGTTTTGCTTTGGTTCGATTTATTTGCGTAGTCTTTCATATTATCATAGAAATGTGACCATCAGACTCCAGTGTGAACTGCTTACAGTTCTGAGGCGACCCAGATGCTCAGAAGAAAACATGTTGTCACACAGAGCACACTGTGTTTCAAGAAGTAAATGTGGATGCTACGCATGTTAGCATATGTGATTCTGAAGTTGATGAGCAATCAGAACCGATTAAATAATTATCTGACATGCTTGTTAGAGCTAGTGTTTACATTTAATCTGGCTTCTTGATGGCTCCTCCAGTGCGGTGTTGTATTTTTGAAATGGAAGCGACGTACTGAAGAGAAAAACAAACTGAAATATTGATCCCATCACGTCCGTATCGATACGGTCCGGCACTAATGTTAATATCATAGGTCGCTCAGTCATTCAGGATATGGGAACTATAAAAACAAGACAAAGCAACTGCACTTCTGGTCTGTAGCTGAAGATGTGTTGAGTTCCAACATTAAAACTGCATGAGGTTGGTATTATTGTTAGTACTTGGATTGATCCACACGCCCACTTCACTGATGTAAATGTTGGATAAAATACGACATGACCGTTCAGACTGAGGTCGTCTTGCAAAACTTTGGAAATGTATTTGATTCAGTACCACATATGAAAAAGACCTGGTTTGGATATGAAAAAAATCAAATTTGGTGATCTCCTGAAGGAGGGAGCAGCTGAAAGAAAGAGCAGAATAAAAAAAGGATTTGGGACACATTTGCTTGCTGTGTGATTGTAGCCTTAAGCCCCCAGTATACCTCTGCATACGTCCGTACGCGGAGGTACGCGCGTACCTCCGCAGGGCATGTCTGTGCAAAGCTAAATTTTTACGACCGCATACGCGTACGCGGTATTGCACAATAAACTGCCCGGCGACGGACTGTTTTGTATGCATCACCAATGTATTAAATTCCCCTTCTTCATCCCTGATTTGGCCTTTTCTTTTGTTTTGTTTTTTGCCAAGAGGCAAGCAATCTCTTCCTCCTTGGTTGATGCCATGACTGAAATGGTGAGAAATGAAGGAATTTGTCACGAGAGAATTAAAATCAGGTCCAGCGTAGCTGTGGGAGGGTCTGGAGATTTCCTGTTGGGCTGGTCTGATGTGTGGGCTGCAGGACCAGCGTTCCCTGTTTTTTATTTTTTTTATTTTTAGAACTTTTTATTAACAATCTATAAACACAGAACACCACTGTGGCTGAGGCTGCCAGCTTTTTTTTTTTTTCTTTTTTCGACCTGTCAATCAATCCAGTAGGTGTGTCAGCAAATGACCAATCGACGACTTCAATTTGTCCTGAAGGTAAATGCCCCTTGTCTGCGGAGCTGCTCTGCAGCCGCTCAGGGTGGACGCTTGAGTATGAAGTCTCAACCCTCTGCGGACGTATGCGCGGACGTACGTACGCAGGAATATACTGGTGGCTTTAGAGACCTTGCATTCCTTGAAGGAATGCATATCTTCCATCCCTTTTATGCCAGAGTTTGTGACAAAGATCATCTTATGTTGAGAAATGACAGTTTTTGTTGCAATATTTTATGGTATGTTATGAATGACTCTCAGCTACTACATCATCAAATTTTAGCTAAATTTTTGTAAAGTCGTCTTTGTTTTGACTAATTTACAACTGATTACTTAGAAAGTTTCAATACTAATCAGTCGAATGGTTCATGAGGTATTTTGATATACAGTAGATACATACAGGAACACACACACAGACATGACACAAAGCATAATTATCACCTTTTGGTGGAGAGTAGCAAAGATTGCAAACATATCTGGTTTCTTAAAAGCAAAATACAAAGAAACAAGGAACAGTTCAAGACCTTTGCACAGTGCTGTAGGTCTGTGGAACAATATATGCAAATGCATTCAGTATCAATGCCGAGCCTTGTATTTGTGCATAGCAAATCTGCATAGATTGGTTAGAATGGGGTTAGTGTAGGGCACAGAGAGAGCCAATCACACCCAAACATCTAAACATAGTGCATACAGAGACTGCACAGCCTTTTGTTACTCTTTTCTTCCCTTCCAAGGCTTCACCTTGTAGTTCGTATGTTTCCACCGTTTGTAGTTTTTGTATTTTACTTGAGTTGTGCTATATTTCAGCCTTAATTCTGGATTTTATTTGTGGTTTTAGATGGTTTATCTCTTTAGGATTGTTGTAGGGTTGATGTCTGACCTCTTGCTGCCACACACACCTGGTCCCATTCACTAATCACTGTGCGTTGACTAACCAAGTTGATAATCAGCTTTGGAGTACCACTAGGCATAATTCTTGAGTGCTAAAGTTGAACTGCATTCTGTTTTTGACATTTCATAAAATAAAAAAAATCAGAAAAAGTGGCTGCAGTAGTTCGATGGTCAGTGTCAGCATGGTCTCATATTTACTCTTATTTAAAGATTACAAAAAATAATAACTTCACATTCATGTTTGTTTTATACAGAATACATAAAAATTAAGCTCCTAGCATTCCTTGAAGAATTGAATACCACCCATCTCCTTTCATGCCAGAGTTTTAAACTAAGATTATCTCATGTTGAGAGAAGACAGTTTTAGTCATTTTTGATCAAACCTTGAAAATAAACATATCACATGATATTGTGAGATGTTTCACTCAGGGTGTGTGTTGTGAATGACTCTCAGCTACAGCCACAGCAAAGTTTAGCTCAATATCTGTAAAAATGACTAAATTGTAGCCATTTTGTGTTTGTTCAGGTCAAGTGGCTGTGGCGACCACTTTGAGTTGAATTGACTCTAAAAGTCTTCTGATGCATGCTCAATAATCCAGGTAGAAAAATCTAAAAAAGTTAAATCTGGTCCTGGATTATTGAGCATGCATCAGGATATTT
>NC_056506.1:39111845-39113575 GCF_014905685.2 Nematolebias whitei
TAACAAGGTTGGGTCAGGTCCTCTGGACAAATTCAGTCTGGTCTGAATCCATCCAGAGGACCTGACCCAACCTTGTTAGATCCACTCTAATAGACGTACAGTATGTTTACACTTATTTTTCTTGGTTGTTGTTATGTTGTTTAAGTCATATGGTGCAAAAACATAGTCTTGCCCATATCTTGTAGCTGCAAGCCATTGAAACTAAACACTTTGCTCCTAAAGACATTTACATATTCAACATAATTAGTTGTCTTGAATATATCATAAGGCCCCCATCTTCCTTTTCCCTCAGCAAACAGCTCTTTAATACAAGGCTCAGGATTATTTGCTTAATCCTGAGATTTCTGAACTTCTGGACTTCTGGCTATTCAACAATCTGACCGAGATCTCTTGTCTCTTCACTCATTACAGCTGTTTGATCCAACGCAAACCTGCTCCTTGTCGTGTTCAGTCCTCCCACTCAAACACGAAATTTGAAGCTTCAATTTAAGAGATTTCTATGAGTCTCTTCATCCTTCTGTTTGTCTGCTGCTCTCCGTCCTCCTTCCAACGCAGCACGAACGCTTTGAATTCATTTCAGCGCCACTTTTATTTCCAGACATCGGGTCCACCTCGTTATACGTCTGACATCTGTGTGTATTCAGCATTTTCGTGCACTCACACAGCTGGATGCAGGCGGACGGCCTTTAATGGTGACGGACAGACGAAAGAAATTCCTGGAAGAAGCAAAGGAGATTAAAGAAGAGGAAGATCAAGAGAGACGTGAACAGAGGGGCACTGAGACTCTGATGGATTTAAGTGTGCGTGTGTGTTTGTGTGTGATTGTTTCACTGCTGCCACTTGAAAATGCACAGAAGGCCGGCCTTCACAAACATCAGCTGTCAGCTTCTGTTTAATTAGAAATGAATGCAGAAACTTATCAGGAGCTTCCTGATGAGTTTATGTTGTTTGTTTTTTTCTTTGCATGTTTAGTCATACATTTTACAAGTTCAACCAAGTTTCTTTATTGGTTGTAGCTTCATTTAACTTACAAATAATCTTGTTTACCCGTTATTTATCCATCTATTGAATTCACAGATCTTTTTCAAGAGTGGGCCTGGACTTGAGGGCTTCCTAAACATCTTGCTTGTTTTTTGATTGTAAGAGGAAACCGGAGTACTAAACTCACATAAACATGAGGAGAACATGCAAACTCCACACAGAAAGATCCCAGGCACGACCCGAGGCTTGACCTTGTTGCTGTGAGGGCTACAGGGCTAACCACTGAACTGTTGCGCTGTCCATCTTATGAGCAAGCGTGACACAAAGGATTTTCAAATGTGGTCTTAAAACTGTTTACCTAATTAAGTCACAGTTTGACCACATTTAAAAATAAATAAAAATGTATACATCTATTCAGATACATTTTGTGCATCTCCATCAGATCATTCAAATGAGTTTGGGTCAGCTTAAGGGAATATATCTGAATATATCTTTAAATTCTATAATTTACCGTTTTGCACAAAAATGATGACATGATTTTCTTCACCTGTATAAAGGCGTCATACTAAGAATAACAGCAAGCTCATTTCTTCAGTTAAAAATTGTTCAAACGAAATAGAAAAGTTTAAAACTCAACTAAACCTGCCGTATTTTTCAGACTATAAGGTGCACTGGATTATAAGGCGCATTAAGCGAAACATGTATATATATATATATATATATATATATATATATATATATATATATAT
>NC_056506.1:39113585-39122328 GCF_014905685.2 Nematolebias whitei
ATATATATATATATATATATATATATATATATATATATATATATATAGTGAGTAGCAGCCGATTATCCAATCACAGAATAAATCAGCTCATCATAAGATGATGTGATAATCAGCCTGACTGAATGTAGGCCCCGCTGGGCTTCTTTGTTGCACCTAATGAATAACTGTGCTCTATCAAGGATAGCTGAATGTGCCCAAGTTTGAAAGTAATCAAACAGCATACATTAATTTTTTTTAATCTCTCGGTACAGGGCTGGTAATTAATCCATTCTTCCATGTTATTTCATTGGTTATTTCATTGCCTCATGATGAGTGTCTGCATGGTAATCCTCTGGCAGAGCGCTCCATGCACCGTTTTACGTCTGTCCCGTTGACCACGCCAAAACATGCTGAGCTCTCTCAGCATCGAGGCCTTGGAGTATTCATGTGTTTGGCTTCGGCTGCCAGAGGAGACAATTTCTCTGAGAATCATCTTAGTGTGTGTGCGATGTCATTGTGCAGCTCATAATATGTGCCAACCAGAACATAAGTTTGGCAGATGTACGGTAGCTGAGAGACCTGTAGCTGCACTGCCAAAAACACTCCCTCACTTAGTCACAGTTTTACATGCACGAGTGCAACGTCCTGGCACGTTAGTGACTATTATTCTGTCGGTCATTCAGATTTGATATCAAGTTATAGAATTAAAAAAAAACCTCCATGTGGATCCGGCTTAAACCCTATCAAGGGAAATACACACATTAACTCTGTGTTGTTGATCTGTTTTCTAAATTACTTGGAATAGTTTAATTCCATGTTGGTAGGATGGTTTTGATTTGCATAATTGGAATTTTATGAGGCAATTTAACACTTGTTCATTTAATTAAGGCAAAACTGGGGTTGTTTAACTGAGAAAATGGGATTTTTAAACTAGATTGTTGTTGCTTGTGTATGTTTTATCTTAGCAAGGCATTCCAACTTTTGGACTTATCACATTTATTTCTGAAAAAAATAAAAACGTCAGTTAAAGAGTTTTCCAAGATCCGGGCTTTAGTATTTTATCGTCTGTGTTAGAGTCTGACCAGATATAAAGACAGAAATCAGAATCAGCATCAGTTACGTTTATATCTACGTTGGATATTACTTTGAGAGTGACTTCTTGGTGACTTACAGCCCTGATGAATAGGCTTGTCACGATAACAAATTTTGCTGGGCGATTAATTCTCAGAAATTATTGCGATAAACGATAATATTGTTTGAAATTTGACAATAATTAGCAATTATTAGATTTAAGAAGAAATGTTGGTTAAATTTTGTAGTAGTACCTTTTTTTGACCACTGGATGACAGGATAAGATTGAACCGAAGGATGGATTGTGAGGGAGCAGCAAAGTGTCTCTTTAAGAAAAATGGGAGGGAGGCCCCATGACGTGACATGGGCTGTCTCTCGTTCCTGTTTTTCGGTTTTCAAAATGGCGGACGCTCTGTATGGTTTGAGCTCTTTAGCATAGCATTTTTCACTCAAAGCTTTTAATAAAAAAAATCAGCAAACAAGTTCTCAGCTTCTTTTTGCAGAGAAAAACAACTTTTTAGACGAAGGCACGGGTTTCAACCGTGAATTTTGGAGCTTAGACAAGACAGGTTTTTTTCCAGAGGTCGGCCTGTTTGCTTAGCTCGTAGCTTAGCTTCTCAGCTTAGCTGCTTTAACAATCCAAAAATGCGATTTTGGACGGTTAAAATGGATTTTAAAGGTAAAATAGAAATGGAGGGGTCAGTGAAGAGCACGGAGTTGAGTCTTTTGTCATCCAGTGTCTTCAGTAGAAATAGAGAGACATGAAGAAATGATAAAGTCGATGAATGAAAATGAGGTCGATGATTTTCATTCATCATGCGATTAATGGATTTATTGTTTATTGTGACAGGCCTACTGATGAATACCTCAGGTATTATGGGAAAAACATTTGTTTCTTTTTGGTAGCTGGACATATTTAATTACAGCAGGGCTCACAGACAATGAGTATAATCAAATATAAAATCAGATACAACGGACGGCAGAAAAGCAGAAAAGCAAATTAACGGTGCTGAAAACAGGAAAGTTTATGTGAACCTGCTTAGTGCTTGACTTGGAAAATACCTGTATGTTTTTATACGAAGAGTGTGAAACAAGTGAACTACAACAAATTATAATTGTTTAGATAAAACTTAATAAGTCTTCAAAATGAGCTGGAAGTAAAAAAAAAATATGTCAATGGCAATTTGATTCATAGAGCACATTTAAATCTACTGAGGTTGACCATAAGACTTTACAGTTAAACAACATAATACAACAAAATAAAAACTGGAATAAAAGAAGAATAAAATATTCTGGAAGGTAAGAAGAGGAAGGAAGAATGATGACAATTTCATCTCACTTTATTTACTACAGGTTAAATCTCTGGTTATAAGGCACCAGATTAGTTTATTTATTCATCCTTGTGGTTTACCAAATCTCTGCAGAGTTCATTTAGGGAATGTTCACAGGCTTCTCTTATTGCTTCTGTATATAAGTTCTATTTAAATCATATTCTCTTAAATCACCAGCTAAAGTATAAAGTTTAGTCTTAAGCAATGGTTTAAACGTCTCTATACTCTCAGCTGTGCATACATTGACAGATAAACTGTTCCAAAAGTTTGAAGCAGCTACTGCAAAATTCTGATCAGCCTTTTTTTTTTTTTTTTTTTTTGAAGCTTGGGGCGTCGGAGAAACTAGCTGGTGGATCCTGATTTGTGCAGATCTTGTTTCTGATCATAATAATGTGTATTTGATAGAAAGGTCAATAGTGTTGTAACAGCTACAGGAGTTACGCAGAGTCGTAACAGAGCTGTATGAACTCACTGATGCGTTGCCATGGTGTTTGGCTCAGGACCTCACTGTGTTCATTCCTGCCCTTCACTTCTCTGTGTTTCCTCGCCTCTTTCATTATCTATCCATCAGTTTTTTATGTCTACTTTCGTTGTCGAAGTGCCATCCTACAATAACCAACACTGTATCACGTGCACTTCAAGCTCCTTCTCTCCTTTTAAGTTTTCTTTTCTGGTTTCTTTCTCTTTCACACATCCTGCCAGAACATGTACGCTCCATCTGTTTCATGCGACCAGCCTCTTCCGGCACTGAGCGAAAGCACAAACGAACATGCTGCGCTTGTGGATTTTTGCCATTAAGTGCTTTTTGACTCGCCTGTTTGCGTAATGATCTGTAACACCGGCGCTGACTTGTAGCGCTCCGATAAATGCTGATAAGAGTATTGTTTCTCAGCAGCGTAAGAAACAACACGATCAAATAATTTTCTGGAATCAGTGCTCTTATCTCCTCGTGCTGTAATTACTTTGATTGGCCTGCTTAAAATTCACGCTCATTAATGAAGGCTCTTGTTACGGCTTGTTTATGTGTTGTTTGTCTTGTGTCTCGCCAGAAAACATTTCCCGGGGATCAGAGATTGTTGCTCGTCTAATTTACAGCTGCAAAGAAAACCAACAGAATGGTGTCTGGGGTGGAAATTCAGTCTTTTGAACTAGTTGAATTCAATTACAGATTATTTTTAATAACAGCCAGAATAGGATTTTAGGTTATTTTCCTTTTGATATTAATTTTACATATTCTTATAGTATACAGAATGTGTACAATTTGCAGTGACATGCAGTGGGGACAGTTCACTTTTATTGTTTACATGACAGAAAAGTGTCAATGTGTCATTTCAACAGACCAGTGGAATCTACAGAAGGGCAAACACACTGAGATTTGGTTTTCATTTCTGCACGTTTAATTAGAACATTTTCAATTAGAAGAGAGGGAGGCTGCAGTCAGGAGATAGCTGTGTTTTTCTGTCTTAGCTTGTGTCCTGCATATAAGCACAATGTATTCACTCCAAAACTCTGGCGTTTCTAATTACGCAGATAATTCTATACGAAAATAATTTCTGCTATAGTATTTTTATTACTTTATTTTAAATTATCTTTTATGTGTGCCAACATGCAGCAGACACTGACAGTTCGCATCAGTGTTTTTCAAAATGGGGGCCACAGCCCCCTGGGGGGGGGGGGGGGGGGGCACCAGTGGGCGCTAGGTGGGCCTTAGAATGCTGGAGAAAAGATTAAAAATGCAAATATATATATATATATATTTAATTTAAATGTTTAAATTACTGTAATAAAATAGAATCTATTTTTCAATATTTATTTTAAAATATATTTTATAACAATATATTGAAATCTAAAAAAGTTAAATCTGGTCCTCTGGACATTCAAAAACGAAACAAAACATTTCTACATTTTTTTGTTGTTTTGTTGGTTTTTTTTAATGTCCAGAGGACCAGATTTAACTTTTTTAGATTTTTCTACCTGGATTGTTGAGCATGCATCTGGATAATATATTATATTTTTCACCATGCTCATCTTTCTGATTGGCTGCCAGTCAAATGTATCAAGCTGCTTTACTCTTCAAGCTAGCATAGCAAGGACAAAATGGAGAAGTTTCTAAAAAGACAGAAGGACCCGACCAGCAGCCTGCTGTGGTGGAAACTGCTGCAAAAAACAAAAAAATAAACAAAAAAAAAACCTCATAGCCAGCTAAAATTCGAAGGTATGAGGAAGCAAACATTAAGTATGGCTTTACAGTCGTACAGAAAAATGCCCATGATTGCCTGAAATGTGTCCTCTGTCTGGAGACCCTCGCAAACAAGTGTTTAAAGTATTTGAAACTTCAGTGCCACTTGAGTGGGAATATAATACAATCTTTAAACATGTTAGTTAATAACATTTTTATGCTAAGCAGCTGTAATAATTAATTGAATATAGTGAATAAAAGTTAAAACATTCTAAAAGTTGATGTTTCTTTACATATTTTGTTGCATTGTTTATGGGTTTGCGAGAGGGGCCTCGGCCAGAAGCTAATGCTGCATGGGGGGCCGTGGCATGGAAACGTTTGGGAACCCCTGGTCTAAGCAACCGAAATGTCACCCAACAACTTACAAAAACAAAGGATAAAACCCGTTTTAAAATATTTACAGTTTGAGCACACCTTTGATGACGTTTGGGAATACTACTTCATATTTGACTGGTAGAGGAGTAAACCAGTTTTGAAAGTATAATTGAGGATTAGATCAAGTTAAATCAAAGCATAAGCACGGGACAGAAGAAGACAGTGATGGACTCACAGGCTCCCTCTTTAGTGAGGCGGAGGTACTGCCTGCTTCGCCTCAAGTTTTTTCCTTGTAGTATTATGTCAAATCAACAAGATTAAATATGTAATAAACATATGTGAAATAGGTAAACTCTTCTATAGAAAATAGGAACATGTATACTATACAGTAGTCCCTCACTACTTCGCAGTTCTTTTATTGTGGATTTGTTCTATCGCGGTTTTTCAAAATAAAATTGGACATGACACACAAATTGGCTGATTGATGGATGAGCCGCACGATCGGCATGGAATTTTTATTTAAAATAAATTATTTAAAATTATTTAGCACCTGCTGCATATTTGTGCAGCCCAGAGCAGGAGAAAAAGCTTCCTGCTGCAGCTGATCAGCTGATCAGATGTTCAGCCAGAGTGGAGAAGTGGGCGTGGCCAAGAACGCTTTCAGGTGGCAAAAGGCAGAGGAGGAAGGGAGCTGAAATCATGACATTCTGTGCTCGTTTAGAGCGTTTAGAAACATTGTTTAGAATATTGCAAGAGTGTGAGAAGGGTTTAAAATGCCTTAAATCTGTATAAATACTAAAATAAACTACTACCTACTACTTATACTACTATTCCTACTTGGTGGTTTTTCACTTATCGCGGGTCTTCAGGGTATGGATCCGCTGCGATAAATGAGGGACTGCTGTAGTGCAATATAAGTGTGTACAAACATTATTTAGGTGACACCGAAGAGAATTCAAGAAAGACACCATACCAATTTATTTATAGAGCACTTAAAACAGCAACAAAGCCAACCATATTGCTCTACAATAGAAACAAACAAGCACAGTGGACAGGAAAACGTAAAATAAAAATATATATACAGATAGCAGTGGATAATAACTAAGTGGCCAACACTGTAGACTACAGACAGGATCAAATCAAATCACACCTTGTCAAAGGCAAGGGAATAAAAGTGGGTTTTCAGGCGAGACTTAAAGACTGTGAGTGTGGGAGCCTGTCTGACACACAGTGGCAACTCATTCCACAGTCTTGGACCTGCAACAGAGAAAGCCCTGTCACCTCTGAGCTTGCGACGGGTTTCTGGAACTGAAAGGAGCCTCTGGTCTGCTGACCTCAGAGAACACGGTGGGACATATGGCTGAAGAAGATCAGTGAGATAGGATGGGGCAGAACTGTTCAGTGATTTAAAAACATACTTGAGTATTTTGAACTGGATTCGAAGGTGAATGGGTAGCCAGTGCAGGGAGGCCTAAACTGGAGAAATGTGCTCTCTATGGCCTGTACCAGTTAAAAATCGGGCTGAAGCATTTTGGACCAGTTGTAGACGTGCCATGGAGGATTGATTGGTTCCAAACAGAAGCGCATTGCAATAATCGAGCCTGGATGTTATGAATGCGTGGATCACTGTCTCAAGATTCTTTTTGGACAATATGGGCTTCAGCTCAGACAGCCGCCTCAGCCAAAAAAAACAGGATTTAACAATCATCTTTACATGACTGTTACATTTTAAGGAAGGTCCATTATCACTCCCAAATTGGTGACTCTTTGTTTCTCTCGAGATTCACGTCCAGGTAAGCTTGCTCGAGCCGTTTGAACAGGAAGTAGGCAAATTTTTCAGTTTTGGTGATAAAAGTAATGAAATTATAACATTTGTCAGAAATTACATTTATAACACAACCTACATTTTAAATCACCAAGAATATTTGTTTCATTTTACAAACTGTTTTATCTTTTTATTTATAATACCTTTTCTGATAGCACATTAGTGAATCTATTGTACAATAATGCAAGTAAAATGTTTGACGTCATACTGTAGGTTATTGTTTATGGTCCCTATAAAACTTAAGCGCACACAGTTAAACAGGCAGACCTTTTTCAACAACAGACCTGTTTCACATGATTTTAAAAACAGAAATATGCCCGTTTCCTTGCCTGTATTTTTATTTTTTATTTTTGTCTTAATATTACAGCACAACAATGAAGCTTTAATCTGAGGATGTTGCAGTCATCTCTCCAACCAAACGTGAATAAACTGCTGTTTAACTTATTTATCTTGTTCACGCTCTTTTTATGTGTATAACGGCATCCCTTTGAACAGATACATTTTTTTTTCATGTCAAGGAGATTCTTAGATGGCAGTAATCCCCTGAGGCAGTGAACATAACACAGGAATTGAAAATAGCCTTTGTGATGAACAATTTTCTCAATCTGCCATAATAACTAGGAAGAGAACAATAAGAACTTTTTTTTTTTTTAAATCAAAGAACTTGAAGTTTATTTCTTCTTCTCTTCCACTTTCCAGTATATTTTGAATCCCCTCAAACACAGCACTTTTCCTCTTTTTCATCCAGCTGGGAAGAATAGCAATTATGGGCCAGAGTTTGCAGAAGCACTTGTAAATGATTGAAAAAGAAGAGGCTGCCAGAGTGGACAGCCTAATAAAATTCAGAGAACTGAAAGTCTCTATTGTTAGTTTGTGTCAGTGGGAGCAAGAGGAGGAACACTTTCTCACTCCTTTTTTATCCTTTCCCCTCTCATTTCCCTACTTGTATCTCTCCTTTTACAAACTTTCTTGAACTTGTATTTTCCACTCTTTCCAAGAAGCTAAATTCGATTATAAACTCTCAAAATTCTGACCTTGGCACGTTGCTAAAGTACACAACGTCTCAAAAACTCAGTAGAGCAGAGCTGCTGATTAACAACCAGCCTGTCATGTGGTTTAGCTCGGTCAGATGGCCTAAACAGAGACTCTTTGAGGACATCACAAGTCATAGTGTTGTTAGCATGAACTCAGCTTTTAACGACATGAATAAGCTTTCTGACAGGCTACTCAATGCATTCATATTTTTATTTTTATTTGCTAGAGCTCTCCTTCCATGCATGCAGATGTATTAGTAGAAATAATTTATGTGAAATGGTGATTGCACACAGACCCACCTGATTTTTTTTCTTCTTCCTAATAGGATTAAAGAAGAATCTGCATCCTAAATTTAGTCGACCAATGAACACCAAAATGAGTGTTCCTGTTGGCATGATGATCCATTCAATTAACATGCACTCCACCTGTCACACGCTTAAGCCTTTTACTCCTGCTACAATTAATAAACATTGCCACAAAGCCTGCAAACGTAGAATTTCAAATCAGCCCCTACCTTAAATGGACTTAACCCAATCTGAGGAGTATTTTGGATCTTTATGGGTCCCAGCAGCATAGATCTGTTAGATGCAGATGTTTTTTTTGCAGC
This sequence comes from Nematolebias whitei, assembly GCF_014905685.2. Lineage (NCBI taxonomy): Eukaryota > Metazoa > Chordata > Actinopteri > Cyprinodontiformes > Rivulidae > Nematolebias > Nematolebias whitei. Next base: position 39,121,988 of record NC_056506.1, read on the forward strand.
TCAGGAACAAATGACAGATACACAAAGAGAGGGAGAGGAGTGAGAGTGGTGTGTGTAATAATGTATCGATTGTTACCCTTTGATATGAGTTATGTGTCGAGAAGAGTAGAACAGATCAACAACTTGAGACAGGAGGAAGGAAACAGACGAGAGGGGAAGAACAGTCTGAATGGAATGAATGTCAGATCACACAGAGATGCAACAAAATACAGGAGTGTTTCCATTTTTACCAGTCTTTATTGTTTTGTGTCTTTAGCATGTTTGAGACTTGTTAAATCAAAGCCTTCAACAGCCCTACTACCTATATATATATATATATATATATATATATATATATATAT
>NC_056506.1:39122428-39130114 GCF_014905685.2 Nematolebias whitei
TATATATATATATATATATATATATATATATATATATATATATGGGGGAGGGGGGTTGTTGTAGCTGCCTCAGGTGTGCTCATCACACTATATTGTGTCAGTACATTCATTCAACCTTTATTTATACAGGTAAATCCCATTGAGCCTCGAGGACTCATTTACAAGAGAGACCTGATTTCAACAAAGAAGGATGACAACAATGGACAACAGCGACAACAATAAACGGCTATAAAAAGTCATACAATTATTATTTTATTTTTTTCAACAAATAGGATAGCTAAAAAAAAGAAAAGTAACAAAAAACCAGCTAGATTCTAAGGTGAATGTAGAAAACTAAAAACAGGAACATGTCTGCATTGGTCCCTGCCAGGAGTCCAACAGATTCTTAAAGCCACTTAGAGAGGTCAAGGTCGAGAGCTTCAGATCTTTTTGTAAGATATTCCAGAAAACAGGAGCGGAGTAGCAGAAGGCCCTTTTGCCTAGTTCAGTCCTCGCTGAGGGAATACTGCAGGTAATAATGTCCTGAGAGCGCACGCCGTAGCTGCACTCACGCAGAGACATGTAGGAGGAGATGTATGAAGGCAGCAGACCAAGAAGTGATTTAAGGATGAAAATGTACCAGTGAGAGAGTCTGCGTGAAGTTATTGATGTCCAGTTAACCAGTGAATACAGGGTGCAGTGGTGGGTACGATAATCACAGCCAGTTATGAATCTTAGTGCACCATGATAGACAGCATCCAACATCTGCAGGGTTCTTGTAGGAGCGTTCATGTAAATAATGTCACCGTAATCAATGGAGGGAAGGAAAGTCACAGGTACAAAGTGTTTCCTAGCATTCAGAGTTAGACAGGATCTGTTTCTGAAAAAGAAACCCAGTTTAACTTTCAGTTTCTTTACCAAGTTTTCCACGTGGAGCTTAAAAGAGAAATGTGAATCGACCAAGATACCCAAATATTTGTAGGAATCAACAAACTCAATGGGGACACCATTTGAGGATGATATCAGATGAAGAACTGCTGGGTCCAACTTCCTATTTGAAAAAAGCATCCTTTGGTTTTGTCGGCATTTAGAACAAGTTTGAGGTGGAACAAATCAGTCTGGATGATGCTGAATGCAGGTTGCAAAAGCTGGAAAGCCTTATCAACTAACCTAGTACAACTAAACTCATAGGGCTGAGATTTAGCTCATTATCATTGTGAGAGTGAGTGCATTCAGAGTGTGTTTGCTTGTGTGTGTGTGTGGGGGGGGTGGGGGTGGGGGTGGGGGGTAATTATTGTGAGTATTTGCAAACAAAGCAGTCATGTATCCCCCAGTGCAGTGGGTGTCCTAGATAAAGCGATAAAGCAGCATGATTTCATAATGTATTTTTGCAATGTCACCACTATGCAGCACATTGTGTGTGTGTTAAATATTTGAACTGCAATTGATATACTTTTTAAATTTATTTTGTTTATTTCCTTCCTCCGTTAACATTAGAGTAACCCTTCACTTTCATTGTATTCATCTACACACTCAAGAATGTAAAAGTGCTTTTGTGTCAGTTTATGTTTTTGCGTTATCAGAGAAACTGTTATTTTTAGGGATGCACAATTTTGGATGTTTGGCTGATATCAGATATGCCAATATGCCAAAATTCCGAGATGATCAAACTTGTTTGGCCCATAACCAATACCAATATTTTTTCCGAGACCTACTTACAGAGACTACACAGCTTTCTCTGCTGTGGAATTGAAATACTACATTATTCTGCATGATCTTTGTCAATTTGGCCTTTTACCAAATGCAGATGCCAAAAAGGGGGCTGAAAATGATGTAACACTTCAACTTGGATTATGTTTATTGTCAAATTTATTCATGACATTTACTCTCTCTAACACAATGACAACACTTGAACAGTGAAAATTTGTAAATTTTCACAAATCTAAACTCAATGACGCCCGTGACATCATAACGTTGTGCTGGCGCTGCAGACATCCTTGTCAATGGGTTGTCATACAAAAACAGCACATTTCATATATATAATATATATATATATATATATATGAACAGTGCCTTCTGTATTGGTGAGTTTGATGGAATGGCCGATGTCCGATATTTAACTTTATCGCTAAAATCGTCCGATACTGATGTCATGCCGATAATATCCTGCATCCCTAGTGCAGCAGTGTGTTGCTTGACTTATCTGTTTTTAGGCTTAACTTTCAGAAGTTGACTAAAGGAATAGGTTGGCTGTGGGGTGTGTGACAAATTTCAGTGTCCTCAGTCGTCCTTAATGTGATGTGAACCACTGCAGAAATCAGAGAGATTTTTTTTCGCAAATCAGGTACATTTATAAATAAGTTGTGCATACTGTATGTAGGCCTGCATAGTTATTTTTTTTTTTTAATGTTTAAAGGTGTATTTTCCTTGATGACATTAGTTTCTTTAGAGACACAAGCTTTATTGGTGAAATTCCACCTTCACATGTATAATTTAAAGTTTTAAATGATTGAGATCTCCTTGTGTTTTAGTCTTTCAATGTTAAATTATTCCCAGTGAGTGTGCTAGATGGCTTTTGGTCTGATAAGAATGAAAAAACTCGATGAAATAATGGATGACATTTGGAGGTCTCACAGTCTGATTTGTAAACATGAGGGTCATGGTTGCAGGGATCTGATTGAAGCAGCAATGCCCTCTTGTACATTTTAATCATCATAGTGGCTCTCGAAGCAAGAGGGACATACATTTATTGTTCGGTTCAAACCCTTTGTTGAAATTATTCACAAAGACGCATGCACAGAAAGCATTTGATCCCTCAAAACTCTAATGAATGATGAATTGATTTGTTGAGATAAAACATTTGCTGTGGCTTTATGTTTGATAAGTATAATTATATTTTTGTTCTGTTTATTTTGACTGACTTCAAAGTCTTTTTTTTTAGCATTATATGATTTCTAAAGCTTATGCATATTATTAAATGCTGCATTATGCAAAGAGTATCCCTGGAAACCTTTTTTTTTTTTTAACACATTTGCTTTGTTGTTTCTTTTTATCTTAGTGGGGCGGTTGCTGATTGAGTTCAGTTCCCAGATGACGATGGAGCGAGTGCAGAAAGAAAACCCCAACGTTACAGAGGGAGGCCGATACACCCCCCCGGACTGCCGGCCAAGGTGGAAGGTCTGTGAACACATCTCTGTATATTTTATGCAAACACCTGTTTACTAAAGACTATTTCTGAACACCAAAAATAAAATGATAAATCATGGATAGTAACAATAAATGTCCTGGAGAAAGTTAAAACTTGGTCAAAGCTGAGTTTATGCATTTTTATACTCTATTAATCCGGGGTCATAAGGAGGTTGAAGCCAATCTCTGCTGTTATTGTGCAAGGAATACTGTTTTTGCTAAAAGGCAAGGCAGATAACAATGTTTATGCCTGTTTACGTGTGTTTGTGGGCATGTGTGTGTGTGCATACGTGTGCAAATTTGTTTCTGTGTTTGTTTGTTACCAAAATAACTGTTAACCCTATTGAAAGTAACCACTTTGAAAATGGCTGCCACAGCCAGCGGATAAAAAAAAAAGCAAACAAAAATGTATAAAATTCAGTCAGTTTTTCAGATATTGGGCTAAACTTTGATGTGGTAGTAGCTGACATTAATAAGGAGGTGTTCTTGGAGGTCTTCCAGACTGTCTTTAAAACTCAGCATAACACAGTCTGCTCTACTGAGTCAGAGTCAGAGTTTCTTTATTGTCATTCGCACCTCATGTGGTACATGTGGTGGAGCGAAATTATGTACACAGGGTCCCAGTTACATCCAACAATAAATTGTAAAAGAAAAACAATGATAACATCTAATATATGAACTAAGAAAAACATCAACTAAATATACACTAGCACTAAGCATAAAAACATTACGTCGAACATCAGCACAAACATGAACATGAGTCTGTGTGAGCAGTAGGAATGTGCGATATGGCGTAAAATTCATATCACGATATGCATTGTGAAGGGTGGCAATAACGATATATATTGCGATATGTTTTTGGTATAAAACTTGCTAAAAAAAAAGCATAGGGTGTCCTTTTGCCATCATATATTTTGAATTAAGAAAATTTCACTACTAGGTCCAGAGAGTTTTTAAATAATAAACAAGCTTCTTTCTTGTGCAAAACAGTGCAAAAGATATCAAATGTAGTTTTAGCCTTATGTTTTAAACAAAAAAAAAATGTTGTTAACTCAACAGTTTCCAGTCTTCTCACTTTATAAATGAACAGCAACAGAGCAGCATTTTACACTGAAACACTTCACCCTCCAACCATCTAGTTGGCGCCTCCTTCCGCTTTAATGGAGAGCTGACAGAAAATGAGTCTGTGGCTTTGACCAGAGGGTCTCGCAGTAAAATCACACAACACAGCGTTCTTTTACAGATCAGAGAGCAGGTTTCTCTAAAGCTGACCAACGCTTACTTTAACTTTCGATGGAACACAGCGTTTTGCGCATGCGTCAGAATACGGCAACACTACGGCAAGCCGGCTGTAGTTAGCTTGTAGCTTTGCTACTTAGCTCTCAAAGAAAAGACTAACGCCACTTTTGCACATTTTTCAACAAACAAAAGTAACGATTAAACTGACAACTCTGATTTTACTTCATACACAGCATTACTGTGGTTAGCCGGTAGAAGACAGATCTCTATCGTAGACTAAATTTCTATCGTTTCTACTGTATACCGTTTATATCGCGCATACCTAGTGAGCAGATGAGCACGCATGAACACATCAACATTGAAACAGATCAGCAGCAACATTGAAACAGATCAGCAGCAACATGATGTGATTTTTTTTCACAGTGATTATTCTGGTTAGAGATTCATGAGTCTAACAGCCTCAGGGTAGAAGCTGTTCCTCAGTCTAATGCTCCTACACTTAATGCTCCTCAACCTCCTTCCTGAGGGGAGCGGGGCAAAAAGTGTATGTGCTGGGTGAGTGGGGTCCTTCATGATGCAGGTGGCTCTCTTCCTGCATCTGGAGGTGTAGATGTCTGTGATGGTGGGGAGACTGACTCCAACAGTCTTCCGTGCAGTCTTCACCACTCTCTGCAAAGCTTTTCTTTCGGCAGCTGTGCAGCCTCCACGCCACAATTGAGGTTTTTTCATTAAATATTTACAGCTGTAGAGTCTATAGAACTTGTCTTATTGGACCTTACATCTGCCTTTGATACCATAGACCATGAGCTCCTCATTTCTAATCTTGAGTAGTGGGTGGGTATTTTAGGATCGATGCTCAAATGTTATAGGTTCTACCTCTACGATAGAAGCTTTTGTGTCAACATCAAGTGGTATTTCCACGTTTGTGAGGGATACCACTAGGTTTCATTCTTGGACCACTTTTTTATTTCTTAAAACCTATTGAAACTAGGTGCAAAATTTCACAAATGTGCATCCTTTTTATTTTTATGCAGATGATACGTAGTTAAATATACTTCCCTCTGAAGCAAACTAGTACACCTAGTGCATATGTGTCAAACTCAAGGCCCAGGGGGCAAATGTGGCCCTCGTTGACATCTTATCTGGCCCCAACATGTTATTTTAAATGTAAAATACTTTTATCACTTTAATTTTTTTCAGTAATCTTTGATTATGATGTCAAAAGTCCAACAGACAATGTCAAATGAGACCAATCAAACTCTTGTTGAGGAACCTGCAACAAAGACAAGATGTTGGGCATCTAACTTGAGTTAATGTAGTTTCTGAAACCGACCCTTAGTTTGAAAAAGGTTTTAATTTCGGCCCTCTTTTGTAAGTGAGTTTGACACCCTTTATCTAGCAGCACCAGCATGAACCCCTTTATTGACCTTTCCTCACTTTCCCCTTATGAGAAAAATATTATTAAAAACATTGTATAAAAAGGAATCTCTAGAACTAAACAGTCATGAAAAGACAATTGTCAAATCCGCTTTTTTCTGTTGAGGTGAAAATCTAAAATTAAGCTATATGATCTAAAACACTTCTTGTGACATGCTGGTGAAGATTCTCAATTCTTGTGACAGTAATACATGCTTTTATAACATAAAGGCTTGATTATTGCAATGCACTTCTTTATGAAATTAGGCAGGCTTCTGTTGCTTGTTGGCAACTGGTATAAAATGCTGCAGCTTGATATTTAACCGGTACAGGCAAAAGAGAACACATTTCCCTAGTTTTGGCTTCCCTCCACTGGTTTCCAGTTCACTTCTGGATTCATTTTAAAATTATTTTGTATCTTTTTCAGTCTCTTAACTGTTCTGCCCCCTTTTATTGCTCTAAACTGCTGCAGCTATACTGTATGTACTACAGCACTTTCTGAGGTCAGCAGATCAGCTGCTTTAATGGTTCTAAGGATGTGGTGCAACCTCAGAGGTGATAGAGCTTTTTCTGTTGCAGGTCCAAAAATGTGGAATAGTTTACCAACGCATGTTAGGCAAGCTCCCTCACTTACTGTGTTTATGTTTCATTTAAAATCATACTTTTATTCCCTGGCCTTTGACCCAGTGTGAGATGATTTTAACTTTATTGTTATTTTATTTATTTATCTAATTATTCTAATTGATTATTCTTTTTACTTCCATAGATTTATGTATTCCTGTGCCCTCTGCTTGTTTATATTTACTTACTGTGCAATTAAGGCTTTTTTATGTACTAACTTTATTTAGACTGATGTGAACATAGAGAACAAAATGTAGTTGAAAAACATTAAGAATTAAAAACCTGATTGAACCACTTGGTTGATGCAGTTTAAAGGCTGCATTTTGAATGCTCATACAAACATGCAGCGTATAAAAAGTTTGAAATTCATGCTCTGTCACGAAAAATTTTTACTATCTGTACACATGAAATCACACTTTACATGTAGTTATGGAAACACAGTGTGGTCTGGTGGAAGACGAACGTGTTCTGCTGCGTTTGGAACTGAAAGCCTTAAAACGCTGTCAGATACCACTGGGATCAGATGATCCAGCACTCATAATATCAGATTTTTTTTATTTTTATTTTTTGGCTGCTCCCTTCATCACAGCGAGTTAACTTGTATGAAGATTTGGCAATTGTTTTTATGCCAGATGCCCTTCCTTATGCAACCACAGATAATAATACTCATACTATCAGAACCATATGTCCAAATACTGGTACTTCTATTCAATAATGACTTGTACAAAAAAGTATTACTATTTTAAATTTTTTAAAGTTTTTACCACTACGATCTGTCTTACCAGCGTTGATGTGCAGAGGGATTTGAATAGTGAATGTATGCAAGTTTTGAGACAAGTATTTTTCTTGACTAGCATTGGACAGGGAATGCAAATAAACATTAATGCTTTTGATGTAAGATAAAGTGTGTAGGAGTTGCACTGTGTTATACTTTTTACACATAAGAAGAGGTAGGTATTTTTTTGTTTGTTCATGTCCAAGGTGGTGCAGGGTGACAGGTCCTGGTGAGCGGAGTGAGCAATTTTGTCCACCAACAGATGCAATGACAGAGCCAGGGTGTGGTCCATAGTAGCCCTGGCCACAATAGATTAATCTTGCCACCCCACTGGTCACCCCAATCATTTGAGGAAAATATACTTTTAAGCAATACAAAAACTAGAAAGCAGGGGAGGTCAGTTTACATATATATATATATATATATATATATATATATATATATATATATATATATATATATATATATAT
>NC_056506.1:39130124-39167034 GCF_014905685.2 Nematolebias whitei
TATATATATATATATATATATATATATATATATATATATATATATATTATGTATATGTATGTTGGTAGCCATTTTGACTTTTGACATGGCAACCCAATTTTTGATAGGGATCTTTCTTATACCGAGATGCAGCCACACACCAAAATTGAAGTCAGTACCTCACTCATTTTTTAAGTTATGCTCACAACGCATACAGACCAATGGACAAAGGATACTTCTAATTTCTCCCTTTTGCTCTGTGACGGGTCAAAAAACTGAGGAGGCTTTTATTCATTCTTTTGGCGATTCACTACATGCTGCTGTTGGCTGTATATACATATATTTATCAATTAGCCATAAAATAATGACCACTGACAGTTAAAAAGATTAACATCGCTCAATAAATTACAATGCAGCGTTCTGCTGGAACAAAACCACATTCAGGCTTTTAAATAGATGCATTTCTGACATTTGCAACATACTTTAACACATGTACAGAAAAAGTCACACCCTCACATTGCAACTGAACTCCCCTGTAGAAATTCCCCACTCTCCAACAGGACAGTAGTTTTTTTTCTTGCAAAATCAGCTGAAGAATATGAGAACAAAAAATCTGAGCTGATCTTTCGGCATAAGAAATATTACTTTCTCAAGCAGTATTCTATTTTTAGCATGGATTCGACCATTTGCCTATTTGGCTGAATAGTTTGTGATATTATCAGCAAATGTTGTCTAAGAAAGATTTCATAAAACAAACGGGTAATAATGTAAAAACTGTCCTTGTTATTTAGGTTGCCATCATCATTCCATTCCGTCACAGAGAAAATCACCTGAAGTACTGGCTCCACTACCTCCACCCTATCCTCAGACGGCAAAAGATTAACTACGGCATCTACATCATCAACCAGGTAGGCTGGCTGAGTCTGAATGTCTTCCTTAAGTGCAGAATGAGTCCAATATGCACATGATTTATTTATTTTTTGTTCATAAATATAAAAGTGATTCACAGCTCCTTTGAACCCTGTTTCCATGATTTCACCAGATTTGAGTCTTACTGTATGCCTCTGAATTCTGTGAATGCCCGACTTGCGTGCGCCGGCAAGTGCATGCACGCACCATGACATAATTCTTGCTGGAAAGGTGGTGTCAAAGACACAGACCAAATATATATATATAGAGAGAGATATTACCACGGACATCAGGAAATCTTGTATTAGAAAGACACTGAACTCATATTTGTTTAATTCATCATTCAGTGCTGCACAAGATCCGTCAAATTCCAAGTGAGAAATCGCTCTTTTTTTGTTTTCAATAGACAGTTGACAAGCTAAGGTATTATCAACATCTTATAGACTGGAGTGTAAAACTGTAAAATGATAAGTGGAATGCCAGAGGCTTCACTGAATGTGAAACCGTTTGAATACAAGCAGTGAGACAGGCAGAGTCAACACCGAAGCCTTTGCAAATCAAAAAGGAATAACCCTTCTCTTAAGTTAAAAATATATTACAAGAATTGGTTATGAACCAGATCTGTCAACTCATATGAAGTCTTAAGTGTTGTGCAGAAATAATGAGAGTATTGCAACCTCCATCAGGCATTTTTCATCATTAACATAGTTGAAAAACTCTTCTTGTGTGTAAAGAGAGGGTCTAAATGCAGATGCATGAACTCCTAAATGCTGCCCTTTTCCTTTCTTTTTTTCTAATTTCTTTGACTTCTTAATGTAAAATAAGTCATAATCTTCAGACTTATTCTGCTCTCTCTCTTTTTTCACAACCCTCAGCTCAGCACAGGGGTTTCAAATAATGTTATGACACTGTATGTGAGTCTTCCATGGTATGTTAGGTGAAAATTCCTCTTCTTCTACATTATGGGTAATGAGGTCTTCTTCCTGGCCTTTAACTCCCCATGTGTGCTTTGTGTTATATCTTAATCACTCCCATTGTGGAAGGGACCTTTGGTTCTCCCCTCCCTGTTGCACTCTGCTCTTTATGTGGCTATGTTCCACAGTCTTACTCTTACCCTTGCTCTTTTTCCCCACACAACTGCATACACAAACACATGTATACCATCTATACCAGCGTCTGTGGCTCTGTCTCGTGTCAAGCTGTCATGAAGTGTCAGAACTGTCGGAGCTGGTGCAACATTTGGACAATTCCTTTCTGTCCATCTCTCAGCGAGGCCTTCAGTGCTGCTGTAATTAAACTGATATCATTTTTAGATTCAAGATGAGACACAGTGGCTCTCTTATGTCCTCCAAAATGTCAAATTGTAGAGATTACAGTATTGTTTGTATTCACATGACCATTTTGCCACTCCTAATTGGCAGAGAGAAGTTTTCTTCTCCTCAGCTGTGGCTCATTCCTCTAATGAATCACCTTGTTGTATTTAAGGACCAAAACTGCCGGAGGACAACGCTGAGACATTGTCTTGTCTGTGGTATGCTGTGAGCGGCCCGAGTTCCTAATGCAATTCTTGATTACTTAATTCTGTTTTCTTTGTGCTCCTCAAAGATGAGAATCTGTTTCCTGTGTTCTTCAAGTTTGAGACACCTTCCTCCTCCAGCCTAAGTTTGCTGTGGACCATCACTTTAAAACCACTTCTCTTCATATTGACATAACTGGAAAGATCTCTTACATCTTCATCCTGGTCTGACCTACCACTCTCTTATGCCAACGTGTGAATCTCAAACTACCATACTCACCTACCTGGAATCGGGTGTATGCGCACCAGCCCTGTTTAGTCACTTTAATCAAACTCTAGTCCGTTTGCCTAAAAAGTCAGTTTCGTTTGGGGAGTGTGAATGCACAATCGAACTCTGATGTGAAGCAATAAAGCAAACTCTGGTCCGCTTAAATACTTAGGTCTCAGTTCGGTTGAAGTGAACTCTGGCGCGGTTTGAATGTATTGTGAATGAAAGTGAACTGGAGACCGCTCCAAAAGCAGGAAGTGGACTACAGCGCAGGGCATCCTGTGTAAATACAACCAAAACAAACGCGCATTTCTCATACCTCATACAGAGCCGTCTCAGCCACTTTGTGTGAAAAACAACATTCTCTATGGTCTTCTGTCTCATTTTCTGCTCATGCTGAGTCCATTGTTGAAAAATGTTTGTTTAGTACATGAGCCACAGACAAAAGAGAAATCCTAAAACTGTTCAAATTTGACGCCACTCCATTTTTGTTTTATTTCCAGAAGTAAGTTGCACTCAGTGTCTTCTTCAGAGGTTTTCTTGTTGTTTCCTTCAGTGGTTCTTGGTGCAGCGCCACCACAGGTCAGGGGGTGAACAGGTTGGCTCAATTGACTCAGTGCCGTGTGAATGAAAACCGCACCAGCTGAAAATGTAAACAAATGTTCCAAATTTTGGTCCCCAATCAAACCAAATCTACCGGACTATCAGGTGTGAAAACAACCTTATCCTCTAATCCTAGCCCAAACATTTACAATTCAGGATAAGCCTCTTCTGTTTATATACAAACCTTCAAGTAGATCTGCTGTAGAGGAAAACACTTACCGTCTTCCTTCTACTTCCACACATACTTATCTATTTCCTCCCAAGTCCAGCTCCTGTAAATACTGTAAATAAATTCATTGTTCCTTACCTTCAGTCTCTTGAGTCTTCCTGGGTTTCAGTTAATCACAGTCTGAGAAAACTAACATTACAAATGTGTCAGAGAAATCTATGAGCATAATAAATGGTGGAGAAATGCCAGGTAAATTCAAGGCTAAACTTGTTTTACAATCAGAACCAACAATGATTTTAGAATGCCTTTTTTAAGCATCAGCTTTGAATTAAGTGGTTTAATGCCTTGCTAATGAACTACGTTGCTGTTTAGTAGTTTAGTTTTTGAGTCGTTGCAGCGCAACTAATTCTCCAGTTCTGCTGAATGGAAGACTGTTTACTGAGCATGTGAGCCGCTGCGCCACTGTTCCAGATCTGCCCAGTAAACTGTAATAGAACAGAGTAGATAACTTGAGCCTCAGCAGCATCTTCAGCTCCACTTCAAACGGACTCCGATTCACTGCCTGGGTGCAATTATCTTTGAAACCATCAACATTTACTCCACTCTGTGACTCAGAGGTCAGAGTCCAAGGTGTGTGAAGTGGAAAGGCTTTTTTTATTTAGCTTTGAAATATAGCTGAACGTGTTAAGATATGCAGATCAACTCTTATTATAAATGTTTTGGGTTACGAGGTTAATCCCATCCTTCTGTTTGTGAATGATTTTTCTACCTACCCAAATATCACTCGTAAGTTAAACACAGATGCATGTTCGTAATTAACTTGCACATCATAGAGGATTGTCCAGCTTTAAAACTTATTGGTGCTTCTGTTTCTATAAAGTCCTTACTGAACTACTACATTTATATCTTTGCCCAGCTTATATATATATATATATATATATATTCTCCATACTTTTTAAGCTTTTAATTCACCTTTTTTTCTTGATATTACACTGTTCTCTAACATTTTAAGTATTTCATCAACAACAACAAAATCGTACACAATTATTTAAACATTTTTTACTGTATGCATTTACATTACCCTAGTCCCTCGTTTATCGTGGGGGATTCGTACCCTGAAGCCCCTCGATAAGTGAAAAACCACGAAATAAGAATAGTAATACAAGTAGTAAGTAGTAGTTTATTTTATTAATTATTAAGGTGTTTTAAACACTTCCCACACTCTTGAAATGTTCTAAACAATGTTTCTAAACTCTAAAGCTTTAAAAGAGCACAGAATGTCATGATTTCAGCTTCCTGCCTCCTCTGCGCTTTGCCACCTGAAAGTGCTCTTGGCCACGCCCGCTTCTCCAATCTGCATGGAGAACAGCTGATCAGCTGCAGCAGGAAGTTTATCCTGCAGTGTGGGCTGCACAGAGGTGCAGGAGGTGCTAAATAATTTAAAATAATTTATTTTAAATAAAAATTCAATGCCAATCGTGCTGCTCATCCATCAATCAGCCAATTGTGTGTCATGTCCAATCTTATTTTGAAAAACCACGATATAGCGAGTCCGCGATAAACAAACCGCGAAGTAGCGACAGACTACTGTATACTAACAACTTTTATGCGAGTGACTTACTTTTAAAATACCATTGGGGAAAACATAAGCTGCTTTAACATTTGGATCTAAATACATACATGTTACAACTTAATATATATAACTTTATAACTTTAAGACCCTGGAAAGAGAGGAAGTTTATTGGCTAATGGCTAAAGATTTAGTTTTTATATTTCGCTATTTTTTTCTCTAAGTTGTTTAGTTAGGAGTTTGAGGTTTAACATTTTTTAAATCCATTTTAAATGGATTTTAGTAGCCAAATTTTGTTGTAAGGTTCAATTCTTTAAATCTAAAACCCATAATAAATATGATATGCACAAAATATTCACCTGGTAATTTACCAAACGGTGAATCAGATTTATTTCAGGTGTTGTTTCTCTTTAACTTTTGCTTTGGATTTTCCCTACTATCAGAAGTCAAATGTAAACCAAGGCAAATGATTCCAAAACAAAGGATGTGCCATTTTTCAAGCTTTTTTTTAGAGCCATTTCATTTCATCTTTTCTCCTAGAGAGGTCAGCCATGAAGGTCAGACAGCCCTCTTGGCAGACCAAGTAATGGGAAGTCATATGAATAAACGTGAAGCAGATAGATGCTCAAACAGGATGGGCAGGAAGGCAGATTGAGAGGAAACGAATGAAAGCGACAGAGGTGGGAGTTTGATGGCGGCAGGTGCTGATGAATCTGACATGATGGGCGATTAAACCTTTTACACCAGCTGACACTTTCTGAGAGGACGGCGTCGAGCATTCTTCTATTGTGCTCCCTCAAGTGTTAAATGAACAAAAGTCTGGAACGTTTTAACACAGATTCACTTGAGAGGTGTGTGTGTGTGTGGCAGGGGGAGTAGGTGGTAGGGGTAAATGTTGATAATGTCCCCCCTTCGGGTCTTTTCCCAGCTAACAGATAATGACTGCCTCTGAGTTAATAGAGGTTTCGGAGGAAAGTAGTTTCAGGTGAACATTTAAAGATGCATCTGAATTTGGTACTATTGAAAATCACACACACAAATGATTTTCAGTTCCTTCCACTCAGACCATGTATTTACAGCTGGGTAAATTATATCAAAGCCTCCTAAAGTTGTTAGTGTTGACCACATTTGTAAAGAGTATAACAGACTAACATTTAACCAAAAGGGTGATCGTGATAGAGTGAATGGTTGTTTGTCTCATTTGTCTGTTTGTGGTCCTGTGATGGACTGGAGACCTGTTCAGGGTCCCCCGGCTTTCGCACAGTAACTGCTGGATAAGGGCACCTGTGACCCCCGTGGCCCAGAAAGGAAGAAGCAGGTTAAGATAATGGATGGATGGATGGATTATACTGTCAAGTTATTGGCATAGCTCCATGACGAGTGCTGATAAAAGAACATATGTACTTTTTCCTTTCTCTAGTTTTGTGGTTGGCTGCCCATCCAACCAGCCATCCATTATCTTTACCCGCTTTTTCCTTTTCGGGTCATGGGGGTCGCTGGTGCCCATGTCCAACCATCACTGCGAGAGTCCATCACAGGAACACATGGAGACAAACAACCATTCACTCTCTCACTCACACCTAGGGACAATTTAGAGTTACCAGTCAGTCCAACATGCATGTTTTTGTTCTGTGGGAGGAAACCGGAGTACACAGAGAAAACCCATGCATGCACAGAGAGAACATGCAAACTCCACCCAGAAAGGCCCCCAGACCAGGATTTGAACCACGGTAACCTGAGAGACTGCAGCTCTACCATTTGCACCACCGTGCTGCCCGATGGCTGCGCAATATTAGAAAACCATACAGCTGCAACTTTACATTTCAGTATTGAGACACAATATCAGTTTTTAACTCGCATGATGATTTCTGTTCATTTTTCCTTCATATTCTCAACGTCCACAAAATTTTGTCCGCTATCATTTAAATCAGCTGTAGGCCTTTCTTACAGCGAGGTTCATCTAATTTATTAAATAAATTGTGTTGGTTATGTTCTTGCCGGTCATTTGTTGCATCCTTTTGCCATATCGATGTGCACATTGATATTGCAATGATGAGAAAATTGTGATACAGTTGTCTGTTTCAGGACACTAAAATTATATTTTCTATTTTGTTTCTGATACTCTTAAAGGTATTTGAGCTCTGGTTTCACATCTAACAAAAAACGGATTACAAATTGTTCACTCAGTCTTTTGATAAGAGAATACCAAGTGGTACTTCCTTCCTCCTTTGGAGCCCAGTCAGCTCTGATTGGTTGACTCGTGGGCTGAGTAGACAACACCAACTATGTTGCAGGGATGTGCAGTGATTTACAGATATTTAAAGTCTATTTAATTAAGTCTAATTAACATGGGAAAATCTGAAGAATTAATACAACCTTTTTGTCCATCACCTTCTGCAGCACCTGGTGGCACCACCCAAACTTGTTTTCTAAAAGAAGATTTTTTAATTATGCTTCTTTTGACACGTCACATACTGCCAACCCCACCTCCTTACGAAAAATGAAAAACAGCTCAACCCCAGTGTTGATTTTTATCTTCATAGTTTATTCTGAAAGGTTTGAAAAAGTGAAAACTATGGTTGCAGCTGAGCTCAGCTTTACTTTCAGAATATGTGCACCCCCTCTATGTTACTTCATTAAACATTAAAGAATATAAAGATTTTCGGCTAGCAGAATTAGCAGCAGCAAACGTCTTCACACGAAACCTCTGTTTCAATACTGGGCTTTTATCCTGAATAACTTGGAGAAACTAAACTGTTGAATATTTGAAGAAGAAAATAACAACAAATCTGAAGAGTGTTTTGCTTAAAAGGCCCCAAACTATTACCGGTACAATGGTTCTGTTTAAAATTAAAAAGTAAAGTAAATGTTTAGCGAAGTACAAGATTTAAAGGTACTGACTTTGTTTGACAATACAAGATGAAATGACAAACTCTTAGGTAGAATTTGTACTTAATACATCCTCTATTGAAAGTTTTTAAGAATAAACCCTTTGGAAATTATTGGGCTAGATACTGCAGTAAATACTATGTTAGTTCACATTATTTGTTGAATAAAACTCTAAACTATTTTATTTATTCATTTTCACTTTGCATTTATTTTGCCTGGATGCGCTTGACTAATTATAGAGCACAAATGTACAAAAGTATAAAATATAGATAACTTTAAAAGTACCTTTGTTTAACTCTAACATATAAACTAAAACTATGACTTAGACTGTATGTGACCTATACAAAACGCTTATTTGAGTTAAAAGAAAATTACAAAAACTATTTCAAGAAGATCTTAAAAACAGAAACAGTCATTTACTCAGTTTGCATGGGTTTAGTATTATGTGATAGTAAATGCTATAAATTGGCAAGAACAAATGGTCAAATGTCATTTACAGGTAGTAGTTTTGATGGCTTTGGTTTGAAAAGTTTATTTTCTGTTTTGGGAATTTTTTGCACTAACCCTATGTCCGGGTTAGTTCAGCCTGACACTTAGCTATCATCTCGCTCTGAAAAGTGATGCCAGGGAGGTACAGTGAGTAGGCGTTGCAGGGGAATCATGCAGAAAGTGATATAGCAACCTTGCTGTTGTGCCCTGCTGCTCTGTATCCTCCGTGCCTGCCGAAGACCTGAGCCAATATTTATTGGCCATCGGCTCTGTGTGTAAACTGGACAAAAGCCCAGAAAGATGCAGAGAGCAAGAGGCAGGCAAAACAAAAGCAGGTGAGAAATAGTGAGATGGTTGTGACAGAAGGCAGTAGAAGTGTTCAAGGTGTGCAGGCCATCTGCTGGTTGGATTTCTTATCTTATTTTGTACAAAAGTCCTCTGTTCATCGCATTGATTTGTAAATTATAACTACAGCTAAAGAAGCCAACTAGAAAACATAAATAGCATTCTATATTGTCCTTACTTTTTTTTTCTCCAATTTAATTCTACTAGAGAAGGAATTGGATACTTTACACCGGTACATCATGTAAAAATAGTAAGAATGCAAGCTCAGTTCATCTGTGACACTTCATGTCTCACACATGTATTTTAACTGAGATCACCTGTTTCCCAAGTTTTCTCATTTCTTTGCACCTCTGGCCTTCTGGATTAATGCCCAATCCTGTTCACTTGCTGTTTTCTTGTGTGGCTTTTACCAGTTTTCAAATTATGCAACAAAAAACTTCAGACTCCAAATTTACTTTTAATCAGAACTTTGGGTTTAGGGCATGTGTTCATGGTTTATGCACTTAGAGAGTAGGCCTGTCACAATAAACAATAAATCAATTAATCACATGATAAATAAAAATTATCAACCACATTTTCATTTATCGGCTTTTTCATTTCTTCGCGTCTCTCTCTTTCTACTGAAGACACTGGATGACAAAAAGCTCAACTCCGGTGCTCTTCACTGACCCCTCCCTTTCTCTGTTCTCTTTAAAATACAAAAAATAGAGAAACTTAAATTTGTATGCCTATTTTATGACTGTCTATTGTTGTCGTTGTTATTCACTGTTGTCATCACTCTTTGTTAAGAAATCAGGTCTCTCTTGTAAATGAGTCCTCGGTGCTCAATGGGATTAACCTGTCTAAATAAAGGCTGAATGAATTTTAACCGTTCAAAATTGCGTTTTTGAATCGTTAAAAGCAGCTAAGCTGAGAAGCTAAGCTAGGAGCTAAGCTAAAAGGCCGACCTTTGGGAAAAAAACTGTCTTGTCGAAACTCTAAAATTCACGGTTGAAACCCGTGCCTTTGTGTAAAAAGTTTTTTTTTTTCTCTGCAAAAAGAAGCTGAGAACTTGTTTACTGATTTTTATTAAAAGCTTTGTGTGAAAAATGCTATGCTAAAGAGCTCAAACCACACCGAGCGTCTGACATTTTGACAATCGAAGAGAGACAGCCCATGACATGTCAAGAGGCCCCCCCTCCCATTTTTCTTAAAGAGATTTGCTGCTCGCTCCCTCACTATCCATCCTTCGGTTCAAACAATCTCATACTGCCATCCGGTGGTCAAAAAATTGTACTACATGCAAAACAAATTATTTTTGAATTTGACAATAATTAATAATTATTGTCAAATTTCAAACAATATTATTGTTTATCACAATAATTTCTGAGACAATTAATCGCCCAGCAAAATGTGTTATCTTGACAGGCCTATTTGAGAATAGGTGATATTAAAATAATGCTATGAGTAATTACATTTTTGTTCTTCCATTTTTGAATACTATTAGTTCAAGCATTATCTTGTTAAGTAATAAAACACAGACATCTTATATTAGTGCTTCTTTAATCCAGAGCAGATTAAAGAGCACAAAAGAATGAAGGTATGAAATGAAACATGCTAACATCTGGTATGAGCTCAGCATTGTAAGCTTGTCTTCAATAATCCACCAGGAAATGACTTGACTTTTTGCCTCCTTCTGCCACCCTCCTTTACTCTTATCAACACACACACATGCACATATAGATTCACACACAAAACACACTTTTATTTTCCCAGCCATTTCTCTGTATCTGCCCCAGGCCTTTTCCAAAAGTTATCAAACTTACTGTTTTTGTTCTTATTCAAATCTTTGTGTGAGCTCCTTCTGAGTTCAGCTCCAATCAAATTAAAACTATGGAAAAATATTAAACTAAAATTAAAGTAGTTACTTCTCATGTATATACTCTGAAATGGAAAAAAATGCTGTTACTGAAGGCCACAAGAAGCTTCAAGACTCATTGCGTCTGCATAAACTGCAGGGTTATGACGTGTTTAACGGTAATACATTTGTTTAAGACCTGGTTACTTTATTAGTCATAATTTCTTGTCTCCTGGAAAGTTTTTCACAAGTTCATCAAGATGTAAATTAATGTTTAATTGAAGGGGATCACATCTGCCGGTGCATGTGCATTGTGTTGTAGTTTTCTTGCTCAGAATCATTTGGATCTCAAGATGCTCACCAGTCTATGGGTGACAGCACAGTGGTTACATCTTTTTTTTATTTATGGCATTTTAATACCCCAGCTACTAGAGAGAGTGTTATATTGTCTTGGTGCTCAAATAAAATGTGTTTTGCCGTACAGAATAAAATATGCAGATGGCTTCACAGCCACTCACAAACACAAATACTTGAATAATATTTTCAATTGATCAGTAAATAGTATATAAAACTTTAATTTATGTCAAAGATCGTAGTTTGTTTAGAAATAAAATCACATTTTTCATACAGTATTTAAAAAAATGCAGTTCTAGGTGAGAAATTTAGACAAATCATGGAAAGTCAAGGAAAGGCTGTAAAAGATCTGCTTTTTTATGTTTTAAGATTTCATAAACTGCACTAAAAAAACAGAAACACACACACATATAGATGGGAGGGAAATATTGTGGTTTTGCAGAGTAGCAAAGGAAAGAATATTGATCTGATGAACAACTCTTTCCATTTCCTTCCTCAGACATGTTCCCCTGAAACTCCATGTTCTGGTGTTGGTTATAATGCTGTTCCTGTTTCGTAGAGGAACAATGTAGTTAAATAATGTTCTTCCACACTCTGCACCCTTTGGTAATCCCCAGGTGCAATATTGTAGCCTATGCTGTGATGAATTATAGATTCAAGTAAAAACCTGTGCATGCTCCCCTCCTCTGTTCCGTAAGTTTTCAGTGATGTAATGTTGGCCACAAAAATAGCAAAACATGGCTGGAAGGCATGACTTTAGGCCTAATATCTAATTACCCAGCATGCACTGGAGCATAGTAATTCAAAAAATAAAAAGTGACCTTCCCAATGAACCAAAATATGATGGCAATTGCTTTTAGCAAACTGAGCAAATGTTACTTATGTGTGGAATGAATATATTACTTATGTGTTATTAGTTGCCTAAATAATAATCTATGTGACCTTCAGGCTCATTATTAATACAGCTGATATCCTAGCCTTATTTAATACTGATGGTTTTATTGTTATGACTGAAATTTTACTTTACTTAAAAAATAATAATAATAAAAAAAACATACCACACTGTTTGCTTATGTAGTTCTGTTTCCCTTTTTTTATTATTATTTTTATTGCTAAATCATATAAAATGATGTGTAGAATGGAGTGACCAATGTCTAGGCATCTTGTTGCAAATTGATCTAATTTAATAAACAAGTAGATCATTGCTTTCAATGCATACATTTACTTAATGGAATGTATTCATCCACGGTTAACCCACATGCACAAACCAGTACAATAAAAAGATAAAATAACCATTGCATCATTTTAATGGTTAAATTTGTCTTTATTATTTATTTGTTAATTTGTCTCTGTGTTTGGTATTATCTTTTTCCCATTTGTTGTTTTGTGGGCAGCTCTTTTGTCAATAGCTGTTGATTTTAATGTGCTATTTATATATAAACAAATGTATGGGGGCAGTGGTGGTGCAGAGGTTAGAGAAGGTGGACCTGTGATCGGAAGATCATCGGTTCAGGTCCCAGCACCGACAACATCAAAAATGTGGGTGGGGTAGGTGAAGCACCCACACCTGCCCCCACCATCATTCGTCCCACTCTGGGTCCTTGAGCAAGGCCCTTAACCCCACCATTTGCTCCTCCGGGTGTCCTAGATAGCAGCGCTCTGCTCCACGCAGAGGGCTGTGGTGGCTCGGTGATCTGTGGTTGCGTCAGGAAGGACATCCGGCGTAAAAATAACTGCCAAGTCTTCATGCGACTTAGTTCGCTGTGGCGACCCCTGAAGAAGGGAGCAGCCGAAAGAAGAAAAAAATATATATAAATAACTTTGATTTGAATGCAAGATTTAAAGGTGTCCATAGTACTGTATGCATTGGTTTATAGTGGCATAGTTAAAAGTCGTTGGTATGTTGCAAAAACAAAGTGATGACATCTGAGCAGAAAATTTAATTTTCCAAAAATGTAAACAAAAACAACCGGGACTTCTTCCTGTTTCTTCCTTTTGTCCAGTTCGGCATAAATCTGGAATCTTTTCAAGTTGATGCTGCCTCATACATGGAGGTGAGTGTCCCAGAGAACATATGGCTGAGTTAAGGTTGTTTAGCGATTTTCATAGAAAACTGTTGGGGCGTGCGCCTTTTCGGCTTGATCGAGCACCGGTCGTTCTCTGAGCCATATTACTGTGGATGCTCAGAGACCTGCTAAAAGGGCAGTGCAGCTGTTGAAGTGGGAGATAACCACAGTCTTGATCGACACTCCTGCCTTCACTGACCACCACTGGGCCACTCACATCATTCCCTCTCTTGTCGCCTAACATTTCTCCTTGGAGGAGACTCGAGCTCAGTTTTATTACCACAATGAGGAAAGACGTTTTTTCCGAGCTTTTAGCACTTGTTGAAACCATTACAGATTGAATCCAAAGTCTCTGCAGGAGATTTGGGTTTGTCGTATCAGTTCAAATATCTTGTTTTGGAAGGTGTAGATGTTTCTTTTAGACTGATTTTGAACACTTTGCTGACAAACTTGTCTTAAGTCATTGCTTCTTCAGTGGCAACTTGAACCTTGTTAGAAGTTTAACTTTGTTTCATGCCCAGTCTGGTTTACTCTGACTTATAACCTGGTTCGGACCAGATCAGACCAGCCTCAGCTGCTCACAACGAGCGATCCCTGGGTCAACACTCTCTGAATCATTTTTTATTTTTGCTTGTTTTCAACAGTTAGAGTTGCATATCACCCTAGTTATCCACCATGCTCACCTGGATATGAAGGTGGAGCCAAGGGGCGTTCTTTTACATGGGGCTTCCAGTTTCGGGTTGGGACGGGTTGGGACGGGTCAGACGGACGCCTCAGCACTGAGCTTGTAATTTTTTCTGCCTTACAGACATTAAATGGTAAAAAATAATTCACCTCTCTTGATTTTATTGAGTTTGTGTGAGTTTCCTCTCCACTTGGGAACAAAAAGAACCAGAAGGGTGCCGTGGTCCAACGGCCAACAACCTTCTTTCTGCCTTTTTGGTGTGAAATAAAGGATAATTTAATTTTTTTATTAAATAAATGAGTCATAAATTTAAGTTAAATTATTGGCAGATCAGTTTCAGTATACTATTGAAATAATAATTAATATTTAATTGTTATCATGACCATTAAATAAAATACATATTTACCAAACTTTTACCATGAACTCTTGAATCACGAGCAAGGTCAGTTACGACATGTTATGGATTTTGAATCTACTGAGGTTGTGCATTTGTGCAATATTTTTCTTAAAGAAACCCAGAATAAACAAACTTTGTTATCAGAAGTGTGATTAGGAAAATGGTTCAGTAAAGAGTAAAAGTAAAGATGTTTGTTAAAGATTTGGCAAACACCAACAGGCCGTCAGCGGTTCTTGCCTCACTTTTGATTTGTTTCGTCATCAAAACTAGCAAAAAAAACTAAGTTTCATACTTTCTTTGCGTGAAAATAACATAAAAATAAATTTAAAAAAAACTTTGCCCTTCACTTTTTTTTTTTTTTTTTACCTCAACTTGAAGTTTTAATGTGACAGCTTCTTACTGTTCAAATTTTACTCTAACCTGCAGCCAAACAGCGAACTTGATGGCCTTGCATTTCAGAAGGCCCAGAACAGATGCATCAAACCTTGAAAACACCTTGTCAAGCTCGTGGTAAAACGACCTGGAAATGTCACTCTGATTCAAACTCGATTGTTGCTTTGCTTTTTCCTCCATTTGCACTCACCTCAGACCCGCACAGAAGCCGCAGCTTGGCTTCATCTGGATGTTGTAAACTGACTTAGGAGGGGTGATAATGCACCCAAAGTGCCCCCTGACACACCTCACAAATGGAACCCAAATAGGTTTTTATTTAGTTCTAAAATATAGTGGTGGTAAGATGTTGTTTTTTTTAATGTTTCACAAGAAATTTTGTTTTCTTCACTGTTAAGTACAGAAAAGTTCAGATTTTTTTCCCCTTAAAATCTGTGATTGTTTTTCATTGGTAGCTACAGCAGCACAAAAGGATAACTTTGGTGATGTAATGAGATAATATGCGTCTGATATTAACCATAATTTAAACGGATTCTTTCATTTTTCTGGACTGAGTAATATCGTGTTTTGAATATTAAATGTGGACAGAGACGTGTTTTATCTTTGACCCACCACAACAGTGAGTCGTTTAATTAGAAACGATTTAAAACACATCACACATTTACATTAATTGGCAAAATTGATTACAATAACACAGCTTAATTAATGACCCTTGCATGAGAAAATCATGCGGCCATGATTATCTTTTGCAGCTTTTGAAACCAACAGACATTTCTGAAGATATCTGCACCTAATTACTGGCAAGATAGAAGTTTAAAGATGGGAAAATGAAGTTTAAATGGAGAGAGATGGATGAGGAAAAGTGTCTGTATAACCAGAACAGCACGCTCCTTTAGACGCAGCTTAACCCACGGTACACTGGCAGTTGAAGATCGACTCTTTTACCTTTCTGAAGATATTTCAGTTCCGGCGTAAAGTTCCATTTCAAGCCACCTTTCAGCGTCTCCGTAAGAACAGCTGTGACTTCAGGAGTCGTGAGATCATCACAGAACAAACTTCCTCATTGTTCAGAGCGTTCGTCGGGTAGAGCCACAGCGAGACGTCGTGGCATCGACGGACTCTTGTCACTCCATTAGAAACTGTTCGAACTTCTGTTCTTCTGAACTTCCCTCGTTCAGGAACTTCTGGTTTGAGGTTCTCCCTGGAACTCTTGTTCTGCTCTGGAACGTTGTTCTCTTTGGAACTAGGAAGTGTCGACCCTTTTAAAGAGGTCACTTCCGGTTCCTTCTGGGAACTTCCTGATTGGTTGAACGAACCAATCGGGGTGTGGTTTTTAGTGACGTCAGAGGGTCACTACATGTCAAGGAGACAGCGTAGATGTTTAAAAATATAACAGAAAGATGTTTTGAAACAGACAGACATTTAGGAGCCAGTTTCCTTCTATCTATCTGAGAGAGTTAAACATGACATTTCGTTCCGATAAACATGTTTTTGACCGTTCTCTGACTTTTGACCGACATCACTCCTTCTCATTTCAGACAGAAGACCTCGTTCATTGACATGGCGATAATAAACTGATTCTGAAAAAATGCATAATTACTCTGTAACAGACATTAACTTGATTTCTACTTTGAATGAGGATTAAAAAAATCATTAATACTGTTTCACAGTTGATTTAAAATGAGTAGTTCACTTCAACATTTAAAATGGTTTGAACTAAACACACTTTGATTATCAAGATATTGTAAAATAGTAATGACAATAAAAAAGAGAGTGTTCTTTAAATTGATTAGTGCAGGACACACTTAGAAAGTCTCTGGATGAGCTTAATTTGTATTTCTGGACTCAAATCAATGAAATAAAAGTTTCTGTCCCATGAAGGTCCTCAGGGTCAGATTTTGACCTGAGGCTTAGTTCACTACAGTGATACACCTTGAAGTTTTCTTTGTGCAAAATGTAATTTTATCTAAAAAAAAAAAAAACATATCATTTTTTAAGTTACATTACCAGTGGTGTGACTGGTTACAGATAAAACTGCAGAAGACCAGTGGCCTCATGTACAAAAGGTGCGTATGCACAAAAATGTGGCCTACGCCCCTTTTCACACAAAACTTCAGATGTATCAAGAATGAAATGACCGTGGAAAAGTGCTCATCCCCACACCAGTTTCATGGTTGCCATACTGTACACACATTTCTATGCTTATTGGTCTATTAGTGACACTTAGAGGTGATTTTTTTCATTCAACCTTTATTTATACAGGTTAATCCCATTGAGCCTCGGGGACTCATTTACAAGAAAGACTTGCGATACTGGGAAACTGTTAATGATGTGAAAACTATTATTGCACACACCAAACACACAATGAACAATTAATGCATCCACATGTATGCAATTGGATGAGTAGATAGAAAAGCCTGCCCAACGTGGTGCAGAAAATACTTTTAACAACAGTGGCTTTAGCCTTATTATATGATATATCAAATGACGCAATAAGCAGAGAGCGTGTATTGAGAGGCAGAGAGGATTTTTTTTGGCCCATGATGACGACTGGCTCATCAGTCATTTTACGCTTCCAAGGGTAATCCTTTTGGAACTGTGATTGGAGCCGCAGCCAGTCTTGGAGCGCGACACAGCAAGGAGCCTTGCACTGCCTGTACACATACAGCTGCTAATCACACTGAGGTTCCTAGCAGCAGGGACACTCCAGAGAGAGCTGGAAGACCTACCAAGACTGTGCCAGTCGACCCTGAGCCGAGCCTTGCCAGCTGTGTGGAATTATTTTTTTGTCAGCCGGGTATATTCAATTCCCTACAATGCAGTTGAACAGGCCAACACAAAAGCACAATTTGCAGCATTTTTTTTTCCCAACATTTTTGCAATTTAATATGTCTGACCATTTTTTCTTAATTTCTGCAGCTGTACGCTGCTCTGACTCCACAGCATTTAAAGCTTTGCAGGCATTGTCCCACTCACTCATTTTGCGCTTGGCGCTAATGCCCAAAGACAGCGTGCCAAACAGAATGTTTACGAGTCTCTACCTTATTTAGAAGCGGCTCCAGCTCACATTTTGTGAAGTTCCTATTTTTAACACATGTAGGCAAGCATTTGATAGTGCAAAAAGGAGATTCCTCAAATACAGGGCATATTGAAATCTTTTTTCGTATTTAAATGGAGGCGTGTCAAGGAAGGAGTTGGGTATTGTGCTCAATTCCACATTGATTGGGATGTCCAAAGAAAGTGTGCTTGGATTCATATGTACTGTACACACAATTTCATACAACTGGATTTATTTGTGCGTACTCTGTTTTCTCGCTTTAAGCATACACCATGTTTCAGTAGGAAATCCATGCAAATCTTTGTACATGAGGCCCCTGGAGATGTTACTGGTGATTTGGTTGGGTTTCTGTAATTATTTGCTGGCTTCCCTTGACCTCTTACAATATAAATATACAAAGTAAAATTTTAACACATATTGCTGGAGTTTGTGGGGATTCTGGGGTTTTCCACCACCTAACAGTGTTCAGCAAACAGAAGGCACTCTCCCTTCCACTTCATCGCGGCTACAACGCTTCCATTGATTTTCTTCCTGGTGCCCCTTTACCATCTAGTAGACTGTAATTTCGCAGGCACTTTGAAGGAGACAATGAAGACTTACATGAAGTCCTTAGCTTCAGAATTAATTTGTCAGTCCACCTCTCGTTTGGGGGCAGGTTTCTTTGTTGAAAAAAAGGACAAAGTCTTCAGACCTTTTATTGATTATCAAATATTAAAACAGATCACAGTTAAAAACAAGCATCCTCTACCACTAATCAACTCTGTTTCTGAACAACTTAATTCGGCCACCATATTAGCTAAGTTAAACTTTCACAGTGCATATCATTTGGCATATATAAGGATGGGGGATTAGTTGAAAACTGCTTTAAAGAAACACCTTTGTGCCATTTTGAATATTTAATCATCCCTTTTGTCCTGACTAATGCCCTTGCAGTTTTACAAATTTTAGTGAATTATGTCCTGTGTGACTTCTTGAATGTGTTTTCATTCGTCTACCTGGACAACATTTTAATCTACTCCAAGGACCCCCAGCAACACTAAACACTTAAGAGCTGTTCTTCAATGTCTACTGGAGAATAAGTTTTTAAGTTAAGCCGAGAATCAGAACGTGGCACCGTTGGTAGAGCTGCCACCACTCAGCTAGAAGGTCGCCAGATTGAACCCTGATCGGGGGCCTTTCTGTGTAGAGTATATATATGTTTTCTCTGTGCATTCATGGGTTTTCTCCAGGTATTCCAGTTTCCTCCCACAGACCAAAAACATTCACGTTGGGCTGATTGGTAACTCTTAATTGTCACTAAATGTGAGTGAGAATGTGAATGGTTGCTTTTCTTGTTTGTCTCTATGCATCCCTATGATGGACTGGAGATCCATCAAAGATAATGGATGGATGTCACTGTAGTTTTAGTAGTGCTGCTTATGCTTACATTCCACAATAATTTTATATTACTAGGTTTTATAAATCTGGTATCCAGACCAGCACTGGTTCTTTATATCTATGTGCAAATTTCCAACAACTGCCTTAAATGCACACAAGGGATCAGCTTAGGTCATGAGTGTGATTTTATAGATGTTGTCTGTTCAAAATGTACAACAAGTTTCTTTAATGCCTGCAGAACATGCACTGCCACTGTACATTTCACTGCATACTTATGATGTTATGATGTTCTTTATATGAGTGTTTAAGGTCACAAAAATTTACACATGCCCACAGCACCGCCCATTTGAAACACGTTCCCACATCTATGGCTGGATGTTTTCCACGCAGTCCTACACCTCTGTGACCCACTCAACAGTTTGGATATGAGTCATAATTTGGCACCAAGGACAGTGTTGTTTACAGTGTCGATGATGGATGTATAAGTGGTAAATAATATGGTGGCTGCACAATGGGTCATTGGACCTAGAGTGATGGCTAGTCCTATATCAGGCGGCGTAATAGATTCTTTCTGAGCCGACTGACCTTCAGCTTGTTTGTCTTTGTCTTTGTGCAGCAGCTCTGCAGTCGGAGGATCTGTGTGAAACGAGAAGGAAAATCCGCAAGGATATGAGCGGGGATTAAACACAATATTAAATCTTAGATAAATGAAGTCTCCCTCAATAACAGAGAGCACATGTTTGAAAATGATATAGAAGTTTCAGCAGTAGATGTTTAATGGATTCTGACACAGTAAAAGCATTTATTTATTTATTAGCTAGCAAGCCTTAAAACATATTTTCTGACAATGTTTTTTTTTACCTCGTTGCATACAGAGAATATTAGTACAGTATGACTTGATGGTATTCAGTCAGAGAATACAGAAAAAAACACTGAGATACACCAGCCATCAACTCTCAGCATGGCATGTCCTTTGCTTTGTTTCCTGTTCTTTTGTTGCTGGGATTTGAGATCAATTAGATCATTATCCATCCAAATTTAACCAGTCTGGTGATTACATGATTGCACTGTCATATGATTTGCCCTTTGCCCTTTCCAATGTCATTTAGTAATTGCAGTTTGGAACAGAAAGAACAATAAAGCTCTCAATAAAAGCTGCAAAAGAATAATAAAAAATTTAAAAAACTCCCTAGCATTTGTTACAATACACAGTTACAATAATTACATCAATTATACCAAATTATAGTTTGCCTGCCACCCACAAGATGTTGGAAGCCTTTTTTCTTGCAAAAAACATCTAAGTATTATTTTGTTAATACATTTTTTGTGGCTTCAAACACCCAGCGAGCAACATCGTGTGAAAGGTTTGGCTTCCTTCTTCTTCTTTTTTTTTTTTTTCCACCGGACGCCCTTCCTGACACAACCTGGGTTTGAACCTGCAACCTCAGGATTTGAAGAAAGCAGCACAGACCACCAATTACCAATGTGATGAGTGACGTTTCGCCCCATGGCAAGGTTTTAGAATTTGGAATTTTAGAATTTTTAAAATGTCAATCTTGAGTTTAATGCACCGTATTATATTACATTATTATTGTTTAGCGCAGGGGTGCCCACACTTTTTCAGCATGCGAGCTACTTTTAAAATGGCCAAGTCCAAGTGACCTACCTACTATAAAAATACAAAACATATACTTATTTATAAACATAAGTATGCTTTTTATGTTTTATGTACTTGTTGTATAGTCTTGCTTTTAGTATTTTACCATGCTCTATATGACATTTTGATTTATTGTTTAATAACACAACTTTTATTTTAATTGCATTTTACTGTAGTTTTTTTGTTGTCTGTACTTTATATGTTGTTTGTTTAAAACAGGTCTCTTGTAAATGAGTCCTTGTGACTCAATGAGACTAACCTCGATCAATAAAGGTTGAATTAATGAATACGTCCTAGGGGTTGAATGACTGCATAATTTTTAAACTCAACATTAACATAATAAAACTCGAGTAGAACTTGAGTAGTTGATGGCATCATAGGATCTCAAGATGAAAAATAAATAAAAAAAAAAAACAAAAAAAAAAACCCGTCATTTATTATTTACAACAACAACAAAAAAGACCAACAAAACATTGGGAGCATATATTATGCTCCTACCATTTATCATACTGCAAATAAGTCACAGGAAAACCAAAACTATTAGTTATTATTATTAAGCTGCAAAAGTGAAAGAAATATCGTGCGGCACATCAAAAACGAAACTAAAAACAGTGGGGCGGTCGACCACCCCGCACCACAGCCAGCTGTGGTGTGCATTAGGTTTAGTTTTAGAGATTAATATGTTTATAGTTTTTTTATAGGTTTAGAAATTAATATTTTTTGCTTTTAGTTTGTGAAACAAGGTCAGAAGGAAGCTGGTTCTGGTTCGATCGATTGGACCCGGTGTTGCACCATATTCTGTGACCTGCAACAGTGCATGCAACACATCACCCCCTACGGTCACAATATATGGTGGTCACAGAATATGGTATAACACCGGTTCGCAACGAGCTCCAAACAGTCAGGAAGTTGATTCATTTTCTGTTTCCTTACGGTAGTTGAACCGGAAGATTCATCTTTAGTGAAATATTTCCAGACTGCTGATGCATTTCTACCTGTTTGCCAAGACTGGGCCTGTTCTGCTCAGTCCATCTGCTGGGAGGAATCCATTTGGTAGCTTCTACTAGTAGCCCGGTGCGGATCACGTGACACAATGACGCAATGATGTAACAGCAACGTAATGACGTTACAATGAATACTCGACGTGACATTTAAAAACTTGATAGATGTCCTATGAATTGACCTGTCAATTACTCAAGTAGTCTGTTAAAGCTCTAATACGTCCCAGTTCGCTGTGGACGCAACATAAATCCAAAAGTTTGAAAAAAAAAAGACCATTTAGTTTTATTGTCCACGTACAAAATAACAAACAAAACACAGCAATAACTTATGTTCTTCATACAAAGGAACAGAAAGAATAATAAGAAAGAAAGAAAGAATAACGTCATGTTTGAAAAATGACCTGAGAAGTAAAAAATTCAGCCCTGACAGCAGCTGCTTTTACCTGTAACCGTGTTTCTTGATATCTGAGAGTTTTGATGGAAGATAGTTTTCTGGTTTGTTTTTAAAAGTCTTTGAACAAAGAGTCAGCTGCTTCAACGAATTCCTCTTTTACCATCTCTCCATCTTGAAAAGACTTCTTGTGCTTAACAATTATTAAAGTGACTCACCTGGAATGATGCTTCACTGCTGGTCAGCTGTAGGAAAAATAACTGCTGTCCAGATAACTGGGATTTTAGCTCCTTCACTGTTTTCTTTCTCAGCTCACTTTTCAGAAGGAAGGGAAGTCAGTGTCGTCGTATTTAGGAATATAGTCCGAAAATGCAGTTCCAGTGAAACGCACTTCGAATTGTGAAAAAAGTCCTCCTCCCCATTCCATATGGAAATGGTAGATTTTTTTTGCTTCTTACTTGATCCAGCTCCCCAAATCATTTTACACACTTTCTTGAGTTTAGATATAAATTGGAGGCTTTTATGAGTCAACTCGTTTGTTTTTAGCGTGGTTGAATGCACATGCATGGTGACCTATGTGTCAGAAAAATCCGGCCTCTGATTGGTTGTCCTGTGTGTCAATCATGGGTGCCGTTGTTTGTGCATGCGTGGTGTCCTATGTGTCAGAAAATGTCGGTCTCAGATTGGCTACGCTGTGCGTCATTCAATTGACAATTTGCATAGTGGAGGTAGATTGATCAGCTGAGATCTATTTAAAAATAAACTTAAAAGAAATTTAACAAAAGGTCTGGCATCTATTTCGCCGTGCGATCTACTGATATTACCTTCACGATCTACCGGTAGATCGCGATCGCCATATTGGGCACCTTAGCATATATCTTGGATCCTTGTATATAGTTTCTTTTTTATACTTGATATTTTTGCTATTTTTGGGTGTAATGGGACCTTGAGTACAAAGTTTCGTTCCACCTCATGTACCACATGTGATGTGAATGACAGTAAAGAGCCTTGAACTTTGAATAAAAGTTTTAATATTCTTCCAATTTTGAAAAAACTGGCTTTTGCACAGGAAGGTGAGTCACTTTTAATGGCAGCGGCTGATGATATAAGTGTCTTTATTTGAACCGTATCTCATGAACCACTGGACTGAATTTATTGAAACACAAATAAAGCAATAAATGACTTTACTTCTACAGCTGATTAACATGTAGAGTCACTGAAACGTTGCTAGTTTGAGCTTCTACTCTATTAGATGTCGAACAGAAATGATCACCATTGAGTTAGAAAGGTCTGGATTTGTTGAACAGTAACTGTGCGGGTGATTGCATTAACTGGTAACAAACCTGAAATTAGCTGTTAAAATATAAGTGGCCTCCAGTTTTCCAGTTTAGGTGACATCAGGGAGACAGAGACACTCCATATGGCCCATTGTCTTGACTGTTGGGTTTTGTGTCCATTTATCTACGCTTGGATAAGAATCCTACCTTAGGTAGTCCTTGGTTTAATGTGATGGCATTTACTACCATCTGTCGCAATCGGACTGAGTTGTAACAAAGCATTTTACAATAAGATGTGTGTTCAGGAAAACATAAAACAAATAGACAGACAAATAACAGCAATCTAAAAGGGTAATGCAGCAGTTAAAGTGGAAGTGTGTTGTCCTAGATATTGTCATAGAAACAAAAAAAAGGCTGCGGCACCAGAGGAATTGTTTGATAAAACACCAGAAAAAAAGTGCTCCCCAGCACTTTGCCAGCACTTTTCTGTCATGAAGTAAATGCTACTTATGTGGGAATAAACCCCCTAGACTCCTTATTATATGCAGTTGAAATATCTGTGGTGTCAACCTCTACACTGCTGGAGTTTTTGTTGTCAATGGAAAGCTGCAGCTTATACTGTCTAATAGTTCTGCTTCGTAACATTGCAAGTGAAGACAATTGTTTTGTATCTTACCCTATATTGTGTGTATTGTAAGAAAGGACTCATCCTCTCCTTCATCCTGGCATCTCGAGATACGAAGGAGGAAATGAAGGTAAAAATTTAGCTATTTCTAATTTGCTGCTCCAGCAGTTTGAATTACTCAGAGAAACAGTGAGGTTTCTAGTTTCTAGCACAAACATGCCTCTTTGTCCACAAAAAATAGTTTATTTACTGTTCTTTGGTTAAATCGTTTTATTATTTTTACATGTGCTAACTAAAATGCAGGATGCGTACACTCATGGTGTGATAAGAGCCACAGCTCAGCAATGTTTGCCACATGTGAAGGTGCAACAGAGCTAATGGGATTAGGCGATGGTAAGCACCTTAACCCACTACTTTCACTCTGCAGCTCATAAAACCATTACAGACTGAGCTGAAAAAAGGCTCTTGCACATTAGGAGCCTGAGCTCCAGGGTGCTGTGCAACATTTGAACAAGTTCCAGTTGTTTGCTGTTTGTTACAAAGATGCCACACATCACACCTGGTCTCCTGAGATGCTCGTCTTTTTCTGTTTCTTCTTCTGAGGTGTAGTCTTTGTTTGTACCTTCCCCGATTCTATAAATTAATGTCTTCATCATCCTTTTCTTGTTTTCTACCCACCATCTAGCATCGCCCCAAGAGACTGTGGTGGTCACTGATGACTCAGGGGATTGAATGTCTTGGAGGTTATTCAGGGAATCATGGGCATTCTTCGTCTTCCTTGCACATGATGGATTGCCGGACTGAAGAGGGGCCTTTCAGAGCCCAAATCCCTGTCCAGAAGTTAACACAAACCAAAAATAGCATTTTTGTCCAAAAGGCATATGTATGTAAAGAGTTAGCAAGATTCAGGCACAACTTTCTGAAGTTATTGTCAAAATTGTAAGATGATGCCAATCCATAATATTTCTTGTTTTTATGCAGTTATTATTTTTATCTGGCTGATTTACAGCACTCACAGTTGCAACCTAGAGCTCAGTCACTAACAGTAATGTGGGGAACTTTACATTACCACTATGATTTATCCTTCATTTGATCAACAATGTAAGGGTCACACAAACATATGAGCTATAGAAATAAACTGATGTGGGTCTATATCTTAGAAAGGTACAGCCATTGAGAATAAATCTTTATTAAAACGGTGAAACTTAACGTTTTTAAATTTGTGATTTGCTGGACTGGAATTCCAGTTGTGAATATTTTATAGTCCTTTTCTAAGATATCCATTTATTTATACTTGGAAACATATATTTCCTGCAAGGTTAAACAATTTTTAAATCTTAATACAACACTGCACAGTGATTGCCTATACACAATTACTGTAGGGGAAATGTGTTTTTAACCAGAGAAGCAGCTTTTTTTGTATGATGTAGCCCAGACTACATTATTCTGTATTGTCGCATGCAGCCTGGCCAATAAGTTTGTTAGTATTTGTGCTTTGTGTAACAATTTACTAAGTACCCAGCATACTTGTGAACTGTAGAGCAACCACAAGACAGAATAGTTTGACAGTGTTTGTTTACAAGTGGATAAATGGCAAACAGTACTGCAACTTTTGGCGGGAAGGGCTGGAACCCTGAAGACAAGGGAACAGTTAGGAGTCAAGCGTGTCTACAGATGATAATAATAATAATAATAATAATAATAAGCAGGCCTTTTACTTGAGGAGAAGGTGGTAAACTCTGGGGAATGAGAGTCCAAGGTTCCAGGGTCAGTCCATGGAGGTCCCAGGGCGATCAGGGAATATCTTTAAGCAAGTGGGGAAGGCAAGGAGGGAACAAAGGAGATACTCAGATAACACAGAGGAGTTGATGGAGCTCAGGAGATTCTGTGAGTCACAGGAGCAAGGAGTTGGATACAGCGTAATCTTGAGAATACAACGAAGGGCCAGGAACACACCACCATCAGGCAGACAATGCACCAGTGTGCGAGTGGTGTCGTCAAAGGTCTTTTATACACCTGCAGCTCATCAGGGTGAGGATCTGCAGGTGTTCCTCTGTTGGTGACATCTGGTGGAGAAAGCTGTAGGAGCAAAACCCAAGGACATACTTTGCAGTCTTAGCTGAGCAAAGTTAAAAAAAAAATAGCTTATTTTGCTAAAAAAAAAACAAACAACTTACCAAAATATCAGTGTTAAGATTAAAGTGTGTCTTAATCTGGCTTTCCCAAGAACACCAAAGGACATTGTACATTTGAAAACAAGCGCATACTATACTATTAAACTATCCATGTAAATAAGTGAAACACAACTATACGTATATAGCATAAACACTATCTTTGAGACTATTAAGTTCTCTTAAATATCTCTTGCGATGATTCACTTTCTGTTAAAAAAAATAATCTTTTATTTTCAGCTTAAACTGAACACACGCATCTGGAATACCACAGTAAAGATAGCAACATGTGAAATACACAAAACACAAAGTAAAACTCATGTTTTAGCATAACATAAGCAGGAGAGGATAATAAACAATGCAACAAATGTGACAATCACAGATTCACTTCTTTTAAAGAGATTTTTAGGACTTTGACTTCAAGCTCAATGTTCACTTTCTGTTTGAATTGTCTTGACATTATGTTGCCTAAACATGTAAATGTGTGGTCTAGCTCTTTAGGGAGGAAGAAACTTCACAGCACTCCCAGTTCTCTGTCACATCCCCAACGTTCTTATGAACAATCTTATTTTGAGGCAAATAATCAGAGCAGAGAAAAAAAATCACAGACTGTGTCAACCAGCTCGGTGGGATTTGCCATTTTCCTCTATCATCTCCTTTTTGATTTATTTTTTTCCTCATCATTTGTATGACCTTTCGAAGCAGCAGAATGGAGGACAGCTTCAGTTGGGGTTTAATTATAAACTGACCCGAAAGTCAGCTCACGTCACTGAGGGTCTTTGCGTATTATTCAAGGATTTTAGAGCAATCGGGTCTTGTTGCTAAGCTACGTCAAGGAGACAACGCACGTTTTTGTGACCAAGAAAAAGGTGAAACAATTTATTGATGGTTAAAAAGTTGCCAGCTTTTGTGAAAAAAAAAAATAAAAAAAAAATTGTAATTTAATTGAATTATTTCAGCATGTGACTAAAATAAAAAATATATTCTGCATAGATAACGCAATTCACTGTAACTTGTTTATCATCATGTAGATTCTGAACTTCTTCTTTTTTTTTTTTTTTTACCAGAACTTTTCAATCTGTAGCAAACTCTTCTGTAAACACAGGTTCAAGAATCATATGAGAAACAGTTTAAATTACTTCAGATTTCATTTCCTCTGGATTTATTCCAGTTTTAAATTTACATTTTAAACTAAATAGATTGTTAAATAGAAATCACTATGTCCGCAGCTATAAACCACACCTGAACACTGAATGCTGTTTTTTCACTCCTTAACCGAGCAGTATTTAATAATATCAATTAGTGATTTAAAATGTACTCATCTTCCCCAACTCCTAAATTAAGATTCAAGGATTCAAGGTTCTTTATTTGTCATACACACCTCATGTGGTACATGTGGTGGGATGAAATTGTGTACACAGGGTCCCAGTTACATTCAACAAAAGTATAACATATAAAAGAAAAACAGTAATAAGATCTAAGATATGAACTAAGAAACATGCTAACTAAAAATACACTAAGCATTAATAGCATAGAAAAAATACACCGAACAGCAGCACGAACATGAGTCTGTGTGAGCAGATGAGTACGAATGAAATAGATCAGCAGCATCATGATGTGATTTTTTCCACAGTGATTATCCTGGTTAGAGATTCATGAGTCTAACAGCTTCAGGGTAGAAGCTGCTCAACCAGTAATGAGGGTTATGGTGGAGGAGGAGAAGTTAGAAGTGAGTTAAATTAGACAAGAACAGTTAATATTTTTATTAACCATCAGTGACAAATGGATCAGCATTTTGTAATTTCGTCATCTATTTGTCTTTGCAAGTTGTTTTTTTTCAACCACCTGTGACTTGAACTGTTATCTTTCTCCTGCAACTATTCATACAAGAAACCATATCATGGAAATGACAAACAGTGGGGAGAAAAAAACATTTAATGCAGTGATATCCCCTCCTCCTGCTTCCTATTTTGGTATTGTTAGTGACCAACCTTTATCCCTGCAACTCACCCAGGGTCCTCTCTGTTAGAAACAGAGAGCAGCTGCTGATTTGTGGGTTTTGGAGGTGCTAAAGCCGCTGCCTATCTGCTGTTCTCATTATACCCTCTCTATATGATAAGCCAAATAAGACTGAGCCACTGCTGCGAGATACCGAGGGCCGTTTGAATAAAGGTTATTTTAAGATAAATGTCACTGTTCCCTGGGGATGGCATACTTTAAAAATATTGTTTAAATCTTCCTTTACTAACACTGATAGGAGAGAGGCAAAAGGTGCAGTTGTAATAATATTATACTGTAGTTTGAACACTGCTGCGATGCAACATGTGCAACAAAAACACTTAAGAATCAAATTTTGAAGGCAGATAATTCACAAAAAGTCCCTCTTCCATATTGCTCTGTTCACCAAATGAGATCCAGTTAATAATGAACAAGCATGACAGGCCACTTGTCTCAGTGTTTCTCAACCAGATTAGCACCTGCTACATGGTGACTGAGGGCTCCTGCATTATTAAAACTTGATGTAAGAAATGAGAGCATCAGTCTCAAGAGGGTCGGAGCATTGGAAAGTGATCAGGAAGCCTTGAGGAAATAGTTTGCAACCATCTGCCTTCTCATGTCTCAATATGTTCAAAAGTTATTCTCTTGACCAGAGAATTTCTGCACAATGGCAGCTGAAAGAAAAATATATACTTGAGTAAAATTTTTACAATAGTTTGATATAAATGTTGCTGATTATTGAGTTTACATTTGGTGTTGGAAGTAGGCAACCTCAACATATGGATCTTGTTTAAAACTTTGATGTTGTTGGAGTTTGCAGATTTTTAGCAACATATTGCATGGACCACTGGATGGATTTCAATGAAACTCTCATAAATTAATTGCTGGTTGTGCAGCTCATTTATTTTTTGGAATCAATCCAATTTAAAATGTCTGTCACAGCTAACTGACTTTAGCCTTCGAAAAAAAAAAAAGCTCATACTCAATGAATTTAGCAGATATTGAGCAAAGTTTTGGTGCAATAATAACAGAATTTTTAAAAATGGCACTCCTACATTTTTGTTTAGTATGAGACGAGAAAAAGAAACATGTTAACATAAATCTGAACAACAACTGTGGAGTGTTGGCTGAGTGTTAATGTGGTAAAGAATATTTGATATCAGGGATATTGAATGGATATACACATGGCTTGACACAGTGCTTCTCTAAGTGCTGATTAAATAATGCAGCTGTTTGCCTGAAACCAATCCAATAGTATGAACTCACATAAGGTATTGTAATATTACATGAAATTGTGCATATTCTGATTTTAAATATCAAAACAGCTCAACAACTCCATCATTTCTGTGATGGACTTGCGACCCGTCCAGGGTGTACCCCGCCCCTCGCACAGTGACTGCTGGACATGGGCACCGGTGACCCCCGTGACCCAAAATGGAAGAAGCGAGTAAAAGATAATGGATGGATGGATGAACTCCATCATTTCTCACCACAAGATGATCTTAGTACCAAACTCTGGCATGAAAGGTGGTGGAGGATACGTTTTCATTCAAGAAATGCTAGGCCTTTAAATCAGATATAATTCAACTTTAATATTATTTAGGTAATTAGATGGATTTTTGTAAGTTAAATGTATTTTGTTTGTACTTCTTACCTTTACAAAAACAGAAATCTGGTTTCAGGCTCTCTGCCATGTGTATTCTTAGGCATGTACTTAATCAAACTTGAATACAAAAGAACAATATCTTTATTATTTTTGCTAGGGATGCACGATATTGGGTTTTTGACCGATATGCTGATATGTTAAAACTTATTTGGCCGATAACCAATGCCGATACTGATATTTTATATACTTTTCTTTGTCAGAACATAGCCCTCTTATTTAGGCTTATTTGCTACAGAAATTGTGTAACAGCTCTGAGCTGGTGACATATATTCAGTAACAGCCATATGATATGCATTGCACTTTAACTTATATTAAATGAAAAGTGTTAAATGTTATTATTAGTCTCCTGCAATGCTGTCTCACTTGTGTTCCTAGCTAGGTTCCTAGCTGCAGTATGGAATCCTCTGCACTCTTGTGCATGAAGGACAGCCTTTTTAAGTTCAAAGTTTTTGTCTATCCATTGTGCCATAAGACTAATCATGCTAACGAGGCTAACACGACGTCCAAATGTCTTTGATAAAACTCACCCAAGTGCTGTCGGCTATTGGCTTCTCACTGACATCGGAAATGATGGCTTGTAACTTGGATAACGTTACGTCGGAAAAATATCTCCAACTGGGGGCGATGTAGCGAGGCTCAACGTAGTCCATAAATCTTCAGAATCCGACATCCTCACCAACGAAAAATAAAACTTCAACACCACCGACATTTTGAATTTTCCTCTCCGCCGTGAGATCATGTAGGCGTGCGTGACGTCATCATGTTGTGCTGCCACTGCAGACAAAAACAATGCCTTTTATATCAGTGTGTTTTTTTAATGGAATGGCCGATGTCCGATATTGAACTTTAACGCTAATATCAGCCGATACCGATACCATGCCGATAATATCGTGCATCTCTAATTTTTGCCATATTTGTTTCCTGCTTTGTTTTGTTTTTTTTTTTTGCTCACAATCATATAATCTCTTGCTTTTTTCAGCCTCTTCTACCATTTTTTACTTTAATACCTACTGCATCTAAGCACTTCCTCCCTGTATGCATAACATTTTCTGACACTCTGGTTTTCGCCACAGCTGGAGTCAAGGCTCCAACCGTGGCACTTTACCGAGGAAACCTTCAGTTGAGATTTAGCAATCAAATAAGCAGCAGCTGAAACAATGCCATCATCTCAGGAGAAGTTATAGTATAAAAGGCAAAACATTACTGTAGTCCTGTGCAGCAAATCATAATGTGGCATTCCCCTTAGAGAAGCAGTACATCAGGGCTGTGACCAGCCCGGCTCCTGCGAAGTGTGAAGTGCTTCATGGTTCAGAGGACATATTTCAGATTAAACACTCCAGTGTTCTTATTATTCCTTCATGAGTGAAGGTGAAGCTCAGGGGAGTGGTGGTGCAGAGGTTAGAGAAGACAGGCCTGTGATTGGAAGGTTGCCAGTTCAACTCCTTGGACCGACATCGAAATGTGGGTGGGAAAGTTGAAACACCCACACCTGCCTCCACCCTCATTTGCCCCACTCTGGGCCTTAACCTCCACCATCTGCTCCCCCAGGTGCCATAGATAGCAGTCCTCTGCTTCACACAGTGGTGTTGTGGTAGCTCACTGGTCTGTGGTTGTGTCAGGAGAAAGTGTGATAATCTGTGTTTTATTTGTGTTTAGAGTTTGAGCTCCTTGTGTTTCCTTGTGTTCTGTTTTCTTGTAATCTGTTCAGCCTTCCTACTGTGTTTCCCCCCATGTAATCAGCTCCTGCCACTCGCACCTGTTCCTCATTGTCCTTCTCCAGGTGTTCGTCATTATTGGTCGTTAGTTTCTCTATAAGTTCAGTGCCAGCTTGTTTTTTCCCCGTCCGTGGATTGTGCTCCCAAGACTGTCATGCTCTGTCTTCCTCCGTGCCACCCTGCTCCTGTTATTTGTGTAAGTTTTGCTGCCTCGTCTGCCTTTGTTTGGCTTACGATCTTTAGTTAATAAATTGGAAAATTTTATTTCATCTTGGAGTTCCTCGCATCTGTCTGCACATTGGGTTCAACAACAAAAAACATGATACGAAGGGCATCCAGCCAAAAATGTAAATTGCCATGTCTTCATGCGAGTTAGTTCGCTGAAGAAAGGAGCAGCCGGAAGAAGAAGAGTGAATGTGAAGCTCACATAACTAACCCACTCTGCTCAGTCACAATAACCTGGTTGAGGGACTCCGTGACACCAGCACGTACTCAATATGAGCCGAGGACACCGCCTGCAGTCTTCACCACCTGACTTACAACACGAGGCTGAGAGCTTTGGTTCTTGTAATTGTTGGATTGCTGCTTTATTCCTCTGTAATCTTTATTCAGACTTTTTTAGGATCTAAATTGCTGTGTGAAGGAATTAATAGCCACAAAATGAGCAGTCAACTAGCAGTGTTGGGAAGGTTTCTTTGAAAAGGTATTTAGTTACAATTATAAGTACTTATTACTGTAAGTAGTTAACTAGAAATAACTATATTTTCAGAGTTCAGAGTATTTCTCAGAGTGAATTAAGAGTGCTGAATCACTTAGTCGGTTTGTTGAAGAACTTGAAAGTGATTTTTTTTTTAATTCAAAACTATCAGACAAAAGCAAAATTTGCAAAATAGTAGCTAAAAGCTTAACAAACAAAAAAAAACAACTAAAAACAACATCAAAAACTTTTAGCTAAAATAAGCAGAACAGCATGTAAAAGACATAAAGGATTAATTGAGAAGAAAGTATCTTAATGCTAAGAGAAGTTTAACTGTAGGAAATTAAAAAAAACAAAAAAAAAACAGTTGATAAATGTTAGAGAGGGAAAAAAAGCTGAATGCTAAATCTAGCATAATTGTAAAAAGATTGAAAAAAAATGAAACAGTGTATGGTGAAGAAATATTCAGAACACATTTTTTAATAGATTTAAAAAGATCACATTGCTTTTCTATGGAAAAAATAGATAAAATAAAATAATCTAAAATACTTTGAGTTACAACAAACAAAAGTCCTGAAGAAGCCGAACATTTTGAAACCTGAATGGCAGACATAGCTTAAGCATGCTGCGGATATGTGAGTGCTGACTCAGCATTAACACAATTACTTCAACTACTTAAATTTGTTTACTTTCCAATTGGTTTTCTTGGCTGTGGTAGCTCGGTGGTCAGTGCCGCAGCTTTAGAATCCTGAGGCTGCAGGTTCGAGCCCAGATTGTTTCACGAAAGGCATCAGGTGTAAAACAATTTCCAAATTTTTTGTGTAAAGTTTGCTCACAGCAGTAACCCTTAGGAAGGGAGCAGCCAAAAGAAAAACGTTTTGCTTGCTTTTCTGAATTTTAACTGAATGTGTTGTTATTGTTCATCTTCACCTTTCAATACAGGACTGTACGTTTTAGCTTGTGATAGCTACCACATTATAAAAATGATCTTTGTAGTGTAAGTCCTGCTTTTTATTAAGACAAAAGCCCTACTCGCACGGGATTAGTTTTACATACATGCTATCTAATAATTACAGATGTTGTCTGTTGTTAATCCCGTGTGAATCGGCCATGTCAGTATTTTGTAAAGTAAAAATCCCCCCATAAATTACCTACTATATTTAGCTGAAATCTGAGGTCCAGTGATAATACTAATCCAATGCAAATAGGCATCTCTGTGATTTGGACAGAAATGGGCGGGATCCAATACGTAATTAGGCAGTTTTTGTTTTTTTATTTTTGTTTTCTAAGCAAAATCATTTGGAAAAATATAGAACAAGCTATTTTAAATGAACGCGCTGCTCGCTTCAGCTTTTGTAGATGCTGCTGCTTCCTTCACCACAGATGACAGCAGGTGCAGATGTGTGCAACCGGTCAGCTGATCAAACAGTCCATCCATCCAACCGGTCAGCTGATCGAGCCATCTATCCATCCATCCATCCATCCATCCATCCATCCATTACATTTACCCGCTTCTTCCTTTTCGGATAGTGAGGGTTGCGGTTACCCATGTCCAGCCTTCACTGTGCGAGAGGCGGGGCACACCCTGGATATGTCATAAGTCCATTTCAACCGGCGGGTCAGCGGATGCATGCGGCCGGTGACAGGTTGTCCATTTTAGCTTAATGTGACATTTTTTTTTACCTCTTTCAGCCAGGTTAGACCTGCCTCCTCCTAAACAAGTAGATTAACACAATTTTACATTGTGCATTCTTATTTAGTTTTATTTGTGCCGTATGATTTATAAAACCGTATCAAAGCCCGAGACCAGCTCGGCCCCCACATTAAGCACATTATTATGGACCGGCCTGGTCCGAATCCAGGTCGGGCTCCGGGTTGACTTCTCTAAAAATACACAGCGCGTTAAAATCATATCCGGAAGATGTCTGTAAATTTCAGCTAAATCTCAGGTTTTGGTTATCCCATGCGAATATGTCACATAAAAAGCAGATGTTGGGGAGTAATTTATTTATTACATGTGGTCCCTAGGTAAAACTTATCCCGTGCAAATAGGGCTAAAGTCTGTGTTCTGTACATGCAATACTGTACTCTGACAAATAGAATCTGTAGAAAACAATATTTTTATTTCACCACTCTTGTTAGTCTGTTATCTCTCCTCCCGCTCTGACAGGAGTACATTTAGCACTGCGTGTTCGAGTTTCCTTTCAGATACTCTGCGAAGCGTTGCTGTTCTCCTCCTGCCTCCATCCGCTGAGCGCTTCCCTTCCTGTGGGAAAACATCTTCAGTCGATATTCTGTGATCGGCTGTGCTAAATGATCCTGTGAACCTCTTGATTTTGCATTGCGCCCCTTGTGCACAGAGCGGTCTTTCTCTCTCGTCTGCATTAGTTTAATCATGTGCCCATCATATAAAACAACAACAAAAAAGTTTATTTTCATCATGAAGGAGCTGCTCTCTAAATTAGAGCTGGTTGTGTGAGTTGAAAGAGAAATATTTTACTTTTTTTGTGGTGAAAGCTGAAAAATCTGACTTTTAAAAAAAGCGTGATTAAATCGTAGCGGGAGGTGAGAAGCAGAAGTCAACTCGTGTGTTAAATGCATGAACGTACTTCAAAGCAAGCTTATAGTACCTACTTTTTTTTCACATAACAGGACGTCAAGAGTATTCAGACGTTAAGATGGAGTCAGTTCACCATATAGGAATGTGCTTGTAGCTGATAGGAGCCACTGTAGCTTCAAGATGCATTACTGAGGCACTGATAACAACAGACCTTAAAGAGCAGAATAGCTGGAAACACGAGAGGCCTTCACTAACACGCGTCTCATTTAAACAATCTGTTCTTTTTTTTGGCACTTCTTAATGTAACAAGTGGGAAATGGAGTTGCTGCACAATAAGAACGCTGTAGATGGACTCTAAGGCTGCATAAATGATACCTCGCACCTGTCATCTGGCATCAGTTCCAGAAATTAATGTTAGGTGTAAAATTTAAAGAGGCTCGTGGGGAGGCGGAGCTTAAAAAGATTAATAGATGTTTTTAGCGCTAGCAGCCCTGTTTCTATTCCTCACTGTTCTCTAAGCTTTTGGTTCATTGATGTAACTGTGTTGTTTGTAGGAATGCTGTTCCTCATAATTTATTATTATTATTATTTTTAATTGACTTTATTTTTTGGAGATGGGGGGGCGTCTTGAAAGCAGCAGATACAGATGTTCGGTACAAATCCCAAACTGATTACTGAATCACCACTTCCAGACCTAATCATTAAGTTCGGCTTCAAAGCTGTGAGCGCTGTCTTCAGTGCAGCTGGGATTCACAGAACATTACTTCCTTATTTAACACACATTGGAGAACTACAAAACCCACAAGCAGAGTCTGCTAATGCTGCTGAATGCTGTTTGTGGAGGAGTTCACGCTGAACCGAACATGACGTTTACAAACCGGAGTCACATCAGCAGCTTGTTGTGAGTAACTGGAGGTATGTTCTCATATGCAGTCCCACAGGGTTTACTTAACACAACACAACCCATCTATTGTAATGCCTATACTGATCCCTTAATCAGGAAGAAAGATTAAAAGCATTTAAGTGCAGGTGGTGTTTGTGAGGTGTATTTCAAAGAGCCTTCTTTAAGTGTAATGGTTAAATATGTGAACATGACATACTTTTATATTAGCTTTGAGCTTTTATTGCATGCCACTGAAAGGCAAAGGCAGAGAATGTTTTTGTCCTTGTCCATGTGTGTTTGTTTGGCTTTTTATTAGCAAAATATCTTATGAACCACTGGATGAGCTACAGTTAAATTTGCAGAAAGTAGACATTTGATAGACAGCTGCAGCTGTACACAATTTTGTTCCACCTCGTGTACCATATGTGATGCAAATGACAATAAAGATACGTGAACTTGAACTAATTAACAGTTGGAGTCAACCCAATTTAAAATGGCCATCAAGGCCAAATGACATTTAAAAAACACAAACATTAAGATAATTATGTCAGTGTGTAGATATTGAGCTGAAATTTAGTGTGATAGTAGC
The DNA here is from genome assembly GCF_014905685.2 of Nematolebias whitei. NCBI lineage: Eukaryota > Metazoa > Chordata > Actinopteri > Cyprinodontiformes > Rivulidae > Nematolebias > Nematolebias whitei. Next base: position 39,166,256 of record NC_056506.1, read on the forward strand.
CGAGCCTCATCCCCAAGACATGCTAACATAATGTGTAAGATTTTTTTATTTAAAATTTAACGTTTCATATTTAGAGTCAACTTTACTTGTTTGTTTGCAAAATATCTCATGAACCCTTGGACAGATTTCAAATAAAACGTTCACACACACACAGAATCATATTAACTACTGATTAACCTTTAGAGTCAGTTCAATTTAAGATGGCTGCTACAGCTAATTAAGTCTAGTTACCACAAAAATAACTAAAACTTTGTCATTTTTAGAGAGATTGAGCATGAAAAATAGCAGGTAAAATGCATTCCTTTAAGAAATGATTTACTAACAGAATATTCAATTCAATTTAGTTTATATATTAGGGATGCACAATATTGGATTTTTGGCTGATATCCAATATGCCAATATGTTAAAACGTATTTGTCCAACAACCAATACTGATACCAATATTTTTTCCCTAGACTTACTTACAGAGACTACATCGCTTTCTCTGCTGTGAAATTAAAATACTACACTATTCTGCATGGTCTTTATCAATGTGGCCTGCTAACAAATGCAGATGCCAAAAAGGGAAAATGGTGTAGAACTTCAACATGGATTATGTTTAATGTCAAATTTATTCATGACATTTACTCTCTCTTAACGAATGGCAACACTCTAACAGTGCAAATTTGTAAATTTTCAAAAATCTAAACTCAGCGGCACACGTGATGTCATAACGTTGTTCCAGCGTTGCAGGCATGCATCCTTGTCACTGTGTTGTCATACAAAAACTGTGCCTTATA
>NC_056506.1:39167134-39171815 GCF_014905685.2 Nematolebias whitei
TATATAAACAATGCCTTTTATGTAAGTTATTTTGATGGAATGGCCGATGTCGGGTGTTTAACTTTATCGCTAATATCTGCCCATACCGATACCACACCGATAATATCGTGCATTCCTAATTTATGTAGCGCCAAATCACAACAAAGTTATCTCAGGGCACTGAACAAAAACATTCACATACATATAAAAGCCAATTAGTAAAAGTTCTCTAAGGGAGTAAACCAGCAGACTTGTTGAATCGTCTCCTTGTCACAATCTCCCATCCTGAGCAAGTACAAAGACAACAGTGGAAAGGAAAAACTAATTTTTAACAGGAAGAAACCTCCAGCAGAACCAGGCTCAGGACAAGTGGTCATCTGCTTCGACCGGTTAGGTTTGAGAGGATAGGAAGAAGAGACAAAGGAACACAGAATGGCAGGTCCAGATGTAGTTGCAGGTGTAGCTCCTATTAAAAGAAAGAAAAAAAAAACCACATGTCAAGGATAGAAAAAATTACATATTACATATTGCTGTTCATATTAGTTTAAAGTTTTTATTGAGCAGCTTCTGACATGTAGCTTTGCTTCTTAAATGATGGTATATATCATTATCCTTCACACACACACACACTTTATCACATGCATACGCCTCCCCTGCTGTGCAGCAAGCTGACTGCTCACATTCTGAGTTTATGTACCCCAGGAGGATTTCTGTGCGCAGCCTGAAAACTGAACTTCCACTCTGCCACGTGTCTGATCTCTGTGTTCGAGTATGGCAGGGGTAAAGCATGGCGTTATTAGATTACTGAGTCATGAAGCAGCATACCTCCATCTAGTTATAGCTAAAAATTTAGCTTACAATTCATCTCACAACACATTAAAGCCTCTTCTAAACAAACCACCAGTAAAACTCAACACTTTCTCAGTTGATTTGCTCCAGATTTAGATCAGTCGTAGATACAAGCCATATCTGTTCAAGCGTGTAGGGACCTTAACTGTGCATTGCACAGAAATGTACTCATTAAGTGTTACTGTCTTGCTCGTTGTGAGTCAGTAACCACTTCATGAAGTATGTTGCCTGTATGTGTGCAAACAAACATCCATCTATCCATTATCTTTTACCCGCTTCTTCCATTTTGGGTCACGGGGCAGACAAACATACGACTAATAAATTGAAATAATGTTATAAACTTCTGTAAGCGTTTTAGCTGCTTAGCTACATAAATCATAAATGTCCACAAAAAAAGAAAGCACCAGCTTTCCAGGAAATAAACAAGCACAACACTGGTAAAAAGTAAAAAGTAAAGTAAAGTACTTTTTTTTTATTCTGTCTGCTCAGAAGCAGTGCAAACATTAACAGCTTGAACAAATCAGTTTCTGACAACTTCAGGTTGTGAAATTCATTAAAATACAAAAAAAGTGAAAAGTCTTTTATTTCATTGTCACTGTAAAATCCAGGTCTCTGACAGTGTCCCTTCTCTGACATATAAATGTTAAATGGCTGGCTATGTTTTTATTTGATTGTTGAGTGCAGTTTGTTCTTGACAAGTTTTGAAAAGGAGCACTTCCTCTATATCTAGCTGCTGAGCATTTTTATTAGATGAAGAAGAATCTGTGGACGGCTATTTTCTCTTGAATTCTTTTTCGTGGCAAAGGCTGGCGCTTGTTTTAGTTGCTGTTGCACCAGCACCACAAGTGCATTGTTATCTGGTGATCCTGTCAAGGTCTGAAGTTTGCATATGCTAATAAAGTGTTAAATAGTTTGAATAAGTATCCTTTTTTTACTTAAGGTGTAAATATTCACCAAGTTCTAGGATTTGAAAACACAACTTGATCAGTGGTCTGAAAGGCCCAGGACCTACCAGAGAAAGGAAACAGATACTGTATGTCAGTATTGTAATTTTTTTATTGCTATCCTATGTATAAAATATTATCACTCAATATGTACGCTCCATATCATATAATCATGTCTTCCAATTGTGGTTATACATTCAAATCAGAAAGGTTTATGAGCATTTGTCCTTCCAAGAACATCAAGTTAACATGAAGCATATAATTTACTAAGAAGGCCGCGGAATTCATTCCCAGAGCAGCCTTGTTGTTGAACCCAGGTACACGCAGCTATAACTTATACAGAGCACCGATAACACCCTAATAGATTATACAGCATATCTCTGTAGAGTAAATCCAGCACACATTTATTTGAGCACTCTGATTTATGTTTTTATGCAGCATCTCAAGCTTATCGGCGTCCACCGACGTGCTGATAATAAGTAAAGTAAATGACTTCTTAATTCCTGCATATAAGTTTGAAAATAGGAAATCGCTGGAGCGGTTTGCATCCAAGTGTGGAGCAGCTGGGATGAGAACCAGCACCTCCGAATTTGAGGTCATGTTCCTCAGTCGGAAAGGGGTGGATTGCTCTCTTTGGGTCGAGGTTCTGCCTCAATTGAAGGAGTTAAAGTATCTCGGGGTTTTGTTCACGAGTGAGTGAAGAATGGAGCTTGAGATTGACAGATGAATTGGTGCAGTGTCTACAGTATTGCAGACTCTGTGCTGGTCCGTTGCGGTGAAGAGGGAGCTGAGCTGTAGGGCAATACTCTCTGTTTACCGGTCAGTCTACGTTCCTACCCTCACCTATGGTCACAAGCTCTGGGTATTGACCAAAAGAACGAGATGGAGGATACAGGCGGTTGAAATGAGTTTCCTCTGCAAAGTAGCTGGACTCGCCCTTAGAGATAGGGTGAGAAGTTAAGTTACCTGGGAGGGACTCAGAGTAGAGTCGCTGCTCCTCCACATCGATAGGAGTCGTCAGTTGATGTGGTTCGGGCATCTGGTAAGGATGCTTCCTGGGTGCCTCCCTAGAGAGGTGCTTCAGGCATGTCCGACTGGGAGGAGACCCCAGGGAAGACCCAGGACACCCTGGAGAAACTCTTTCGGCTGGCCTGGGAACATTTTGGGGTCCCCCCAGAAGAGCTAGAAGAGGTGGCTGTGAAAAGAGATGTCTGGGTCTCCCTGCTGAAGCTGCTGCCCCAGTAACCCGACTTCATAATAAGCAGAAAATGATGGATAGATGGAAGTTTGAAAATAAAAGGGAAACGGCAGAGAAGTAGATCACCTGATGGTGCTGCATATGGGAATTATTACTTAAATTAAGACCAATTTATATTCAGTTACCATAATAAGTAGATGTCCCTTAAATTTTCCAGGCTCACCTTTTTTTCACACCATCATACTAATTAATAATTCCTCATTGGACAGCCATCACCTCAGATTAACTCTCATATTTGTCCTTAGCATCCCCAAGAACAGCTGATGAAGGCTTCATTTTGTTGTTTAGGAGTGTGACAGGCTGATTCAGCTTCAAACAACTAATGTACCGTATTTGCATACTTAATTTGAAAGATGTCATAGTTTGACTACTTGGGAGTAGATGAGCTTACAAACAAGATTTTTTTTTATTTTTAGAATATATAATTTTTCTTTTGTTTGGACACAAACAGAGGCGTAGGATTGTCTCAAAGCAGAGAAGACTTGTGTCATGATTAGAGCGAGGCAGATGGAAGCCCATATTGGCCCTGAGGGGATTCGGGCGAGGATGAGTCATGTGACTGTTATCGAGCTGGAGGTTTGAATGACTTGCAGCTCAGACCAAAAGTCGTTGTGTTTGTTCATGGATTTACTTTTTTTTTTTTTTTAAACTGATCCGTATTTGATTAGAACGAGAGAGGTTTGCTAAAGAATGTGAGTAAAACATTCCTTTTTTAATTGAACCGTTTCGGTACAGCATGTTTGGTTCAGTCCACATGCGTACCGTTTCGGTTATTTTTTCACTCATGAAATTTTATTAACAAGAGAATATATGCCACGGAACTAAAGTTCCTAAGCGTGTTTCAGCATGGCACTCTTAATTGTTGCATAGTCTTGCAGCATGTGTAGCATTAGCAGACTAGCATCTCGTTGCGGTCTCCTGTTTGGGAACATTATGGCGTTCTTGTTTAAAGACCTGTGAACAAATCCAAAGCTGTGTGTCGACGTTGTTTCATGAAGATTGGATCTGCAGCAGGCAACACGTCTTAACTTGTTAACGCACTTGAAACAACATCATCCGAATGTGAACGTCTCTTCTACAAGGAAGAAAAGCAGCTTTGTGCAAAGACCGATAGCAGCAGCATTTAAACAACTTTTATCAGGTAATTCAGATTGGTCCAAAGCAATAACACAAGCTTTAGGAGTTTTTAAAGCTCTGGATCTACGTCCGAATGTTGTTGATGCACCAGCTTTAAGCATATGATTAAAGTTCTTGAGCCCTGCTATGACATCCCATCACGTCAACACTTCAGCCAAAAAGTTGTAGCAGCACTTTATGAAAAGCTACAACTGATATTGTCAACAAACCCTGGAGCCCAGATTTAAAGCCCTGCCCTGATGATGATGAACGAGAGAGAATATTCAACCACCTCATATGATGACTGTGCAAGAAGAGGTATTATATTATTGTGATCTAATTAACTTTTTTAACTTAAAATTATAATTTTATTAACTCTTTTTTTTTTATCTGTGTTGTTTGCAGTCTGAGGATGTCAATGAGATAAAGCTGTCTTCTTTATTCTTTATTTGTCTTCTTTGTCGTCTGTAACGACTGAACTTGTTTACTTGGCATATTTTCAAAATAAACATTTTGTAAATCTTTATTTTGGTAT
>NC_056506.1:39172215-39195970 GCF_014905685.2 Nematolebias whitei
TATATATATATATATATATATATAGTTGTAATGTTGTAGTTGAACAGAAGAAAATATTTTAAGAAATATTAAGGATAAATGACAGTTATTGCTGGCTGACATCTGAGAAATACAAAAGTAAAATACACAACCCTTAGAGCGTTTTTCACTTTTATTTCCCTCAAGTTTTTGCTGACGTGAGTCATTGCTGCTGTGGGTTTTATGCACTGCAGTGAAGGTGGCTTAGAGGAACACTGTTCCCAGCTGGGAGTTTGTGGAGTTTGTGTACACTGAACGTCCTTGATGTTGGAGATGGTTCAGCTTTGATGCCTGTGAGATACTGAGAAAACTCCCCTCCCTCTGGAGAGCGTCACCCCCTTCCTTTGCTTTTTACAGCATCACAGTTGTTTTTGTCACACTCCTTGATCGCAGGTCTGGCACAGCAGGTCACAGCAACACGCAGCAGCAACCATCTGCCCCATATTTGTCAAAATGCCAGGTGTGTTTGATTCTTTGCCCTTCACCTCCATGCGGCCCTCCATCACCAGGCCCACATGTCAGGTGGTGAAGCTGGATGTGTGTGTGTGTCCTACATATGTGTGAGTCTGCATCCCCTCTGAGTGACACATGCTGGCCAGTGTCTACAGGCCATCTCTAACCTTTGCTGTCATTTCTCAGTGTTTTTTTTTTTTTTCTTCTGTCATCATCAACATCTTTCTCTCCCTCTCTTTTTGGTTTATTCATTCAGTCTTTTTGTACCTCTTCTACTCATCCTTCCTCTTTGCATGACATCATGTCGATGCAGCCCTTCAAGAGCTTGTTCCAGTTCTTCCTGAAGTATTCTGCTGATGCAGGATGCTACATTTGGTACCCTGGCCATTCTGTTGGTGAAATGTCACGCAGTGTCCCTGTCTGTCTCATATGTCTGTCCTTTAGCTTATCTGATCCTCTGTTATTGGCTTATGTATTAGATGTATTAGATTTGGCTTATGTATTAGCTTCAGTGTAAGAAATGGGCTCAGCTTGAGTTGTAACAGTAGATAAAGGGTGGTGCAAGTGATGTAGCCTACGTGATACGCTGGTGTACGCCGTATACCCACTAGAAAAGCTTGTGAATTTCACTTGAAAGTGCCCAGTGATACGTGACATATCATTGCACATGTCATTATATTGAAACATTGGGTAAAAATGTGTCGTAAACGCACTCAGAGAACAGTGGTGTCCCTCTTCTTTCTTTTTTTTTTGGGGGGGGGGGGGGGAGGGGGGACGATCTGTTTGTATTCTGCCAGGCCTGTGTGCCACCACGAGCTGCTCTGCCTCCAGCTATGTGAAGCTAGCAGGAGTGACGCAGAGCATTGCCAGAACAAGAGCAAGGGGATTTTCAGAATAAAAGTTTAGACCGGATATTTATATTTTGACGTTTCAAAAGTATTAGTAAAGTTTGAAGCCACCAGTTCGAAGTTGTGAGAGCAATAAACAGCCAAACCCTTATTAAACAATGATTCTTGGTCACATTACTTTAGATTAAATTTATTTTTTTCCAAACAACACAATCTGCATTAATGAAACTTTAAAAAGACAATTTTATACAAATCTGACAGTATTGCTGGACAAACCTTAATAAAATCTGTTTGTGGGGTCTGCCTTTGTGCCAAATCCAAAATGATAAACTTGCAGGATTTTGGAACGATTTTATGAAGTGTGATTCAATGGAAAGGTTATGAACAATTAGTACCTTACCTGTTGTAAATATCTCTTTGAACAGCTTCCATCTGGAGAAATAGAAATTAACTTTGCCTTGATTGATAAGCTAATGATGAATCTGAGAAGAGCCAAAACCCAAGTGAACTGTTGTTATCTTAGCCTTTTCAATCTCAAGCACACGTAGTGACAGCAGCAGCTAGTTGTAGCAGCTCAGGTGCAGCCTCTTCATTCAGAATAGTACAGCCTTTATGTTAGAATGACTGTGTAATGTGAAACTGACAGGAGTACAAAGGTTACAAACTGATGTTTCCCTGAAATGCTATGAAATTTATGAAACTGGAGTTGATTTGAGACTGTACCAGGCATTAGCTAGTGAATCCAGTCAGAAATAAACTCCTTTGTTAATAACCTGAAGTCTTTCAAAGAGTTATCTATGACAGGTAATATATTAATTGTTTATAAACTTTCCACAAACCCATTTGCAAAACTTCTGAACTCTCCCTTTAGGTGCTTAAGGCAGTTTCTTCTAGCTGGCAGTTAGTTTTTAGCACATACAATTGATATGTCGCTTATTTTCCATTTAGTTTTTTGTCTTCACTGTCTTGACTGAGAAATATATGGCTTATAACTTTGAAATTTACATCATGCCTGCAGTTTGGGCACTGATGCTGATGATGGAAATGCTTCTATTCAAAACCACATCAGTGAAATCCTGCATTGCAAACCCTAAAAACAACTGAAAACGTAGAAATCCCTGATAGAGCTAGAATTAGTTTGCAGGTTTGTTGTGTACCAGTATATTTTTACCAGCATTATATAAACTGTGGCCTTCAGAGGATTTATGACTTTTCCAGCGAACATTTTGAACTATTTTTACCTTTAATTAGGCCAAAAAAAAATCATCTTCAAAGTGGCTGTGTATTATACGAGGCTGGAATAATTGTGATTTCCCTTTTGTGCAGTGCAGCATACTCTCATTCAACAGTTTTTAAATTATCGCTGAAACCTTCCACACAGTAACCCAGAAATAAATGAAACATTGCGTGTTGAACCCCGGTCTCCCTTGTTATTTCCATGTGGACGTGTTGGCCTAGATTACAGCAATAAAACAACGTCTCACTTACAGCATATTACAACAATGTCCTGTGCTTATGTGCTCACAAAAAAAAAAAATACCTGCTTCATTGTTTCAGCTCTGCAGCATGGTGTAATATGTTGATGTTGCCCTGATCTGTGACTATCGACTACGCTGTGGCGGAAAAGTAATTGAATTGGCCGACGTGGCTCGGCCTTTTGCTTTATGTTGGGAGCTCCTCTGTGTCACAACTGCCAGCAAGTCATTACAGCAGATTAGTTATTCTGGCCTCACGCCAGCTTTGTCACACTCTTCCTCCTTCCTCACACTTTGTGCTCTCTGCCAAGCCTTCATAAAACAGAAGACCCACTTGCTGTGGGTATGATTCGAAGATTGTAGGTTATAAACAAGATATATACGGAGCTATGGGTGAATGTTTGTGAGCGTGCAGCATCTAATCAAGCTTTGATGAGCTTCCTGTTTCCCAGCTGGTGATAAAATGAAGGGATCATCATCTTTTATTAAGAACGGATGGCCGAGCGCATTTAGCCACAAATATCCACACAGGCCCTGATAAACACAATGACTCTCTCCACTTCTGTCCGCCTACCTTGTTGTCTGTTTACAGTTGGAACTAATTATAGAGGTGAGCTCACCACTCAGGATTATTAATGTTTAAAATGAATCTATCACTTCTCAGAGGAGCGAACAGAAGCCTCTCGTTTCTTGCCAATGACAGCTGATGTCAAAGAGGAAAGTTGATTGTCCCCCGTGGAGCTGTTTGCATTCATGCCATTAATGTAATTTAAAGAAGCAGGCTTTACTCTTACATTAACTCCAAAATATGCATCTATAGTGCTTCAGTTTTTAAAGCGAAAGTTTTTCAGTGAGTTTATTAGTAATCAGCATCTAACCTGCAGTGAACAGCAGTAGTGATTTCACGTTAAAGAATCAGGGAGGGACAGTGTGAGTGATGAAAAGATAGACTGAAATTTGCTGAATTAGCTCAGATTGACTTTTGTTAAACCTAAATGAAGCTGTACACTAGCTAAAAGCTGCAAAATTCTATCTAAAAGTTGCAAAGCATTAGCTAAAATAGCAAAAGCCTAGTTAAAAGCGAAATATTGTGAAATGCTAGCTAAAAGCAGTAAAAGTTTGCTAAATGGTAAAGATAGAAAAAGCCTATCTGGCTACTAAAAAGGCTAGCTAAAAGCTAAAGTAGCAAAAGTCTAGTTGAAAGTTAAAGTAGCAACAGGTTAGCTGAAAGCTAAAGTCGCAAAGCGGTAATAAGAAAAGTAGCATAAAAACGCAAAAGTAATTCAAGTATGCCAATTTCATTGAGAACAATATGTTTTTTCAGATCTTAATGTATTTCTACTGGGAAAATATTTGTAAATAAAGAGATAAAACACACAAACCAAAAGTCATGGCACCCATTTTAGGTTTGAGCTGTTGTTTTAGTATGAATGACACAAATAAGCACAAAGTACACAGAAGTAGTTAGACAGCTTAAAAAAACAACAACTACAGAACAATCTAAAATTCTGATTCAGCATTCACACTATTCTGAGAGAATTACGCAAACTGCTGCTTAGAGGCGAGTTCATTTAAGAATAATTTTCTAACATCAAAACTTTTTTTGTTTTGAACTTTTTTGAATCAAAAACAACTCAAACTTCAGACAATTCAGTTCAGGCACGTCGCTATCTTGTTCAAACAAGAGGTACAGCAAAAATCTATAACAAAGTGTCTAATTCTTTAGTTTGAATTGTCTTTCTTAGCTGTAGTTATCTCGTGAATGAGCTCTCGTCTTGGCAACTGTTGGCTTGAGTCCTTCATGAGAACTTCTTCCTGATTCTCCACATTGAGTCTCACTTCAGAAGTTTTCCCTACAAACACACTTAAGCTAAAAAACCTTCTGTCTCTTACATCAAGAAGCAGTATCTTTGTACTGACAAGCTAAAGCAAATTGGAAGCAAAAAATAAAGCTGAAGTTCAAAGAACAAAAAGCAAATGTTTTTAGTTTCTGCATTTAAAAAAAAAAATGTATCTTGGACATAATGATAGAATGACAGACAGACATCCTGAAAAGGTTGCAGGTAATCCTACGTTTGAAAGTTGATCTTCCTCTCAGCTTTTAAACTGATCAGGTGAATTCAAAGTGAGTCAGAGCTAATTACTCACGCTACAATTCAAGTGTAACTATTTGTGACAAGTATTTTTGTTAGTTCTTTTTTTTTAAGGCAGCCATGCACACATTCAGCTCAATCTTCATTGAGTGACCAAAGGTGAAATCTCTGCGTCACGTTTGGTCTTTCTTTTTCCGCACAGACTGACCGACCAAATGATAGCACAAGAAGCCGGACCTCCTCCCTACAGGAGGCTGATAAATCCTGTCATACACACACATACACAATATTCATTACAAATGTCTAGATATTCACCTATTGCAGTTAGATACACATACGTTTGTGACAGTGATTCAGAATTGACCGGTCCCTAATCCATCTCCATGGCAACAACAATCCCGGTGTGCTGTCAGTGAGTATGTGAGCGCAGCGACCTGACCTGTGAGAAAGTTACAGTGTGTTGGTCCTCATCAGTCATCGGCTCGCACTCTCTCGCAGGGGCGGCAGGAATGGATTTATCTGGTGATACTCTGATATGGCTGATAGGGTTAATTGGTTTTCAGAGGGCATGTAGAGAGACAGAGCCTGACACTGACCAGATTACTGCTGCAACACCAGGGAAAGACCTACCACAGACTGGTGGAGGAGGAGAGGAGGAGGGGTAAAGGTACAGTTGGGGATGAACTGTAAGCAGGTGGTGCAGAGTGGAGGAGAGGCGGAGGAAGATTTATCTTTTACCACGAGAGCTGAGAGGTCAAAGAGTAGACATACTGAAATATGTGATGAGAGGGATAGATCTAAGAGCAAAACGGAATCAAATTATACTGGATTTATTTTAGCTGCACGGTGGAGCAGCTGGTTAGCAGTGCTGCCTCACAGCAAGAAGGTTCTGGGTTCAACATTCATGTGGGGCCTTTCTCTCCCAATAATAATTTTTGATGATGTAGATGCTCTTATCACTTTTGGTTTCACTTCACAAGAGATTCCTCTATTCAAAACTGAATTGAAGGAGTTCATACCGCCCACCAGCTTTCATGCCATTTTGGCCAAACCTTGAATATAACATTATGCACAATCTCATGTCATGTGTTACTATGAGTATTTGTTGTGAATGACTCTCAGCTACTACCACACAAACTTTAGCCCAGTATCTGTAAAACTGACTGCCATTTTTGAGTAAGTTTGTGCAACTTAGCTTTGATTGACATCTCATATTGGATTCACTCAAAATGTTAATTAGTCGACCAGTAGATGTACATTAAATGATTAATTGCAGAGTTTCAATAAAATCAAATCGGTGTTTCATGAGATATTTTGCAAACAGACAAACAGGATTAACTCCTTTAGTTAACGCTAAAGTTTTAAGCAAAGGTCTTGCTCAATGATTAACACTCGAAGTGTTGTAAACGACTTTCAGCTACAAGCACACCAAAGTCTAGCCCAATACAACTGGCCAAATTAAATCCACTTGCATTTTCTACGGTCCGTTAGTTTTGGTGGTCATCTTGAATGGGGTTGGTCCAAAAAATAATCAGTTGTAGATTAACGTCTATTAATCATTTCTGTAAATTTTCATTTACAGCTATCCTACAGTTCATGAGATATTATGCTAACAGGCAGAGTTGACTTCAATCAGTTAATGGCAAAATTTAAACAAATGTTTTGAGCTTTCTGTTAGTGCTCAGTATATGTGTTAGGGATCAGTGTCAACTACTACCACTCAAAATGTTAGTGTAATATCTGTCGAGGTGAAAAAATCTAAAGTCATTTTTATGCTTTTATGGTCAGCTGGCTGTGGCTATTGACTTCAAACATTTAAATTAGTTGAACATTTACATCCAGTGATTGTTTTCTGCAAGTTTTATTAAAACGCCCAGTGAGATATAGATATACCAACACACACACACACGAAGACTCAGGAAAAACATTATCATCAGCCTTGTCATTGAGTGGCTGTCAGTAGTGATGCAGAGAATCTAAACTGGCATTTTAATTATTTTACAAATAATTAGCTACTTTGAAAGTAATTTCCAACAAATATAATTTATACACTGTGGTAAATATACCCTAAAAAGAGTTGGACTTATTGTTGATATATTTTTAGGAGATAAAAGCTAACATAATTTTCAAAGAAGTAAATCTTTTTTTGCGAGTTTTGTCCACTTCAGTCGTTCCTTTTCTTCTCTCAGAGCTTTCACTTTTCCTTTACTTTGAAAACTTTAGTTCAGCTTCTTTAGTGACAAACGAGTGCCGACTGATAACATGGTGACTGTAAATTCCCTCAGAGGAAAGTTACTGAGGACGTGATGAATGACTGTATGACTCTGTGAATGCTAAAGACTTCACCCTTTACCAGGAAAGAAGCAGGACTGTTAATGGATTTAATACTTCTGCAGGACCTGGATGGTTCTTCTGAAAGTGTTGAAACACGTAATCACCTTTTCTTATCACGAGATTCACAGAAATGCTTCATAGTGCATTTTAGGCGACAAGCAATGCTTTTGCAAGCTGCTGCCTTTCTTTGCTGTCCTAATTGTGTAGTAATTCTCAAGTTTCTTTTTTTCTGTGAGCATGAACAAGTTACTGTGTAGGAGCCAAAATGTATGAATCTCTGCAGTGAAATGCTTCAAAAACAGAATTACAGCTTTTGACAAATGTGTGCAGCTGCGTCGAGAAAAAAAAAAAAAGTTTCAAGAGCACAGCAAGTTCTCAAGCCACCGGAGACATGACATGAATTTTTAATCCCGACTCGCAAAGTCTGACATCAGTTGCTTTTCCACTTGGTTTTATCCTCAAGGTTGTTAAAGTGGGTACTTATCGATTTCGCGTAAGTCAATACAGAGCTCCAGTTGCTCATCACCAAACTCAAAATAAGCCCACAGAGTTGGTGTTAAATATTCCTGAAATATTCATCACTGTGAGGTTTTCATGCAGTTCCTCACAGCCTTTTGTTTTACCACCTTTCCCATCAGGATTGACTAAACACACAGGTTTATTCAGCAGTGCTGTGCCCCACAGACACTGTTGCAAATTTAAAGGCAGAAGCCAAAAGCCACAACGGGGACCACAGTTCCTGGCTGTCAATCACTAAACTGTAGCAGTGAAGCAACAGAATGACTTGATATTAGATGATATATAGTTTTATTTAATTTAAATACCTCCTACACAGGCAGCCCATGATTGACTCGAGTGGTTTTCTGGTTTATGTCTCCTCCCTCGTCCACTGCCTGTATTTAATTATCTGCTACCCTCTTTTGCAAGCTTTTTTTTTCTTTTAACTTTTACCTAACAGATTTTTTTAAAGTGTCCAAAAACCAGCTTACACGATGATCCAGTCTACAAGATGTACAGTCTCGGTTGCCTCTGTTAGTAGAGTTTCTGTTTTTCCACAGTAGGGGAAACCAGAAGGCAGTGTCATATTTGGGGCTTTATGGTCTTTGCTTTTGTTTTATATTGATTTTTTTTTTTTTTTTGGGGGGGGGGTCTTTTGTTTTATTTATTTATTTATTTGTTTATTTACTGGTTGTTTGGTAGAGTACCATAGGTTCTGCACCTATGGTCATATGCATAGATTCCCCACATAGTCCTTCTTACCATCTGACTATTCCATTACAAATCAGCACACCTGCTGTCAATCAGTAATTACCCCTAGCACTATGTAAACTTCCTGTTTTTCTTCATTTCTTTGCCAGATTATCTGGTAATCTCCATGCATTTTATGTTTGCCGGTTCCTCTGTTTTCTTCCTGTTGTTTTATGATCAAAAGTACGCAGAGTTCCTGAAAACTGCTTCCTTCGTGCCTGCATTTTGTCCTGCATAACCTTCAAAACATGACAGATAGAACATAACCAGTGTATGAAAATATACAGGTGCTGGTCATAAAATTTGAATATCATGAAAAGTTGATTTATTTCAGTAATTCTATTCAAAAAGTGAAACGTGTATATTATATTCATTCATTCGAATTCAATTCAGTTCAAAAATACTTTATTAATCCCAGTGGGAAATTAAACATTTATTATTATTTATTTATTTATTATACACAGACTGATATATTTCAAAGGTTTATTTCTTCTAATGTTGATGATTATAACTGACAACTAATGAAAACCCCCAAATTAGTATCTCAGAAAATTAAAATATTGTGAAAAGGTTCAATATTGAAGACACCTGGTGCCACACTAATCAGCTAATTAACTCAAAACACCTGCAAAGCTGCAAAGACCTTTAAATGGTCTCTCAGTCTAGTTCTGGAGGCTACACAATCATGGGGAAGACTGCTGACTTGACAGTTGTCCAAAAGACGACCATTGACACCTTGCACAAGGAGGGCAATACCCTAAAAGGTCATTGCTCAAGAGGCTGGCTGTTCACAGAGCTCTGTGTCCAAGCACATGAATAGAGAAGTGAAGGGAAGGGAAAGAAGTGGTGGGAAAAAATGTACAAGCAATAGGGATAACTGCACCCTGGATAGGATGGTGAAACAAAATCCATTCCAAAATGTGGGGGAGATTCACAAAGAGTGGGCTTCAGCTGAAGTCAGTGCTTCAAGAACCACCACACACAGACGTATGCAAGACATGGGTTTCAGCTGTTGCATTCCTTGTGTCAAGCCACTCTTGAACAAGAGACAGCGTTAGAAGCATCTCTCCTGGGCTAAAGGCAAAAAGGACTGGACTGAGTGGTCCAAAGTTATGTTCTCTGATGAAAGTAAATTTTGCATTTCCTTTGTTAAATCAAGGTCCCAGAGTCTGGAGGAAGAGAGGAGAGGCACAGAACCCACGTTACTTGAGGTTCAGTGTCAAGTTTTCACAGTCATTGATGGTTTGGGGTGCCAAGTCATCTGCTGGTGTTGGTCCACTGTGTTTTCTGAGGTCCAAGGTCCACGTAGCCATCTACCAGGAAGTTTTGGATCACTTCATGCTTCCTGCTACTGACCAACTTTATGGAGATGCAGATTTCATTTTCCAACAGGACTTGGCACCTGCAAACAAGTGCCAAAGCTACCAGTATCTGGTTTAAGGACCATGGTTTCCCTGTTCTTCAATGACCAGCAAACTCACCTGGCCTTAACCTATGGGGTATTGTGTGAAGAGGGAAATGTGATACACCAGACCCAACAATTCAGAAGAGCTGAAGACCACTATCAGAGCAACCTGGGCTCATAACACCTGAGCAGTGCCACAGACTGATAGACTCCATGCCACGCCGCATTACTGCAGTAATCCAGACAAAAGGAGCCCCAACTAAGTATTGATGCTGTACATGCTCATACTTTTCATGTTCATACTTTTCAGTTGGCCAACATTTCTAAAAATCCGTTTTTAATTGATCTTAAGTAATATTCTAATTTTCTGAAAAACTGAATTGGGAATTTTCATTAGTTATCAGTTATAATCATCAACATTAAAATAAATAAACATTTGAAATATATTAGTCTGTGTGTAATAAATTAATATAATATATAATTTTCACTTTTTTAATGGAATTACTGAAATAAATCTACTTTTTCATGATATTCTATACGACCAGCACCTGCATAGCAAGACATCAGTGTATTGTCATAAGGACAAAAACAAAGGTTAACAGACCGTCTCAACTCTTGATAGCCCTTTCTACTAGTTTCTTGATTAGACTCTACATATTGTTCAGTTCATTGTTTAACTCACTAAATAGCTCTTAAGTCATTTTATGTGTCTTTTTTAAAACTAATATAATAGGTGTGGTGGCTGAAAACTGCAACTTTTATATTAAATATGCAGCCAACGTGAAAAGTTTCAGAAATAACTTCAACACTAATGCACCTCGTATTTTCCAAGTGGACGTTTTATTCTGTATTTTTGAATATTTTCACCACGTGTGAGCTTGACAACGCAGACAAACCATCAAGCTGATGAAAGCCATATTTGTGGTTCACACACTTGTCAGGAAACTCATTTACTCAGGGTCGAGGCTGCATGCCCACACGCATATGAACACTGCATTATGTGGAGCCTGAACAAAAATTAATGGAGCAGAAATGGCCTTGAAAGTTAAAAGATGCCCGTGAAACTGCAAATAAGAAAGCAAACATTTCTTTCTTCTAAATTGGAGTGCACTTTTCTGTGTTTCACTCTATAATTTGTTGATTTGTCAAATATTCACACGTGAACAGTTTTACTGTCCCCTGTGCGCCACTGCAGGCAAATTGTGCCGAAGCAGTCTTTTCCAGTGTGCTATGAGTGACAAAAAAAAAGTTAAGCAATTGAGATTTGGTAAGAAAACAATAGCCTGAAGGAGGAGAAGTAAACTGGGGGGGGGTTGTGTGTGCAAGCAACTGCAGCAGAAAATGCAGAGTCCTGAGTAAACACTGCCTGGACAAAATAAAATGACTTTTTAAAAGAAATGGAAGTATTGACATGCAGATCATCTATCAGTTCTGATAAATGAAAATGTAATATGTGGCCAAGCTCAAATGAAGCTCTTCCACATTTAAAAGCCTACAAATGTCTACCTAAGGAAATCCACTGGTTCTGCATTACCCTGCTGCAGAGATGTCCCATCCAATTTAATGGGTGTCAGTTTGAAGAAGTGATGCGAGCTCGCTTATGGCAGTCAGTGATTAGAGAAGGTGTCAAGCTCAATAAAGCCGAGCTGCCGTGAGGTTCAAAGATGTCTCTAAAGATGAAGAGGCTTTCCCGCTTGGTGAAATTCAGCACTGTTTTTTAAGTTTCCAAACAACTGAATTTTTCATACTCTATTAAAATCTGAACATTTATTCTGTTTTCTATTAAGTTCAATAAGATTTGAACAACTTCCAGTGCTAACATTTTTTTTCTCCACACTGTCCATGTGGTGCAGACAAAGCAATCTAATGGAAAAGTCACTTTTAAAAAGGTTTACACACCTTCACTGTTTTTCATATTTCTAGACTTTACCTATCCATCCTTTATCTTTTACCCGCTTCTTCCATTTTGGGTCACGGGGGTCGCTGGTGCCCATGTCCAGCAATCACTGTGTGAGGGACACCCTGGACAGGTTGCAAGTCCATCAGAGGGCCACATAGAGACAAACGAGACAAACAACCATTCACTCTCTCACTCACACCCAGGGACAATTTAGAGTTACCAATCAGCCTAACATGCATGTTTTTGGTCTGTGGGAGGAAACTGGAGCCCCCCGGAGAAAACCCACACATGCACGTAGAGAACATGCAAACTCCACCCAGAAAGGCCCCCTTGGCTGGGATTTGATCCGGTGACCTTCTCACTGAGAGGCAACCGCTGTACAAACTGAACTACTGTGCTGCAACTCTTTTTTTTTCCTATTACTTAAAATTTACAACATTTCTATTGGGAAAAAATTGACAATTTCTCGGCTTTTACTTTTTAGATTTCTAGTCATTTGTTAAAAATAAATAAATAAATAAATAAATAAATAAAGTAAAATCATAGTGCTCAAGAAACAAATCAATGTTTTCCCTTGGGGCAGAATCTTTGATTTAAAATTTGTTTATTTTCCTTTTTTTTTTTGTTTGTTTTATAGATTTTGATCATGTGGGCTTTTGTGTTGCCATCATTTTGATAACAAAAACTACAAACTCCACGTTATAAGTCAGTTCCCATTTAGCTTAGAACAAAAAAAAAAACTGTCAAAAATATTTAAACTATCGATCAAAAGTGTCCATCTACAATTCATTTCAAGATTTATGCATTCAGGCTAATCACCTGGAGCTCCTGCATGACATTTGTAAATCCATGACATTATTTGTTGCCTGACAGCAATACAGCCGATCATTGTGAAGCAGAACATCCCTTCAGCTCAAATCCATCCTGGAGAAAATAGTTTCTAGTTTCTGGCTTTTTTTTTCCCACTGCACATGCCATTAGCATTTCTGCCAGAGGTCCCACTCATACCTTTACACATATATTTCCATCAAATTAGGATGATGCTATAATAAGAAAAAGCACTGCATAGATGAAGTAATGAATATTAAGAATAATTCTGTTATAATAACTAGATAAACCACATTTCCTGCAAAAATGCTGTGTGAATGATTATTGCTGAAGAACTTGCTGGAAAAACAGCTGAAGTTAGCAAAAAAAAAACACATTCTGAAATGTAGCTGAAATGGAAGAACAAGCATAAATTAGCAAAAGATAGCAGAAAAATACATATTTGCTGAATTAGGTTTAAATAAGCACAAAAAAATAGGAAATTGGCTAAAAAAATATGAAGTTGGAAAAACATAGCTGAAAAGTAGCTGAAACGACAGAAACAAGCTTAAACTACCAGAAGAAAGCGGGAAGAACTGAAATGAGTTTCAAAAATGTGGAATTAGCTGAAAAAGCTAAAAGTAGCATCAAAAGAGCTAAATATTAGCTGAAAGATCCGAAAAAGTTGGAACTAACGGAAAATATCTGAAATGAACATAACAACCTGAAATTAGCATCCATCCATCCATTTTCTTCCGCTTATCCGGGGTCGGGTCGCGGGGGTAGCAGCCTAAGTAGGGAGGCCCAGACTTCCCTCTCCCCAGCCACTTGGGCCAGCTCTTCCGGGGGAATCCCGAGGCGTTCCCAGGCCAGCCGAGAAACATAGTCCCTCCAGCGTGTCCTGGGTCTTCCTCTGGGCCTCCTTCCAGTGGGACGTGTCCGGAACACCTCACCAGGGAGGCGTCCAGAAGGCATCCTAAATAGATGCCCAAGCCACCTCAACTGGCTCCTCTCGACGTGGAGAAGCAGCGGCTCTACTCTGAGTCCCTCCCGGATGATCGAGCTTCTCACCCTGTCTCTAAGGGAGAGCCCAGACACCCTGCGGAGAAAACTCATTTTGGCCGCTTGTATCCGAGATCTCATTCTTTCGGTCACAACCCAAAGCTCGTGACCATAGATGAGGGTGGGAACATAGATCGATCGGTAAATTGAGAGCTTCGCCTTTTGACTCAGCTCTCTCTTCACCACGACAGACCTGTACATCGCCTGCTTCACTGCCGACGCTGCACCTATCTGCCTATCGATCTCACACTCCATTTTTCCCTCATTCGTGAACAAGACCCCAAGATACTTGTACTCCTCCACTTGGGGTAGGACCTCCTCCCTGACCCAGAGAGGGCACTCTACCCTTTTCCGGCTCAAGACCATGGCCTCGGATTTGGAGGAACTGATCTTCATCCCGGCCGCGTCACATTCGGCTGCGAACCGCTCCAGCAAAAGCTGTAGATCACGATCTGATGAAGCCAATAAGACCACATCATCTGCAAAAAGCAGAGACGCAATCCTAAGGCCACCAAAACGGATCCCCTCAACACCTTGGCTGCGCCTAGAAATTCTGTCCATAAAAGTTATGAACAGAATCGGTGACAAAGGGCAACCTTGGCCTTGAAATTAGCATAAAGAAGTTAATTAGGCTGAAAGTAGCAGAAATTAACATGAAGAACTTGAATGTATCTGAAAACAGCTGAAATTATCTAAAAATGCTTTACAAAGCTAGCTAAAAAGTTAAAACAAGCTTATATTGGTAGAAGAAAGCAGAAAGAACATGTTTGCTCACTTGAAAAGGGCTGAAATTAGCAAACAAACAGCTAAAAAGTAGCTAAAAATGCAAAAAGAAGCTTAAGTTATCAGAAGGAAGTGAGTAAAGCACATTTTTTATGAATTAGGCTGAAAAAGTTTAAATGAGTGCAAGAAATGTGGAATTAGCTGAAAAAGCTAAAATTAACATAAAACAGCTAAATAGTAGCTGAAATAGCAGAAAAATCTGAAACTTGCATAAATAAACTGAAAGGAGCAGAAAGAAGTTAGAAAAAGCACAAAAATGTAGTTAGCAAAAATAATATAAAAGGATCACAAAACTGCTGAAAAACAGCTGAAATTAGTTGAAAGTAGCTTAAAATGTTTAAATTTGCACAAGGAAGCTGAAAGAAGCTGAATCAGAACAACATGTTTAAGGAGCAATAACAGGCTGTAAACAGATCTAAAGATTTGAAGGATGTAAAATGAGATCAATTAATTTCCTATGAGGGCAAAAAGTGGCAGAAAAAGCTAATACAGTATATTTCAAAAAGCTAAAGTTGCACCAATATCAAAAGTCATTGCACCCTCCTCTTGAATGAGCTGAACGATTTGATATATGATTTACCGAAGTAGCACAAAAATTGTGGAAAGACAAAGATGCTGAAAATGTACAGAAGAAAAATGGATCACAATTGTGTAAATGCTTCATAAGCATTAATACAATAAGCATCAGGACTCAGTGGCAGCTTCAGACGCAGCTTTTTCTTATGCCCACATTTTCAAAATTGACATGTTAATTTTTAAAGTATCACTTCTGCTGCAGATCAATCGCTCTGAGTTGGAGCTAAAACAATTTTTAAGTAAAGTTGTCCTCCTTTTTGTTAAATTATTGATATAATTCCTGTCTGGTTGCGTCTGTATAATACGATTGAGCGCGCAGTGATGAATTACGTTACAAGATTGTTGTTTCTGAAAATGTAATCACCTTTTCCCTCAAGTGTCAACAGCATTTCCCTAACCTCAGATGATGTTGTACCAGCCAGCTTGACAGACTGTCGTTCAGAAAACAGACACAGGAGCGCCTCAGCTGATAATTAGAGCCCAAGTGGATTTGCGACAATGCATTTTTTATTTATTTTTTTGTTACCTGAGCGGGTGGGGGGGGGTGGGGGATTATGCTCTGGAATCCCAGGTATTAGATGGCTTACAAGGGGGATTAGGCACTGTGCTTGATTCACGGTCGTCCTGAACAGATAATGAGTTTGGAGTAGTATATCTCTCCAAAAACAAAAATAAATTGTATCCAGAGCAGAAGTAGGGTTTGGCAGCAGAGATATTAATCATCTCGGTCTCGTTGCCACTGGAGGTGGGTGGTTTTATCCAATAGTCAGAGAATATGTGACAGCAGCAAAATGAGCGCTAGTTCACTGTTCTGCTGTGCAATGTAATTTTATTTAGTATAATTAGGTGATCTGCTCATGTGGGAGCTCTTATATAATAATACTTTGTAGTACTATAAAGAAAATGAATTTCTACTGTAGACAGTTGTCTTTTCTGCACTGTGACATCTTGTATGTTTTCCTTTTAAATTGGTTCCACTAACCAGTATTCAGTCAGGTTTATGATATATTAATTAATATATATTCAACAGTTAAATACAAATTATCAATGTTTGGGCTTTTTAAAGTCCACTTTATTTTATTCATATGTATGTTTTTGATTAAAAAAAACAAGATGTGGAAATTGCTAAAATTCAGACGATTTCTCGAGTTCTCCACACATAAAATTTCATAAAAGGGTTTATGCTGGTTTTAAAACATTTTTCGGCATTTAGATTTTTTTTTGCTTTTAAATAACAAATATAACTGGGTTGCACTGATTCATTCAATAATTACATTCAACATTTTTGCTCATAAGCCGTTTAGCAAATACCGCCATCTGTTCACCCTCTACACTTCGGACTTAAGGTACAACTCACAGTCCTGCCATCTGCAGAATTTCTCAGATGACTCTGCCATTGTGGGCTGCATCACTGGTGACCAGGAAGCAGAATACAGAGGTGTGGTGGACAGAACCACCTGTAATTCAACGTGTGGACTGATACAAGTACCTGGGGGTCCACCTAGACAATAAACTGGACTGGACAGCTAACATCAACGCCCTCTACAAGAAATGGCAGAGATGCCTTTTTCTTCTAAGGAGACTCAGGTCCTTTAACATCTGCAGGACCATGCTGCAGATGTTTTACCACTTGGTGGTCTCCAGCGTCTTCTTCTATGCTGTGGTGGGCTCCCTGAATGACACACTGGACTCTTACCGCAGCACCTTCAGTCGTAGACTGAGACTACCAAGGTGCTCCACAGAACGCCACAGGAAGTCCTTCCTCCCTGTGGCTATTAAACTTTTCAACTCCTCCCCCTTTCTACACATAGGACAATTAAATTAATTCTGCACTACAATAATCATTTAATTTTTTTTGTCTCCACCTGATAGACCTTAATTGTTGGTATTTTTATATTCTCTGTTATTTTGTATATCTTGTGATTCTTGTGTATGTTCCTTTGTACTGAAACTCTGCCACAACAATTTCCTGTGGGCTCAGTAAAGTTCTATCTTATTTTGTCTTGTCTTGTCTTGTCTTGTCTTTGTTTTGAGCAAAGACTTGTGGACCTGTTTGGGGGTGCCCAGTGTGGGACTTGCACAATCTTTTTGAGTATTTGAAAATCGCTGTACTGCGTTTATGTACACCAATGATCACCGATTCAAGAACAAGTAAGAATATATGGAATAATACAAACTTCAGATAATCACACATAGGCTCATGTAGTCAGGTCTGCAACCTTTGCTGTAAAAAGAGCCATTGTTGCCACTTTGCTTACTAGTGACGATGTCCAGAGCCACAAAACCTGCTACAACTGTGTACTGTCAACTGGTGGCCCATGGACCTCTACAAGTTTGTTGGAGATGGCTTTTCTGGCCAGTGGGAGTGATATTATAAAACAACAAATGTCTAATTATTATTAACATGTATTGATATTTTTACATTTTAATACAAAAGAAAAGAACAGATTCATGTAAAGAAAGAAAAAAATATATAATTTTTAACAATTTTATAAAAAAAATAAATACTGAACTCTGCAGGCTGATGTGAGTTCTCAGTTGTTTAAGAATTATGTGTCCTACTTACAATAAAGCCTAAAGTTAAAGACAGTATAACATTTGGCTACTTTGATGGATATCCGGTTACCGGTACATTAAAAAAAAATACTTTCATTTACTTTGACTCTGTTTTTTGTGTTTTATTCTTAGTGTTATCGAATATTCCTTTTCAGCAGCTTGTCTTAAAGATATTCATTCTGATGGTTTTAGAACGATCACACTGTGAGACTGGAAGTTGACTTAAAGTGGCTAACAAACTACTAGCATGATGTAGTCCACATGTTTTACGCTTTATATAAGTACTGTTCTTCACATATTTGAAACTGACAGGAAATTTGCTAAAACTAGTCATTTTCATTGTTGTCAATAATTTAAATAAAATTCAGTTTTATTTTGGTTTTGGTCAAAGACCCACTGCAGAGGTACCAAAGAGCCACATGTGGCCCCAGAGCCACAGGTTGCAGACCCCATAGAGGTGTAGTATTATAGTATAGATCGAGTATTAGAGCTCAAGTATTATAGTATAAGCCTAGTATTAGAGCTCTAGTATTATAGTATAGGTCTAGTATTAGAGGTCTAGTGTTATAGTATAGGTCTAATATTAGAGCTCTTGTATTATAGTATAGGTCAAGTGCTAAATATGTTGATGTGGTTTACAGGGATTTTGGCCACATATCAAATTTGCCCACCTACAGTTCATTTTGTCCACCTAATATTACAGCGGCACATCCTATATGGCATATATATTAACTGGTTAATATATTTGAAATATAATAATATAATGTAATAATTTATTACATTTGTTATAATGGTGGTAAATGCATTTTTATTTGAGGTCTGTCTGTAACCTTCTGCATGTTTGTTATTGTCAATAAATAAACTGTATTCAAATGTAAAACTGTGTTCTAATTTTTAGCATCACTTATTGAATTAAGAAAGTAATCAGAGTCAGAGATTCTTTATTGTCATTCGCATCTCATGTGGTATATGTGGTGGAGCAAAATTATGTGCACAGGGTCCCAGTTACATCCGACAATAAAATGTAAAAGAAAAACAATGATAACATCTAAAATATGAACTAAGAAAAACATCAACTAAATATACACTAAGCACTCATAACATAAAAGCATTACGTCGAGCATCAGCACAAACATGAACACAAATCCGTGTAAGCAGATGAGCACGCATGAACACACCAACATTGAAGCAGATCAGCAGCGACATTGAAACAGATCAGCAGCAACATGGTGTGATTTTTTTTCACAGTGATTATTCTGGTTAGAGATTCATGAGTCTTACAGCCTCAGGGTAGAAGCTGTTCCTCAGTCTAGTGGTTCTACACTTAACCTCCTTCCTGAGGGGCGTGGGGCAAAAAGTGTGTGTGCTGGGTGAGTGGGGTCCTTCATGATGCAGGTGGCTCTCTTCCTGCATCTGGAGGTGTAGATGTCTGTGATGGTGGGGAGACTGACTCCAACAGACTTCTCTGCAGCCGTCACCACTCTCTGCAAAGCTTTTCTTTCTGCAGCTGTGCAGCCTCCATGCCACACTTTGATGCTGGAGCACAGGATGCTCTCCACTGCACACCTGTAGAAGGAGGTGAGGACTGAGCTTCTCAGACCAGCTTGTCTCAGCCGCCTGAGGAAGTAGTCTCTGATGAGCTTTCTTGATCAGGCTGGTGGTGTTGTTGCTTCAGCTGAGGTTGTCATTCATGTGTATACACAAGTACTTTTAGCTTGAGACCACTTTCACTGCAGATCCTCTTATATTCAGGGGGTGTAAGTGTTTTTGTTCCTTCTGAAGTTCACAATCATCTCCTTTGTCTTCTTCACATTGATGTGAAGGTTATTCTCTTTGCACCAGCTCTCCAGGTGTTCCACCTCTTGCCTGTAGCTGGACTCATCGTTGTTTGTGATGCATCCCACCACCGCTGTATCATCTGCAAACTTTACAATGTGACAGCCTGGATGGGTAGCTGCACAATCATACGTGAGCAGAGTAAATGGGAGGGGGCTCAACACACGTCCCTGCTGAGAGTCAGTGCTGAGGGTTATGGTGGAGGAGGAGAAGTTGTGGATCCTCACTAACTTTGGTCTGTTTGTTAAGAAGTCTAGTACCCAGTTGCAAATGGAGGGGCTTAATCCTAGTGTGAATAGTTTGTCCATCAGGGTTTGGGGGATCATGGTGTTGAAGGCAGATTTGAAGTCCACAAAGAGCATACAGATGTAAGAGTTTTTCTGCTCCAGGTGGTTGAGTGCAGTGTGGACCACAGAGGAGATGGCATCCTCTGTTGATCAGTTCTCACGGTATGCATACTGATGAGGGTCCTCGTTGATGTTGATTGTTGTTTTGATGTGAGTCATAACCAGTTTTTCAAAGTATTTAGAGACGATCGGGGTCAGGGCCACTGGCCAATAGTCATTCAGACCAGTCACTTTAGAGCTTTTTGGGACTGGGATGATGGTGGCAGTCTTCAGGCAGGTGGGAACTGTCTCCAGGGTAAGTGAGGTGTTAAAGATGTCTGCCAGCACCTCGCAGAGCTGATCGGCACATTCTTTCAATACTTTTCCGGGGATGTTGTCTGGGCCGGTTGCCTTATGCAGATTAATCCTCCTAAAAGTACTCCTTGCTTTGGCTGAGGTCACGCTGAGATGCTCTTCATCCAGTGGTGAGGTGAGTCTGGTACTGGGTGGTCTGTTCGGGTCTTCAAAGCATGCATAGAACTTGAGGGCATCAGGCAGAGATGGGTCTTTGGGGTAATGTTCACTCCTTTCTTTATAATCTGTTATGCAATTAATGCCCCTCCACATGCTCCGAGGGTCTTGCGAGGTGAATTGACCCTCGATTCTCTGTGCATATGTGGCCTTGGCCTTCTTAATACCAGCAACCAACTCTTTCCTTGTCCTACTCAGAACCTCTGAGTTTCCAGACCTGAAGGCAGTGTTCCTTGCTTCTAGCATGGTGCGCACCTCTGCATTTAGCCAAGGTTTTCTGTTTGGGTAGCTTTTAACATTTCTGATAGTGGAGACGGTTTCAGTACATGTACTAATGTAACCCAGAACTGAGGATGTGTATTGGTCAAGATCAAGCGATTCTCCATTTGCAGCAGCTTCTCTGTAAACCTGCCAGTCTGTTCGATCAAAACAATCTCTCAGTATGGGGCCACTGTCCTGAATCCAACATTTAACTTTCTTTTGTATTGGTCTGGAGCGTCTCAGTGGGGGCATGTAAGCAGGAGCCAGGAAGATTGAGATGTGGTCTGACAGTCCTAGGTGGGAGCAGGGTTCGGCTTTGTATGCATCTTTTACGTTCGTGTAAACATGGTCCAGCGTGTTGTTCCCACGTGTTGGAATTGCCACATGCTGATAAAAGCTTGGGAAGCTTTAAATCCTTAAGATTCACGTGATTAAAGTCTCCGGCTACAACGTGGAGGGTCTCAGGGTGTTTGTTCTGTAGTGAACTAATGATATCATATAGCTCCTGTAGTGTTTCATTAGCATTAGCAACCGGAGGAATGTAAACAACTGTGATGAAAAAAGTCACTGTGAACTCGCGGGGTAGATAATGTGGCCGACATTTCACTGTTACTTGCTCCAAAGCTTTTGAGCATGAGCTATTTACAACAGTACAGTTCGTGCACCAACTTTTACTCATGTAAATGCACACTCCGCTTCCCCGTGATTTCCTCGTTAGCTCGCTGCAGCGGTCCGCTCGAAAAAAAAAGTCTGTCATCCAGCTGGACAACTGTATCTGGCATTTTGCTTATAATCCACCATAACCATAACCACCATAATTCAAATAGGGTAAGTATGGATACCAGTTATGACTGTCACCCCCAAACTGGACCATAACATTTGTGTCATTTGCAAAATGGCTTATTGGTCATGGAGCAAATAATTTTGTTGATCCAATTAAAACTTTAATTGGTACAATAAAGATTTTATTCAGTGTTTATGAGGGTCTTCATGAGTTTTAACTTCTGATAGGCATTTTTTCATGTATTAAGCCCCACGAACCCCACAGAACAAAGTGTTTGAATGTTTCTATCAAACCTCAGACTACAGTTTCCGCTCCTCCTTGTACCTGTTCAGGAAATAATAAAAATTTGAATCATGTAACAGTTTGATGAAAGTTCGTTCGCACTGTAGTCTCCTTTTGTTTGCTGACCTTCCTTCTGCCTGACAAGGTTCTCGATTTACCAAGACAACATGTTGCACAAAGACTTTGCTGAGAGAGATATACAATACGTCGTGCAATATTAAATTTTATAACTGACAGATATATTAACCTTGACTGTCTCAGTGTGCTGTGCTGTCAGATGAGTATTCATTTATCTTAGCCAAAGTCCTGAACCTGCACTGCACTGACATTGAGAGAAAAAAAAAAGATTCATTTTACCAGTTCTCCTGGAGTCAATGAACTCATCAATTCATACAGCATGTAGCAATAAATACTACACAAACTGCAGACACTTAACACTGATGCTCATTGATGCTCTGCTACCTTAAACTGGTTACCTTTTGGTAAGGGTAAAATAATAAAATAAATCATAAGTAATGTGACAAAGCTTACGTTTTTACTTAAATGTGACACAATTGGCAAAAAAAAAAGTTTATTTATTTAGGGCTTTTAATTAGCAAATACAAACACAACTTTAATAGCAGCCCATGCATTTTACACATATGCCTTCAGTGCTGTCCTGCCTGAATTTGTCTACCTCTTAATGCCATCAATATGACACCACTGCTACAGAAACCATCAATAATACACAGAAACATTATGAATAGTATAATAAAAATAACACGGTGCTGCATCACAGACAGGTATCTCATGTAACAAGAACGAATGCCGTTACTAAAGCAAGAAACCCAATTAGCAGTATTCATCAAGTTTCCTTTTACTGAACCAAAGCTGCATCACATCATATTAACCAAAAGCATCAATATGGATGTAATAAATGGACATAAATATATTTTAAAAATGCATTTTACTCACTAAAGGTTTTTGATTATTTGTACACAAACTCTGTTCTCCTTTCTTTCCTCAAGAGTTCAGTTCTTCTGTCCTACAGGTCATCATGACATTTCCATTTCAGCAACAAGTTATTTTCCTTGAAAGCTAATGCTGAAAGTTGAGTCTGTTCTGTCACATTTCTGACATGAATTTTAATTTACTTTAGGGGTGAGACTGTCTACTCCCCATTAAGGGTAGTGAACATATACTGGTCACTATGATGCAGTTTCCTCTGGTCACTCTCTGACTGTCCAATCAAATGACATGAATATTCTGACGTTGTCTAATGTCTGCTGGAAGGCCCTGGTGTCTCCAGCTCAAAATCTGATTGGTCATAGCAACAGTTGCATTGATATTTGTTTTAACCTGCAGGTGTCTGTTGATTCTGAAGCCTCGGGACAGATTTATTTGACCCTAGCAACAAATGATTGTCGAAATAGGATTGGATGAAAGCTCTATATAAACATATTACTGGAAGCTGCAGCAAGGAGAAAAGCTATGAAATGAAGAGAACAGACATTTCAGAATAATATTAATACACAGAAAACAAGTTAACTAAAATGTAACTTAGTGGTTCTGATTGTGTTTTGGCCAGCAGAGAAGACTTCACTGGTCCTGATGGTCCACCACTACATAACTTATTGTGCAATTTCTTAAATGGTGGTCTTTTGGATGTTTAAACATTTAAATGTAAATAATTTTTAGTAGCTGGCAATTCCCAAGACTTGTTTTATGTAAGCTCTAAAATCTAAGGTCACAAATTAAGATCAAAGATAAAACCAGGTCTTTGCTTGTCCGGGCCGTTGCTATAGGTTGCTGTCTTGCTGTATATTAGGTTGTTGACAGGAGTATAATGTGTTGTGCACAATAATCTTGTCGTTTAAAGCTGTTAGAGGCTCTTCTGTATGTAATAAACTCATTTTCTTTGCAGTTGGGCGAGGACACCTTCAATCGAGCAAAGTTGTTGAATGTCGGCTACACGGAGGCTCTGAAGGACGCAGAGTATGACTGCTTCATCTTCAGCGACGTGGACCTGATCCCGATGGATGACCGCAACCTGTACCATTGTTACGACCAGCCAAGACACTTTGCCATTGCAATGGACAAGTTCGGCTTCAGGTGAGATTATTATGCCTATATGTGGCACTACACTGTTTGAATCAACACTTACTATAGTTTCAGAAGTATAAATATATCTATATATA
>NC_056506.1:39196070-39198927 GCF_014905685.2 Nematolebias whitei
GGTAGATAGATAGATAGATAGATAGATAGATAGATAGATAGATAGATAGATAGATAGATAGATAGATAGATAGATAGATAGATAGATAGATAGATAGATAGATAATAGCCTCCTACAAGTTATTGTAAATAAAAACATTATAAATAGGAACATCTGAGCACGTATTGGTTTAAAATCTGCCCAAGTGCAGGAAAAAGCTGAATCAAACTTTAATCAGAGTAACTGTACATGTCTGCTTTTTTAGATCTGTGCACTAAAATTAAAATAATTATAAATAAATCTTAAAGCAGGGACGATTATTCTATTGCACTTATAATCTCATTTTCAAGTAATGTGATACTGTTGTAGCAGCAGTAATAATTGCATTTCTGTCGTTAATTAAAAGTGCATAAATCATGTTTAAACACCATAAAATTGTGGTATTTTGCTCATGGTCATCCTGTCAGAATCTCATACTGGCCTTCAAAGTCCCTCTTTGATCAGCAGTAATCATTTCAATGTCAAACTGACCAGACTTTCTGCCTGATCAATGGCCTGCTTTGCTCCAGCAGCTAACTTTATTTTCCAAAAATGGAGGCAAAACTACACCCCCATGGCTGTCAGCTTCTTGTAAGCTAATTTCAAGATTGAACTGTGTCGCCTGTGTCAGAGGCAACTGTCAAGTAATGATGGCTGATCGTTCACAGGGAACACGAAGGCTTACACAAAAAAACAAGGAATCAGACACAGCGGGAAGGAAAAAGCAGAATTTTACTGGCAGCGGGACTGAAGGCGTAAGAGGCTTAGGAGTCAGTTTGGATGCAATATCTCAAAGTAGCTATTATCTGACAGCTGACAAACAACTGTAACGTGGTGACAAAGTTGCCCTGCATCAATAATAACACATGACGGAGCTCATGTGCATCAACGACGACGAGCATGTGAAGATGTAACGACAAAAACCGTCTCTGACCTCTGTCATCCAAATGGTGAACTCCCTTTTCTGACATTGTGAACAAATGTGTCAGCTTTAATTCACTCTGACCTGTTCAGATTTAATACAGTCAAGTGATGTCATAATGAAATTCACCTACTGCAGGTATTTCCTCAGCAGAGCATGAAGGGCAGAGACAACTTTGGATTTCCCTGTTAGATGAGACGTAAAAAGATAAGATGAGAACATCTTCTGTTGATGTGTTAATGCCGCTGTTCAGATTAACTAAAGATGATTCCCTGTGTAGTGAGTCACGTGAGGTACGTGTCACTTGTTGTATGACAAATATATGCATACAATATTCACGAGTTCTTCATTTTTCTGACTGTAAATGTCGTGCATTGAATTTAACAGAAATGTAACGAGAGACGTTGTTTATCTTTGACCCATCAAATGAATGGAATCATTTATTTTCAGAATCAAAGTTTAACATCAAACATTTACATTAATTTGGCAAAATATGAAAATAATAACAGACAGTTTCACAGAAAATGAACTTCAAATCACTCGGCGGTGATTTGAGGACTTTGCTTAAGATATTTCTAAAATATCTGTACTGATTTATGAGAGAGAGGTGGGTTTTAGAGTGAAAGGAGATTATCTTACAGAGAACTGTGTGAGGGAAGTTTAATCTGTTTAACCAGAAATTGCACGCTTCGTCAGATCCTCAGCCCGTCCACGGTACACTTGAGTCGAAGAGGAAATCTTTACCTGGTTTGACGATAGATCAGCTCAGTAAGAGTCCTTCAGACTGTTTCAGCGCCTCCGTTCAGAACAGCTAGAAATCCTCGGAGAGTCGTGCGTGGTTAGTTCAAACAGAAGTATAATCCCAAACGTCCCTGGTTCTTCATAACTCCAAACTCTTCATAACCGGCTGCATCTCTCAGAACTCTCATTCTCTCGGACTCTGGAATTCATAATTCTCTAATCTCTATTCTATGAACTGAGAAGTTGCCACATTTTATTTGGGTCGACTTCCTGTTCAATTTAGAGCTTTCTGATTCGTGGAAGGACCAGAAAGAGGAGTGGATTTGTGACGTAAGATGTTATCATAAGTCAAGGATTGTTTACAACATACAGAAAAGATTATTGCAGCAACAGCAGACTTCGTGGAGTCTCACACTTTGTAATCTTTTCAAATAGTAAAACATGACATTTTTCTCGGTAAACATTTTAGTTGACCGAAAACCAACCTTTAACATACTTACGACAGCTTGCTCATTTCAGACAGAAAATCAAGAAAGGCATATTCAGGTGATTTCTTCTCTGAATGAGGAACAAAAATCATTACTTACTGTTTATGTAAAATAAAAATTAGTAGTTCTTTTCAACCTGTAAAGCATTGAGTGAACTAACACAATTTGATTATCAAAACATTTGTAAGACAGTAATGATTATAGAGGATTGTCTTTTCTGCTTGATTAATTCAAGAAAGAAAGTTCATCAGATGGTTCAGACTTATTCAGATCAATGAAAATAACAGTCTCTGTCCATCTGGTAGATTTGAGGTCATCTGGTTCACTACAGTCCCCCCCTTTGGAAATCATCACCTGTCCATGGGGATGAATTCCAACCGTGAACTTAGACCTTCAAATGTCCTTGAGCTTGATATAATCCAGCAAGGAAGACCAAAGTCAGAAGTAATCCTTCAAGGAAGACTAAAGTCAGAAGTAATCCAGCAAGGAAACAAAGTCAAGGTAATTCCACAATGTTCTTGGTATTCCATTGTGTTGATTATAATCCCATATCGTCTCGATAATCCCATCGTAGCAATGCTTTAACCCCTTGGAAACAGAGTCTGTAATCCATTGGAAAAAGTCATATAATCCACAACGGTAAATCCACAGCGATTGGAAGTGTTGATTAATCAGCATACAGAGGGGT
>NC_056506.1:39199027-39203248 GCF_014905685.2 Nematolebias whitei
GCCCAACGAGATCTACACTCTTTCTTTTCATTTCGCTTTTTTTTTTTTTTTTTTTTTTGTTTTGTTATTCATTATGTTATTGAGTAGCTAACAAGAAATACTGATAAATACTGATTGGCCTATAGTGGTTTTTAGATACGCAGCTAATAGCAATATTTAATTTAGGTAAGTTTTGTTTTGCTTCAGAAATATTTTCCTGCAGCATAAATTTAAATGAAAATGCACAGTGCTTCACTGCTGTCAATTTATTTTGGTTGCACCTCTGCTCTAACAAGAAGACGTGTTGCAAAGTGATAAAAAGTGTTGACTGCAGTGAGCGGAAATATCTTTTTTTAAAATGCAAAGACTGAATCTGTTAAACTAACAATCAGTCAGCTGTTCGTTTCTGTTTCACCAAGAAGCTGCAAGCCACAAAATAATGTACATTGAGTCATTTTCCTCTTTGTGCCAAAAGCTTCACTAACTCATTCAGCAGTCTGATATCAGGGCGTACAAATTTTAATTTATATAAAATATACAACTTTAACATGCCAGTGAATTTAGTAAATATGCGTATTAGAGATGAAACAACTAACTAGTGAGGGTCAGAAAGAACTCCATTGTGTCTTTGTGGATTTAGAAAAAGCATATGACAGGGTGCTGAGGGAGGAGGTGTGGTATTGCATGAGGAAATGTGGAGTATGTATGTATGTATGCATGTATGTATGCATATATGTATCTATGTATCTATGCATCTATGTATCGATCGATCAATCCATGTTTTTTCGGATGGATGAATGGATGGATGGATGGATGGATGGATGGATGGATGGATGGATGGGTAGATGGATGGATGGATGGATGGATGGATGGATGGATGGATGGATGGATGGATGGATGGATGGATGGATGGAGCGAGCGAGCGAGCGAGCGAGCGAGCCTTTACAGGAGAGTAAAACATCAGCTGAGTTAATTCAGTTTGAATAAAAGTCAATGTTTGTTTATTTGCTGCGTGCAGTAATTTTCTTTGAGCAGCAGCAGCATCCATGTTTTTTCTGCATTTTAATAACTGTTGGCTCAAATAGTCATTTATTGAATGTAAATGTATTAAATATATTACCCTGCTTTAAAATGCAAGAAAAACAACGTTTATGACAAGTAAAAACTGCTCGTTACGCAACAGAAGGATTTCAAATAATTTTTTCATTCTTTTTTTTTTTCTATGACCTGTATAGAAACTATAGAGATGATGTAATGAAATGTGCTGTTTGTTTACGTAAATATATATTTTTAACTTGGGTGCCTTTGAATTCAGAGAAGCCAGAGAAGCTCCAAAGTGCTGAATACCTGGGTCTTGTTTTACTGTCCTTTTGCTTAATGTCACCCAACCTCCCCTCAATTATCTAAAAGCACTAAAAGTATTGATGAATAGTCTGGACATGGTCAACAGATGTGACCTACCCATCCAAGAACTGTCAGTGCACAAGAGTTATCCAAGTGCAAACCCTCCGGGGTGCAGCAGTCCTGATATACGGCAATGCTCAATAAGCTAATGCTATCTGGCAATAAAAACAATGCCAGGTGGTAAGCAGAACTGAGGCTGACATTTCTTGTTAGTAATGAATCAGTGCAGACTTAAAATGAGTTTCATTGAACTTTTTGACTTCCTGAAAACACAAAGAGAAGAGAGGAAAGGTTATGTCAGCTCTAATTAAATATCCATGTTAAAAAAAAAATCTCATTATTAGTCCACTTTTATCAGTTTTGTTGTTTTGGAGCTTCCAAATTAAAGTAATAATCCTTTTAAGATTCATAATTGGTGGCATAATAAGTTGTATTCTGTTTTAACTGAGATATTTCAGGGAGAGAACAGTATCTTCCTCAAAATGCAAAAAGCAATGTGTGTTTTTAATAAAACAAACATAATGAAATCAATAAACATAAAGGTTAGATCTCTTTAAGTGCTACTTTTTTATGTTTGCAGCCCATAAGACCCATTGAACAATTCTCTTGAACTTGTTCTTTAAAAATTTTTTTAAAAAAAGATTGCAAACCTTGAGTCATGGGTTTAAATTTGTTATCGCTTTATGACACAAGCCTTGAGTGTTTGTTCTCTGGACTCGAGCTGCTCGAGTGTCCTTCAGAGACCACATCAACACGAGGTCCTGATGTTATCCTGTTATTATAAGCTCACTGTTTAAAGAAAAAAACATTCACAGATTAAAACAAAACTTTCTTTTTTAATAATGAATCGTCATTACTGAATTTAAGCAATCAACGTTTGTATTTACTGAAACTAGAACTGTGTTCAAATGAAAGAACAAAACCGCAGCAGGATTAGAAAATGTGTTTTATTAAAGATGAACAGCAGAATCATGAAGTTCATGTTCAATAATCCAGGTAGAAAATCCAACAAAGTTTAGTCAGGTCTTCTGGACGGTTTATTTTTTTGTCGAGACGTTTCGTCCTTCATCCCAAGGACGTCATCAATCTGAGGAGCCACAAACAAACTCAGTCCCACAAGCAGCACACCTACATAGTGGACCAACCAGTTTGCTGGTGATAAGATGGTTTTTGGTTTAGAATCTTTTTATTTTCATTTATATCAAGTTACCTGAAATATTTTAGATTTTTTTTTCATAACCATTGTTTTTTAAAAAGCATCCTCTGGGTTTCTATTTTTATTTCTATTTTTCTTTTTTTTAGCTTTATTATCTTTATCCTGTTTTAAGTTCATCCTTTGATCATCTTTAGTGTTTGTACAGATGGTGTTGAGTTTATTTCCTGTGAAATTGTATATTCAGCACCAGCAAAGAGCTTTTATAAAGTTATTTTCACAAATTTATGCACATTTTATGCTGGTTGCTGTTAGAAATTTAACCTCGTTAGTTTACAGGACTTGCTTCCAACACGAGTCGGGTTTTTTTTTATTAAACATACTGTGATGATTTAAAAGTAGAAAATTTCTTATACAGATAAAAGCATGTTGTTGTTTTTTTGTTGTTGTTGTGTTTATTTGTTTGTTTGTTTTTTTGTCTTAAGCTGCACAGTTCAAAACTCCAGTAAGAATTGTAGCTCATGATGGATCTTTTATTGTCGTGTTTCAGATGTGCCTTTTTCTTTTAATTTCACCAAAGAAAACTTTGGACCATGTTTATCAGATTCATCTGATGAGTGAATGGAAAGTTTCCTTTTAATATTCAGAATTTCTCTAAATGTATTAAGCTACAGATGGTGTTTTTAAATCATTAATTAAAATTAAAATGACTCCGAAAGTGTCAAGAAAAACAAAAACTTGCAGCACATCATGTTAGCTTCAGTTCCCTTAAACTCTGGATTTCCACTTCTTCCTCAGCATGTGTTCTTTTAAACACACACACACGCACACACACACACACACACACACACACTGGACCATGTTGTTACACAGAGAGCTTGTGCGGAAACATACGCTCTCATTAGTTTCTGCTTGTCATCTTTCAACAAGGAGCTGTCTCACAATTGACAACACGCACAATTGACACACACACTCATACTGTACATGCACACACACATTGCCCTCTGGTTAGACTCCAGGCACCTGTCATGACCCCCCCAGCACATGTCCGTCCCACTCCAGTAGATTCATGACTTTGGGGTATAAATAAAACTGCTTGTCTGTTTTCTTTTGTTTGCTCTGTGAATAAACACACACACATTGTCCCTCACAAAGTACGTGCCAAGCTTTTGCATTCATTATAAAACTAATTCACCTCATTAATTTACCATTTATACATGTGAAAACTCATCAAGAGCTTTCTAGCATTCAGTCTAACGAGACAACTTATAATCAACCGTTGCTGAGCAGCTCCTAAAAACATTCAAACTCTGTTTGTTTGGGGTTCTTTGCATTTAGTTCATTTATATATTAAGCGGCTTAGAGGAGTATGGATTAACCACTTACAATTCAAAGTCACCTATTATTTGCAAGATTCACAAAGCATCTGATAAAGCTGATAAAGCTAGAAATATGTACAGATTTTCTTCATGTTTAAATTATGTCTGATAAACATGAATTAAAAATGTTATACTTTGTATAATTAAACTCCTCAGTGCATCACTTTTTCATCCACCAGAAAATACAGAACACACACACACACACACACATATATATATATATATATATATATACACACACATATATATATACACACATACACACATATATATATATATATATATATATATATATATATATATATA
>NC_056506.1:39203348-39213019 GCF_014905685.2 Nematolebias whitei
TTATGTATTTATATATATATTTATATAGTGTTTCTTTCTGAAATGCTAAGATTTGGTTTCAGAACCAGAACAGAAATGGTCTTGTTTTGGTTGAAATTCCTCCCCCCAGTGTGATGTACTTGGTTCCCACTGAATATGGATGTTTTATTCATGTCTTTTCAAATGAATTGGACCACAGAGGGAAATAATAAAGCTAGAATCCCATTTCCCACTGAACATGGCAGGTTAAGAGTTTGCAAATACACTGTAGATTCATGCTGAGTGCCCAGTTCCACTGTTTGCTTTTGGTTCAGCGTTAAAAAACTTAGAAGCCCCTTTTATTATTGTTAATGTATCAAATATAAACATTACAAAAAAATTCAGTAAGCAAACATTTCCATTATTAGAGGATCTGTCTCTGACTAAACATGAATATGGCAAAAGTTATGTTTAATTTGTCCTTTTTTTTTTTGTTTACCTACCGAAATCCTTTGTTCCCTTTGGAAATTACCCTTCACCTGGGGAACAGCGTTATATTTTAGAATGTTTTTTCTGACTTTTTGATTTAGTTATACACAGAAGCAGTGCTGATATTGCTTGTTTACAAAATTTAATTTTAGTTTTATGATAATCTATAATATACACGCAGATCCTTTGTTTTTTCCTGCAGCCTCTGCTTATCTGCTTCCTTTTAATACGCCCTTTGAAGGCAGGATGTAATATGGTATTCTCCTTCTGTACATACATAAACTTTCTCTTGTTCCGGCCATAACTTCTGATCTGCTCAAGATAATTTAATAAAACTTCAGACACATATGCATCATCATTAAACAGTGTCACGTACAGTTTTCACCACCACAGCTCAAAGGTCAAGGTCACAAATCAAAGTCAAATTAAAAACCTGGTCTTTGCTCATCTGCGTCATTGCTATAGATTGCTGTGTAATAATTTTGTGACAGACGTATAATAGGCCATAAGCAGTACTCTTAATAAAGTCTACCCTTCTCACGTGTTCTAACTTCTCCTCCTTTTTTATCCTTCTCTCCTACAGGTTGCCTTATGCTGGCTACTTTGGAGGCGTTTCAGGACTCAGTAAAAAGCAGTTTCTGAAAATCAACGGTTTTCCAAATGAGTACTGGGGCTGGGGAGGGGAGGACGATGACATTTACAACAGGTGAGGGCAACTTCTAGCAATAGTTTTCTATTTTTTTTTTATTTCAATTGAGACTAAACCAGTGGTGTAGTGTATGCGATACGAGGGTATACTCCGTATACCCACTAGAAAAGCATAAGAATTTCAGTATACCCACTTAAAAGTGCCCATTGATACATGACATATCATTAAGCACGTGTCATTGGTCTGTTAGACGGCAGTTAAACACTTTCATAACAATCTGTCTGTATACAGTGCTTGTTTATTACATTCGCTTATCCAGCAAATTACTGTATAATTCTGTACTTACTACTTAATACTTGAACATGTTTTGCTTTGATACCGTTTATAAATTCTACAACATGTTTTTAATACAAGCCAACTTTTTTACGAAGTTTCTTGCATATTTATTCAAATATAAGCATCAGTGAAATTTGGGAATGTTCAATATGCATTAAAAAAATCTAAATAAATTGACAGTTACATTGTACTAACCGGTGTACTTTGGTTTCTAAGCACAGTATACCCACTACAAAAATGTAGACTACACCACTGGACTAAACTACTGGTCAAAATTACACATTCACATGTGCATCTGTACATGGTCATGTATTATTTTTGATTTTAACCCTAACTGGGGAAAGAAAAAAAAAAGCATCCCAACTTAACATGACACTTTAGTTTTTCATTTGATACTTTGCACTTTGATAACAGTTACTGTTTTAAATGTGCTATATAAATAAATGTGACTTGACTTGACTTCATAGAAGAGATGATTTATTGTTGTTGTTCAGAGAAGGAGAATAATTAGCAAATAAATTAACAATTTGAAGAGCCCCAGCCAGCTATTAATGTCAAGCTGAAGTCTTCTAAATGAGTTGTTGTGGATGGGGGCTAAAATTAAATCGGGAAGCGTAGTGGTTGTTTGACAGGTTGACAGAAAGATGAGTTACATCTGCTCACATGCGTCGAAGCATTTACAACACAGTTGAATGTATCTTCTACTCATGTGGCTCCTTAGACTTAAATTAACCTAACTACATGCTCGTGATGCTTTAGCTACAAATATCATCAAGACGCTAAAAAGATAAAAGTATATCTCCTCTGTGAACACAGATTAGCTCAGGCAGTCACACGAACTAAAGAACAATGCCGCTTGAGTTTTTCTTCATGATTCATCTGAAATTAGCTTCAAAAAGGAAGTTTTTATTTCAACCGCATTTGCATTCAGAGAACTGGGCTCAACTACATTAATTATAAAGACACTCCTCAGCTCAGCTTGGCGTGACGCCGCCACACAGACACGATGTCACCTCGCTGTTTTTCTGTATTTGCTGCGCGTGTGTGTCGAGCTGTCGCCCTCACTCTGTGAAGCTTATCTTCCTCCTTTCAGAGTTACAGCGTTAGAAGAACACTGAAAATAGAGCGTTTGAGAAAAGCAGGGTTTGAGTACGGAGAGAAAAATCTGAAGATTAGTTGTTTTTCCACATGTGCTAAGATGTGATAAGAGATCTGTCTGGGGGTTTCACTGAGTGACAGAGTTGTGCTCTTATATGTCTATAATAATGTGTCAAATGATGACAGATAGAGGTAAACTACGAACTTTTTTATTGGATGAGAGCAGCAGCTATTAGATGCTGTAGATTTCCCTTGAGATAATCTCCGTACTTCAGCTGAGCTTTTTTTAGCCGCTGCAAAATAGGAGATAATACGGGCAGATATCTGAACTCAGATGAACAAAACTAAACTCTAACATTGGCTTTTTAAACTTTGTATTACGGAAGTAAAAATGCAAAGTACACGCTTTTTGTTGTTGTCGTTTTGTTGGACCTTATAAATAGAACTGCACAGTCATCTCTAAAGTCATGTCTGCAGCTTGTTTGTAGACTGCTGTTTCACATATCATTTGCACATCTTGTGCAAAGGCTGCAAGTTATCAGTCACTATGAGCATTAGTGGTGTATTAATGCTGCTTTCAAGAAGATTTGAAAGACGTGACTGAGGTTTCAAAGCCATTAGAGTAATGTTTAATGATGTAGCAAATCCTTAAAGAAGTAGGGCCACTTTTTTTTAAAGATGCTTCCATTTTTTTCCTGTCATTTTTTCCTCCTACTAGCCATTTGGATGAATGCAGATTTGAGGCACTGCATCAAATACACTGCATGAACCTTAAGACCTTAACCTGGAATATCTCAAGACCCGTGAGGGTTTCTTTGTTGTTGTTTAAGTCAGAGAGACTCGCCTTTTTACTTTAATATTTTCCACACGTTCAAAGAGTTTTATCTACCTCTCAAACCCTTCTCACTTTTATTTTTTGGGGCAACAGCTCTTTACGTAGCTATATTTTGACAGCTATGTGAGAGCTTTCCTTGACAGAAAACCTGTCTGTGTCTAAAAATCTGACACTTATATCAACTTTCTAACAGTTATATTTTTACAACGAACATGAGGAATTTGGCATGAAGTTTGGGGTCTTCAAACTTTTGCACAGTATTGTATTTCTCTCTGCTGTTGTAGAAATGAAAAGACTAGCTTCCCAAACGTAGTCATACTATAAATACTGGCAGAAAACAGCAAATAAAGGTGAAAGCAAATGTCGTATTTGAAGGCTCATCTGCCTATAGCTGACAAGCACTTGGAAGACTTATTGTGTGCATGCTGAAGCTAAACCAAGCAGGATTTGGGATCTTTAAGGAGTTTTAGCATGACTTGTGTCATTACCAAAAAGTGAAAACACACTCTCTGTCTCGCCTTTCTTTAGAGCAGCCCGTTTCCCGTTATGTACATAATCGCTACATAGATTGACCTACCTATCTTAGTTACCACCGCAATTATACAGTAGTTCTGACATTTGAAATAAATAAAGATCAATCACGTTTTGGTGATCCTAGGCCACAATTTCCAGAAACATTAGTTTTTTCATTGTTTACTGTGACAATGCAATATATTTAAAGCACGTTAACATCGATCTGCTGAAGTTTCCATACCAAGATACGTTGCCAGATAGAAAATGAACAACAATCATACAGTCACTTTAAAATTATTGTATTTTGACCCAAACTCTCATATGTGCTGAGTGACATGTGCTTTCCTGGAGGTGGGAGCTTGTAAGAAAAAGTGTGTTGTGCATGTGTGCAGAAAACGAGGGGAGTTGAAAAGGGTAATTATTGTATATCTGGCAACACTGATGCTGCACTTCACCAAGAAATGAATGCAGTCCCAGCATGAGAAACAAAGCAGTTACCTGTATATCCAAAACGCTGAATACAGGAACCTTTGTTTGGACTAAGGATGTGGTTGGTTCCACTCCTGCATGCTGGGTGAGCATCACTAACAGAACGTTGATATAAAGAAACGGGTCCAGATGACATGATTTAACCATTTTTGTTGTTGATTTAAGCTGTTGGTCATTGTTGTTCTGCTGCTCACGCAAGAGCAGAAAAATCATTGACTGCAGCTGCAGGTAGAGCGCACTGGGATTTTACACCTCTGCCTTGTTTCCCCCGATAAGGTCCACTCTGAGACCTGGATTCAGAAAGTTTCAGTGTCAGAAACTCTGATGGTTGTTGTCGTGTGACAAAAGACTGAACTGCAACATACTTGTTATAGTTTCTTTGAAAGACAGCTTCATATACTGAAAAAAATGTATAAACGCAACACTTCTGTTTTTGTTTCCATATTTTACGAAACTCAAAGTTCTAAGACTCTTTCTTTGTACACAAAAGGCCTTTTCTGCCAAATATTGTTCATAAATTGGTGTAAATCTGTGTTAGTGTGGACTTCTCTTTTGCTGAGATAATCCATCCACCTCACAGGTGTGACATATCAAGATGCTGATTAGACAGCAGGATTATTGCATAGGTGTGCCTTAGGCTGACCACAATAAAAGGCCACTCTAAGATGTGAAGCACAACGCCACAAAAGCGCGATTTTTGAGGAAGCGTGCAGTTGGCATGGCATGCAGGAATGTCCACCTGAGCCGTTTCCCGTAAATTGAATGTTCATTTCTCTACCATATGCTGTCTCCAAAGGGGTTTCAGACAATTTGGCAGTACATACAACTGACCTCACAACTGCAGACCACATGTAACCACACCAGCTCAAGACCTTCACTTTCAGCATCTTCACCTCCAAGATCGTCTGAGACCAGCCTCCCTGACAGCTGTTGCAACAATCATTTTGCATAACCCAAAAAAATTGTGCACAAATTGTCAGAAACCATCTCAGGGAAGCTCATCTGCAAGCTTGTCGTCTTCATCTGGGTCTCCACCAGACTGCAGTTTGTCGTTGTAACCAACTTGAGTGGGCAAATGCTCAAGTCCCGGTTTTCCAGATGACAAACTGCATGTATGGTGTCGTGTGGGTGAGCAGTTTGCTGATGTCACCGTGAATCGAGTGGCCCATGGTGGCAGTGGCATTATGGTATGGGCAGGTGAATGTTATGAACAACAAACACAGGGGCTGGTGCGGTTATATGTGGTCTGTGGGTGCGAGGCCGGTTGGATGTACTGCCAGATTCTCTGAACATGGACATTCCTGCAGTCAACTGGACGCTCTTTCAAATCTTGCAACATTTGTGGCATTGTGCTGTGTAATAAAACTGCACATTTTGGAGTGGCCTTTTATTGTGGTCAGCCTAAGGCTCACCTGTGTAACAGTCATGCTGTCTAATCAGCATCTTGATTCGTCACACCTGTGAGGTGGATGAATTATTTCGGCAAAGGAGATGTGCTCACTAACTCAGATTCACACAAATTTGTGAACAATATTTGAGAGAAAAAAGTATTTTGTGTACAAAGAAAACATCTCTCTTTGAGTTTTATGAAAAATGGGAGCACAAACAAAGGTGTTGCGTTCATATTTTTGTTCAGTGTATAAATGGTCCCATAAACTCGTTATTAGTTCAGCTGCCATAACTATCAACGTGCACCACCTTGTGAATGAGAGAAAGAACAAAACCGTAAGATTTGATTTTGTAGCTTTGTAGTTGGACTAAAGTGCACTAAATCTCTCTAATTGGTGTCTCTGGACTCAATAAAATAATCAGGGGGAAATGGGAAAAGGATGACAAAAATGAAAAAGCAACATTCATCATCTGAATTCATGGTGGCCATGAAGTCAGCCTCTAGTTTTCCCTCTGTTGCTGCAAGGAGGCAGAATTCATGTGTTTGAACCATCCGAGCGGCTGATGTGTCCACCAGCCTCCATCTGTTCTCTCTATTTGAAAGCTGCTCCAGATCAACTAAATGCCTAAATTGCTCTTTCACGCTTTCTGCTCTTATCGTAAGCACCTTCGCGCCCCTCTGTTTGTCCTTGTCTCCAACCCTCCAGCCGTCTAGCTCTTCACATCTCGTATTCTTGTTTCCCTCAAGCAATTTCCTTTTTGCTGCTGGTTTTGATGCTGCAGAGCATGGCCGCTGCTTAAAATGAGGCAGATTATGTCAGTTTGGGGGGGAAACGGTCCCTGGTGCTCAGTGTGACTTCAATCAATGTCAGAAAGGACAAAGGCCACTTCCACAGCTTATCCCCAACGCAGTCAGCTGAAAGTTGGTGGACATTGCTGACAAACAAAAGAAGAGTTCTCTGTTGTTCTCTGTGAACATGTTGCAAATGGGGTGCACCGATTGCAGTTTTCTGGCCGATCATAATTTCTAAAAAGTCTGACATGCCGATTCTGATTTTGGCCAATACCGATTTTGTTTTATAAGCAACACTGTCAAGTGTTATAAGGTCACAATGCACTTTCAATTTTCCAATCTTATTTTATTGAAAACCATACCCTTGAACAACTTGTTTTAACTGGCCATGAGGTAGTGCTCTGAAATATAAATGAAGTTCAGACAATTGTTGTTAACACAACAAAAAAATCGGTAAAATAGGTTTCTCATGTAAGTATCGGCCAATCGCCGATCACCCAAAATTAAGGACATCGGGGCCGATAAATCAGCCTGCCAATTTATCAGTGCGCCCCTAGTAGGCTTGTCACAAATAAACAATAAATCGATTAATCACATGATAAATGAAAATTATCAACCTCATTTTCATTTATCGGCTTTATCGTTTCTTCATGTCTCTCTCTTTCTACTGAAGACACTGGATGACAAAAGGCTCAGATCCAATGCTCTTCACTGACCCCTCCCTTTCTCTTTTCTCTTGAAAATCTGTTTTTTTAGATCGTTAAAAGCAGCTAAGCTGAGAAGCTAAGCTACGAGCTAAGCTAACAGGCCGACCTTGGGGAAAAAAAACTCTGTCTTGTCGAAGCTCCATAATGCACGGTTGAAACTTGTGCCTTCATGTAAAATGTTGTTCTTCTCTGCAAAAAGAAGCTGAGAACTTGTTTACTGATTTTTTTATTAAAAGCTTTGTGTGAAAAATGCTATATTACAGAGCTCAAACCACACCGAGTGTCCGCCATTTTGAGAACCAAAAAAAAGGAAGGACTGACAGTCCATGTCACGTCAAGGGGCCTCCCTCCCATTTTTCTTAAAGAGACACGCTGCTCACTCTCTCACTATCAAGTTTTTGGTTCAAACTTTCTTATACTGCCACCGGTGGTCAAAGAA
The DNA here is from genome assembly GCF_014905685.2 of Nematolebias whitei. Taxonomy (NCBI): domain Eukaryota; kingdom Metazoa; phylum Chordata; class Actinopteri; order Cyprinodontiformes; family Rivulidae; genus Nematolebias; species Nematolebias whitei. The sequence goes on from NC_056506.1 coordinate 39,211,044, forward strand.
AGGTACTACACTCAAATCAAATTAACCAACATTTCTTCTTAAACTTGACAATAATTACTAATTGTTGTCAAATTTCAAACAATATTATCGTTTATGGCAATATATTCTGAGACAATTAATCGCCCAGCAAAATTTGTTATCGTAACAGGTCTAACCCCTATAGCATACGTCTGTTCAAATACTGACCATGATTTTACTGAGAAACATTACTGAACATAATTTTGAGAATGATGGAAGGGTCAAAATATTTTTAGATCAATCTTTAAAGTCTTGAGAGGTTCAACCACATTTCAAAGTCAGGTCAGAACAAGCAGTGCCGAGGGTTTTGAATCTTGTCTTTCACATTTTGTGTTGCTCCTTTTTCCTAGCAGTTTTTCTATAGAGAAGCAGAGTTTGGAAGATGTTTAAGAGTTACCATCACATCAGCTCACACTAAAATTACAAACACCGCAACAGAATGTACCCATTTATATGGGTACAATGTTGTTTTATCGTAATTTGTTATTTGAGCACTGTTTTATGTGCTCTTGGCAAGGTCACCCTTGGAAAAGAGATCTTAATCTCAGCGTGTTTCTATCAGGTTGAATAAAGGTGATATATAAAGCTTTTACCAAGATATGGATTTATTTACTTAAGACAGTGACAAAGCAATGTGTTTAGTTTGTGGAGACATGAGATCGTGAATTAAATCAGCGCTATCAGACTAAACGAAAAATGTCATTTCTTTCAAAGAAATTAAAGAAGGGCACTGTATGTTGTTAAAATGTTGTTAGGTTTAAAGGGCTGCAAAACATGCAATTGTTTTTACACAAAGACTTCTGAATTTTTATTATTTACATTAAATTGATCAAATTAAATTCTCACTATGACTATTATTCAGTTATAATGTTTACTCATAGCAGCTAATAAAAATCCTATTTATGGTTGATTATGGAGTTTAATTTAGGCAGATATGAGTTTACAACAGTCCCAATTCTGTATGTTGCCTTTAGGGGTGAATTTTTTTTTTTACCCACCCTTGTTTTAGACTGAAATCTAGGAATAATAAAAGTTTTTTTGTTTTGTTTTTCTCAAATAATGGTTCATTGTATTGCATTTTATAGTTTTAACATTTAAACAACCAACAAACCCTGCCATCTGTAATTCCCTACACGAAAAAAGTCAATTTTATTATTTAGCATCACATCAAAACCAGATTTCCTTTTTTTTTTTTTTTTTTTTTATGTTAAATGGGCAACAGTTGCCGAGCACTTCAGTACACAGCTGTTTTCAGATAGTCATTTTACTTTTCTTCATTGAATTTTGTCTTTCAGTAACCACTCAAACAGTGCAGAGGCCTTAGGATCATCGGCCCAGTGATGTGTGTTATTGTTGCTGTGGGTGTATAATCCATCATGTGTTGCCTCTTTAAACCTCAGCTCCTTTTACTGCAACTTGAAGCACCTTTTCTTTATGGATGGCCTGAAAATGGTCTGCACTGGGATGTTTTAGGGTATGAGGAGGTAACTTATTTTCCACCGCTGTGCACTTCTTTGAGACTCATTTGCTCCTAGATTTCAAATTATAGCCACCTGACAATTTAAATGACAACTTTATTCTCAAATTACTAAAATATTTTACTGAAAGGGGAACTAGTGGCACAGAGGTTAGAGAAGGTGAGCCTGTGATCGGAAGGTCGCCGGTTCGACCTCCATGGACAGGCAACATCAAAATCTGGGTGGGAAAGGTGAAGCACCCACACCTTCACCTTGTATTCCCCACTCTGGGCCCTTGAGCAAGGCCCTTAACCGCCACCGTCTGCTCCCGTGGGCACCATAGATGGCAGCCCTCTGCTCCACGCAGAGGGAGCTCAGTGGCCTGTGGTGTCAGGAAGGGCGTCAAGCATCACCCCCTCCCAAAAACAACTGTGTGAGTTAGTTCACTGTGGCGATCCCTGAGGGAGTGGGCAGCTGAAATAAGAAGGAAAAAATAACAAT
>NC_056506.1:39213119-39216938 GCF_014905685.2 Nematolebias whitei
TATACTACTTTTGTCCTGTAAATAAAAAGTTATTACATTTTCTGTATAAGATCCTTTTAATAATCTTGTCATGGACCAGGGCAGCTTGACAAGGTATAAACCCTGCATGTCTCTGTAGTTGAATCAATACAGCGAAGAAGAGGCGACAATGCGACGCGGCGCCGTGAATCTGCAGCAGGGATGAGTGAGAGACAGGTCAGCCAGCTGATGTGCATCATGCTGCTGCTGATATTGTAATCTGTCAGCGCAAGTGTCCTTGTGACCCTCTTTGAGCTTCATTGACTTGAAAAGGCTGCCACTTTCCAGCAGTAGTGTCATTTAAAGGCTCTTTGAGGATGGAGGTGGAGCTCATCGTCCTTGTAGATGAACAGATGCTGGGATATATTCATCATTTAACGCGGGTTCCTCATTTTTCTGGACTGAATAAAACGTGCATTGAATTTAAGGAAAGGCAAACGTGAGACGTCATTTAAATTTGACCCATCAAAATGAATGCGGTCATTTATTTACAGAATCAAATTTAACATCAAACATTTACATTAATTTGGCAAATTATGAAAATAACAATATAAGCAATCAATCAGGAAAAATCATACGGCCATGATTTTTCCGTTGCTGCACCAAAGACATTTATGAAAACTGTACAACTATGATCTTTTGCCCACATGAATGTGGGTAAGCACTTTACACAGACATTTCTAAATATCTGGGAGAATTTCTACTTGATAGAAAGTTAAAGATGAAAAGAAGTTTAGAGGGAGTTAAGATGGTATGTGAGGGAAATTAAGTGTTCACCAGAATCGACACTCTCCGGCTTTCTTCAGCTTTTCCTTACAGTACACTTAGGTGATGAAATCGGCTCCTTTACCTGGAGATGTCTCAGGTGAGATTCCGTTTAACGCACCCTTTCAGCGTCTCAGTAGGATGCTGTTACTCGTCCGAAGTAATGGCGAGGCTCTGTTCGACACATATTCACCTCAGTGGAAAATGTTATAATCCCATGGAACTCGGGAGAGCTTTGTTGTCATGTCAGGAACTCCAACAGCACTCCATCAGAACTCAGCAGAACTTGAGTAGACTCTCACCGAACTCTACGCTCTCAGAACTCTTAGAACTCCGACAACTCTCCAACTCTCTGAGTCTGTAACTCTGTGTAGACCAGGAAGTACTGACATTTTAAAGACTCTTTCCCGGTTCACTTTTTGGGATTTTTCATTGGTCAGAAACGACCAGACGGGGTGGGTTTTGTGACGTAAGAGGTTAGAGACAGCGAGAATTGTTATGGGACAGCTCAGAAAATGTTCTCACAGACCGAGAGGGTTTTGTTTTGGCGTGTTTCAGGAACAGGTGCAAAACATCTCTACTTACGTCTGAGAGGATTCTAAAACATGACAGTTTTAACATAACAACTTGTTTTTCGTTTGACTGTAACCTTGTAAACGCACACACTTGCTCATTCAAAAGCAGAAATCAGAAAAATGCATAATTACTCTGTAACAGCTTTTAACATGAGTTCTAACTGCATGAGAATAAAAATCATTACTCAGTTAATAAAATTGATTAGTTCACTGCAACATCTAAAATGGTTTGAACTAAGACACTTTGATTATCAACATTTGTAAGATAGTAATGATAATAAAAAGAGAGTGTTCTTTTCACTTGAATCTTCAAGAAAGAAAGTCTCAGGATGGGTGAACCTGTATTTATGTATTCAAATACATGAAATGACAGTTCCTGTCCCACAAGGTTCTAAAGGTCAAGAGTTTTGACCTTAGACTTAGTTTCGACGTAGGCCTAGTCCACTACAGTCCCCCCTTTGGAAATCATCACCTGTCCATGGAGATGAATTCCAACTATGGACTTACGTCGTCGATTGTCCTTGAAGCTTGATGTAATCCAGCAAAGAAACAAGAGTCAAGAGTAATCCAGCAAGGAAAACAAAAGTCAAAAGTAATCCAGCACGGAAAACACAAGTCAAGGTAATTCCACAATGTTCTTGGTAATTCCATTGTGTTGATTATAATTCCATATCGTCTCGATAATTCCATTGTAGCAATGCTTTAACCCCTTGAAAACAGAGTCTGTAATCCACTGGAAAAAGTCATATAATCCACAATGGTAAATCCACAACGATCGGAAGTGTTGATTAATCAGCATACAGAGGGGTACCCTTGGGTTGAACTGAAGAAGCGGCCACTGGATGAAGAGTGGAGACCAACGTCAGGATTGCAGGTCGCCTCCAGCGAAGGTTGTCTCCAGCGACGTCCAGCCTGTGCCGTTCTGGTTCAATGTGTCATGCAATTATGTGGTTTAAGGTGGGCTTATGAAGGGGATTTTACATAAGGCCTTAAACTATATGCACCTGGTGTGTAAGCTATTATGGTTGGGAACAGCTACAACTACCAGTTAAGGGGTGGAGCATGCTGAAAGGGGTAACTACAGGGGTTTAAGCCTATAGAAAAGGGTTCCAAACTATTTTTCCATTTCTAACATGGCTTAAGTTAGCTTTACATGGCAAAATATAGTTTGGTTCAAATGTCTGTTGTCTTGTAGACGAACGACTTGAGATTGGGTGTTTGGTTTCCCCATAAATGTTTTGGAAGTCTATGGCGAGACTTATCAAAAAGAATTAGCTATCCCCCCGAATAGAATTGTTCGAGTAGGTTCGGCTTAAGCGTTGTGAGATCAATGTAGATTATGGTACTTAAAGTAGCAATAATATACATTGACTCCGCAAAGATTGCAATTTAATGAATGAACTGCATGTTGGCATGGTCAAAGGCTTCTTAGTCTCTAACTTACTACACACAAGATTCATTCTTACCTCAGAAACAACCAAAATCAACTAAACAACGTTTCAACACCGACAAGAGTAGTGACTAAGCATCTAGAAACATCGTTTCACTGCTCCTCCTCACCCTGGTTGTCAGTTTCAGTCACGTTGTCCCGTGTGAGTGGCTTCTTTGCGGACCCGCTTACGCGAGGCATAATCATATCGAGGTGCGCTGCATGGCGATCCACGTCGACTCGGAGTGACGTTTGGCCCCGGGACAGGGATGCGAGTATCCCACACAATACGAGGGTTATCGTCATTAGCAGGGCTATGATTAATGTGTCCGCGCTCGACCACGCATAGTTAATTGGTTGGATCGGGTTCTTAGTTGTGGACCTGAGGGACTTGAGAACTTGGTTTATTGGTTCCACGTCGACGACTTGGGTGCCTTCAAAACGGATCCTTCCCAGAGTCTCTGGATCTATGTCTATAGACATATTTCCTAGGTACTCTGAGTCATCCAGAGTCGCGTCCCATCGTTCCGGATCGAGGTGATAGAGCGTCAAATCACCAATGTGTATGGTTGTTCCCTGGGGAACACTGATCCACATCGTTTTGTCCGGTAACGTCAGAGGTCTATTTGCCCCGGGTTGATCGTAGGCTATGATCGCCTTTCTTTGAGGAGCGTTCACTAGCCAACGAGAGCCAATTATTTCCGCTTTTGCATCTTTAGCCAGGTGTCGAGGCGTTACGGTCGTTGAGCACTTAGAATTTTCCGGAATAGGTGTTAACCCGCATATGCCCGCGGTTTTATTCCACATAAACGGTTTGCTCGGGCACAGATAGTGTATCTCCCGAGTGAGAACACACATCTGCAGGTTTGGAGCTAGGTAAACGGAGGGGTTGTCGTCGTGGTACGCAACCATCCTTGGTGTGTCAATTTGAACATGGTTTTCGCCGTGCCAATTGCCAACATTTACGACGTCCCTGAGTCTATATATGCCGTTTGAGGGAATTATCGGTAGGTTGATAATGAACGCCATTTC
>NC_056506.1:39217038-39227000 GCF_014905685.2 Nematolebias whitei
TGAGAAGCCCACTTCCAAGTAGAACTCTTTGTTGTAGTCCGGGTAGACTAGACATGGGGCTAGCTTGAGCCTGTCTTTAAATGTGCAGAATGGAACCTTGGGAAATAACCAGGTGTTACCTGTGATAACAAAATCGCTAAATCAAAGTAGAACCTGCATTTTCTTCCTGAATTAATGAACTATAATCTTCTTTTACCGACTTCCTGCCTCTTAGCAGTGCATAAAGCAATGGTTTGTGTTTCATCTTTGTTTCTGTTTTCTTTTGGATATTACCAGCAGGAGTCAGGCTCATTCTCTGGAATATAACTGTGATCAACATCTATAGACATGTGCTGAGTTGTATTGTCAGTTTCAGATGTTTTGAACCTTCAGTCTGTTGGGTTTGAAACTGGTTTGTTGTTAATGTTTTCTGTTTTCCCTTTTTCTTCTTCTTCATTTTCCTTCCAAAGGCAAGTCTCCTGGGCTTAATGTTTTTGTGTCTGCTTCTGTCTGTATTTCTTGTCATCTCAGCCCCCAACTGGTTGAGGCAGATGGCCAGACTCCCTCACTGTGGCTCAGCTCGGAGGGTGTCTTCCTGTTATCAAAAACTTTAGTTTCCACTTTCGCCCATCACACTAAAATGCTTAGGAAAGGAAAGGAACAGAACTGAAGATCACAATTTTTTTGTTTTTGTTTTCTTTAGATAATTGTTTATTTTTTTTATTTTTGCATAAATTAAATTGTATTTTTTTTATTCTTGCAGCCAAATGAACAAGTGGTATGTTTTTGTTCATATCCTTGTATGTGTAAACGTGTGTGTGTGTTCGTCTATAATATTATCAAAATATCTCACAAACAAGTGGCCAGATTTTATTGAAGCTATCCAAATTTAATAACTGGATGTACATCTACAACTGATTGACATTCAATCCAAATTAGAGCTGTCATTTCTAACCTGAACTTGGAGCTCGGGCTATAATAATGTGAGTACCGGGCCGTTGTCGGGCTTTTGATTGCATCAGCGGACACGCACGATCCAATTACATGGTAACATGGCTTACCGTACTATCACCAGCCGTACACGGCCATTTGACCACGCGCTGACCGGCCTTGAAAGAGGTAAAAAAAAGTTCAGTTAAGCTTCAGATGGACTACTGCCAGCAATCCGTCAAATCCCAAATGGATGTTCATTCAGCCGCTTCACTCAGCAGATGCGCGCGACCGACGACTCAAACAGGTGAGATCCCAAAATATCCGACATGTCAGAGCAGGGTCCGTGTCTGAATAATGCAGAATGCAGGCAGAAGCAGGGATTTAATGTGCTTTGACGGCCCTGAAAGGACAAACACCCCCTCAGCTCCCTACTTCTCTCCCCTTTACTCAGCCGCACTTGTCCGTCGACCGTTAATAACTTTATAAGCTGTCAAAGCTTAATTATTAATGTCTGGGGGAGGGGGGTTCGGACCTGTAATTACTGTTAATTTGTCGGATCAGGTGGGGTTTGGAAATGATGGACCACTTGACAGATTTTAATGAAACTTACAGAAAGTAATCACTGGCTGTACATCTAAAACTTAAACTTTAAACTCCAACATTTTTCAGTCAGGTCATCTGGACAGGCGAAACGTTGAAGCGTTGAAGGCGAAACATTTCAGCACAAAAAAAAAGAAACTGTCCAGATGACCTGACTGAAAAATGTTGGATTTTATACCTGGATTATTGAGCATGGACTTTGTTGTTTTCAACCAGTTTGACACGACTGTCAACAAGGAAGAGGTCCGGCAATGGAGGAGGGGCCGTACCAAAGAGACCATTTTATCACAAACAAAACTGGTTTGTTCCACTTTGGAGTAAGCTATTAGGGGAAGAATCTGTTTTGGTGTGTGTTTTCTTGACTGATGAAGCCTTCCGGATCGAAGGCGAAACGTTTCAGCACAAAAAAAAAAAAACTGTCCAATACCTTGTTAAATGTTGGGAAAAAAGGGAACAGATAATAAATAATGCTGCAGATCCATACAGATACAGTATTTTCATTCAGTCAGTGCCCTTTGTTTACTATCTTTAAGCCTAAATATGGTGGCCCCGAGGTGTAAATGAACAACTTTTTGAAAAAAACGGAATTACATTTGAAAAAAACGGAATTACATTAAGCAGAAGTGGCCAAAGCCTAAGTGGCCAGAATCACATGTGAAAAAACATAATTACATTTGAAAAAAACGGAATTACATTTTTAAAAAACTGAATTACATTAAACCAAAGCAGAAGTGGCCAAAGCAGAAGTGGCTGGAATCGCATAAAAAAAAACAGAATTACATTTGAAAAAACGGAATTAAATTAAGCCAAAGCATAATTGGTGTTTTTTTGTTTGTTTTTTTAACTTTATGAACAACATAGAACAACAGTTATGTATACCATTTGTTCAGTTGTTTTTTTTTTATTGAGAATCCAAAATAATAATAAATAAATTTAAAAAAAAAAGGTTTGGCTTAATGTAATTCCATCCATCCATTTTCTTCTGCTTATCCGGGATCGGGTCGCGGGGGTAGCAGCTTAAGTAGGGAGCCCCAGAATTCCCTCTCCCCAGCCACTTGGGCCAGCTTCTCTAGGGGAATCCCGAGGCATTCCCAGGCCAGGCGAGAAACATAGTCCCTCCAGCGTGTCCTGGGTCTTCCTCTGGGTCTCCTTCCGGTGGGACATATCCAGAACACCTCACCAGGGAGGCGTCCAGGAGGCATCCTAACCAGATGCCCGAGCCACCTCAACTGGTTCCTCTCAACATGGAGAAGCAACGGCTCTACTCTGAGTCCCTCTCGGATGACCGAGCTTCTCACCCTATCTCTAAGGGAGAGCCCAGACACCCTGCAGAGAAAACTCATTTAGGCCGCTTGTATCTGTGATCTCGTTCTTTTGGTCACAACCCAAAGCTCATGACCATAGATGAGGGTGGGAACGTAGATCAGTCGATAAATTGAGAGCTTCGCCTTTTGACTCAGCTCTCTCTTCACCACGACAAACCTGTACAGCGCCTGCTTCATGGCAGACACTGCACCTATCCGCCTATCGATCTCTCACTCCATTTTTCCCTCATTCAATGTAATTCTGTTTTTTTTTTTTTTTCAAATGTAATACTGGTCACTTTTGCTTTGGCCACTTCGGCTACTTCCACTTTGCCTTAATATAATTCTGTTTTTTCAAATGTAATTCCGTTTTGTCAAATGTTGCTCATTTACACCTCAGGGCCACCGTATAAATTGGTCCTGAGAACGCTGCACACACAGTTTCTGCTACACAACCAGAGCTCTCTTTTTAGCCTGTGTGGGATGCTTTAGTATTTGTGGTGCTGCTGTAACCAGTGATCCGACATGAGTGCTATATGACCTTACTCAGTGAAGTCTAGACCTTTTTGGAGTTTTAAAACAAGTTGCTTACAATTGTGTCTCCCCTCTCTGGACTGAATTGCACCAGTAGGCACAATAATGAGGGATGCACCAACAGATAGAAGCCAGGACAGAGACAAGTACAGGAAGACGCTTCAGGAGGATATTCAGAAGGCAGTGCAGGGGTGTAAAGAGCCAGAGAGGGAGGGAAGAGGAGAAATGAAGTGTGAGCGGAAGGTATGGTCCTACAGAATAACTACAGTCAGCAGCTGCTGATACAGGAAATCCACATAGAAGGAAGCGGCAGAGCAGAAATATACCAAAATGCAGCTTACTGACTTTTTGTTAAACACAAGGATTAGCCAGCCTTTCAATGTTGGACCAAATCTTTAAAACTCAAAAGTTCATGCATGATATCAAAATGAATAAAGAGAGGAAGAAGGAGGGGAGAGGAAAAAGATGATTTATTAATTTTCTGCATCAAAATTTTATTATAAGAAATACTGAGAGCCAACAGTAAGTAAAGGATATTTTCAGTCTAAAGAGGTTTTTTTTTTAAGTGTAATTTTTTTAATGTTTTTCCACAGAGCTCCAACTGATCTGATACAGAAATTATTATTTCATTCCAATATTCTGATCCAATTTTCTTCAGACAAACAGTAGCTTTTTTCTAGTTTTTCAGTGGTCCATAAACGAAAAGAGATGTGCTGTAAAACCATATATAGAACATCATGTTGTTGTGCATTAACTGAATATAAAGTGGCCATGAATAAAAATTGAAACATCATAAATAAATAAACAGGAAATGCTGGCATTAATAGTTTTTGCAGAGTTTGGAATATAAAATATACCAGATGTATGATAAAGGCCTACTTCCCACAGATGTTATACTTGCTTTTGTTTACCAGTCTTGGCTAAATGCAGCTGTTTGATGTCCTCTAAACTTTCACTTTTAGACCAAATCTAGCCTGATTTTAGCTCATGGTATCACAGTCTAGTAGTCTATGGATAGTTAAGATGTTTAATCTTTTCAATACAAAAACGCTCTGAATAACTTTTATAATAGATGTTTTCATTTATTTCACATAATTTTATGAAGGATTTTTTTTAAAGTACATACTTTACCATTTTAAGTAAAACTACAACAAAAGCCTCTCAGTCAGAAAAGAAAGAAAATTATTAAAACATTTGAGTAATAAAAAAGCACGGTCGATGCCATCTGCTTGTGACAGAAGAACCTAAGGCGAAGCAGATTTAATTTCCAAAACCATAATCAAAAGCTGACCCCCGCCTTGTCTGTTTAAAGAAATCTTGGCTCTTGAGCACAATTTGGTGAAGGCCACCACTTTAGATTCTCAACTGGGGTGGGATCTGAAGGTAATTTAGGGGTCAGAGCTCTAAGATCTTGTTATCTTCTCTGAGTGTTGCAGCACAGAGGAAAACTCTTCAGTAGCAAAATACCTCTGCTGTTTGAGAAGGTCATTGCTATTTTACCATCGTGCCATATTTATAATGCAACACATCTTAAATACATAATCATGGCCCCTCAAAGACAGTTTTCTACTTTCTATTGTACCTCACTTGCAAATTGCAAACAGCATTCATGAGAAACTGTTTAAAATGTGTTGAAACATTCATTGGAGTCCAATTCCTTCCATGACTCACAGGCCTTCTCAGCCGGGCTTTATTCATTCAACTTTTATTTATACAGGTTAGTCTCATTGAGCCACGAGGACTCATTTGCAAGAGAGACCTTTATTAGGGGTAGATCCAGACACAACAGCATTTGTTTAGTTCTTAAGGTAGTCTCTCACTGGGCTGCAACTGTTGGAAACTAGGTGGCAAAGGACATTTGCAAGGGAGTCCCCGAAATGTCTCTGAAATGTTTATACGGGTTCTGAAATAACTTGCATGAGCCGCAGAGGCACAAAGCTTTATCCCTTAAAATTTAAACATAATCATGAACTTGTACAACTTGTCTCAAGCCTGCATCGTTTTAGTTTCCGTAACTCGAAAGCACTAGAGCTGTATTTTGACACCTGCACAGGACCTCCCATTACGACAGAAAACAAGCAGAGTTTCAACCCTGGATTTTCAGGTCTGCCTATTTTTATTTTATAAGTGCAATCCTGTAAATTAAATCATAAACATGGGGACTGTATATAGCACCTTTCTATCTTATCAAGATACTCAAAGTGTCAATCTGTGCCCTCATTTACCCATTCATACAGCACTCTACTATATGCAGAGAATAATCAGAGCTTTATCACATTCATACACTGATGGGACACACATCAGAGGCAATGAGGGGTTCTGGGACAGATGCCAATGGTGGGTACGAAGGGGGCCAAAGTAAGTGAAGGTGGGCAACAAAATAATATGCATGGCAGAGCTTTGTAAAACTCATGCAGCAACTTCCAAACATTTGCTGCACAACTCAAACCAACACAAACAAACACTCCAAATTCAGCAAGACAGCAACGGAAAAGTTGCCCATTTTCTCTGAATTTCAAGTTGCCAAGTACTCTCACAACACTTGCAGCCCAGTGAAATATTACATTTAAGAATCACACACTTTATACAAACTGATGTAAAATGCACACTGGTAGGAGCTACTGTATTAGTTTAACAACCAAACTGGACCTGTACAGGATGCTAATTATTAGTTACAATATTAATCAAGTTTACAATGTTAAATATCTTTATACGTCAGCCACCCACCTGCTCTGTTTCAGTGGAGAGAAATGTTTCATCTCAGAGTTATATACATCACCGGGGGGGGGAGGCTTTGTTGCTGTCCTATTCTTCTTACATAACCTGCCCTCTGTGCTGCCAGACAGTGTGACTGTCTGCTGCCAGTCAGAGCTGTGGAAAATGATCACAGTGCTTATGTGTCGCCGGAGTGTGTGAGTGAGTGCACTTCAGCTGAAGTTTTCTTTTTATTCAAGGACAGAACTCTGTCATCTTCGTAAATGCAGAGAAGGAGGTTGATTAGCCAGTACGCTAATCATCACTGAGCACGCATGCAGGCACACATTAGTTCTGCGGGGTCACGGTTGAAGTGGGTGTTTGTAGTAGATGTTTTACTCCTCTTGGTTCATACAGAAACCACGAGCACCCTCTGAAACATGACGAGCCTCTTTAATCCAACAATCTGATCACATTCGAGATAGTTTGCTAACAGACAGACAGTGTTGGCGCTGAAGAGTTAATACCAAACTTTTAAGTAAAGCTGTCGTGTAATGTGTAGTGCTCAAAGTATAGGTTGAAAATTCATCTCGGCTACTACCACACTAAATCTTATCTAAATATGTGTATAACTGACTGAGTTATAACCATTTTTTATTGTGTAAAAGTAATTGGCTGTGGCTGCCATCTTTAATAGATTTGGATGTAAAAGTTATCGAGTTGTATTTGAACATCCAGTGATACCTTCCTGAGAGCATGGGATATTTTGCTAACATGACAAGCAAGCCATTATGGCCTCTTTGTCTTTGGACGTGGACAATAATTATTTTGTCAAACTGATTGTTTAACTTTATTTAATGTCTTTTGATTAGGTTGGAGCTAATGTAGCCTAACTTTAGGCAGAGCTTTAATTTAGGGATGTCATGAATAAATTTGATATTAATCATAATCCAAGTTGAAGTGTTGCATCATTTTCAGCCCCCTTTTTGGCATCTGCATTTGGTATCAGGCCAAACTGACCAATTCCATGCAGAATAATGTAATAGTTTAATTCCACAGCAGAGAAAGCTGTGTAGTCTCTGTAAGTAGGTCCAGGGAAAAAAATTATCGGTAATGGTATTGATTATCGGCCCAATAAGTTTTAACATATCGGGATATCTGCCAAAAATCCAATATCGTGCATCTCTACTTAAATTACGTTTCGTTTCATTTTTATTTCCAAGACAGAAATGAAGCAGATTTGCTGCTTTTACATGAATTTTTATGCAAATTCAGATATTTTAGCATTTTATCAAACTTGTATTTGAAATGTACTTGTTTTCTAAGTGATCAAGATGTTTTTACTCGATACTTTATAAGTTGGGTGTTTTTTTAACAACAGAGTCTTATCAATTGTCATCTGACTATTTTAATAGCTGAGAACTAAACAAATTGTAGATCTGCCTTAAAATATATTTAACAAACCAAATGTTGGAGGAAAAAAAAATCCCTCTATGGTTTGTAGTTAATAATGAAAGCATTCAGCCTAAGGGCACAAAGGTTATTTTAAAGATGCAGACAACAAAGCTGGCTGAAAAAAATAAAGAATAAAAGGGAGTGGCTGCCCTTCTTACTGTCAAACTCACGTTATTTGCACCATTATAAATCCCCCAAACTATGCAAATGCATGCACGCTCGAATGTGTGCACAGTTCCACAGTCAAAGGCAGTCATCTGTGAATGTGTGCAGGCTCAGCAAAGTCCCTGAGACTGGAGAGCAAGAAAAAGAAAAATGCCATTTAGCTTCTCAACGAGTTTTTGTTTGGCCTGTTTCTGAATTTGAGCATTTCACTGGTATGGATAGAAGAACAGAGACAAACAGAGGGTTGTGGTGAGGAAGATTAGCTCACAGAAAGAAGGAACCAGTGGAGTGGGAGGGTTGGAGGAGGAGACAGAAGGTGAAAACTAACCCATGATCAGGAGGAAAGCACTGCTGTGGAGGAAGAGCTGAATAGAAAAAGTGACCAAGAAGCTAAAAGAAAGAATATACTTACTATATACAGTGAAGATTATGAAGCACCTAGCTGAAGAAATTCAAGCATCTGTGTTTAACACTAAAGCTCATAAATATACCTGTTATGAGTTTATTTGGAGAAATAAACACATTTGTAGATAGAAGATGTTTAGCGTAGCATCATGATCGTGTTTGCTTGTTGGAAACTCGGTGATACCATAAATATTTAAGACCATTTTATACATTAATGTGAGCCTTTCAAGGTCTGTTTTTAACATGCCTCTGTCATAAAACAATAGTTTTCTAATGTTTAATTTGTTCATTTGTAGTTTGAAAGTGTGTTTTAATCAATAGTGTGAAGGGGAGCTTCTCTCTTTTATCACCGTGCACGGGTTGGTGAAATGTTTTATTTAAGACGTCAACGATCTTCAAGAATAATGAGGTAAAACCTTTGTTTTAAAATAACACTGGACTAGACATAAATTACCGAAAGAAAATTATTTCTTTAAGCTGAAAAGAGGACAAGGGGTGGGAAAGTACTTCCCTGGCAGAGCTACTACATCACAGTGAAATATGACTGTGAGTGTTGTGTCTTTGCCGGGACTCTTTCTTCCCTAACATAAAAGATTTTTCTTACCATTTCAAATATTTTATATATATATATATATATATATATATATATATATATATATATATATATATATATATATATGAATCCTCCAAATGCATTGCAAATATTTTATATCACAGATTCAGGATGAAGTACTGACAAGATGAAACAAAAACAAATACAAAAAGAAAATAGAAAGGTACTGCATGAAATAGAAACTACCAAAGCAAATAGGGTAGAAAAGAAAAGAAAAGGCTTAAAGAAGTCTGATTTTAGAGGGTAGAGTAGGTGAGCTGTTGCTAAAGAGCAATATCAGGCATGGATGCTTTTTAAGACGCAGAGATTGCATGAATCAGAGCTGCAATAAGTAAAATGATGTCCGTTCCCTCCACAGACGCTTTAAGTCTTTGGAGATATGAATATCAAAGTCTGTCTTAAGCCTGGGGTTTAAGCCAGGCTTTACGATGACACACATCTGTCATTTTAGTTGTCCGCACTCCATTTGTTGTTGCATTAGATAAAAAGCTCTCTGCAGATTTGTCCTCGTGTGGAGTCTTTGTAATAATGCTACCAGTTTGTCTCAGTTTTGTTCCTATGGTTTGTTTAAAATGAACCACAATAAACTCAGTTGTTTTTTTTCCCACTCTGTAAGGTTCACAACTCTCTGCACTGAACAGTTGGTTTCTTTAGATGATATTCGGTCTGGTTGGTACCATCTCTGTAAAAACTGCAGAATCCTGAGATCAGAATAGCTCAAGTCAGCTAGTTTTGTTTTTGTCTTTTTACACCGTTTCGCTTCTTTTTGTGTACAGCATTTGAGTCAAATATGGTTGTTTTAAAAGGTTTTAAACAGTTTCAAATGTTTTTGACATGAAAGTGTCCTCTTTACATGTGGTGCTAAATGTGACATGTGGAAATCTGAGTTTATTTATTGTCATGTGTAAGAAATGCCAGTGTCACACAGTTCAATTAAATGCATATTTTATGCATCTTCCTGTAACTCATATCATGAAAGAGAGAAAAAGTAAATGGGTATAATAGAGTAAACAATATACTAAAATGGAATAGAAACTGTCATATGGTACTAGACTCTTTGTGTGTTTGCACTGAGAAATTTAAATAATAAAATGCCTAGATGTTGAACTTGTGCCTAAAAGTACAGTAGTAGTCCCTCGTTTATCGTGGGGATATATAAATGCAGACCTGCGATAAGTGAAAAACTGCAAAGTATGAATAGTACTGCAAGTAGTAAGTAGTAGTTTATTTTATTATATATACATGTAAATATTAATATGCCGACATATATATATATATAT
>NC_056506.1:39227100-39227798 GCF_014905685.2 Nematolebias whitei
GTGTGTGTGTGTGTGTGTGTGTGTTAAGGTGTTTTAAACCCTTCCCATACTCTTGCAATATTCTAAACAATGTTTCTAAACTCTAAACGCACTAAAAGAGCACAGAATGTCATGATTTCAGCTCCCTGCCTCCTCTGCTCTTTGCCAGCTGCAAGCACTCTTGGCCACGCCCACTTCTCCGCTCTGCACAGTGAACAACTGATCAGCTGCAGCAGGAAGTTTATCCTGCAGTAAGGGCTGCACAAAGGTGCAGCAGGTGCTAAATAATTTATTTAAAATAAAAATTCCAGGCCGATTGTGCAGCTCATCCATCAATCAGCCAGTTGTGTGTCATGTCCAATCTTATTTTGAAAAACCGCTATATAGCGAGTCCGCGAATTAGCAATGGACTACTGTAATTTTTTTTAAAGTATTGACTGCTTATCATAGTGTCCACAGTGATTTGTGTAAAATATGTTCCATCATGTAATGTAATGGAGAAAATCATCAAGTGGAACCAGTTGAGGTGGTTAGAAACCAGACTGGGTTCTGCATCTTCTCTGGAAGGAGAACCTAATAAAGAGCCAGGACATGCTGGAGACACTACGTCTCTTGGTTTTTCTGGGAATGCCATGGATTCCTCCCAGATGAGCTGGAAGAGGGGACTGCGGAGATGGATGGATGGATGGATGGATGGATGGATGGATGGATGGATGGAT
>NC_056506.1:39227808-39236596 GCF_014905685.2 Nematolebias whitei
GGATGGATGGATGGATGGATGGATGGATGGATGGATGGATGGATGGACGGATGGATGGACGGACGGACGGACGGACGGACTTCTCTTCTTCTTTGTTACAAATCTTCCCATCTTACAGACGACCTGTTTTCACCTTTTTCTTGTGATTTCTAGGTTTGTTTCTCCTTCCCTCCTTTAACGGGCGATGCACCTGTCTGTGTTGCAGGATCACTCTGAACGGGATGAAGGTGTCCAGGCCCGACGTCCGCATCGGCCGCTACAGAATGATTAAGCACGAGAGAGACAAACACAACGAGCCCAACCCGCAGAGGTACTGTGTCACTGTCTGAGCTGTCGGTCCCCGTCTTTACATTTGAATCAATATTGCCACTTTTGTTTCGCGGCCTTAAAGCTTAGATGTTTCAATGATTCTTCTTTTTTCATTAAAAAGAAAATTGCAAATATGTGGCCATCAGTAGCACAGCTTGATGCAGTGCTTTATGATTAATTTTCTCTTGGAAGCATAAGGCAACACAAGGGCATCAATGAAATGTAATTGCATTTGTCATCCTTTATTGTTCATTTTATCCTCTGTCAGGTCGTCCATATTGAAAAACAAGGCTGAAGATTTTTCGGCCTCTCATCTGCAGTAGTTAAATGATATTTCTTGCCCTTTGTTTTGTAGCAGTTTCTGTTTTTCCTCTCACAAAGTGCACCTTCACACCTGGGACCTGCCTGCTGTTAGTCCAGCACGCCCGTTGTTTGCTCACCGAGCAGGTCCTCATGAGAAACTGCAAGCCAAAGGGAAAATACTCCCTTCAATACACCTTAGAGGTGTTAAAGTGTATCATTAAAGACTGCCTTGCTGCCAGAGTGGATCTTTAGGCTCAGTATTTGGCAAAAACTGTGTATTGACAGCATGAGTCTTGGGATTCAGAGAAGGAAGCGTGTTTTTTTTTATTTGTTTGTTTGTTTTCTGAGGAAAAGTTAATTCTCCGAAGGATTCGCTGCTCCTTTGATATTACAGATTAATAAGGCTGATATTGTCCAATTGATGGCGATGAGTGCATGTTTTAATACTACTTTAACTATGTTTTATGGCATTATTTCCCCACTGATATAAAATTGTTTCAAACAACTTGGCGTAACTTTCCATACAATCTGAAAGAACTCTACATCACTGCTGCTCATTCTTACTAACTTTAAAAAATCATGTTCTTTGTGTCCTTTTGTTTGGATTTTTTTCCTGCTAAATTTGATCTGCATTATAAAGAAATTGCAAATTTCTCCAGTTTATAAATTAGTTTTTTTTCTTTTTTGTTGTTTGTTTTTTATGTTCCTACTACTATTTGAAAAACTTGAAACATGGCAGGCTTTGCAATAAAAAAAGTTCAAAGTCAAAGCATTAAAGTTCATGCTCAATAATCAATCAACCTTTATTTAGACAGGTAAATCCCATTGAGCCTCGAGGACTCATTTACAAGAGAGACCTGATTTCAACAAAGAAAGATGACAACAAAGGACAACAGCAACAACAATAAACAATTATAAAAAGTCATAATACAGGTTTTTTTTTTTTGTTTTTTTTTTTACAAATAGGATGGCTAAAAGGAAAAGGTAACAAAAAAAAACAAAAAACAGCTAGATTCTAAGGCGAATGTAGAAAACTAAAAACAGGAACATGTCTGCATTGGTCCCTGCCAGGAGTCCAACAGACTCTTAAAGCCACTTAGAGAGGTCAAGGCCGAGAGCTTCAAAATCCAGGTAAAGAAATCAAACAATGTTCATTCAGGTCATCTGGACAGTTACTTTTTTGTTTGTTGTCAACAAAAACATTACATGTTGCACGTTAACATACGCGTACAAAAACAATACATCGTACAACAGCAGCACGAACATGAGTCTGTGTGAGCAGATGAGTACGAATGAGCACAGCAGCATGAATAAATCAGCAGCATGAGATCAGCAGCATGAATAATCAGCAGCACATATCAACAATCAAGTGGCATTACAGTGATTTCACAGTGATTATCCTGGTTAGAGATTTGTGACTCTTAACAGCCTCAGGGTAGAAGCTGTTCCTCAGTCTAGTGGTTCTACACTTAATGCTCCTCAACCTCCTTCCTGAGAGGAGCGGGGCAAAGAGTGTGTTTGCTGAGTGAGTGGGGTCCTTCATGATGCAGGTGGCTCTCTTCCTGCATCTGGAGGTGTAGATGTCTGTGATGGTGGGGAGGCTGACTCCAACAGACTTCTGTGCAGCCTTCACCACTCTCTGCAAAGCTTTTCTTTCTGCAGCTGTGCAGCCTCCATGCCACATGTTGATGCTGGTGAGTGAACCAGTTATCAGTTAATAACTGATCAAATGTTTCACTCATTTCATTAGGTTAAAGGATAAATGCTAAACTCTCTAAAATGAGGAAATATGAATAGGATTGCTGCATTGCTGACTGCTTTATTATTTGAAAATTGAAACATAATAATTTGGAAAAAAACGAGTGTTTGATAAAGATTGTTTTAGATATCTTTAATTGAGGGACTAACTCCTTAATGAAATACCAAAACTCAAACTTTAAATGGCGTAGTTAATGTTGTGGTTCATCAAAGCAACATTTAAGAGACGGTAGACCTTTCTCAACAAGAGGCAATAAAACTATAAATGGGAGGAAAAAATGCATACTGAAACTACAACAGAAGTGTAGTTTATAATTTGATTTAACACAAAACAGATCTTGGAAG
This sequence comes from Nematolebias whitei, assembly GCF_014905685.2. NCBI lineage: Eukaryota > Metazoa > Chordata > Actinopteri > Cyprinodontiformes > Rivulidae > Nematolebias > Nematolebias whitei. Next base: position 39,230,524 of record NC_056506.1, read on the forward strand.
GAATTTGCATGGAAATATTGAATCTGTTATTTTATCACACCTAAAATAACGTCTAACCAGACTGCATGACACCGCCTGGATGTGGAGATACAGAAGCAAACAGTGCACTTTTATTTTAAAAGATATCATAAAATTTGTCTTTATGATTAAGTGCTCACATAATGAAAACCCTGCTGGGATATGCAATACCTAAAGAAGGCACGGTTCTCCATCTTGGAGCTATAAAGGACCATGTGAATAATAATATTGATGTACTGTATATTCAACAAGACTTCTGTATGTATCATTTCTTTCTCAGAGTGAGAGAATTTGTTTTTGTTAAATGAAAAAAATGGACAAAATAGGGTCCAAACCAACAGACCTGACTCATAATGTACATTTTACGTCAATGGTGGTAATGTATTCATGGTTTTTCCTCTCTCTAATATACATGTGCATATATGTATAGATTAAAAGAATGCATGGTCATGTTGAATAAGCAACAATTACGTCACAGTAATAAGTATGTTTGTATTATGCACCTATATGTGTAGTTTTGTCTAATGTAAGTACAGCACAAACCGCTGTTGCAGCATTAGTTGGCTTTATATATGTAGAGGCGTAGGATGACTAAGCAAAATCTAAACTAAATCAATTCTCTGAACACCGTGGCTTAGCTGTTCTGACGGACAGGAAATATTTTAAATTGCCATGGACAACGCATTTTCAATAAGTCCAAAAATTGTTTTTCACACATAAAGCCCAGGGGCTCAAAGGCTGATTTTTTTTCACTACACCCTGTTTGAATTGCTTTTCAGGCAAACATGCAAAATGCCGCCCTCATAAATGTGCTATTTTATGCTTTGATGAACGAGACCCAATATGCAAGGATGAGCCCTTCTAGACACATTAATCACCAGGAGTATAGCACCTCACATTAAGCTGCTTAAATGTGGATTATCACTGTTTATTCTCCGCTAAGAGCCCCCGTTTTCATGCCTGGATAGGCCAGCCAATGATGCCTCTCAATGCAAAAATCGATAGCTGCTCCAGCTCGGTCTGAATGAAGATGTAGTAAAACGTGTCCCCACGTCCATATTATTATAGTTTGGTCTCATTTGACATTATTCTGTCACAACATTTAGAGAGGAATGAGCTTCAGGACTGTCCGCAGCGCGTTCTGCTTTAGCCGTTCCTTCTAAATTGGTTTTTAAGAAGATTAACAGCTGTTGGCAGCAGGAGCCAGGAATGAAAGAGTATTGACTGTCTACTGCTGTCAAACAAAATGCTGCCTGCCTTGAACTTTTACAAGTCAAATACTTTATCATAGGTTGTATTTTAAGGTTAAATCTATGTAATATATCTTTGGGCTGCTGATCTCATGCTGCTGATTTATTTCATGCTGCTGTGTTCATTCGTACTCTCACACAGACTCATGTTCGTGCTGCTGTTCGGCATATTGTTTTTGTACTACTAGTGTTTACTGTATTTTTCGTTAATGTGTTTCTTAGTTCATATCTTAGATCTTATTACTGTTTTTCTTTGCAAGTTATATTTTTGTTGGATCTAACTGGGACCCTGTGTACACAGTTCCATTCCACCACATGTACCACATGTATGACAAATAAACAAACTTTGATTTTGACTTTAGAAAAAAGAGATATACGGAAAGAAAGTTAAAAATTTTAACTAAACATCATAAACAGTCACAAATACACACAATAAAAATACCTAAATTTACTTTTCTCTGAAAGATAGGAGTTTTAGATTAGTAGTTAACCTTTTATCATGTTACGTTTTGTTTAACAATGAGAACAAGTTTTAATATTATATTCTTTTTAATTTCTATTCCACATTTATTTATTCCACTTTTTTTTTTTATTCCCCTCTGCCTCACCCTAGAACTGCCTCTCTGTGGATGGTTTCTGTTGTTTCACAGCTGAACACTTTTTTTAACACCATAAAGTATGACTTATTTTTTAAAATTAGGTGGTAAGGATTTTTATTTATTTATTTACTTATTTATTTATTTATCTGCCATTTTTGAGAAGTGAGGCTTGTTTTAAAGTGTTTTGTTTCAATGGGACTTTGTCCAAATTTCCAACTTCACTAAATCTTATTAATGCTCAAGTACTTGTTCTCTAACAGACTGAGGTCTATTAGCAAATTGCTCTGCTCAATTTTACTAAAACATTTGCTTACACTGACTAAACTAAAAGAATGGAAAACAAATATTTCATTCATTCAACCTTATTTATACAGGCTAGCCTCATTGAGCCACGAGGACTCATTTACAAGAGAGACCTGTTCCAGACAGAACATATAAAGTACAGACAGCAATAACAATAAACAATAATAAAAATAAACTACAGTAAAAATGCAGTTAAAATAAGAGTAGTGTATAAAACAATAAATCAGGGTGCCATAAAATTAGGGTGAAATACTAAAAACAAGAACATATCTGCCTTAATGTTTCTATTGACATTATCAAATGTTTGAAACCCCTTAAAGAAATTAAGGTGGACAGCTTCAGTTCTTGTTGCAAGTTGTTCCAGGTTGCAGGAGCTGAGTAGGAAAAGGCCTTTTTGCTAAGTTCAGTCCGCACTGAGGGAACGCTGCAGGTAATAATGTCCTGAGAGCGCATGTTGTAACTGCACTGACGGCATGACATGTGGGAGGAGATATAAGAAGGTAGCAGACGAAAGAGGGATTTATAGATGAAAATGAACCAGTGTGAGAGCCTACGTGTAGATAATGAAGACCAACGAGTACAGAGTGCAGTGATGGGTACTGTAGTTACAACTAGTTATGAATCTTAGCGTGCTGTGGTAGACAGCATCCAACATCTGCAATGAGCTGGCAGGGGCATTCGTGTAAACAATGTCAGCATAGTCAATGGCTGGTATGAAGGTAGTGGTTACAAGACGTTTTCTGGCATTCAGAGTTCTGAAATATGAAATATGTGTGTTGCATTTGAAGGAATTGGTTTTCCACACCTCCATTTTTATTTGTACACCAGGGGGCTCAAATACAATGGGTGCGTACACACAAAAGTGTGGTGTACATGTGCGCTGTTTTTCACGCAAAACTTCAGATGTATAATGAAATGACCGTGTGCGCAGATCCACGCTAACTTCATGGCTGGCATATGCACATTAGTCCATTGGCGACACTTGGATGTGATACTGGGAAACTATTAATGATGTAAAAACTTATTGTGGACACCAAACACACATGATGAACAATTACAATCCACAAGTATGAAATTAGATGAGTGGATATAAAAGCATGCCCAAAGTAGTGCGGAAAACAGCAATGGCTTTAGCCATATTAGAGGATATAGCAAATGGTGCAATATGCAGAGAGCGTGTGTTTAGAGACGGAGGGGATTTTCTGACCCACAATGACAACTGTCTCATCAGCCGTTTTAGGCTTCCAAGCGCAATCCTTGCTGTACTTGGAGCTGCATAGGGTTCCTAGCAACAGGGACATTCCAGAGGGAGCTGGCAAACTGACCAGGACTGTGCCAGTCGACCCTGAGCCGAGCCATGCCAGCTGTGTGGGATGGAATTATATGTATGTCAACCAGGTAGATCAAATGCCCCACAATGCGGTTGAACAGGCCAACATTAAAGCACAATTTGCAGCGACATCCGGTTTTCCCATTGTAACCGGCGCTATCGACTGCACACACACAGTGCTATAAAAGCACCATCACAGGATGAATATGTTTATCTTAACAGGAAATATCTTCATTCAATCAGTGTGCAAATTATATGTGATATACAAAAGCAACTAACTAACATTGTGGCGAGGTGGTCCGGTTCAACGCACAATCCATTCATTCTAATGAACAGCATTGTTGGGAGCAGACTACAAGCTGGCCTTGGGTGGGATGGGTGGCTTCTTGGTGAGTAAATGTATTTAGTCGTCCTAATATGAGCCCTCTGATGTGCACGGAGCCTGTGCGCCCTCACATATCATTCTGTCTTTATCATATCATTACAAGTCAGAGATTCTGAGTGACGTCTTGTTTTTTGCTGGTTAAACTAGTTTCAGTGTTCTACCAAGCCCCTGATTGTTTCTGTGTGTATGGTTATGTCAATAAACATATGTATAAAGTGTGAATTGCCTCAGCCTCACCCTTTCTCCGGTGTACTGCTGCTTTCATTTACAATAACGGTGTAGTTTGTGTAAGTGGCGATGGACAGTCGTCCTCCACTTCACATCCACTTTGATGTCTGACCATTTTTTCTTAATTTCTTCGGGTGTGCGCTGTTCTGAACCCACAACATTTACAGCTTAGCGCACACTGTCCCGCTCATTTTTCTTGCACTTGGTGCTAATGCCAGTGGACAGTGTGCCAAACAGAATGTTTTTATGAGCCTCTCCCTCATTTAGAAGCGTCTCCAACTCACATTCCATGAAGTTCCTCTTTTTTCCAGAATGTAGACATGTTGTTTGATAGTGCAGAGGGGAAATTCCTCTGGTGCAGATTTAAATCTATTCATATTCAAATGGAAGCGTGCCAAGGGAGGAGATGGGTATTCCCTCATGTGCGCTCAATTCAATGTTGATTGGGATGTACAAAGGAAGTGTGCTTGTACTCATGCGTATGCACGGTTTCAAACAGCTGGATTTATTTGTGCATACACTGTTTTCTTGATTTAAGCATATGCCATGTTTCAGTCAGAAATGCTTGCAAGTTTTACTACAAGAGGCCCATTGGCCTGTTCGGCTCTGCATAGAATGACACCGAAACGTATTGTCTTTATTTTTTATTTCAACCACTTGCTGAAACAGTTGAGAAGCCAGATGCTCATCTAGATGTCATTTAGCTTTAAAACAACAATCTATTTTGTAAAATGACAGCAATAACTTGGATGTGAAAGAGTCTAAAGTAACCAGGCTTGTGTAATGTATTATCTATCATTGTAGCACCTGTATACACACGTTTGTGTTTGTGTGTCTAAGAGAGAGAGAGATAGAAAGGTTCAACAGTCCCCCCAGTAATTGCCTGCTGAAATGACACCAATAGAGATGGAAGCCGGCTAGGTCAAAATGGTCTAGTTGCCTTCATCAGAATTAATAAATCAGCCTCCCATAGATCGTGTAAGTGTGTGGATATAAATGTTATGTGTGCCTGGCTCTGATTGAGACACAGAGCTTGTTTTCCTTCTCGTATTACTGGTTGCTTTGCTTGTTCTTTCTGGTCAGTAGATCCAACTTCTTTCATAAAAGCTGACAACAACAGGAGCACTTTTTGTCTGGGGTTGTTAAATTATTAATAGCTGTGGCAAGTGGCAAAAAATTGCCCTTTATTAATAAATATAAACTTTATTTTTAAAGCCTGTGTGGATTCTTAATATAAAGTAGTGGTAACGACCAGGTTATAGGCTCTTTTGAGAGAAGTAAGCACGGATTTCATTAAACTGTGGCAGCTCAGAATGATCAGGAGGCTGTGAAAAGAAGAAACGCCAACTCATGATAGTTTAATCAGTGTGGGTGGAAGGGAGTATTATCCCTCTTTCTTTTTGCTTTCGTCTTTGGCAAGAAATTACTGTAAATTGATCACAGCGCAGCTTTAAAAGCTTCTCTGTCACTCTGGAGAATAGGGTAAAATCGGTTTGATCAGTCAAATCGTCTGGCCTTTCCTCTGAATCTTCATCATGTAAAAATCAGTTGGACGTCAAGGTAACCTGTCCTCTGCAAGATGCATGAAACACAAAAATGCTTTGAGCTGAAAGCGGCGTCGTCTTGCTGTTCATGATGGTTCACTTAACTTGTCCTCTGTGGAAAAATAAGTCGCTCATACAGATAAACTGAGCTGTGATTTCTGCCTTTGCCTTCAGGTGCAGCTTTGCTTTTCTGATTAAAATTGGATTGATTATTAAGCTTTTTGGGAGCGTTTATCAGGAGTACCTGCGTAATGTCCAGCTTTTACCAAGGAAAGCGTTGTACCGACTCCCTGATGAATGTTTGCTATCCTCACATACACTTATGCACATTAACTTGAACATAGACAATCTTTCACACACAAGTTCATTCTCCCAGCTCGGTCAGAGATGCTGGTTAGGCATAGCAATGAGATATT
>NC_056506.1:39236606-39275447 GCF_014905685.2 Nematolebias whitei
TGTGTGTTTGTATATATGTGTGTGTGTGTGTTTGTGTATGTGTGCATGTTTGTGCTTACAAAATGTGCCTCTAAAAGAATTAGGTTAGCCTGACCTAGACATAAAGTTTACCGTCCAATCTACAATCCTGTAACACTAAGTCATATAAACTATATAATGTACCCTTTAGTGTTGTTTTCACTTAAAAAAAAAAAAAAAGACATTTGGATCAGATTTTATGATTGCAGTGAAATGTAATAACTTTGTTTATTGCCAGAAATAAGTCGATGTGAATAAAACTGATTTTGTCATGACTGACTGTGAGCGTGCAGACACAACACACACCTACTGGATAGTATTTTAGTATTTTTTAGTATTTTATAAACTATCGTGTCTATTCATCGTCTGACCTGACCCCATAATTGCTAACTCAAATTAATAAATTGATTTCAGTTAAAGAAGACTTGAAACTTTTCAGCAAGACCATATCATGAACATGTGGCTGTTTACTGACATTAAGTCAAGCGAGAAAAATAAGGTGATTCATTTTAGCCTTTTTTCAAGCTAACTACTCATTATTTTACAACCAGAAGAGTCCAACCACCACCTGCTGACTATTACCGTAAAAACAACACAGTTTAACCCCTTAACGGTCCCATGTGAGGCTTTGTATTCAAATCTAAGTCATTAGGGTTAGGGTGGAAAGATCGTCCTGATTGGCTTCACTTCTCAAACTCTAAGGTCATGATCGTCTTTTAGACATGGAGTTTTGTACGTGCACCAACCAGGACCTTCTTCACAAATTGGCAAAAGGAGTCCAGCTTGGACAGCAGCACGGTGGCTCAGTTGGTAGAGCTGCTACCTTTCATTGAGCAGGTCACCAGATTGAATACTGTCAGGGGACCTTTCCATGTGGTGTTTGCATGTTCTCTCCGTGCATGCGTGGGATTCCTCCATGTACTCCAGTTTCCTCCCACAGACCAAAAACATGCATGTTAGGCTGATTGGTAACTCTAAATTGTCCCTAGGTGTGAGTGAGAGAGTGAATGGCTGTTTGTCTCGTTTGTCTCTATGTGGCCCTGTGATGGACTTGCAACCCGTCCAGTAGGGGTGTAGATCACCAGCTTTACCGTGATACGATATTATATTGATTTGTTTGTATGACGATACGATTTTTCTCTATATCACAAAGTCTGTCACGATACGATTTAGATTCGATTCAATTCTAGGGCTTCATGGACCGCCTCGTTTGTAAATGCATATGTACGTGTTCATTAATGTGCTTTAGCTGGCAGAGTTTTTTGATGTCTTAAATCTTGCCCTGTAAGGACAAGGTGTGAAGAGATCTTTTTTTGTAATGCCACTACCCTCTCCTCATGGCTTTGTCCCTTTTTCTATCTAAAAAAATGTATTCTGAATAAGAAGGCCGCACTTTATAGCAGCAGCTTCGTGCACTTCGTCCATCTTTCGGACGGCATTTGTACATGTTCTTGTTGTATCTCGGTGCAATGATAATAAAGCTTATTCTGATTCTGATCCACAAGTCTGTGATCAATATATTGCGATATCAAATGCCAATCTCATTTACATATAAATAAATTTACAAAAATTAACCATTTTATTTCTGTTATTACAGGCACCAGGCATTTAAATAAGAAAACATTTTTTCTTAATTAATGAAAAAATCAAAATAAATGACCTGTTCAGTATATTCTCACATTTCTCATGTTTAAGTGCATTTTTTAAACCAGTTAACGTAAAAGTGTCCTGATTACCTTTCAGTTATAAAGAAACAAAAATAGATATTGAGCTTACATAACATGACTATCAATGCCGTGTTTCATCTTCAGGTGAGCGACCAAATTTGTTGTTTCCCCGAGTATTTTAACTCAAACTGGCACCTGTTGCATACGGCATGAGTTTTGTCTGTTGAGCCGTCCTTCTGTTGGAATCCAAAATATTTCCACAGTGTCGATTTAAATCCAGCAGGAGAGTGGATTTCATTATCTGTGTTTTCTGCCTCGTCTGCCATGTTGCTGAGGCGGCCGCAGAGCGCAGCCGCGCACGGAAATGGTGACACAGACGTGCCTTGGGAATTTCAAAATAAAAGCGTATTTTAAAGTTGACGATATGATGTTTTAGTTTTGCCACGTTATAATTGAATCATTAATCATTGAATCGATTTATCAATTTAAATCGATGTAATTTTACACCCCTACTGTCCAGGGTGTGTCCCCCACCTCTCACACAGTGACTGCTGGGTATGAGCGCCAATGATGCCTGTGACCCGAAAATGAGGAAGCGGGTAAAGATAATGGATGGATAGAGGGAGTGATGGAGTCCAGCTTGGCTCCCAATGTCCATTAGACAACCAGTACATTTTAGTGCTGTTGTTTATTGCTTGGGAAATATTTCACAAAACATCTGGTAGCATTTAACAAATATATTCAAGAGTCATCTGTGCAGATGTCCAGTCATGAGTGACTATTTGTTAAAACATAATATGCTCCAGTGCTCTGTTAAACATTTGTATAAAACGGAAGAGAGTCAATGTTCAACTACAGTAGGCTACAACTAGACTTAGAACAGCATTCACACAGTAAGCACAATACATCTGCACTTTCAGAACATCTGTTTCCTATTATACAAATGCACTTTATGGTTGAACAGATATATGGTCATGACTGTGAACGCCACACAGATTCAAATGACACCTCTGGATCATCAGCATCACAGTTCGTGACAGCACCAACACTATGTTACAGTGACTCTTAAATATCTTCACTAATTTCTGCCAGCTGTGGTTAAACCTTTATGTCAAATAATAACTTACAAATAAACAAGCACAATAACATTTGCTGCTTTTTGCATGAACAATGGCAGCCAAGCCAGACTTTTTAGTTTGAGCTGTGCAAAGTGGTCCTGGATGGTACATGTATGTTAGAAACTGACTGTGTAAAAGACTAAAAATGGCCTTTGAGTCTGAAAAGTGAAGCCAATGCGTGCAAAAATTAGTTTGAAATAGCAACTAAGAAACAAACAAAACAAAAAAAACCAAGAGCACTAACAGTTGTCCTGTATTTAAAAAATACAAGAGGAGCTGGACTTTTATGTCAAATTTGTGATGAAGGGTCTTGGTGGGCGCGTACGAGCTGTTGCATTCTGCCTGTTAGAAAGCAAATGAGTTTGCCATTATCAGCGGCAAACAGCTACCACTTCTTTCTGTTTCAAGGTTATAAAAACATGAGCATGAGAAAAATAATTCCCATGCTGTTGTGAAGATCCTTGAGGAGATCGGTTTTCCTGTGAGACTCTCAGCTGCATTAAAATGGATCTTTATTTAGCTCAGTTAGAAGTTCTGGAAATCAGGCTAATGAGTACACAAGAACGACTGCCTTTGCCTTGCCCTCCAACTCTACAAAATAAAAGACAGCAACCTTGAAATGAAATGTGAAGAATGCACATGGGTCTGTATACATCTGCTCTTCACTGTATATATAGAGATTAATTTATGTGGGGTGGTTGCAATGCTTGATAAAATTATCTAAAGATCTTTGTGTTAATATCACAATATCTTCTCCATCTGTCTTCAATATATATTATTTCTATCTATCCTTCGTTTTTCTTGTCTGTCATCCAGTCCTCATTTGGGTCTGAAACAGCAGGTTCTTCGCCCCCGCTTCCTTTTTTTTTTTTTTGCACATTCTCCCTTAAACATATTTCTTATTATTTCTTTTGAGTAAAGGTGCCAATCCTTAACAGAAGTCGCAACGGTCTATTTATATGTTCTTGTGTTATACCGCTCGAAAGATAGATGCTGACAACATTTTCCCAGCCTCCCTTCATGGTGGTAAAAGTTATTTTTTGATTCAATTTGATGGAGACAAAAAGGAAAAGCAATGACTAAATGTCTTCACCAGTCAGCTCTGACAGGAATCTGTGGAGTCGGTGGTTCGTGACGAACTGAAGTGACAACTCCACTTGCACATCCAAGCGTATCATTAAGAAGACATCTTTTGTTGCAGTGTTGTCGTTTGATCAGTGCACATCAACTTTTTCCTATTATTAGACTCCTGTAAAGGAAGCGATTTTAAAACAACGGCGTTGTAAACAAGCTGTTCAAGATTCGCACGCCGCGGCCTCGTTTCAGCACCGACCGGCTGCAGGAACTGTTCCTACTACAAGCGTGTCATTAGAGCTTGCACTTTGAATCAAATTCAGTGCCAAAGGTTGCATCATATGTTAAACTGCAGCTCAGCATCAGAGCCGTGTGAGTGCATGTAACTGCCTGACACTCTGTGGGACTGTTCCCTGCTTTAATGTTAAATAAAGGGCACATTCTGATGTAACTGCTGACTCGCAGCCAATGGGAGAAGACGTTTTAACGTAGATTTAGAGAATATCCTGTGGAAAATGCTGCTGATTGAGTTCCCTTGTAATGTCACAGCGCCACCTCTTGGTCAAGATGATTTCTGCTCTTTACACCAAAGGAATTTGAATGAATGCTTTTAAGACAATTAAGTGGGCAATGACAGCTCACTGGCCTTAAAAAATAAAAACAAAAATGGCTGCCACTCCGTCAGATTTACAAGAACTGACCTAAAACTTGTGTTAGCTGCTGAGACTGATCCCCAACACATAGTGCTAACAGACTGCACAAGAGCTTTAACATTTTGCTGTAAACTATTTTGAGGCAGTTATGTCTGTTAGCACAATATCTCTTGGATGGATTTGAATGAAACGTCCATGTTTGTCTACAACTAACTTTTGGATTGCAGATGGCCACCACCTCCAGCTGACCATATAAAACACATGAATGGCTGTAATATAATTTTATAGTAGCTGACAGTCGTTATCTTATTATTTTTCAAGCAATCTTGAAATAAATTAGAAATTAAACCACCATGAGCTCAGTCAAACTATCCTGAGCAACTTTTTTCATTTTTTTATTCATTTAAAATAAACAAAAAAAAAAATCATCAAAAAGAAAAAATATTGAATGAAAAGTGTGCAGAAAGAAGAAAAAAAACGTATAATATCTGCCCCTTATAAAAATAATAATAACCACAAACAAACAACAACCTTCATTTGAACAATCTCCAAAGTGAAAACAAAAATATTAGGCATCCTTCACCTGGCAACATACCTTCACAACAATTTTAACTTAATCATCTTTTTAAACATATAAATTGTTTTAGAAATTTTTATGGTGATATCAAAACAATTCCACAATCCTGTTCCATGAATTCAGACCAGTTCTAAATAGACGTTTTACTAACATTTCTATTATCTTAAGGTTATAATGACTCTTTTATTTAACAAATTTTAATTGAATATTTTGGGGTAATATTTTTATGAGCTTTATACAAATACTATATTCAACCAAATCATAAAATTTTAATAATTTCAACTGATGACATAATATATTTGTTGGATTTGTAATTGTTTTGCTTTTCCCCAAACTTCAATGCAATAGATTAAATATGGAACAATCATTACATTATACAACATATACAAAGCTTAGTCATACAAAAACTATTTTACTTTATACAGTAATGCAATTGATTTTGCTATTTTTATTCTTAAGTGAGTTACATGAGATTTCCATGTCAGCTTCTCATCAATAACGACACCCAAACATTTTATTTCATTCACTTTATGAATTTCAATACTGTCAATCCAACTTCAACAAGTAGGCACGCATAACGAAGCAACACATTTCTGTTTGTATATTGTTCTGCCGTCTTCTTGCTTTTAATCATATCTAACCTCCCTCGTTCTCGTCTTTCCTCCTGTAGATTCAACAAAATCCAGAATACGAAGAACACGATGAAGAAGGACGGCATCAGCTCCCTGACCTACAAACTGCTGGAGGTAAAGAAGTATCCTCTCTACACAAACATCTCCGTGGAGATCGGCAAGCCGCCGCCTCGGCCCGTCAAAGGCTAGGGAGGTGAGAGGAAGGTGACGATGAGGAGGGTGGTGCACGCTGACTGACAGAGGAGCAGGAACATCTGGAGCGACCGGGGACGGGCGATGCGTTTCCTCTGTTTGGTCTTTTGAGATTCCAGCTTGATAGTTCTCTCTTTTTGGGCTCAGGCTTGTGCCACGTGGAGCAGCCGTCACCGCTGCTGCACTGCACCGCTCGGTGAATCACTCAAGGACCAACAGGTGAAACATCAGTAGCTCACAGAAAGTCGCCGTCAAACTTGGAGTCGTTGCTTTGAACAAATCTTTGTAACCTGGAGGCCGCCTGACAACGTGAGGACAGGAACTGTTGCTGAGGGATGAAAACACGAATTATGATTTATCACTTTTGCTAGTTCGGAGATGTTTCGAAGTGCACAGAATGGGTTTCTTTTTATTTCAGGTTGATGCTATGTTGGGTGGGGGGCGCTGTTTACAAAGATGCTAAATCACTTCAAAATGATGCAGCTGCCATCTGGGAAATCAAGCATGGGAAAAGTAGCAAACCAGTTTGACAAACTTTTATAAAGCCTTTCCAGCATGTAACATCAGAGCATCTACAGAGCAGGAGGGAGGAAACTTTGACTATGAAAACGCAGTGATGATCCACAGAGATGGTGGTTTTTTTTTTTATCTTTCAAGAGACAGCATCTTATCGTGACATGGCATTAACAAACGTGCTGGCATTTCCTTCGTGGAGTTACCGGCGTGGGTCTCATTCCTCCTGTGCTCCGCATCAACGAATGTGAATCGTGCCTGCTTCTACCGCAGAAGACTCATGAACACGCTGGCGAAACGTCGGAGAAAACTCTTTTCCTTTCTCACTTTTTTTTTTTTTTTACACACACAAACTTAACATTTTGAAAACAGAAATGGACTACTTGAAAGTTTTTGCAACAAAATAAATAGTTTAAAAAGTTTTACTTTGTACGCAGGCAGTCGGAAGCATCTTGGGAGGGTATTTTATAATATAAAGGAAATCTGAAAGCATCTGTATACTGACAGCTCAACTTGAAGAGTCTGTTTCCAGTAATATTTTTACTCCGTCGAAGTAGTTTTTATAGGGTGACTCGCTCTTTAAGGGTTCAGATTAGCTTGACAGTTGTTAAACACTGGGCGTTTGTCTTACACACGTAAAGAAACATCCAAAAACTGAGCTGTCAGAATATCTTTTACAGCCAAAAAAGCATTTTGAATCGAAAATATGACTTGTAAATTTTTATACAGGCAAGAAAATAACGAAAAATAACAATTCTTTGGGTCATTTTTTTTAAAGCCTACAACATAACCATCTAATACCACAATCCATTTAAACTGTACTGATAGAATTAATACGCCACTTTTGTCTCCATCTTTTCTGTTCAATCATTGAGAAATTATCTGCGAGGAGAAAATGACGTGATGCACTTCTGCAAGAGGAAAGTGTTCATTATAAGGCAGATAAGCTTGGTGTTTATTGCATCTTCCTATTTAATCATTAGCCGTCATTCCTGTATTCTACTTTATTACAGCACAAATCTGATTAGCCACTTGGATTCATTTACTTGCAAAGATCTTTTTTTTTTTTTTTTTGCTTAAAGGAACTGAATATTATCTCATCAGTTCCTCAACACATTGAAGCCTTGGGCAGCTCTGTCTTGAAGACAATGCTCTTGTTTCCTCTGTATTTTATTTTGCCTTCGTGTTATGTCGTTACAGCCCAAATTGTTGCCTTGACATGTTAACTGTGCTAATTTAAAGGTCATTCCTGAAGAAAATGTGTAAGAAAATGGAAGTGCTTGTTGCTGTATTTCCACCTGTCTTAACACGGTAAACAGAAAGGAGGCTTGAGAGTCTTTAAATTATTTGACTTGTTTTAGTGAAAACTGTGTCTCTGTGTAGGTCAGCCTTGGAAAAAAAAAAAGCAACCGTTTCAGGCTGTTTGGCTTGTTTTCTCAACCATGGCCGAAGGTTTGATTGCTCCTTTTCCTTCAGCACGCACTATCATGAACACACATACTTTCACTCTGTCCACCTTTTCCTTTATGTATTATCTACTCTTTCACTGCCTTTCCTTTCTTGCCCTGCCAGTCCTGGCTGTGTGTGTCAATGGCTCACTGTCGTGCTTTGTTGTGGACCCACTTCAGGCACAGCTGTGCCTCACAAGAGAGCCTCGTCTTTCAACAGATATCGACAGGGCCTCTCATTGTGTGTTCGAATCTCCGTGTCTTTATTTTGTTCAATCTTCTTGTCAGCGCACATGCCCATACGTGAATCCTACTGCCTTTTCTCCCTCTCGTCTCATTCTCCACTCCTCGTTTCGCTTCCTAACCTCCCTCTTGTCTGTATTTTCATTCTTATTTTTGGCAGCGCTCCTCTGGTGCTTTTCTGTGTCCAACAATGGCGAGTAAGGTAGTCTGTGTGTGTGTTTTTTTTTTTCCTTCTTCAAACCGTTTACAGCTCTGCAATATTACAGATCCGCTCTCATCCCCGCTGCATGTTCGGCTTCGGCGTTGAGAACAGAAGGTCAGAACGCTTCTACAAGGGCGATTTATTTCAGTTTGCAAAGCAGTCTGTTGGAAAGCAACACTTTCAGTGGAAAACAGTACAGCGGTTACAATTCTCATGGTTTTTGGAGGGGCACTTCAGTGGCGTGGTTTTCTTTCAGACACGGTGGGCTTAAAGAGAAGCTGGATCAGCGCGAGTCAGAACGTTTCGAGACACTAGCTTGTGTCAGGTTTTAGAAGCAGTGATGTAAAGTGTTTTATTATGATTAAGTGCAATGGGCAGTTTAAATATGTATCCATATAACTGCATCACAAAATGTGTCTTATTTGAATTGAAAATGATCAAAATGCCATATAACCCCATGTATGTTGAAATTTTATTAGAGAAAGTCACTCAAATTAAAGCTGACAGCAGGAAGAAGGCATGAACGACAGTTTAAAGGGATAGTTCAGTCAACTTTGACGTGAGGTTCGTCAAATGGTTATCAGAATAGTTGGACAGAGCATCACCTCGAAGTTGACTGTAAGTTGGACTACTTCACCCGAGTGGGTTTGTTAAGTGTCAGATCTTTTATATTGGCTGCTACCTTGTTGCTGTTTCAGTCGGGAAAGTCAAACTTTAACTACCGTATTTTTCTGACTATAAGGTGCACCGGATTATAAGGCGCATTAAGCGAAACAAAACAGATAAGTCAAACTTTATTCAACTCATTCACAATAACCGCATAAAATCAGTTTGAGGTCAGTAAGCACAACTAGAATTAATACACAAGGTTCACTGTCGATTTTTGAGAAAATTAAAGGATTTTTAAAGTGCTCCTTATGGTCCAAAAATACGGTATTAAACAGTTGAAGTGTCTCTTTGAAATCAGTGCCAGCTTCAAGGCTACTCTGACACATCACATGAAACTATTTTGCAGTTTTAAACCAACCGATGGATGAAACTGGAGAGAAATGGCCTCAGTGTGTACAGATAGTAAAACATGGCCTCAAGATCAGCAACAGACATGTGTAGCAAACAAATGCATGTGAAATGTGGCCTCTGCTGGAGAACCAAACAGCCGCGAGGAGCGCTTGATGTTTCTTGTTGAACCTTGGAAGCAGTTTCCTGCTGTTGAGCACACCCAAGGTGGTTTAACGTGGTTAAAAACGCATCTTCAGATGCACTTTTTGCTTCATCTGCTGCTGCTGCCGACAGGATCGTCAGGCCTGCAGGTATTTTTAAAACTTTTACTGTACTTATGGATTTTCTTTTGTACATTGAATGTTGAAAATGTTATATCTTATATAGAATGCATTATGTCATATCAAACCTACTTTTTCTATACAATTAATAAATCAGATGTTAAAGATTGTATGATGGTGTGTTCGTTGTCATCATTCGCGACACTGAGGTGATCAAATTGGCAAAAAAAAAAAAAATATATATATATAAGGTTAGGTTTCACCTTTTCATCATGAGCTGGCTAAGGTGAATCAACGTTTGTGTGTGTAGTTTGTCAAATATCTCAAGAATCACTGTTTGGATGGTAATGTCATTCTCAAAGTAATTTATTGCGTGTACATCTACAACCTCATTCAAGATAATGACCACAACTATGCAATTTTATCAAACAAAAAAGGCTATGATAGGCCTGTCGCGATAAACAATAAACCAATTAATCGCATGATAAATGAAAATGATCGACCTCATTTTCATTTACCGGCTTTATCGTTTCTTCGTGTCTCTCTCGTTCTACTGAAGACACCAGATGACAAGGCTCAACTCAGGTGCTCCCCACTGACCCCTTCTCTTTTCTCTTTAAAATCTGTTTTAACCATCCAGAATTGCATTTTTGAATATCTATCATTTGGTTCAAACAGTCTTATACTGCCATCAGGTGGTCAAAAGAGGTACTACCCTACAAACAAATCAACATTTCTAATATTGTCAATTATCGCAATAATTTTTTAGACTTTCGCCCCGCAAAATTTGTTATCGTGACAGGCCTAGGCTATAACTTAGCCAATTTTACAGATATTGAGTTAAAATTCAATGTGGTAGTAGCCAACAGTCAGCCTAACACAAAACCAGATTTAAAAAATCATGCAAGTTATGAGTTTAAAACCTTTGCATGCAAAGCAGTGAGCAACATGCATTCATTTTTATATATGGTCTTCCACCTCTTGTTACCATGACAACCAACATAAAACTTTGAACCTTTCTTTATATGTTTTAGATACAACTTTACAACCACAACACCACTGCTATCTTTTGTTTTTCTTGTTTGGTTGTTTACAAAAACACAGCAATTAAAGGGCTGAACAACACTTTTATTTGGAGTGTTTTTCACAAAGTTTTTGCAAACCGGTACATGTTACCGTCAGTTCACACATTCAAAGCTTACACACAGTTTGGTAACAAATCACCCTTATTGAGTCCCTTTTGTTTCATACAGTCTATTTAATCTGATCTCATATGACCAGATCTGAAAAACTCTAGTGTCGTTCTTCAAAAAGAGGATTTGCAAATGTGAAGCTACTTTTAACGGCTGTATTTATTAAATCTGAATCCTCTGATGAAGCCATTTCCTGATTAAAAGCAGCAATGAGGCGTGGACGACCAGTTCGCAGCTGGTTTGTTTCAAATTTATCAGAAATTAGAAATGAAATCATTTGGTTAGACAAAATACAATCTAAACAGTTTTGAACAGTTGAATGGATGATCATAATGCTGTAGGATTTGCTGCCTATAAGCCTATAAAAAAAGATTTCATGCAGTTATAAAGATTGATTCTGAAAAACAGTCACTGATCCTGTAAACTTGAAGCTGCAGGATGTATAAGCTGTAGACATAATATCAGTGGATGCTTCTATGAAATATTACACATTCCTGATAGTGAAACATCAATAAAGTATTGAGCTGAGAATTGTTTCCCAGCCACATAACTAAATAACATCCCATTACACAAAATTCAAATATCGCTCATGTCTTCATCTACAGCCCACCAACAGCCATCTTCTCGTGCTCTGAGTTCTGTTAGCATAGAAGAACAGATGCACAATTGTTTACTGCTCTGCTCGGCCAACTTCTAGTCTACACTGCTGCGCCCACCAGAGACAATCCTAAAGTCATATTAAATCTTCCTATAGACCTTGTTTTGTTGAGTAAATCTATGTGGTACTTCCTGGGTAACTACCATATTTTTCGCCATATAAGTCGCACCTTTATGCATAAATTTACAAGTCCTGCGACTTATACACCGAAGCGACTAATATACATTTTTTTCCCCATATCTATAACCCAATTTTTGGCTGTGATCTGACAATTTCATTCATTCTGAAATGGAAAATATTGAACACTACCATTTTCAGCCACTAGAGGGCCCTCGACTAACATGGCAAGCCAAGTGTCGCATTAATAGGTAAAAGTGGCTATTAATGAGACATTTAGCTTGCCATACGAACCACCTTCGTCTCGCTTCGGAACTCCTAGAGCAAACGTCAAATCAGCTGCATTTGGCCGCGTCGCCTAGACGAAACGCAGCTGATTTGACCATTAAAGTGCATTTATTAAGGAAAAGTTTGTCTTTGATATATTGATATATTTGGCCATTTGGCAGCCAATCGATTTTTGGCACAACACCGGCCCACATTTCCGTGTGGTTAGCAGTGACGCATAACAAACGCAACGCGTCAGCGGTGACACATAATGGATGTGACTAATACAGCGAAGCGACTTATGGTTTTTTTTTTCACTTTATTACACATATTTGGACTGATGCGACTTGTACGGTGGCAAGTACAGTAAGCTTAATTTTTTTTTAAAAGGCATTCTACTCTCTGGGTCAAAAACTCAACAGCTAATGAGTGTTTTTGAAGAAGTGGAGCGAGGTCACATTTTCATGGTTAAGTGTCTTTTGTCCAAACTGTTACAGCGATAATGTTTTTTTTCTTTTGCCTGTGTGTTTATTTACCTGCACATTTAGCAAAGCATCTCATTTTCATGAAGTAATCGTCCAATGCATGTCTACTACTGATTAGCCAAGATAGCCACCACAGCCTACACAAAAATGGCTATACCGCTGTAATTTTACAGATACTGAGCTAAAAAAACAACTAGATCTTTGATTTAATATGTTCTATGAAAGCTGACGACTTGAAAAATAAAGTTCTGTTCATCTTTACACGAGTTTAGATTTCGTTGCAGACTTTGTTGCAGATGTGCCAGTCTGACTCTGGTCCCAATCGAGTGTTGTTTTTTTATTTTTATTTTCAGGTTGTAATTAAAGTGTCACCGTGTGTCATTCCTGTGCAAGAGGATGTGGCGTGCAGCTCGTCAGCCACAGCTGAATATGTATTTTAAGCTAACTGCTGCTCCCGTGGTATATCAGTGTTCGAGGACGAGCGGTGAGTCGGGCGTACAGTTTTTGAGGCGGGAGCAGGTGGCGAGGCGGTTTCCCTCCCAGTAGCCGGCATCCTGGCCGTCATGACAGCGACACTTAGTGCAGGAGTCGACCCAAACGGGTTCTCCTGCAGGAATCACCTGACTGCGGGATTCATCAGCGTAACAGTTGGGACCTGGATGGGAAACAGCAACAGAGAAGAAACAAAAGTTGAACTTTTTGTTCAGGTTTTCTCAGCTGTATCCATAATGGTTTTCTTCAGCGTACCCTCCTTGCATTCAGGACAGCATTTCCCAGGTTGGTACACAGGAGTGACGCACGGTGGAGGGGCACAGTCTGCAACCAGACACCGAGCGATGCCGTCACTGTCACAAGTGCACTGCTCACACTCTGATGGCTGAAAGACAGAGTGACACACAGCTGCTTATATTCTAATCATGAGGACAAGAAGGACTTCGCTACTGACAGAAACAAACAAACAAAAAAAATTAAGAGAAACACAATTAGCATTAACCATCAGTTCCTTCTCATATCTTGTCAATAGAGGGCGCCATTTACCTCCATTTTTCTGTTATGTACTGAAAGTTTAAATTGCGCACATTTTATTAAGTTGAAACACACAGAAGATTTAGTGACACTGTGTTGTGTAGGCTAATCACGACAATGGTGTATTTATTTGGATTTTAAATATAAAAAAGACTAAACCGGCATTAAATTACTTAAACTGCATGTTGTCATCTATCACATCTGCACTTTTATAAGTTTTGCTTTTATAGTCAATGTGGATAGCAAAAGCAAATTCATCCTGTATGACATTTTTGTTTTAGTAGTACTGTGACTGACTTGTTGTTATATATAAATATACTGTATAGTTGTGCGTTGCTCACTGCAATGGCATTAAAAACCACACAAAAAACATAAAGTATGACACAAAACTGCTGCTCTTATTTATATTTATGGACTTGCAACATGTCGAGGGTGTACTTCGCCTCTTGCACAGTGATGGCTAGACATGGACACCAGTACCACCGCTACCCGAAAACGAAGATGATGGATGGATAGAAGGATGGATGGATGGATGGAAGAATGGATGGATGGATGTTTTTAAATTTAAAAACTGTAAGAAAAGGTTGTGACCAAAAGCCAACGTTCATTTACAAGAACAGCCAAAGTAACTGTCACCTACACAGACTGCAGCCAGCTGATTCATGTGACCCAAGCTTTGTTTACATTGAGTGAGGACCCGCATTTCAGAATTACATTTAATATTTGTGTGAAACTAGAAGACTGTAACTCTTTTAAACCGCATCATTTGATATAGTTCAGGATAAACAGTTTGTTTGATTTTTAATTAATGAGTAGCTTTAAAGACATGCTTTTAAAGATAATTTCCCATCTGTTTCAAAACAGAAAGTATTTTAAAGGACATATTGATCCAAACTGGAAACCCCAATGAAATAATACAATAAAATAAACATTTCCAGTGATTTTAGGATTCCATGGAGTTGTTGTCAAGCTTACCTGGAAATCCTGCCCCAGCTCGTACACCACCCCGCGGTACTCGCAGCCGATCTTCTCGCACCTGGGGCAGCAGTCTGTGGGGTAGTGGCTCACGTGGATGCAGGCGGCCGGGAGAGACGTGCACTCTGTGCGCGCGCAGACCGAGCCCTCGGCAGTGCACTCGCACTGGGTGCAGTGATCAGAGTCCAGGAAATACCATTCTCCCACGTAGTAAATGCTGCCGTTGTCCTCGCAGGTGTTGTCCTGCTGCCCCGCCACCGAGAAGCCCCGGAGGGTCCGCGCGCACAGGAGAAGCGTCAGAACCACGGCCGCGCAAAGTTTGCGCACAGCCAAAACATCTGCCATGACCTGGTCCAAGATGAAAACTTCACTGCGGAAATAAACTGTAGCCCAACGGGGTTTGGTAAATTTAACAATTTTATGAAATTTTTATGTCACATCGTTAAATCCATGATCACATACACGATCTGTGCTCTCTCCACTGTGATGAAACAAAAAGTCCTGAAAAGTGGAAACTGGGAGGTTTAAGAGGAAAAGTTGGAGCCTGATGGAGCAAGTCCCTCCCCTTATTTATTACAGTGAAGCGCACTTAATGGGTTAATGTTGAGTTGTTACAAAAAAAACTACGTTTTTATCTTTTTTTTCTTATAGAGTAAAACAATGAGAAAACAAAACGGAAGACAAAAGCAAAAATAAAATAATAAAATCTCCATCATACAGATTTGAACTTGAGTTTACTGATTCACTTTGGTTGTTTAAAAAGTTAAATTTAAATAAAGTTGGTTCAATTTGGGTTCGGACAAGTCTCGCGATAAGTCTCCATAGCAACCAGTACGTTTCCCCTGGAAACCATCTCCACCACACACCGGGGACTTTGAGAGGGTGAGACTTTGAGTTCGTGTAGTAACTAAATAAAAACTTTTTATCTATAAATTTTTTTGTGTTTCTCACGGACAGTTAGCCTGTTTTATCATCCTTGTTTAAAATTAATGTTAGCTTCCTTTTTAGTCCAATGTTTCACAAGTTTAACTTTAATTTCCGCAGGACAGGTAGTCAACTACAGCTAGCTAGTTCTGCCTAACTGCTCTCTAGCTTGTCTTTTACATTATGGACTTTGTTTATTAAGTCTGTTTCTATAACCTAAAGATACAATTTATTTTTATTTTTAAATGAAGTCAAAATAAATATAGCCTAAAATGTCTTGTATGCTATTTAACTTTGTATGAACTACAGTGTATCATTTTTGCTAATGCTAAGCTAAGTATTTTGACAATTTGGTGAAATAATACAATAAATCTGGTTGATGGACTATCATCTGCTTGATTTTTTAAAATCTCTATATGATATTTTATCCATACATACATACATGCATATATATATATATATTTTTTTTTTTATATACAGACTGACTGACTGACTTTCTTTTTCATTTTGGCACACAAATGTACAGTATAGTCTAAATAAAATAGTACATTTGAAGTATAAAATAAAGATTTCTAAGGGCAGTCGATAATATAATAGCCACATTTTAATGCATTCTGTTTTCCAAGTGTCATATCCAATTACTTTTGTTGTATTTGCCTAGAATGCCTTTGTATGAATTCACTAGAAGAAAACCAGCTGTGGTGTCCTGGGCAGTCCCTGTGGAGCCTCATCACTGAACATGTCTCTGAGTCAGAGCTGCTGAAGATCCGTGCAGCTCTGGGACACTCTCTGGTAGACGTGTACACAGAGGTGCACACTGAGGTGAATTATTGAGACAACACACACTATCGTGTCTTCTATCATAGCAATGAGATTATCTAGCATTTAAACTGGAACAATTCTCTTTATATTCAATACAACACCTAAATGGGTTTTTGTGCTCTTATATTTTATTTCTATAAAAATTCAGACACCGAAATTTTCACCAGATTACCACATCTACAAGAATGACTTTTTAGGCATGGTGAATAAACATTTACTAAGCAGTCATACATTTTATGGACTCTAGTTTCAGTCTTTAAATCTAATTTTGAATTCATTATTAAATTGCATTTAATAAATAATGTAGTAAACTCTGGAACTGGGTTAACTGGTTTTGACTTGTAAAGTGATCTAAATGTGTGAGTCACAGTATTTACCTAAAGATGAACTTGCAACCTTAACTTCAACTTGATTATAAAGCACAATATCTTTATACATGTCTTTATACAAGACAAACATGTAGTCAATAATAATAATAATAATAATCCCTAACTTGAGATGTGAAGGAACACAGGTCACCATGAGCCCACTCAAGGTCAAGGCTGGTTAAAAATGTTGATTTGAAATAAAATACCTTGAAGAAAAGTCAAAGTGAAATATTTTGAAGGTCTGGTTCAAATTTTGAATAAAGTATTAGCAAAAACCATTTGGAATTAGAATGTGTGCTTAATATGTTCAAATTTTTGTGAACTGTTTAATGTAATATGCTCTAAACAAAGAATATAGCATATGTTGGGATTAAATAAAAAAAAAAAACATCTTAATCTAAGGCAGATGTCTGGAAATTTTAAAGAATTGTTTATCTACTTGAAAGTATGCAGCAACAGAGTGCATTTCAAAAGCAAGAGGAAGGAGGACTAACCAATATTACTATCCAAATGTTAGTTTTATCCCCCATTATTTCAGTGTATGTGCTGACTGACAGTGAAGCATTCAGACAAAGAAAAGAAAATAGATTGAATGTCTTGACAAACTTTCAGAATAAAATGTAACAAAGTCCAAAACACGTTAGTTAAGTTTTTAAAGTTCATACTGGTTTTCCTTCTATTATTGCTCTCATTCTGGAACAAATCACTGTCTGTTCTTTTTATTTCTCCGTCTTTTCTTTTTTTAATCTGAGCTGGGGTTTTTATGCAGCCATGTAATGACTTTGGTGCTTGTGAGAGGGAAATGTGATATTACATCAGAAGGCAATTTCTTCGTTCCTGAAGGAAGCCTTCCCTCTCTTTATCAAAGTCCTCATTGTCTAAGGTGGTTTGCTGTGAAAAAGCATGACTCTTTTCATGTCTTCATGTCCCTACCAATGTCAGAGCTTACTCCTATCTTTTCTATAAATGGACTCTTCAAGGTAAGTATATTCTTAAATGTAATTTAAATAATTTAACATGATACTTTATGGAACTATTTTTAAATTATGTGTTTCAGAAAGATTCCCAAAATAGTTTCATAAAGAGATCAACGCTTTGCTGCCAAAAGATGGAGACAAAAATAGATGACTTGCTAGCAAGTGAACCACGAATCCTGCAACAAAAACACCTCATCATCAAGAGAGACAGAGGAAGTCAATGTGAATCTGAGACTTGTGTGTGCAAAACACAGCTTATGTGTGTGATTGAATGTGCGCACACTCACGTGCACACACACACGGGCTCTGAAATGACATGTTTAATGCCCTCCAATGTATTCCTTTGAAGTGAAGTCTTTGACGGCAGCATGCAGAAATAACTGGCAAGAAACAGGTGTGGAAGTGCTAATGGTATCCAGACTCCACTGAGACACAAGCACACGTGCTCACACACACACACACACACACACACACACACACACACGCATTACAGAGACTGAAACGATTACATCACACAGGGCTTTTTGTCTGATGCCGGTGTTAAGTTCAGTGCAATTCTGTTTTATTTTTTACAGCCCAATGTCATTTCAGGGCTCTTTACACTGAAAACCACCACAAATATCCTAAAATATTTCATTTATTGTCATCATTACAGTGTACCTGTGTCATTCTGTGTCTAGTATAGTGTAAAAGCTTGTGTTAGTGTTGCTCAGATTCATGCAAGTTATTTTCTCTCAGTACAAATTACAATGTTTCCATAAAACAGTGAAAGTTGTCCATAGGAAATAGTCTGTGCTATTAAAAAATAAGCAATGTAAAGAAAATATGTAGTAGAGTATACTGAAAAAACACAAAAACGGTCATGCTAATGTGTTTTTGTTAAATGTGGACGCCTCGTAGCCACCTGTCACAATCAAGTAATTGTGTGAAATAATACTTTTTGGGGTTTCAGATATTAAAAGCAGATATGTCCCATTTTGAGTTGCACAAATGGAATATATAACATGTTTATGTTTGTTTCAAGAAATAAGATAAATGCAAATGGAGGGTTGTGGTTGCAATGTTACTGTTTTTTTCACATTAACTACATTATTTTAGACATTAAGCATTGAGGATAATCCTCATCTGCCTTTCTTATATGTTGAAAAGGTTTTCAGCAACTTCACTGGGATATTGAGATCATCACTGGCAAAATACTAAAATATAAAAAATATATGTATTTATAGATTTTATGTATTGTCTTATTGGCCTCACTGTGGTAATGTTTGCAGGCAGTGATGTGGCACAAGCTGTGGTGGGGGAGACGAGGTGGAAACCAAAACAGCAGAGCAGAGACTCCCTTCACTTGTCCCCGACGCTCCCCACTACCTGACCCCCCTGTTGTGAAGGAGCTGATGAGAGCTGAGGTCAAAATGCTACTACAAACTCTTAAGGAGATAGCCTGCAAGAGTGGAAGGTACATCTTATTAATAGAAACCACCTCTAGTGCATTGTATATTATAAATAATTGAAGAAAAATCCAATATTTAAATCTGATTTTCCTTTTTGAGCACTTTAATGACAAAAACAACTCATCAAAATTCAATAGACACTTTTTTTTTCCTATTATTCCCTTTCGATAGGATCTATACACAACACTTCTTTGTTTTTTTTTCACCAGCCAAGAGCTGGAGCAATAAGTTCAAACTCTGGTCTCTTGCTATCTGCATCATTTATCCCCCCACAATGAGGGCCATAAAATACTGCCGGTATATTGTGTTCCTGCGACAATAACAATTGGGTTGGGAAAGCAGTGGAACCAAGGTTTTCAGAGATGGGATGTTCCAGTCTGGTTTAGAAGTTGCATCACAATAGGATAAGAGGAGGACATGTATTCTTATTCAAATCACAATTAGATGTAAGTGAAGAAATGGATTCATATCCAGTTATTTATTCATTGGGAGCTCACAAAGAGACGAAAGGGAGTCCAGCTACTCTATATATTTTTTAAATATGTAATTTATAAGCGCTTTAAGAAGTACTAATACTTCCAAATTCCTGAATGTTCTATTATCATTCCTTCTGCTACTCTGAACATAACTCAATTGTGCTCAAACAATCCATCAAACAACTTGTAATCTGTATGATTGTATATTGAGATATATGAAAATACTTTGGGGAACATATTTGATGTAATTAAAACCCAGGCATAATAGTGTTTAGTAGCACTGCCCACAGTTGTAACAAAGTGTGTGAGAATCTGCTTATGTGTGTCTTTCCCAGCAACCCTTTTCTGCTGCCAAGAATGGCACCCTGTGACACCTCTCTCTGATGATGTCTTTTTAAGCAAAGCACAACATAAGATGGATTTTTCTCTGTTGGTTTTTGATTTGTTGTTTGCTTTATTATTGTAATTTTCTTCCTGTTTGTTGTCCTTGCTTCTGCTGTTTAGCTCTGCCTACTGCCTCTGAGTCATGTCAGTGTTAATGTACAGTATACACTGCAATGAGCCACTGCTCTAACACAGGTTGGTCTCATGCCACAAATTGTATATGAAATGTAGTAAAAGCCATCAAGGTGTTAAAAAGTCAAAGCCTGGGGAAGGAAAAGCTTTAAATCCAGTTCATGGCTTCAATACTTGCTTACATCCAAGTTTTGTGTGACATTAGTTTGACATCTGTGTCCACCAGGTCAGTCTGAGGCCAAAACCATGCAGCACAAGAAAACTAATCATTCAGAAAAATGCAAGTGAAAACATGCCCTTACATGAGATGTTTTTGATACAGCTAACACAAAATGCATTATAAATAAAGCATTTGTGCATCTGCACTTTCAGTCAGTTTCCTCAGACAGTTGTGGCTACCATAAATTTTTCCTTAAAGAGCATTGTTTGTAATGATTAAAAGCAGCTGGCATTTTTTCACATTTCAGCTTCACATTCTTCTCCAAATTTGGACTGATCCCACTCCAAAAACGCTAAGCTGGCATATCAGTTAACAAACCAGTGGATGGTGTGGTGGCTGTCTCCAGTTTATAAAGTCTGGGTTGATGTCACAAATGATCCAGTCCACTGACATCCAACAGAAACAATATTCAGTCAGGAACTTTGTGAGAGGCTCAGAGAAGAGTTCTGTTAAATGTGTCGGCACGAAGTCAGTGTGTATGACGCCAAAAATATTGTCATTACTTTAACATGCTGATAATTCGCAGGGACTCCAAGTCTGCTTGTTATGATATTATTTACACGTTATGAGGGTACTAATTTAAGGACATAAGCAATTTCAAGTACAAACATGTAAACATTTTAATGAACATGACCACTTATTTACAGGGATATTTTCAACACTATGTTGTGTATGTGCTTGTATGGTTTAAAACTGTCTACATCACTTGCTCTACCAACAAGTTAGTTGTTTTTACATTTATTTCAAATTTCCCATAGAACAGATTTCAGTCCAATCTAGTTCATTCATCAAATGAAATACTGTGTAAACGTAAGTAATTTCAAAGAGATTTTGTTTCCTGATCCAAGGCTTCGTGTTTAGCCAGGTGTGGTGTCAGGTATGTAGCAGACATTATAAAAGATACTTATACCATACCATACCATTTTATTTATAGAGCACTTAAAACAGCTACAAGGCCAACCAAAGTGCTGTACAGACAGAACAACAGACAACACACAAAGCAATATACAAAATGAAGTAAATCAAAAATATAGACATAAAAACGATGCAGATAATAAATATGACGACAAACCAGTGTGGAGCGTACAGGTTCAAAACACAGATCCTCTGGTGTTGAAAGCTACTGAATAGTAGTGAGTTTTTAAACGGGATTTGAAAACCGAGAGGGAGGAGGCCTGTCTGACAAGCAGAGGTAACGTTCCAAAGTCTTGGTCCTGCTACAGAGAAGGCCCTGTCACCTCTGCGCTTAATAGGAGCACAGTGTCACAATAAAGAGAGGCAAGACCTAAACTGAAGCCTTATTTGGTTTTACATTAGAAGTCATTCTTAAAAAAATGCTCTGGGCTGCAAGTTAATGTATCAAACAAAGTCCCGCTCAGACAGGGATTTAAATGGACCTTATTGTTAGTGGTGGGGAAAGGAGCCAAAACAAGTAATGGTGCCGTACACATTACCTGCGCAAATCACATTTTCCCTCCGAAGTTGCCTTTAGAATAAATTGTTGACCTTGATGTTGTGTGTGTGTGTGTGTGCGTGTGTGTGCTTTGTTTGAGGCCTTTGATCGGTTAATTAGGTTGCATCCCAAGTGCATATCAGTTGGATGGCTTTTAGGAGTAAACCCAGCACACTTCTAGCTAATAACACTTCTACTTAACAATGCCACTCCAAAGCCCCGTGTTTGTCATTTAACTTAATTTTATGTACTTTGTTGGCATGAGAAGCAAAAAATACAATGCCAAAGTTTTGCAATGCTTTCATAATATTCACTTGAAATGATTACTTGTGCATGTTTGTCATATTTAAGTTGATTTGCCACATTTGCCAAAAAACTTTTTTTAAAGCCATAGCACAGCTGATTTAAACTAAAGATGCTGAAACATTTGGTTCCAAATTTCCCATGAAATTTTAATCAGTTATATGACGTGGATGGATGGGTGTGCATCTTGTAAATGTCAAATGATTTATCTTACTAGCCTTCTGTGTGGTCCTGATGCTACAACCATTCACCTCTCATTAAGCACTCGCACACACACACACACACACACGCAGCTCCATGTAATTGTCAGAGCAGCATGAAAAGACTGATTTCTTCAACTGCAATGGCTATAAAATTAGAGAAGCTAAACAAGGCTGCCATTCCAACTGCAGCTGCTCATCATTCTGAATTATACCTTTTTTTTTATTTTGTCCATCTACACACAAACTGAAATTCACTTTCACAATTATTGTTGCTATAATAACAACCTTCAGTTTTTGGAGTTTAAAAATATAAAAGCATATTTCTTAAGGCAAATTTTTAAGAGTTTTGCAAAAGATTGAAAGACATAATGAATATATGTAATGGTGAAATCAGAAAGGGTTTGATAACATGAATTATGTAAAGTTGTAGAATTGTTTTTGTCAAAAGTTAATCTCATATATTTTCATATTTACGTTTGGTAATGTTCACACTATCATGTTGTCTCAGGCAGTCCAGTACTACAGATAATTACAACCATTATTCTGACATTTCTGCTGCTGTTTATGCTTTTAACAGAGATGAGGAGGAGCTCTTGTTTGGGTACAAACTTGAGACTGTGAACTACGCTCTTGGTTACCAAGAGATACGTTACAGTAACTCGGTCAACTTTGAGAATACTGATAATGCCAGGTTAGTAACACTGAAAAACAAGAAAACTTGAGTATTGTACAGATGACATAGTACTTCAAAAATACAGAAAATATAGTTAGATCTTTATGTATTTACTTTTTACCTCCAGCAGGCCAAACTCCAGTTGTTCAGTCCAGTCCAGCGCTGAAGATGAGGTTGAAACAATTAAAGACAAGCTAAATGTCTCCGAGATACACAAAGTCGTCACTCGACTCAGGTAAGTTGGATAGAGCTTTTTGTGGGGGGGCTCAAGACGGCTTACGGATTTCAGATGAATGTTTGGTTGTAATGTCTCATTAGGTTCACTTTCAAAAGTCCTTATATCACTAGGTTTTGTTTTATTAGGTTTATTTGTTTGTTGAAATACTGCTATTCTAGAAACTTCCCAAATGACAAACTGCTCACAGTGAAATCAAAATGATTTAATGAAGCTGTTCATCTAAATCCTCTCTTTGTACTGAATTTACAATATTTCAGAAGTCTTTTTCTTGCTGATCCTCTGACAGTGACCTTCACAAGCTCATTTTAGTTTATTCTAAACCTTAGGTTGGTATAACATTATATGTCACACTGGAATAGTTGTGAAAGTAAAATTTATCTCAATATTTGTCCAGTGTCTGTGACTGCTCCCACTTCACCCAGTTTTCTTCCTGAACTTTTTCTCATTTTTTGTCTGTGGCTTCTGCTCCTCAAATACTTCATTCCTCCTTTCCTCGCTCCGTCCTTCATGTTGAGGCCCACGGGGCAATGTGGTCACTGGAGCCACCTTTGAAAAGCTCCTCCTTCCTTCTCTCACTCCTTCTCTGTCCCATTTCCTGACGAGACCAGAACAAAAGGCCCCATTGTCAGAAAATGAATCCCAGACTGGACTGAGCCGGCAAAGGATTCCTTTTTCCTTTAAAGAAAGTGAATAATGTCTGCTGTGACTGTGTAACCAGTGAAGGAGAAAATAGAGGGAGAACAAAAAAAAAGGCATTAATTCACTTTGAAAACGGCAGAAAATAAACTCTGAGCAGTTGATCTTATGTCAGTGTAACTATTAGCTGTGTGGTGACTGTGTTGTATCATCCATATTTCTATCTTTCAGGTCTGTCTTCTTGTCAGAAAGTGAAGCACTGTCCACACTGATAAAAAGGATAAAGGTAAAAAAGCAAACCACAAACTACTAACTATAGATGTAAGACAGTACAGTCATGACACACATTGTACTGTAAATTTATCAAGCAATTGAACAAAGACGGAACAAACCCAAAGTGCTGAAAGCTGCAGACAAAAATGGATTTTATTCATAAATATAACACAAAAGAAATGCTTCCTTGATGGTGTGTGTATGTTGGATTTTGCACTCCGTAAAATGGCTCTTTTAAGATCTCAACAAACAAATTGACATAGTTTCCTTTTGCTGTTTGTGCAGCCTAAAGTTTAAAAATAACAATTTAAGAGCTGCCACATTATTATTGCACTGACCATAACGTGCAACATGATTTTTTTTTCCTAGAGCACTTTTTTCCTGAACTTTGAATACCTCTCGTAGGAACGCTAACGTTCTTCATGTTGAAATGCTGCCGAAGGATCCATGAAAATACCTGTCTCTTTTTTTTTATAATAATTCAAATGGCGTAGTGACATTTTTATGCCCACACACACAATGTGGATCCCACATGGCACACACACTGTCTGCCATTTGGCTCCACAGTCCTGCATGAAAGAAACAGGATTAGGGCAGATGCAGAACTTCCCTGTAGGCCAGATGCTGAGATTATCTCTCTGTACTCTTCGCTTGCTACTGTCTGGAATTTGTACGTTTCCAGACAATCGTAGGGGATGTGAAACAAGAACATTTGAAAAAACAAAAGCTAGTTGGTTTTTATTCCTAAATTTATGATGTGAAAGTCATTTTGGAAAGATCAACAAGCAGCACAGGCAATGTCTGGAAACCTCATCAGCCGTTTGCTATAAACAAAGTGAAACTGTGAGAAAGGGATTTAATTTAAGTTTCTTTCTCGAGGGCAGAGTTGTTCCAGCCGTTAAAACCTGGAAGTGTAAAGCTGTTAGTTGCCTCCTGAGACATTTACTGTAAAGATTTATCCGAACTGTTTATACAGTTACAGCATATTTCTTTTCAATTATTTCCCTAAACAAGTAAGGCATAAACTCATTGTGCACCTTTTAATAGCTTAGTTCTGGATGTTGCCTTTGCTGTGCAGGATATACAGTAACTGCCTCATTAATTCCAATAACTCAGCAGCTGTTAAAAGAAAGGACACTGTACCCTGCCCCCCGGATCTTCTATGCAATTATTTTAGTTTTTATAGAAACATATTTAATTTCTTATTGTCTATAAATATTATTGCTCATATCAAGATCTCATTTCATTTGTTGTTATTCAGCCAGATAGTTCAATTAACATAAAAAGTTTCTAGACTAGAGTGTGACATAATTAGGAAGCTAATTACTGTAGTGGCAAAATAGTTTATTTTAAGTCATCAGTTTGATGCTTGAAACTTTCAGTTCATAAATGTGGTTTAAAGACAAAATAAGTTTAAAATGGGGGGAAAAATACAATGTGAAAAGCTAAACAGAAAAACATTTTAAATTACTAAAAGAAACTCACAGTTTTAAACCATGATTGTTAACATCTGTTATTTGAATGTACTGCAGTTTTAGTTTTACCCAGAACATAAACTGAACTGTCTGAAATAATGTGCTTCAGTAATTTTACTGTTTTTAGTTGGC
Organism: Nematolebias whitei; assembly: GCF_014905685.2. Classification (NCBI taxonomy): domain Eukaryota; kingdom Metazoa; phylum Chordata; class Actinopteri; order Cyprinodontiformes; family Rivulidae; genus Nematolebias; species Nematolebias whitei. Next base: position 39,262,085 of record NC_056506.1, read on the forward strand.
ACGTTGTTTCCAGAAAAACTGACATCAATCTGCAAAATAATCTAAACACACGTACGGTATTTATTGAAATCAACTTATCAAATGGTGAAAATGAAAAACTTAATCTCTTATTGTATTCATCGCCGTATCCATCTTTTTTATACAGCGGTATAAATTGGCCTGCACTTTTATCAAATTATAACTGAGATAACTGAAAATGATTTTGGTTTAGTTTTTATTTATTTACCATATTTTTCAGACTATAAGGCGCACTTAAAATCCTTTAATTTTCTCAAAAAATCTACAGTGAACCTTATAATCCGGTGCACCTTATGTATTAATTCTGGTTGTGCTTACTGACCTCGAACCAATTTTATGTGGTACACGGCGCTCAAAAATCTGTCAAAATGGTTTAGTTTTGCTTTTATGTGCCTTATAATCCAGTGCGCCTTATAGTCCTAAATACAGTAGTTTTTTTGTGTCACAGTGCAGCCTTTTACATTCAAACTGACTCCACTGACTGAGACATTGTAGTCACACACTGCTGCTGGAGGGTGAGAGTTTGTCGTTTGTTTTGAGGGGCACCGCCTGACGTTGACTCATTTTTGTTGCTCTAAAGATTACCTGATTGGGATCCACACAATAAATCAGACTATTAGGGGTGAAGCAGTGAGTCGTTGTCACATTTTTCTGTTGCATTTGAGCTCTGTGTATTTTAGGAGCACAACCCCTCCGGTACCAGCTTGAACACTACAGACGGCTTTTATTTCAATTCCTTTTCAACTCAGTTTATGTATTGAACACCAAATCACAACAGAAGTCATCTCAGGACACTGAACAAATTGGAATCTATCGGATGAATATGATTTAAACCAATTTAGAGTTGTTTCTGTAATCCCAATATCATGTTCAAGTCTCTGTAGTAGAGTATTGTGATCAACTGTATCAAATGCAGCGCTGAGGTCTAACAGGTCCAGTGTAGACACAAGTCCATTGTCTGAGGCCGTGAGAATCATTAGTAACTCTCACCAGTACTGTTTCTGTGCTATGGTGAGCTCTAATCCCTGACTGAAATGCCTCCGATTATTTCTTTGCAGATGTTCACGCAACTCACCTTCAACTATTTTCTCTAGGATTTTTTAGATGAAAGTTAGATTAGCTATAGGTCTATAGCTGGCTAGGATTCCTGGCCAATTAAAATTACTGTTGTTATCTCCACAGTTTATTCTGACTATCCAGATAAATGCAGTTGCAGCTTAAAGTTGCAGCACAGCAGAACACAGACCATTGTTAGATTCTGTATTACTTCGTACAGTATTTCCAACATTTTTGTAATAACCGACTTCATAAAAGGTCATGCAATGTTAGATGTGGTCAAAATATGTCCCATATGCTGATGCTGCCGAATGAAACTGTTCCGCTCAGCTTGAACAAGAACAGATTTTCCGAACCAGTTTATTAAGGTTTCTATCGGGATGCTGAAGGGTTCTTCAGCTGGAACAGGTTTGAAAGATCTATCATTACTAAAATTATGAAAAAGTATCATGTTTCAGCCCAAACTTTTTGTGATTTAAAGTGTTTGTGTGCTGAACAGTGATTAACTTAGGTACTTATTTGCACAAAAACCATCAAAATATAAAGCTTTTTTTTCACCTCTATTAGTTCATTTTTGTTGTTTTGCATTTAATCTCTACATGGGCCATAAATTCTATTTATAGAGCACGAGTGAGGCAGACGTGTTTAAGATTTTAGTTTCCTCGCTGAAAGAAACGCCACAAATACTTCATGTACATCTCTGAAAAACAAACCAGGAGGTTGGGTTTGAATCCTGAAACTGAGATATGTGCTTTAACGGTCAGTGCCCAGACTTGTGGGTATGTTTGAGTCACTGTGTGCGCGCACACATGCGTGTTATAGACTGTAGTCTGGAATATAAAATGAGCAAAGTCGTCGACCAGTCACTTATAACAAACACACTCTTTTTAAATACAGCGTTTTGTTTTTTCATGCTTTTGGCGCACACGCAACACAAGCACTATGGTTTTCATTTGCTGTGGATATGGATGTTGGAGGCCAAATTATGATGGAACACTGCTGCGCAATCGTTTAGTGGCTGCTCACACACACACACACACATTCCTTTCCCCTCCCTGTCTGTGTTATTTTTATCCTTTTTTCTCATTTCCCTTGCCGTTTCCAACAGCTTCTCCTAAACGTGTTTAATGCATCTCCCTCTTGTTTTCCTAGTGTCCTACTTTTTGCACCAGTATTTTTGTCACGTGGTGATGGGACATAAACTGAACTGCACGATTAACTTAACTCTGACCAGTTTGCTTGTGTTTTTGTCATGTTGCAGGGAAATATGAAACAAAAGCATCACTGTGATCAGTGCACGACAGAACCATCACTTACAGGTAAGAGATTTGTTGGTGTTTGCTGCCATCTGGTGGTGAATAAAATCACAATGTCTGCTTTAAATTTAATCCAGATTACAGTGTTGCAAGAAAAATAAAGATGAAAACACAACAACTGAGTTCTGATTAATTAAATATTGTTTTCTTTTAATATTTTTTTATAGTAATGTCATTAAACTACTTTGTAGTTTTTAGGCTTTCGGTAATTAATTTTCAGCATTTTAGTAATATAACTTTATATGAAAAACACCTCCCAGAGAGGAGGACGAAACAGGAGCCCATTAGAGAAAGAGACTCTATCTGCAGTTCTAGATTAGTGTTTTTAATGCATAGTTAGGAGATTTTATTTGAAAAGAAATGATAAACTCCAGAGAAATCTTTGAAAACTTCTCTTAAAAAAGACATAATTCAATCAACCTTTATTTATACAAGTTAGTCTCAAAGAGTCACGAGAACTCATTTTCAAGAGAGACCTGATTTAAGCAAACAACATATAGAGTACAGACAACAATATACAATAAAAAGCAATTAAAATAAAAAGTAGTGTATAAACATATATAAAATATACTGTATATACAATCCCTTAGAGGAATCAAAGTGGACAGCTTCAGATCTTGTTGCAAGGTGTTCCAGGTTACAGGAGCAGAGTAAGAAAAACCCTTTTTGCCAAGTTGGTGACTATGGCTGCTATTTTCAGGTGCTTAGATGCCACTAAACTGATGTTGTAAAGGACTCAGGAGTAGTTCTAAACACAGATTGGTTCAGCTGACTAAAATTTAGGCTCAAACTCAACCATTTAAGGAAAACACTTTGAATTCAAGTAGACAATTCTGTAAAGCATATTTAATAACATACCATTTCATGTTTTTGTCATTGCTGTTTTTGTATGTTTATCAGTCTTTCTATGCTTTTTTTTGTTTATAGTTTATGGTCTTCTCTTTTAGAATTGTCTTTTGTTGTAGACAAGCTATTCAATGACAGTAAAGATGATTCTATTATCATCTCAAACCTGTTGTGTTTGTCTAAAAAGTTAAGTCAGGTCCTCTGGATGTATTTTTAAAAAACTGTTGGAAAAGTTTCGTCTTTCATCCAAAAGACGTCTTCAGTCTGAGGAGCTGTACCAATAAGCATAACCTTCGCATAGTGGATCAACCAGTTTGTTGTTGACATTCAAAACTAGCTGTTCACATGCTAAAGGAGGACCATCAGCCTAACGATCGTGAACACCCTGATGGCTGCTTGCTATTGACATGGGGCTGAGTGATACTAGCAATAACAGCATTGTAAGAGGGGGACAGTTAAACACGGAGGCCTCCACCTGTTTAATGATGGACGATTTCTTTTCACAAAGATGGCCTCTTATACTCCTCTCTCAAACCATTGTTCCTCTCTATCAAGGATGTGAGCATCTTCTTCCCTGAAAGAGTGACCGCTGGCCTGGAGATGAGTGTAGACCGCAGAGTCTTGACCTGATGGTGTTGCTGTACTGGTTCATCCTTTTGGCCTGTGGCTGTTTAGTTTCCTCGATGTAAGACTGATCACAGCCCTCCTGACACTGAACAGTATACACAATATTACTGTTTGTGCCGGGGGACTGGATCTTTGGATGTTATGGTTTGAGAGAGGAATAAAGGAGGCCATCTTTGTGAAAAGAAACTGTCAATCATTAAAGAGGGACAGAGGCCTCCTTGTTAAACTTCACCTCTTACAATGCTGTTATTGCTAGTATCACTCAGCCCCCGGTGAATAGCAAGCAGCCATCAGGGTGCTAATGATCCATTGTTAGGCTGATGGTCTTCCATTAGCATGTGAACAGCTGGTTTTGAATCTTCTCCTTTCAGCTTCTCCCTCTTCAGGGGCCACCACAGCAAATTATCCTCCTCCACCTCACTCTGTCCTCTGCATCCTCTGTCCTCACTTCAACTACCTCCATGTCCTCTCTAACTGCATTCATATATCTTCTCTTTGACCTTCCTCTTTGTCTTTTTCCTGGCAGCTGCATTTCTAACATCCTTCTACCAATACACCCACTGTCCCTCCTCTGGACATGTCCAAAGCATCTCAGTCTGGCCTCTCTAACTTTATCTCCCAGTTGTTCAACCTGTGTTGTACCTCTGATGATCTCATTCCTGATCTTATCCATCCTTGTCACTCCTAAGGACCTCAACATCTTCATTTCTGCCACTTCCAGTTCTTTCTCGTGTCTTTTTGTCTCCGTCTCCAGACCATACAACATAGCTGGTCTCACCACTGTCTTGTAAACTTTTCCTTTGACCTTTGCTGACTCCCTTTTGCCACAAATCACTCCTGAAACTTTTCTCCATCCACTCCATCCTGCCTGGACTCTCTTCTTCACCTTTTTACCACACTCCCCATTTTCCTGGACAGTGGACCCCAAGTATTTTAAGTCCTGCACCTTTGTGTCCTCTGCTTCTTGTAGCCTCACTGTTCCACCGGCCTCCCTCTCATTCACACACATGTACTCTGTCTTACTACAGATGACTTTCATTCCTTTTCTTTCAAATGCAAACCTCCACCTCTCCAAGTTCTCTTCCACCTGTTCCTTGTTCTCACCACAGATCACAATGTCATCTGCAAACATCATAGTCCATTGAGATTCCTGTCTGACCTCATCTGTTAGTCAGTCCATAACCAGAGCAAACAAGAAGGGGCTCAGAGCCGATCCTTGATGCACTCTCACCTCCACTTTGAAGCTACCTGTCACTCCTACAGCACATCTCACCACTGTTCTGCTGTCCTCATACATGTCCTGTACCAGTCTAATGTACGTACTTCTCTGCCACTAGTTAGTAACAGCTAGTTTTGGATGTCAACAATAAACTGGTTAATCCATTATGAGAAGGCGTCATTTATAAGACTGAGCTCCTCAGACTGAAGAAGTCTTTCGGATGAAAGGCGAAGCGTTTCTACAATTGCTTTTAACCCATCCAGAGGACCTGACTTAACTTTTTTAGATTTTTCTACGTGGATTATTGAACATGCATCACAATACTGTGTTTGTCTTTGTGCAGAGTTGAGAGAACTTAAAGCAGCTATACAAATGGACTTAAAGCTCCTACCGTCATCCCTTGAAGTCTCATCCCCACCTCCTGTGAAGGGACTGAAAAATAATCCCAGGTTATTGTTTAGTTATTTATCATTGTCTAATTGTCATGTATTTTTCATTTGATCCAGTTTTTATAAATGTCAGCACGATGACCGTACTACATGTGTTCCCTCTTCTGATTTATTTTCTCCTCAGGATGTCAGCAGAACAGATGTCTGACTCTCCACGTCCCTCGACTCCTGCATTAAATTTAAGACCAGATTCAACTTCTCCGTGTCATCTTAAACCAAAGCCACCGAGTCCACATCCTCCTACTAAGACTTCCCTATTCAGGACTCACGGTCTGCATAGAATCATATCAGCCTCAAATAAATCAAGCAAGCCTCCCCTCTTCAGCAGGACGTACATTACAGAGCAAGACGATGTGAAAAGCAGTAAAAACAAACACCTCTGCAGTTTTCCTATAAAGCAAGGTCATTTGGATGTCCACCGTAGAAGCTGTCTGAATGTTAACTCTGAGAGGAACTCGCCTTCCCCTGAAAACCATCCATCATCTCAGAGCTGTATTCCCTTACAGAACACTGGTTTGTCACCACACAGGCAGAGAAAAAACAGCTCTGCCTGGACTTCGAGAAATATTAATATCGCTTCCTCCTCGTCTGCCTCTGCACTCAGTCATGTCGCTGATGCAGGCAGCTACAGCAGCGTTGACACCGGCCATTCTGTGTCTAAAAAGGCACAAGATGGGCAGCAAGTGAGCAACACTGGAAACAGCTCTGAGTCAACAGTGCAGTTGGTTAATCGTGAAAGGATGAGTGGCTCAAGGAGCTCAGTCGTATCTGAAACTCCAGCACAACCTGGCAGAAAGAAGCTCGAGAGTTTAGTTCATAGAAACAAAATGGGACACCTCAGACTGAACACCAGCAAACAGCAAGGCCCAAACAGCAGCAGCTTCACTGACACCGCCTCACATCCAGAAAGCTGTGGAGCACAGAGACGTGACACACTCACTCAACCACAATCTGCAGGAACTACCGGAAAATATGTCATTTCACCTAAAAACGCACAAGGGAAGTCAACAAATCTTCCAAGAAGTGACCAGCGCACACAGACACAGTCCCAGTTTCCCAAAATGTTTCATCAGCCAGTTCCTTCTGCAGGAACGCAGACTTGATGTCGGTCACTAACGAAACGCCTCTGAGAGAAGGTGTGATGTGTAACCCTGAAATAAATGGTTGTTTCAAACTTTTTTTTATATGACAGAGCTGCTAATAAATATATTAGGGATCTTGGAGATCTTGTCTGTGTAGCTGAAAACAAAATCTCACTGAAAATCGTCTGTTTTGCTGTGACATGAGTGGAAACTGACAGAAAGAGTTAAGTGAAGTTGGCATTTTTATATTCAGGAAGAGCAGCACATTTTTTCTTTGTTTGTTTTTAGCAACAGTGCTTTTATGAATACTCTGTACAAGCTTTAAAATAAATTATTTTTGCTTTTAACTATAGTACATTTCTCTGTCTGCGGAGCTTAAATACTGAAAAATTTTACAGAGTTGTACTCCAATTGTTTTTACACATTTTATTACTGCAAACAAACAAGTGGTCCTGACAAAAAGTTGGACCTTTTCTTACAGGTTTCACTTTTTCATTTGATGTTTCGAACATCGCATGAAGGATTTATAAATGTATTGTCAATTATAACAGGAGCAGGCATCAAAAGATGCTTTCTCCTTAAATTATAAGAGAAAGTAACGTTCCCATCTGATTTATGAAGCTTAAACACCAGCTGAGTTTGTTCTTGTTTCTGCAAACAGACAAGATATTGAGATAATCACTTGTCTAATAAAGGTCATTATTACTGAACTAAAGATATTAAACTGTATTTTCTTATAGATGGAGGCCTGACAAAGATAATGTAAATAGTTATTTACTTTTCTCTTCAACAACACCCAGATGACAGAAGGTGAAATAAGTGTTGGTTGTGGGTTTTCAATACATGTCAAGGTAAGAGTTTTTATTTTTAGCTTTTTCAAACAATGAGCAGATAAGATAACCATATTTTGCTGCCAGCTTGCTTCATTTGGTGTTGAAATAACCAAAAATCCCCCAAAGTTTGAGGATTATAGCCAAATAACTCAATTAATTTGAGACCAGCTTTCCAGATTATTTGTTTCAGAAAAGTTTACTGGACTATATATTAGTTGTTGTTTTTTTTATTCTAAATGAGACCGTGTTATAGGAGGAAGTGATGAGGGTTGAAAAAACAAATATAGTTTTACTTTTAACTCTCTGTGGTTGAATGGTTTTAATGCAGGGGTGTCCAAACATTTTCATATGTGAGCCAAAACTATCTGAAAGGACTTGTGGGCCACAAAAATGTGGATTTAACTCAACAACGTACACAATATTTTGGAGAAAGGATAAAAGTTTACTAATTTTGGTGGTGAAAGAGTTTTAAATTGTTGTAGATGCAAAACATTAAAAGCCTCGTGAACACTAAGCTTATATTTTTTATTAAAAATCACTACAACAAATTCACAGAAGGTTTGAAAAAGTTAACCAACTCATATGTAGATATGTTATTTTCATTAAAAAATGACAATTTTCCCTCTTGATTATTTTATCAACTGCAAAATGTAGCCAAGTTTTATGAATCATTATCCAAAAGTCTCCTTTCTGGTAGAAATCAGGTGCTTTGAAGAGAAAAAAAAAATATGGCCAAAGGTTTGTATTTCACTTAATATTGCTATTTTTGAGAAGAATGTTTTTCATTTGTTTTGCCTAAACATTATATAATAAAGGATTACCAACAAATGTGCAGAAAGTCTGCATTGACCTCTTAAGTAAACTTACTGGTATATGCCTTTCTATCTTATCAAGACACTCAAAGTGCTTTGTGCGCTCATTTACCCATTCGTACAGTACTCTACTATATCTATACAAAGATTAATCATTGCTTTTAGATAACGTTCATACACCGATGGGACACGCATCAAAGGCAATGAGGGGTTCAGTGTCTTGCCCAGGGACGTTTCAGCATGTGACTGCTGGTGGAATCAAACCCACAACTCTCACATTGGAGGACGACTGCTCTAACCACTCATCCACAACTGTCCCACTCATCCACAACTGTCCCAAATCAGTCTGCTGGCTCAAATGATTCCGTTCTTAAATTGCAGTTGTGGGCCGCACAAAATCACCCCAAGGGCCGCAAATGGCCCTCCTGCCGCACTTTGAACACCCGCGTTTTAACGGGATTAATTATTTAATGGAACATCCGAAATGAAACATATTGAATACCAAGCGATCACAAACATACCCAGAGGGTTAAAATATTTATATATTCCACCTTACATATAACAGTACAGTTTACAATACATTTTGTTGCGCATGAGCATGAAAAAAGTCTGGATATTTTTTTAAGAACCCCCCCAAACTTTAGGCTAGAATGGACTGTACCAACGCTGTACCTGGCTGTTACGTGACAAGGTTTATTAGCTCAACCCCCACTGGAGCATTAGCAGTTGTTTTGTGATCAACGTTGAAGCAGCAAAGTAAGTAGATAAGTAAATGTTTAAATTAAGTACTTTTAAGTTTGTCCATCAGAGGTTTTTAACTGCCTTGTGTAGTGTCTAAAAGTGAATGCTAGCCTTTTATCCTAAGTTAAAAAAAATTAGCTAACTAGCAAGCTAATCATTAGCTAACATTGGCTTGTTTGATGTTGCTTCTGAGCATTAACATTAGCAAACTCTTTACGAACTTAACCAGGTTGTGTATTTGTTGGGAATCAAACTTTTGTATAACTTTCTGCATGTGGGAAACAGTCATAAAATATGGGGGTGGGAAAGTGTCCTCATGGTCTTCGCCTGTGGCGCCAAAAAGTCTATCATGTACGTCAGTGGATTGTATGATTTTGCGCTGTTATTTTTTTTTTTCAGTCTCTTGTTGGGAAGGACATTTTGCTACTGCCACACAAAACTAGCTCAGTACCTGCAAAATTTAATCTGCTAATAGCCTTTTTTGACAGTATAGTACCAGACAAAAATAAGCACTTTATTGGAATCCATAAAACTTAAATCAGGTCATCTGGATGGATGAGGATATTTTATCGGAAGCCGCCATGCTGCGTAACTACGCATGCGCAGATGAGGCCTTCCAATACACTTACTTTTTCTCATTCTAATTTTCTGATATACTGAATTTTGTTTTTTTCATTATTTGTAAGGCATACTAATCAAAATTACAAGAAATAAAGTCTTGAAATATTTCACTCCTTGCATTAATTATGGAGCAACTTCCAGCGTGGACCAGAACCGGCGTTTGTGTGCAGACAGTACAGATAATGTAGTTTTTCCAAGCACTGGATTTAATTTAAACATGTTGTGTATAAACTAGGGGTGGGTGATATGGCTCAAATACACTGCCTGTTACTTAAAAATTTACTTTTTTTTTTGCCAGGCATTGTACTGTATTTTCTGCTTTATAAGGTGCACTTTTTTGCATAATTTACATGCCCTGCAACTTATAGACCGAAGCAACATATTTATGGATTTTTTTTTTTACCATATTTATAAACCTTTTTTTTTGGCTGAGATTTGACAATTTTCATTCTGACTGGAATTTTTTTATTTTTATTAAGCTGTACCACTTTCAGTCACTTGATGGCAGCAGAGTATTAGTAGGATATGGCATACCGTTGTATCATTTAATAGGTAAACATGGCTATAATGACAAAGTAAAAAAAAGTTCAAGACAAAAACAATTGGACTTTATTATACTTTTATTGTTTTTTTTGTTTTTTCTTGAACTTTTTTGAATTTACCATGTCCTGCATGACTGAGAAACATCATCAGCTTTTAATGATACAATCGGCTTGGCATAGCCTCTCCACCTTGGTTCTGCTTGCTGCTTGGACCGACCATCAAACCAGCTGCACCAACCCGGCAAAATGCAGCTAATTTGACCATTAAAGTGCATTTCGTAAGCAAATATTAGACTGAGACTCCTTTGCTATAATTTCAAGCAAACAAATAATTATTTAGGTGCTTGTGAAATTTTTGAAGAAACGAGCCGCATTCCTCCCTCCTTTATTTCCTCTCTCTGCTACCGGGAGCACAGATACTTTTTGAAATTCAGCTGATTTGACCGTCTGAAAGTGCATTTATTAAGCAAATGTTGGGATGAAACACATTTACTATAATTTCAAGCAAACAAATAATTGTTTTTAATTTGTTAATCTTGTTAAAGTCCTGTGCATGCGGCCGCCATATTGATTTTTGGCATGTCATTCCACGATCTGTTACGGAAGCACGATCCGTAGTGTTGCTCATTTGCACATGCGCTAAAAGGAAGACTTCCGGGTTGCACGGATCGCCGTTGAATATGCTAGATTAAGGAAAATGTACTAGTATAATTCCGTTTATGGATAAGAACTGTCTTAATTTACTTAGAAAAGTATGTGCTCTGTCTCCGCTGATTTTCATGTTGCTAATTTACGCCACTTGTATTTCTGTTAAAATCATTGACGTATTTACATCATGTCAAAATGATATGCAGCTTCACCACTGAGTGGCACAGTTTCACCATGGAAATAATTCATTCGGTATCTTGCAGAGTTTTTAGCATTAAGTACCTACGATGCTGTCTCACTTGTGGAGGCTTGTTCCAGGTTCCTCACTGAAGTGTGGGATCCTCTGCACTCCTTTGCATGAAATGCATCTTTTTTAAGTTCAAAGTTTTTGTCTATCCATTGTGCTGTAAGACTAATCATGCTAACACGACGTCCAAATGTCTGTGGTAAAACTCGCCCAACAAGTCGTGCTATCGGCTATTAGCTTCTCAATGATGTTGGAAATGGCAGCTTGTAACTCGGGTAACGTTACGTCAGAAAAATGTCTCTGACTGGGGATGATGTAGCAAGGCTCAACGTAGTCCATAAATCTTCGGAATCCGACATCCTCACCAACGAAAAATAAAACTTCCACACCGCCGTGAGCTCGGGTAGGCGCATGTAACGTCATCACGTTGTGCTGCAGGCAAAAACGGCGCCTTTTTATATCGGCAAGTTATTGTAATGGAATGTCCGATGTCCGATATTGAACTTAATATCAGCTGATACCATACCGATAATATTGTGCATCCCTATTCATCTTAAAAATATTAAATATTAATTTTGGTCCATATCCCCCAGCCCTAATGGCTACTAAACACATGCACACAGAGACCACTGCAGTATTACTGCTGATGAAAAGAGGATTAACAAAGAATTATCCTGGTCATTGAGAATGTTCAACTTTTGTAAAAGCAACAAAATAGTTTCTTTGAGTCAGTTTGTTCAATTTGGCTTTGTGCTGATTACAGGTATAAAACAGCCAAAAAGGAAGTTAAAAAAAATAACATTTTCCGATGTCCTAAAAAGTTATTCTACATGAATTTTCACATAATTTACTGATGGAGGCGTTTCTGTTTCTTTAAAATACACAAGAACAAATAAATAAAATCTTTTTTTGTTTTTTGTTTATTAGATGGGAGCAATATTCAATATGCTTGAGCAGTTCCAGCTGGAGTCCTACTGCAATCAGTTTTTACAAATGGGTGTGAGAAATGAAATAGATTTCCTGTATGGTGTGACAGATGAAGATTTGCACAACATGGGTAAGAGTGCTGAAAATGGTTTGTTGTTTCCTTTTAAACAAGTGCCTGAACAATACTAGTTTGTTGACCTCAAGCATGTGTTAAAGTAAATGCATAAATATTTTATTATGCAAGAGTGGGGTGCATTTTTGATTTTTATTTAGCTTTAAACTTACTGTTGGACCATTTCTGCATTTCCTTAAAAATTTGTTTAAATATGGTGGCTGGTATCTATTTTTATCTGAAACTTGATGGTAATTTTTCCTGTAATGATGGATATTGTCATTTATTGCATAGCAATATGTTATTTGGTGCATAAAAATGTATAGCTCTTTTTTGCATTGTTTTGTTTCTCGTCAGGTCTGAGTCCTGTGGAGAAGAAAAATTTTTCTGCAATGAAAAACTTTGTTCAGAGGCTCAGAGATCCAGAGCAGAGGGTTCAAACTGGATCGGCTTTGCAGAAATCAGCAGAGTCCTTTTGTTTGTGGTACACGCATCCTAAATGTCCTGAGCGGAAGCTGATTAAAGGTGAGACGATGACGATTAACTTTGATCTTCCTCTGGAATTGTTTACAGAAGCTTTAAACACACCAAAATAGTGAAAGAAATATTTTAGCTTTTGATAAAACTTAAACGTAACCACCATATATACCTTGTAGCCTAAAACTTTAGCATTTTCATGTGACAGATATAGATCCAGCTCAAACCACTGTTGAAGATCTGATGCTCCGAATCTGTTTCCTTGAAAACATTGGCAACACCAAAGGAGTTTGTATCTACTCGGTCGATGGGATGCCTCTAACCGATGATCCCTTTTTCAACTCATGTGAGTAGGTTTGAACATCTTCTATAAACTATAAATACCTGTTAAATCTCCTGCTGTCGAGTGTGGTTCTTTTAGGTAATTAACAGAGATTATATCCAACAGTAAGTGTTCTACATATGATTTGAAGAAAATGTAAATGCACGTTCAAACCATACCGGCTGCAACAAATGTCCAATTATTTCAGAATTTGTGTAACTGAGTTTTTGCAAGATTTTCAATCCTGAGAGGATCTATTATCAACATCAATACCATGATCCCCCAAACCCTGATGGACAAACTATCCACACTAGGACTAAGCCCCTCCATCTGCAACTGGGTACTAGACTTTTTAACAAACAGACCACAGTTAGTGAGGATCCACAATCTCTCCTCCTCCACCATAACCCTCAGCACTGGCTCTCCTCAGGGATGTGTGTTGAGCCCCCTTCTGTTTACTCTGCTCAC
>NC_056506.1:39275847-39318204 GCF_014905685.2 Nematolebias whitei
AGGAGCATTAAGTGTAGAACCACTAGACTGAGGAACAGCTTCTACCCTGAGGCTGTTAGACTCATGAATCTCTAACTAGAATAATCACTGTGAAAAACCATATCATGTTGCTGCTGATCTGTTTCATGTTGCTGCTGATCTGTTTCATGTTGCTGCTGATCTGTTTCAATGTTGATGTGTTCATGTGTGCACATCTGCTCACAGACTCATGTTCATGTTTGTGCTGATGTTCAATGTTTTATGTTATGAGTGCTTAGTGTATATTTAGTTGATGTTTTTCTTAGTTCATATCTTAGATGTTATTACTGTTTTTCTTATACATTTTATTGTTGGATGTAACTGGGACCCTGTGTACATAATTTCGCTCCACCACATGTACCATATGAGGTGCGAATGACAATAAAGAAACTCTGACTCTCTGACTCTGATTATGCCTTTCTTTTGTGTGAAACTAGAAAATTTTAGTCTCTTTTCGCCTTTAAATGTCCTCTGTTTTAGGGTCTCTGAAAGAGAGGCATATTGGAAATGGTGACCTGGTCTATGCCATATTTACACCAAAGGGAAACCTGTGCCAGTCTCCTGAAACGCCCAAAGAAAAGTCTGGTGGAAGTAGTGGAACACAAGAAATTCGATGTCATGTCATGCTGAAGGTACAGTTTAACCACTGTGCTTATGATTTAACTAATCTGATCTAAATCCAGGTAGACTGAACTAAATGTGTTGTGCTGCAGCTGCCAAAAGCAGCCCAGCATGTTGAAATAAGGTATTGTTTCTCATTGTGTTAAGATGTCTCTTTGAACTTATTTAAGGGAATTTTTGAGGTTCTGGTGGACCTGGAAAAAGATACTATGGAGGTTCTGAAGCACAAGCTGTCAAATGAAAGTGGAGTTCCAGCACATGTCCTCCACGACAAGTAATTTAAAGCACTGATTTGTGTTGCATGAGACCTTCAGTTTATTTATTTATTTTTTGCCTAATGTAAATCATTCTTTGTTTATTTGCAGAGACAACTGCTCTGATGACGACACTCTGCAACAGTGTGAAATTTCTGAACAGTCTACAGTTTTCTTCTCTTTGTCGTCCTTTTCCGAAGATGTTTTCAATGAAAGCAGTTTCTACATTAATGATGTTGTGCCTTCAGTGACGCAAACCCTGAAAGGAATGAGTGTGCTCTTATCTTCACTTTACGCAATTGTGAGCTGTGTTTTTGTTTTGTTTAACAGCATTCATTATTGACAAGATTATCTAATCTGCAAAGCAATTCTAATAGTGTAAATGCACTTTAATTGTCTTTGTACCCATTCCTTTTTGGTCAAGGTTCTTTGTCATTCACATCACATGTGGTACATGAGGTGGAACAAAACTATGTACACAGGGTCCCAGTTGCATCCAACAAAAATACAAATTGTAAAGAAAACCAGTAGTAAGATCTAAGATACGAACTAAGAAATACGCTAAACTAAGAATATACTAAGCACTAATAAAGTATTGACCCAAAGTTACAGAAATGCAAAAAGTGTCAGGTTTGGCATTTTGTTTGTTTCCAGGCTAATAAAAAAAACGCTTTCCTGAACCAACTGATTGCCTACGTACGAGAACTGACTGGGTGTAACCCCCTCGCTCAAAGTTTGCACCAGTTACTCTGCAGAAATGAA
This sequence comes from Nematolebias whitei, assembly GCF_014905685.2. Lineage (NCBI taxonomy): Eukaryota > Metazoa > Chordata > Actinopteri > Cyprinodontiformes > Rivulidae > Nematolebias > Nematolebias whitei. Next base: position 39,277,503 of record NC_056506.1, read on the forward strand.
CTGATAACCAGGAACCAGAAGGTAAATACTAGAATTTCTGGACCATTAAGCACACCTGAATATAAATCTTGCCTGCTAAATTTAAAAAGAAAATGTAAAAATTTTTACATAAATACATACGTACTGGTAAAATGCACAAATATAGTGAATGTTTTTTTTTTAGTCTACTAGGAAGCCAAGAGAGATGTGTATTGTGCAGCTGTGTGAGCACCTGGGTGTGACGAAGCTAAATGTTTTGGTGTCATGAAGCTCGTTAGCCCATCAAAAAAAAAAAATTCATTAGCCGCAGCATTCAAAGCATGGGGGGGGAGTGGCGGCTTATAGTCCGGAAATTACGGTAGTACTTGTTGTTCTCCTGTAATATTTATTGTACTGCAATATGCTTTGTGAAGTGCAATTTGACTATACATGCAGTTTGTAAGTTAGTAGGCAAATAATTTTGGAAATATGTTTTTCCCATTCCTAATCAATCACTTTTTTTCCCAAACAAGACAATAGACATCTTGTAGAACTGATAAGTTTGTTGACTTTTGTTTTTGAATTGTTCTTGATGAAATTCATGTAAATGTTAAAAGTGAAGCTATCAATACCAAAATCTCACTGCTTTACAGCTAAAGAATAAACATGGGTGGTTTTGTTTTGTTTTTTAGGAATTGTTTTCTAATTGATCTCTTTCAGATTGCCATAATTGAAGGCTTGTACATGCTCTTTAGAGAGCTTTTGCCTCCGCACGGGGATAAAAACGTCAAGGATGAAGATGTTTTTGAGAACTCTCTGCACTGCTGGGCACATCTACTCAACAAAATAAAAGTATTGTAACATTTAAGGTTCCATGCCAAGTTTTGTTTTCCTGTTTTTATCAACACTTCATGTTTAGTATTTTTGTCCATTTTTTACATTTTTTATTAGTTTTAAACATTAAACTTTCTTCTTTTGGCAGGAGCAGACATCTGAGTATGAAGTGTATGCTCCGATCAGTCTCGAGTCTGAAACTTGTGGTCATCTCAGTGAACCGGTCAGAGTACCTGGACTACCAACTGTCTTTGAAAGAGCAGATGTTGTGCAGAAAATCAAAAGTAAAACCAAAATCCTTTGAAATGGTTTGCATGCTAAATATATAAAAGTACTAGCAGTGTTCCTGTTTAAACCCTTTCTTTTTTAAATTTGCTGTAAATACTTTTTGCCTCGAATCAAGTAACTGTTGGCCCTCAGGATTTCTTACGACTGAATTTGTTAATGTTGCGTTTTTATTTCATAAAGCCTTTTAAGTCTGTTTTCACGTTTCATTCATTTTGTTATAAGATGGAGAGAAAATCCCAAACTGCACTGAAGATCCGTTGCAAGAAAGTTCATTACAGAGAGCCACTGATGTTGAGAAAATCCTGCTCAGCATACCTTGGTACTTCATGACATACCCCCTCTGGATTCACCACGACAAGGTGTCTGGTCAGAAGTATGTACCCTGTGCTGTCATTTCTCTTTACAAAAGTTTACACAGTGTCATTAAAACTTCTAGCTAACCACGGTTGAGGCTCAGGCTCTAAACACAAATAATTTTATAAAGAGAGATGCTCATTGAATGAGCAAGGAGCATAGAGGAACCAATATTAGAATAGAAACCTAGTTGAACAGAAATTTGACTAATTTCTGATGTTACTTTGCAGCTTCCAGGTCAGTGTTCAGTGGACTTTTGAGAATATGATGGAAGACCTCAAGTCCATCCCTTATCTCAATGTGACGTCACCTCTACAGCTCAAGGATCTTGGAAGTTCCTACAGTTGCCTCGTTATGCTGAGTGAAGGTTCGTCAGATTACAGTTTGGACATGCACCTCTATCATGGCATCCATTTAATTAAACAATACTGAAGTTAGTTCTTATTAACCTAAATCTTTTCAGTGAAATGCTGTCTGTAAAAAAATTATTTGTTTTTTTAAATCTTCAGACAACCTCGGCGTTTATCTGCACAGGGATAAAGGATCTCTAGATATGATCATGGTGCGCAATTGTCTGACTGGAGAAATAGAAACGATCGATGTGAACGTTTTGGCAGCCAAGTGAGTATCTGAATCAAAGTACAATAAATTTGGGGAAGTTGTGTCTGAATGGGAGAGTTGGGGGTTCGATTCTACTAGCAGTCGCATGTTGAAGTGTCCCTGGGCAAGACCTCATTGCCTCTGATGCATACATCGGTGTATGAATGTGATAAAGCTCTGATTAGCCTCTAAAAGATTCAGATTAGCTTTGTACAAATCTAGTAGAGTTCTCTCTGTGCGTGCGTGTGCGTGCGGGCACAGATTGTGTTGTAAAGCGCTTTGAGTATCTTGGTTAGATAGAAAGGTGCTATATAAGTACAGTCCATTTACCATTTGAAAATTGTCACAAAAATGAAACGCTTATTTATAAATCTTGTGTAATTAAAATTTTATGACTGAGATGACTTGGATATTTTTGCTTATGGTACTTATGACCGTTTAAAGTATAAGTAAACCACAGTTTGTGTTTTAGAAAAGTTGAATGTTAAAGTTGGACCATTTTTGTCACAAAAATATCAATCGAGTTTAGCAAATGAAGCCTTAGCCGGTGTATTTTAATAGCTTGTGTTTTGTTTTGAAATTGTAGGACTGGGGACCACAGAGATGACAGGATCTTTACCACCAGGACGCCTGTAGAAGCAATACTGGTGGGGATTATTAGAAAACTTTAGTTGTTTTTTGTTTTGTTTTCAAGGTTTTTTACCAAATGGCTATAAACATAACACACACTGGATAATTTCTCCGGACTCTATTCCATCAGGTGCTGATAGATACCAGTTCATCCATGGAAGAAGAGTGCTTTGGAAATGCAGACATAAAGAAGATCAATGTTGTTAAAGAGCTCTTTGGTAACTTTGCCAACAGAAGCATGGCTTATGATTTCCATCATGTCATTGGCCTTGTGAACTTTGATTCAATGGTGAAAACCCTCCATACGTTCACTGAAAATCTGGAAAAGTTCAAGGTACGCAACATTTATCATCTTCACTTCAAGTGTTACAGCTGACCCTGAACATTGAGTGCGTGTGTGTTTTCTAATGTTTTGTGCGGTATGTTTTTATCCTATACGTTTGTAACTCTGCAGACACCTTTTGGTCTCTAAAATAAGTTTGAAGCTGGAGAATTGTATTTTTTTTACTTGTCTCTAGCCACCTCTATTCATACATTTTTAATACATGCTACTTCCTTTGTCCTCTGCTCTTGTTTGTTTAAAAAAAAAACTGCACACAATGCAAATATGTCAGAAATCAACTAGAAAATTAATGAAAACACACTTTTGTCTATTAGAAAGTTTAGAGAATGATTAGTTAAAGGCATTTTATAAAAATAGAAGAAGGTGGTTTATTTGAGTCCAGCTATTTAACATCTCCATCTATAGGTAGTAATAAAAAAAGAAGTGCGTCCAAAGCTTTAATGTCATACTGTTGAATTTGTAGGAGCATATGCGTGACATTAAGGCGAGTGGTTGTACGCTGCTGTACGACGCTCTCAGAAGAGGAGCGCGCGAGCTTGAAAAGGTCAAGACAAAATTTCCTGACTGCAGGCTTCGCATAGTTTGTCTCACCGACGGGAATGACTCTGGGTAAACAATTGTTTTGTTAATGAAGTTTTAACAGTCGCTGTCATTTGATGACTCTTTTCAAAGTCTCATAGCGAAAATTCTGTACCTTTTGTACTTTGTAACAGTTTAGGTCTAAACACTTGTAGTGGCTCAAAATGATCATCTTTATTTTTCCACATTAGATCCTCCATCGAACCAGTTGTTGTTACATCCAAACTGCTCAAATCAAACATAGTTGTTGATTCGGTTCTTCTCGGAAATGTGGAGAACAACATGCTGCACGGAATCAGCAACGCAACAGGTAAACTTGTTTTTATTTGGATTTATTTACTAGTTTTATTTTGTTCCAACTGCAGTTGAGCATGTTTCTCCCACTTCACACATTTTTATAAAGTCAAATTGCTTTGAAAATGTCTATAAACGTACAATTTAAAATCACTTGAGCAGCGTTGTTTCACGTAATTTGTCTGTAATAATTTGAGGACGGTGCAAAAGACTTTGTTTGTTTTTGTTACCAGTAACTTATAAATGTATGTTTTGTTGACAAACATGTATTCATCAGTTTACTTGTTTACCCTCTTTTCTTTAAAGGTGGTTGCTGTTTCAAACCACAGTCAACCAGAGAGGGTCTGAAGCTCTTTGAGATCGAGACAGTTTTGTCTTTGGAGCAGAGAAAACTCAAAGAAAAACTTGATGAATCTTCCATTTCAGAGGTCTGTTATAATAATCTCTGCATGGGTTCTGTCTATACTCATGAACTGATGATGATGAGAGCTTTCTGTTTTCTTGTTCTAGTCGTTAATAACAGGCCTCTTTGCAACTCATGGATATGATGAATTTCCAGAGACATCTTTGCCAAGCCAGATAAAGAGTCGAGGGATCCTGACAGAGTGGTTGGTGACAAATATATATTTTTACTAAATGTATTCTAATAATTAATAATTATAAAACTGTTTTGATTTATTTGTTTGTTCTGTATTGATAGCTGCTCTCATTTGAAATTATTTTCTGTCTAATCTGACATAGAAAAGTATTTCTTCTTGAAACCACAAGAGTGAAGGAGAGACTTTCCTTTTTATGCAAAAAAAAAAAAAGATTAGTTACTTGAATTGACTGACGAGATTTTTATCAAAACACTGCAAAGCAAAAAGTCGCATTTGAGAAAGTTTAACTATGAACATCCTAATCAGTGTTCTGTTTAGTTTAAGATTAATTTTAACGTTACTTTTGTACGATGGTCATTACTGTGTTTTCATCCGTTTTAAAACTTTTTATTGCATACGTTACATTTGCGATGTTTACCTCATCAGTGCCCTGAAAAAGAACATTTGTGGGTCCAAAGATGGACGACTCATGGAGAAGGAGAAGCGTATCCTGGTGGAACTCAAAAGTCTTCATCGTGACCCACATCCATTCTTTAAAATTTTTCCATCAGAGTCTGACTTCAGTAAGTATCATGGTCTCTGTTGTGTTGTAAGTTTTTAGTGTTTTTTTTTTGTTTGTTTTTTTTTCTAAAACCAATACATTTTTGTTTTTCATATAATCATCATTTCATAGCAGCAATGTGCAGTTTGTGTAATTTTTATTTTTCCAGCATTTTGGAGGATTCTCATGCAGGGCCCTCCAAACACGCCCTATGAGAAAGGTGTGTTTGAGCTGTACTGTGACTTCAGTCCTGACTACCCAGTGAAGCCTCCAGTCATTCGTTTTGTCACACCTGTATCCTGTCATATGTCAACCAGAAATTATATTCCATTCCATGCCCATAAGTTCATTTTAATTTAGGATTTAGTCAAAACAAAATCATTTTATAGATCATGTGTTGTAAGTATTTCTTAACGGGATGACGGGTGTATCACTGCAACGTCAACAGTGTAGGCCGCATCTGCCACAATGTGTTTGACCGCAACTACAACGCACACATCACAGTGAGGGAGATCTTTGATGCTGTGTACGGGCTGCTCATGTTCCCTGAGCCGGAAGATCCACTGGACAGGTGGGACGATGATGATACTGGTAGTGACTCTTTGAACTTGATGGAAAATGTTGTTAACCGTTAATGAGCATTAATTTCCAATTAAAAATTAGGAATATTTAATGGTTTTGTTTATCTGTGTTTTGAAAGCATTTTGGCTGAGGAGTTCTTGATGAGTCGTGAGACGTACGAGCAAGAAGCCAAAAAACACACTGAGCAACATGCTGGGAAGTCTCTGGAGGACATGATGAAGGTGAGTAAGAAGCCGTACAGCGTTTGTGTAAGGTGCTGGTTAGTTTTATTTACTTTTACATAATCATTTACGTTTCTTACTCTTGTTTCTTTTTAAGAACCTGATGGGTCCTCAGTCACAGTTTATACCCGGCCATCTGCTGTGTCCTCTGACCAAGATGATGTTTGTTGATCCTGTGAGAACAGTGTATGGCACCGTGTATGAGCGCAAGGCCATCGAAGCATACCTCAGACAGTACGTCACAGCAGCTGATCATTGTCGTGCGTGTTACTAGTGCATTGTGTAAACCTCGACTTTGTGTTTTTCAGACACAAACATGACCCAATGGCTGGTCCAGGGCACGCACTTGAAATGAGTGACATAATATCTGACAAGGACATGAAGAAAATGGTCATGGGTTTTCGATCCCAGCAAATTCAGTGAATCTGTGGACAGAAACGTTGATTTAGCTTCCATACCTCCTTTTAGGAGAGCGTTTGATGAAAGTAGTTTTACTAATTTGTAGCATAAATGTCTGACTAACCCTGAAGAAGTTGGCTATAAAAGTTTTATTTCTTGTGTTGTAACGTTTGAAAACGGGTTTTTATGCGCCTTTACATCATGCTGTTGATTTTCTTGTTCTACATTGTGATAAACATGTTGGACATTTTACTTTTTAAAGTTGTTTTTAAGTACAGTAGTTAGAATTTAAACTTTTGAATGTCACCTGTGGTTATGGGACTTTACATTGTCACACTTATTTCAAACTAAAATTAGAATAGCGACAAAGATTGTGGCTGAGCTACTGTACTTGTTTTTTTACATTTTTCACACGTTTTTAACGTGCCTTTTTACATCATACTGTTGATTTTCTTATACATTGTGATAAACATTGAACATTTTACTTTTTAAAAACAAAATTTCTTGTTTTTAAGTACAGTAGTTAGAATTTAAATGGTTGAATGTCACTTGTAGTTATGGAACTACATTGTCACGCTTATTTCAGAATAAATTTTGAAAGGCGACAAAAATTGTGGCTAAATTACCGTTGGGTTTTTTTCACGTGTTTTCACTTGCTTTTTTTTTTTACCTCATACTGTTGATTTTCTTGTTATACATTGTGATAAACATTGAACATTTTACTTTTTTTTCCCCCCCTTATTTTTAATAGTTAGAATTTAAACAGTTGAATGTCACTACATTTTCATGCTTGTTATTTCAAAATAAAGTTTGAAGGGAAAAAAAAAAAACATTGGCTGAACTATCATTCTCGGGTTTATTTTGGGGGCTTTTTTTGTATCCACATACAAATATCCATTGTTTATTTTGGGAGTATTTAATGCAAGTACCGGTAGTGAACCGATCGATTAAAATGTGCTCCATGTGCTCCCTAAACAGGTCTCTCTTGAAAATGAGTTCTCGTGGCTCAATGAGACTAACCTGGATAAATAAAGGCTAAATGAAAAAAAAAATAACATGAATTCAGCAATATGAAGATTAAATGCATTCAGTAATAAAGAAAGACTTCCAATTCAGTCTGTGATGGTGAAATCTAATTTAAACTTCTTTATTTAAATACAGTTCATTGTTTTACTGGCATTATACTTTTCTTTTAAAGCATAGCATTTGACCTTCCATGCCCAACATTAGTAACTTAAAAGGCTTGTTCAAACTTAAATGTTGGATAAATTCCACTCCACTAAGAAACTTTGTGAATCAATATAAACAAACATACTAAAAGTAGTTGAAATTAAGAATAATTGAATGTTCTAGAAGGTTTACTGACAGTCAAAAAGTTATTTTTACTGCGCATCTTAACCAATCGGTGCGCTTTACCCGAGTTACCGGAAGTAAAAATCTTACCGTCAAACTAAACGTTGGTAGAAACAAAAAGGGAAACAAGCTTCTTGTTAAGGTGCTGATATAGTACTAATTTGGTTTACGATCTTTCACAAAAAGAAAGTCTGATTAAAACTCGCTTTACCTTTTTATATTAAACCTAAGCTGGAGCGCGTTTACATTGGAACGCTTTTACTTTGAAAGCCTTCACCGGAAGTATAGGAAGTAGGCTGCCGACTCTGCAAATCTGACAAACGTCGCCGAAGAAAGGTGAGTGGGAATATGGCCAAGAAGTTCGATTAGTTGGAGTGTTTTGACTTTATGTTCGCTGTGAATGGACTGCGTTAATTTATGTCACTGAAAACGTTCATTTGCATTTAAAGATATCGGTAAATTCTCGTAAACTATTTCAGCGAAGGTGCATAAGAATAGATTGTGCCTTTGGACCACGTAGTCTGCGTTTACAGACGTTTTTAATGTTACAGCTAGTATAAGGGTCTACTTAAATTTTGATTAAAAAGACAATGACCTTAGTTATTATTATTTTATTTATATATATATATATATATATATCTTCATGCCCACCTGTGCTTGGAAGACATTTTCAGAGTTGGCCTGACTTTCTTGCAAAACCTGTTCTGCACTTTCTGGTTTTATGGAAAGTTGAAAAATTCACAGACTCCGTGGTTTTAGGGTAACTTTTCCAAAATGAAGGCAAGGAGCCAACACCCTCACATGTAATAAATTGTTCTTGTATACTGCAATTAGCAGGAGTTTGAAAAATATTTTAAAAGAGACTGTTTGACATTACACAGTTATTTGTTACCATCACAAATGTTTAAACAAGTTTTATACAGATAAAGTCGGGGCATGCCCATGTTTTGACTGAAGTGGATGTAGTTTGTAATTTTAAGTAATTTTATCATCACTCAGGGTTATGACACACCTAGAGTTTTGCAAATCAGAGTAATACCTGTGAAAGTTTACACGTCACACAAACAAGTTCCTGTCAAACTAAAGAGTGTGTCAAGTTGGAGTAAACAAAATAGTAAAGTTCAGCAATGCCAATAAAAACATGGTTTGTGGATGATTTCTAGAAATACTTCAAGCTCGTGTGCAAAAATCTTAATTCGAATATAATTTCTACGTACATCAATTTGAGACAGACCTATTTTTTTCTTGATCAGTAGTTCTTTGGGCTTTAAGAAGAGCTTTTAAATTTTTATTTTATTTAAATTAAAAAAAAAACAGTTTTCAGTCGTACAAACTCAAGGAATGAACCAGTGTTGTAAGAGCCAGTTAAGCAAAGTACCAATTTAAGTTGAATCTTTAGGCATTTTGTTACCAGCAGCCTGTCACAAAAAATATATTCCGTTTCCATCTTAGATGAGCTATGAAGAAAGTCAAAGGTAACACAGTTCTACAAACAAAACTATTGTGCTTGTTTTATGTTTTCCTGGATTAAGCCACCTGATTTTAAATGAGCAGGATATTAACTGCTAGAAAACTTATGGCACTTGTTCTTATTCAGTGAATGAATAAACGTGAATGAGGACAGAAACATGTAAAGCGTGCAGGACGGTGGGCCCTGAGGACCAAGTTTGTGGACCACTGCAGCAGATGGACGATCCAAAGGTTCTGGCAGTTCTTTTTTTTTTTAAATATTTTTTCCTCCACGTAACAAAGACATGACTTTCAGATATTGTTCATCTGCTGCAGGTGGATTTTTTTCAGACCTGACACTTCTTTTGCCTTCCAATGAACCACTTTCCTAATTTTATTACGTATGCACTGCATAATGGGCTGTCACGATCAAGAACTGGACTGGAAATTATGAAGCAACCAGTGTCCCAAGAAAAAGTTTGAACGCATTCAGAACTGTTGATTAAGACCACTCCAAAATATTTAAAAGTCATCTTGGAAGCAAAGTTTAAAGAAGTCAATGGTTTTTTATGTTTTGTGCACCACAGTGTCACCTGCTGTGCAACAAAACACCACAGCCTGCCTTTACTTTAACAGCTACATTAAAAAAATGAAATTTGATGGTACAGAGAGCAGAAAAATGTGCTGGAGGTAAAAAAAAAAAAAAAGTCAAAACGTTTAGCTTTTTTTTAATCACTGTTGTAGATGAACATATATCATTATCTACACTTTTAATATAAAGTAAAACATTTATTATTAATTTCTATGCTGATGACACAGTTGTTTGTCAAGCTAAAACAGTTGAAAAGGCTTTCCAGCTTTTAAAATCTGAATTCAGCATCATCCAGTCTGATTTGTTCCACCTCAAACTTGTCCTAAATGCCGACAAAACCAAAGGAATGCTTTTTTCAAATAGGAAGTTGGTCCCAGCAGTTCTTCCTCTGATATCATCCTCAAATGGTGTCCCCATTGAGTTTGTTGATTCCCATAAATATTTGGGTATCTTGGTCGACTCACATCTCTCTTTTAAGCTCTAACTGTCCATTGTTGTCATCATTCTTTGTTGAAATCAGGTCTCTCTTGTAAATGAGTCCTCGAGGCTCAATGGGATTTACCTGTCTAAATAAAGGTTGAATGAATGAAAAAATTAGCTTTTTTTTATCACTTTTAATATGAAGGATCAGTTAATGGTCTTGTTTTGTTGATTTGTTGGAACCAAACTGAGCTCCTTAATGTCAGTAACAAATCTAATTAATTTTTTGTGCCCCTGTTTTACAGACATGTGGTGGGTGCTGTGGGTTCTCGCCACCTTGCTGGCTCTCTTCTGCATCGTGGATGTGTGGTACTTCGTGCGGGCGGCCGCAGAGATCTTGCGGGCCTGGTTTCAGCCTCCAGTCTGGGACGTCACAGCGGAGCAGGTCCTGTCAGGCCGGGTCTCCCCACGGGACATCGACATGTGCCACATGAACAATGCCCGATACCTGCGGGAGTGCGACTTCGCCCGCTTCTCTCTCTACACACGTAACGGCGTCTTCAAAGCAACGCGGGCCCTCAAAGCTAACATGGTTGTGGGGGCCACCACCATTCGTTACCGCAGGGCCCTCTATATAGGAGAGGGTTACGAGCTGCGCAGTCGGATCGTAACGTGGGACGACAAAGCCTTCTTCCTGGAGCAGAGATTCGTGTCAACAAAAGACGGCTTGGTGTGCGCTGTCATGTACTGTAAGCAGAGTGTGATACGCAGCAGCCCAGACAAGATCCTGCAGCACCTGTGCAAAAGGAAGGTAAGAAAACGGCTGCTCTTATGTATGTTACTTGGGACTGAGTGCCACCGAAGGATAGTGAGTTTGTTGTGTTACAACCTGCAGGTGGAGAGACCAGAGTTTCCAGAGGATCTGCAGCACTGGGTTAACTTCATCTCTGCCAGCAGCCAGGCCCTCAGAGCTGAGAGTGGTCTAGAGGAAAAAGACAAATAAAGAGTTGAACGGACAGCTAACATTTTGTAAACCTTAGATTTCACCAGTCCAAGAGAGACATTTGTCTTTCCTGCACAATTACTTGACGAATGCACAGCTGTGCCTACACTTTGCACTGAGGGTTTAAAAATAAGCTTTAATTGTTTACACTGGAATAACACTATTTAGAGCTTTGAGGGCTGGAAGTGTCGATGAACGATATTTGTAATGGAGAAGATTTTGGACTGCATAATTTGTATCTTTTAGCAACAACAAGGAAAAAGTTAGTTTTTACTGTATCCAAAGGTGAAGCGATGACCTCAGCACATTTATCAGTGCTAAAAATTACAAATAAGAAAAAAAAAATCCCCCTTCATGTTTTCCTGATTCCTTGTTTTTATGGTGATTAAAATTAAATTGACCAAAGTTGTGTTGCATCTACTTTTTTCAAAGATGGCCACTATAAAATGTCCTGAAGAATGCAGTGATGAAAAGAGACTTTCTGTTTATGCACCAAAAATTCAACTTGAATGCAGATGACCGTCTGATCATGATGATGGATTACGTATTGGGGCATATTACAGAGGGGAGTGAAGCCAATTTCTGAAGTTTAGCAATCATTTTTATTTTACAGCAGAACATAGACACGAACCAAGAAAGTGCTTTAGTTTAATGTCCTACTGTTTTGTTTTCATAGAAAATGTCCAGTTATAATATTACACATATAAAACCTTTATTTTTAGTTTTTTTTTTAAAGGTTGAAGAAGTAAACGCTATTTTTTTTACTTTAAAAGCTGAAATTCTGAGTAACTGATGCCTTAATCTTTATTGTGGAAACCTAAGAAGTTATTGTGAAAGAAAACTGAAGTACAACTATAAAAATAAGGTAAAACAATCTTTATACAATTTTTTTCCCTGCCGTAATGATATTCTGATTATTGCAGTCAATGGCACTGACTTAGAGGAAAAATAATAGATATTGCCACAAAGCTTATTGACATTTGTCCAAACAAATTATTTTTCAATGATTTATTGTCAATCTAACGTCATTTCAGTGAGGCCCAACATTTTTTTCTCAAACAATGTGGATAATGGTTAAAAAAGGACTTTCCTGTGTTTGCATTCACAAATTAATGCATGAAGAGAGAATAGAAAATAAGAGAAAAGGCGCATATTTGTTAATTGCATTATTTTTAGTAAAAGTTACTACTGGTTATATATAATTTGTGTGTGTTAAATATTAACCTGGTTATGGGCTATTTATTACAATTGTTTTAAATTATTTTTCTCTTAACCTTGATGCCCACAAATAAACGTCAAATAAAAACCTGTAACCATGCCAACCAGGATGTCAGCCAATCACGCTGCGTGTCGTCACACACCAGGAAGTCATGTCCATTGAACCTACCGGCTTCTTGAAGTTACATCTCATCTCATCTTAGCGCTTCTGCGAAACGCACAGTGAGTTACACAGTAATACAATAATAATTATGTCCTTTTTTAATAGCTGGTACTTTATATTTGACATTGAAAAACTGAACCGTTGCGACTTCCGCATCAGAATCTGTCCACTCCAAGGCCACCGGCTTCCTGCAGCTAGCAGCTAAGCTAACAGAGTTTGCCGTCAGTTCATTTGAACGGTGCAGCGTTAGCTCTTCAGTCCTGTCAAGGTTGCTTGCCTTACTGTTTGAATCTGCTGCCTCAGTGCTTTCAGTTAGTGGAACTGGCATGCTATTTTTATGTACATCTGTAGTAATCAGTAGTCATGATTATAGAAAATACTTTAAATAAACCATTTATCTTGGATAATCTTACACTGCACAGCAGCAGAAGCCAGAAAGTGATGGTGTTATAACGTATTTATTACAGACAATTAATGCATTACCTTTTCTCCTGATTCTAACATTTGTATTGTTGTTCCAGAGAGATGTTGCTGCTGGTGCTGTTTGGCCTCCTCCTGCTCTTCTGCAACCTGGATGTGTGGTACTTCCTGCGGGGGGCCCAAGTATTCATCGAGACATGGTTCCAGACCAGATTAGAGGACATACTCGCCGAACAAAGCTTTGACGGCATAGTCCTCACGCACGATTTAGACTACTTAGGGCACATGAACAACTCTCGATATCTGCGAGAGTGTGACTTTGCTCGCTTCCACCACTACATGAGAAATGGGCTGTTCATGACCTCACGCAAACTAGGAGCCAAACTGGTCGTAGGTGCCTCAACCATTCGTTACCGCCGCTCTTTGGTCTTCAGAGAGCTTTTTGAGATTCGCACCAAGGTGCTAGGGTGGGATGAGAAGGCTTTTTACTTGGAGCAGCGCTTCGTGTCGAAGAAAGATAATTTTGTCTCTGCGGTCATGCTCTGTAGGCAGAACGTGGTGGGCAGCAGCCCAGAGACGATTATTGAATTCATCTGCAAAAAGAAGGTAAGATTTTGCTCTCACTGTGTTTAAGATTAATATTTGTTTTTACTAGTAATGTGGTCAATGATACGTCCATTTGCAGATCGAGTGCCCAGAGTTTTCAGAGGAGCTCAAACACTGGATCAGCTTCATTTCGGCCAGCAGCCAGGCACTGAGAGCAGAAAGTGGACTGGATCATAAGAACAAATGAAGACACACCAAGACACCTTGTATGTGTGCAAACACATATCATAGCATTGCACAAACATAATCATTCTGCATACCGGTGAGTTTTAGCTTACTTCCAGTATCCCAAATTTGGGTTAAATAATCATACTGTGTATTTTTGTATGAAGGGAAATACTGAATTTATGACAGCTACATATGAATACTTGAACTATATTAAAGTCAAAGTCGTTGCTTGGAAAAACCATTGAAGCCAGTACATAGCTTTACCCTTGCAATCTACTGAGGTGACTGTAAGAAAGAAGGATTTTAAACATCTTTGTCATTTTGGAAAACCATCTACTTTCAATTTAGCATGTGGTGCAAAAGTTATTCTTTCACTGATAGTGCATGTTTTAAAACAATCAGAACATTTTTCAAGCTTGTCTTGTAGTTGAGCAAGAGAGAAATTACTTTTATCAAAAACAGAAAACATTATACTGTAATGAAATACTTGAATGGATATAACGAGCATGTACTGGCAGATGTTTTATCGCACTGTAATTTAAACAGGATAATTCCTGTTAAAATTGTGAGAGGGAATACTCCATTCTGAAGATTATCCTGCACTTTATATTTCTTTTATAGATTAAAAAAGTCATTTAAATGGACAGCTTAATTGGATCTGCATGTGACTACTGAGAGAATGTTTTAGTTTGATCAGCAGGTGTAATAAGCAAAGGTTGTGAGGTTGCTGGCAACTTTTCAAAACCTGCAACGCACAGTAAAACTTGAATGGTCTTGTTGAGAAAATAATTTAAAATGAAATGTATAACCTGCTCATCCGTGCATCTGAGCTTTTTGCTGTGACCAAAATAACGTATTGTTCTTTGCTAGGGATATATTAGACTTTTAAAACGTGTGTCTCGTCTCTGTTCTATCTGTATATTTGTTGGCAATGTTCTCACTAAAACAAATCCTCCAAGGTATGCTGAAGTTTAAAGTTATGGATTGTATTTTTACTTTCATCTTATTATATAATTTATTGAAACTGGTCTATTAAGCATTTATTGTGTTTGTTAAATATTTTATTGCATTTAAAATAAAAAAGTGCTCTATAATTTGTGTTTTATTTTTTATTTTTTTAAGTACTGAGTTTACTGTGGTTTCTATTATGTGTTAACTGTTCAGATATTCTATTGGGGCTAGTTCACATCCAATAATCCAGAATACACAAAGGTTAGTTTGATCAAACCCTGATTTCTTAAAACACCAAATAAGGCTAAGGAGCATAAATAAATTATCTTAAAAATTACAGTGTCACAGGCCAAGCCTACTTACATGTTTACCAATAAGACAAGCTTTTTTTTTTAAACTAAATTAGTCACCGGACCGATTTTACCTGAGCATGTCCCCTGGCACAAATCTAACGTTCCCAAGTATTAAAAAATAAATAAAATCATGTTTCAGATTAATGTCAATAGCATAAAAACTGACTATTCTGGACCTGTTTTTATGTGTGTATGTTTATGCATTCTTTACAGTTTATCCAAATGTATCCAAAATGTGCCAAATGAACAAGGCACTGACATCAGTCAGTGAGGTCTTTAATCAAAAGGTGACACTCAGGGAAATCCTGCCTTATATCCAGATACACTGTCATGGTTGAAATAGAGAAGTTGTAGTGTAAAAAAAAAAATTTCAAACTTTATGTACTGTTGAAATATAAAAACAGTGACGCACATCAAACTATTTACATTTTTACAATCACTCTTTACTTCACTCTTCAGTTGTGTGACTGTCCACATTCACGTATTTTCAGTGTGCCATTTATTGTAACAGTGTCTTGTTGGCACAAAACACAAGGGCTTGTTACAATAAAGCACTTTACTGCTGTTTTAAACTTGACTTGACTTTTAGCATCGCACATCTGGAATTTCAGTCGGCCGTCAGTTCATTTATAGCTGTAAACCAGCCAGTGCTGTCCCTTGCTCAGCCCACATGGCTCCAGTGATGGAGCAGGGGTGCTTCTCTATGAGTAACTGTCAGCTGCTCTGCCCTGAATGCCTTCTGCATCGTCAATGCTTGTCCTTTTGCTTTGCACAGATCTTTGTGCAGAAGGAAGGCATTCACAACTGCAATGTCAACAAAGTGGTAAAATAATGTTTTCTACCAATTACGCGTATGGAGTATCTGGTGATATCCAATCAGAGCATCCGAAACATCCACTCCCCTCACGGACCTGAATAATGAAAACGGACAGAAAGATAAGACACATAAAATTTCAAGGACATAAAACCCAGTCGAATCTATCTGCTGCATTATGCATACCGACTGTAATCTTTTATAGCAGGAGGAACCGGAACATCCTTGCTGGTCCAGTTTCCACTGTCGTCCCTTGTTCTCCTGCTGACTTGACATGATGGAACAGAGGAAGACATCTCTAGTATTTCACCACAGCACATAAAGTAGAAAGTCTTTGTGAAGCCAATGAGTGCTCCCGCGGGGAGATTTTGAGTCCAACACGTTCAAGCTTGTCTTGGGGAACCCTGCTATGTTTGTCCTTATGGTCCCACAAGACCAGATCCTCTGTTTAAGGAGATCCCTGAATAGAGCTGGTCTGGTTTAAAAAGTACCCACAAATAATTTGTAGTTTCATAACTGAGTTATAACAGAGTCACAACTGGTGCCCTCATTCTTTCCAACACACACAAAAAAGGGTGGTGTGATGTTAAGCTCATCATCAACACACCACCTGATGTCTGAGCTCTGCCTCTTCTGCTGCTGCGTCGCCTCGGCCTCTTGGCTCTGGGTTGTCTCCTGATGGGTGTCGACCTCTTCATCTCCAGAACCACTGCTTGACTCATCTTCTCTACTTTGTTATGCGGCAGGTTTCCACTCTGTGTCTTGACTCAAATGTTGACCTAAAATGTAAAAAAGGGGGCCTGCTTACATTTACTAAGTACAGGGTCTATTTAGTTTTTGCCTCACATATCAACTCTACACAGAAAATGAAACCTTGCACAGGTAAACAAAGAAAAAAAGAGCACGTGAATGGGTTTTACTTTTAGTGGGACCTCCATCTCACATGCACACAGGTAAAGCAGAAAAACGGGGACTTATTTCATTACACAATTAGCATGAATATTTATGTCAGAACGCACACTTTCCAACTTATTAAGGACAACTCGTTCGAGAGATCCTCTTCCACAGAATCCACATCGTGAGGAGAGTGTTTCACAGTGGCACTCGTGGATAACTGACCCAGTTGATCAAAACAGGTGTCATTCAAGAAGTGAGGCTTCTTAGACCTTTAATGACAGTTTTAGAGATTCAAGATGTCAATAATTGTCAATGATCACTGTCAGTATTTTGTGCTTAACATGGGTTCCCACACTTTTCCAATGCCATGGCCCCCAAACAGCATTAGCTTCTGGCCGAGGCCCTCGCAAATCCACAAACAGCTACAAAATATGTAAAGAAACATCAACATATAGAATCTTTTAACTCTTAGTCACTATATTCAATTAATTATTACAGCTGCTGAGCATAAACAAAACTAAAATGTTTTAAACACTGTATTCCCACTGAAAAAAACAATAACTTTTCAACAAACTGTTGACCAGAAGAACAAAACAAAATAAATCTAACCTCTCTCTCAAGTGTGTTTATCTGGAAATGACAGATACAGATTGCCCTAGTGTGCAATTTTTATTATTATATTATTTTTTTTATTATTTTTTTTAATCTTCTTCTCTCCAGCTTTCTGAGTCCTGCCTAGCACCCCCTGGCGGCTCCCACTTTGAAAAACACTGGTCTAGAATATATTTATGCCTACTTCCGGTTCGTTGAAATTCCGTTAATCAAAACAGTGTTCATGTCCATGCTTCAGCTGTGCTCTGCACTCATTCCGACATCCAACAACATTGTTGACAACGTTTCGCATCACAACGTATAAAACAAATATAACGAATTTTATAAATAGTTTTGCACACAAAAGTTGACAAAAAGCATAAGGATTAAAAGTAGCAACATGAATAACGGACGTAGACATGATTATATTTAGGGCGTGGTCTTATTTTACGCATGCGCATTAGTTCTTACACTTTTGTTTCCGGTGTCGTTGCTCTAACTCCGCCTCCATCAGTTTTCACTTCCTGTTTACGAAGCAGCAGCAGCTGTGTTTTGAACGGACTTCTCGAGTTTTCCGTAGTTTTTACCTTCTCTGCTTTGTTTTTAAAGATGGCTCAAGGCGGAGTTGTACTGGACAGGGACCAGTTCAACTGCTCCATATGTCTGGACGTGTTAAAGCGCCCGGTGACCATCCCGTGCGGACACAGCTACTGCTCGGACTGTATCCAGAACTACTGGGACCAAGACGACTTCTTCGGGGTCTTCGTCTGCCCGCAGTGCCGACAGAGCTTCACCCCGAGGCCAGCGCTCGCCAGGAACACCATGCTGGCAGATGTGGTGGAGAAGTTCAAGGAAACGGGACTCCAAGCAGACGATGTCCTATTGTCGGCGGAGCAGACTCCAAGTTTAGCCGAAGCGGACGACGTGGAGTGCGACGTCTGCGTCGGCAGAAAGAACAAAGCCATCAAGTCCTGCTTGGTTTGTTTGGCCTCCTACTGCGACGTGCACGTCCAGCCTCACTACGAGTCCGCTGCTTTTAAGAAGCACAGTCTGGTGTCGGCGAACAAGCGGCTGCAGGAGACGATCTGTCCCCGACACGACAAGCTGCTGGAGGTGTACTGCCGCCACGACAGGTGCTGCATCTGCTGCCTGTGTCTGACAGACGAGCACAAAGGACACGACACGGTGCTGGTGAAGACACAGATACAACACACCCAGGTGGTGTAATGACAGCATCAAACATTCATGTTTAGGTGCATCACATTCCCAACATAGTTGCTCTGTTACAGTCAATGAGCTTTTTAAAGGTGGATCATTATACAACAATAAGCAGCAAGAGAACAGTCAGCTCTTTAATTTGATGTGTTAGAAGCAGAAAACAACGGGTGGGGGAGTGGGGACACATGTTAGAGAAGGTGGGCCTGTGATCAGAAGGTCGTCGGTTCAACTCCCTGGACTGACAACATCAAAATGTGGGTGGGAAAGCTTCCACATCTGCCTCTACCCTCATTTGTCCCACTCAAGGCTCGTAACCCTTGCTCCCCTGGGTGCTCTAGATGGCAGCTTTCTGCGCACGAGGGGTAGCTCAGTGGTCTGTGGTTGTGTCAGGACATCCGGCATAAAAACAATTGCCAAATGTTCGTGCGAGTTAGTTGACGACCCCTGAGGAAGGGAGCAGCCAAAAGAAGAAGGAAGAAAGAACATGCGTCTCCAACAATGTTCAATCAGGCCATCTGGACTGTTTCGTTTTATTTTTTAGAGACGTTTCGACCTTCATCCGAAGGGCTTCATCAGTCGTTAGATTTTTTTTACTTGGATTATTGAGCATGAACTTTGATGTCTTGAACCATTTTGGCTGTGTCCGCCTGGGAGGAGTCGACGAGGGAGAGGACAGCCCCCAGAAACCATCTTATCACCAGCAAACTGGTTGGTCCACTAAAGGAGTGTGCTGCTTGGTGGGGAAAACAGTTTGTGACTCCTCAGACTGATGAAGCTCTTCGGATGAAGGCGAAACATCTCCCAACAAATAAGAAACTGTCTAGATGACCTGACTGAACATTGTTGGATTTTTTTTTACCGGGATTATTGAGCATGAACCTTGAAGAACAACATGTTTAATTAATAAAAGCCAAATCACAGCAAATCTATTGCTGCCTTTATGTAGTGTTAAATATGAACAACCGGGATTCATCGGTGTTTGTTACGTTTTAATCTATCTTTTAATATATTTAGTTTGTAATTCAGTATTAACATACTTTATTAATGCCTGTTTGCTTACATTCTCTGTATAGAATTAAAGAGTAAATGAAAATATATTAAAAAAAACACAGTCAGGACTCCTCACAATACTTCAACAATAATAATAACAAAATAGGATTTGTCCTGGCACTGAGCTAATGAGGTTGAAAGTGAAGGGGGAAATTTAATCTGTGCTTTTTATTGTGAAGTAAAATTAAGTTAAAATTGAGAAAACGACCTTTTAAACCTCTTAGTTGTTGTGGGTAAAAGTTCAACCTTTTTAATCCAGACTAGAGTACTTTATACTTATTTTAACAAACAAATCTGACCTGATTTACAGCCAAGTCTAATAACCTGTGCTTTTTTATGGGGGTTGGAGTTCTGGTTCATTGATTTTAATAGACAACACACCGTGGTCCGTGTTTCTGCGATGTATTCATTTAGTAAATTTTACTTCTAATTTGAATAATCCAACATTTTGTTTCAGAGGCAGCTCAGTGACATGAAACAGAGTTCCCAAGAGAAGATTCAGCAAAAAGAAAAAGAGGCACAGGAGCTGAGACAAGCAGTTTTCTCTCTGACTGTAAGTGCTCATACTCACATGACGGGACTTCAGCTCCCTCTTCATGTACGCAACAGCTGGCACACTAGAGAATACCCTAAAAGCAGCTGTTTGCTGCTTTGTGTCTTCCCCTAGCGTTCGGCTCGGGCTGCAGCTGAGGAGAGCGACGCTGTGTTCACCGAACTCATTCGCTCCATGGAGCTGAAGCGCTTCGAAGTGAGGGAACTAATCAAAGCCCAGGAAAAGGCGGCCGTCGGCGAGGCCGAGCAGCTGCTGGAGAAGATCCAGAAGGAAATCGCAGAGCTGAAGACGAGCGAGGCCGAACTCGACCAGCTGTCCCACATCGAGGACCCTGTCCATTTCCTTCAGGTAACATCCCTCAAACTTATTTCTCAGGAGGGTGACTCAGCTGCACACAGTCGGACGTCTTATCCTTTTTGTTTCTGTTCAGAGCTGTCAGTCCCTTCAGGCTCCACCTGAGCTGTCAGCTTCATCTGCTCTCATTGCAAACCCGGGTCTCTCCTTCGGCCCGGTGTTGACAGCTGTGTCGGATGTTAAGGGACTGCTACAGGAGGTGTGTCAGGGAGGATTTGTCAGCATCTATGAGAAAGGTAGATGCACTTTAAGGGACATTTCAAGCGACTTCTTCCTTTCTCCCTTACTAACCTTTCTCTTTTATTGCAGTCAAAGATGTAAAGATTGTAGGTCCTCAGAATCCTGCGGTTCAGTGTGAGGCTGCCTTCCCTGGTGAGACTGGGTCAGCTGCACAAATGGAGTCACCAACCAGTAAGTCTGTTCACGCGTGTCTTTTATTTCTGTTTGTCTTTTAGCGGGTTTTTATCACATTTAGACTCAATCCATAAACGTCTTTATGTTTTAAGCCTGTTGCACAACTTTCAAGCCATCCAGTGTTTTAAGTGCAAAAAAAGTCCAGACTTTACAGATTCAAGTACTTTGTGCTTTCCAACATTTTTCAGTCAGGTCATCTGGACAGTTTCTTTTTTTGTGCTGAAACGTTTCGCCTTCCATCCAGAAGGCTTCATCAGTCAAGGAAACGCACAACAGAACTGATTCTTCCCCCAACAGCTTCCTCCAAAGTGGAACAAACCAGTTTGGTTGGTGTTAAGATGGTCTAAGATGGTCATACTTTGTGTTTTTGGTTGAGAAATTACAAAATTTTAGTAAAAAGTTTAAAGAATTTCAGAAATCCTTTTAAAGTTTTAAAAGTTTTTAGAAACTCCTATTAAATTAAGCCTTCATTGTTCAAGTGGCGTAGATTCCTCAATCTGGATAAAAATACATTTAAACAAGATTCAAGAAACTTTATTGTCCATTTGTGAACAAACAAACAGTACAACGTGGGAATGTTTTGTGCAAAGCGCTTGAGAAGAAAATGTTTCAGTACTTAAAATCTAGTAATAAAATACAAAGAAAAAGGCAAATACTGTGCACAGCTGTCCTTTCACATACTAATCCATATTTACTTTTTATCCACTGGTTTTGTTGTGGCAGAGAAAATGATGTTAAACTGCTTTTCCTCAGATTGTACGTTGTGTTTGGGTCTTTCGAGAATAATCTGGGTGATGTCTGTCTCATCATTTTTACTATTCAAATGGGATGCAGTGATTGTAAGATTCTAGGTCACTTCTGATTCTTTCATCTACATAAAAAAACATGATTTTTGTGAAATATTAGGGAAATATATTAATAATGTAACATGGTTATGAATAAAGGGAGCAAAGCTCTGCCTAATGTTAATTATAAAACATTTAGTTTGTTGACTTGTGTGTTTTATGGTTATTAAACTTACATAAAGTTTTGTCACCGACAGCATAAATGTAAAATATCAAATAATTAATAAACTTGGTTAGAAATTTAGGGCATTCACCGATGTGAAGTAATGTTTTTCTTTTTTGAGATTTGTTTTTCTCTGGTCACAACACACCTGTTGTACAAAAACATACCAATATGATGTGTACATATGTTCAAACCTGTTTGGTTCATATGTTTGTGTGTTATGTAACAGCCGTGTCCCTTTGTGGGTCTGAAGCGCTCGACCTCGCTGAGGGATTTTAAACAACTGTTACGTTCAATGCAAAAAGCAACGCAGCCATGTTCCTGTTTAGTATTTTTACACCATTTTATCATGGTAAATGGTAAATGGACTGTACTTATACAGCACCTTTCTATCTTATCAAGATACTCAAAGCTCTTTACAACACAATCTGTGCCTCGTTTACCCATTCACACAGCACTACTGGATCTATACAAAGAATAATCAGAGCTTTATCACATTCATACACTGATGGGACACATCAGAGGTAATGAGGGGCTCACTGTCTTGCCCAGGGTCACTTCAGCATGTGACTGTTGGTGGAATTGAACCCGCAACTCTTGCATTGGAGGACGACTGCTCTAAGCACTCAGCCACAGCTGCCAAATGTAGCATGTTTGTTTACAGAGTTGTGTTTGTTTACAGAGTTGTGTTTGTTTACAGAGTTGTTTGCTGAATCTGTATGAATGCAGCATATTGTGACTTTAAATGAGTTCTTGTGACTCAATGAGACTAACTTGTATAAATGAATGAATGTGACTCTCCTGTAATTCTGATTTCTTTATTTTTTTATCTTTGCTGTTGCAGTGATTCCTCTTCTCGATCTCGATCAAGCTCCTATTAATCCTCTGAACCCGTTCCTTACTCCAGGACCAGCTGCACCCACGTTTGCCTTTTCACCATTTGGTAAATTGAACCATCACTTAACTCATGCAGTGTTTATCTTCTGGGTTAAATCCAAGTTAAATTGGCAAAATAAATATAAATTAAAAGAAAATTCCAATCTGGACAACAAGCAGGTGTTTTTCAGTATTGCATCACTGCATCGTTCCCAGTCTTTTTATTTTATTTTTTGTCCTGTTTCTGTATCGTCAGGGTGCTGAACGTTCCTCTTCTATGTTCACTCAGGCTCCAAGCTCTCCTCAGGATCCAGACAGAGACACCTTCAGCGCCGCACTTTCTCCAGGAGGAAATAAAGACTGGATATGAAACTGAACATTTCACATGATGCACCCACACAGGCTGAATAGCATCAAACAGCCTGGCACGAATGAAGCAATCTGAAATATTCACTTATTTATTTGGCATTATAAATTGTCATTTTAGTATACAAATGTAGTGGAAAAATAAAAGAGAGCACCTCACTATGTGATTAAGTTATTATTAAACTCCAACAGTCAGTATTGACACTACAATTTATTTCAGTACCACAAAGATCACTTTGTATTGTTTTAAATTGCATGCTTTTATAATTATTCCTCATTTTTAACAACAAAAACTTTGTAAATTGTCTGTTTTTTGTGAGAGAAACATCATAATTTGTGATTCTCCATTAAAAAAAAAAAAGAAGCAAACGTTGCCAGGTTGTGTTTGTATAATTGGTTCACATTTCCCTATTTAAATACAGACGTCCAAAGCAGACTTCCCACACAAACACGACGCCATGTTTGCCAGTAAAACATCAAGTGTAGAATTACATTTCAAGGTCAGTGCACCTGTGGTGAACTTACCTGGTGTGTGTGTGTGTTTAGGAGAGGTGGGTCTCTTGTAGGTTTGCCGGCTGTGATTGGAGGCTTCAGGCCGGAACAGGTGAAACCTGAGCAGCTGTTGTTAGCACACCTGTGAGCTACACCCATTTCTGTTCTGTTCCTGTTCCAGTTCAGCGTTCATGCAATGGCAGCTGCAACTATTTCTATTGACCAGGACCAGTTCTGTTGTTCGGTGTGCCTGGAGGTGTTACGGGACCCCGTTACCATCCCCTGTGGGCACAGCTACTGTCTGGACTGCATTGAAGACTACTGGAACACGGCGAAGCAGAAGGACCATTACAGCTGCCCTCAGTGCAGGCAGGTGTTCAATCCGAGGCCGCTGCTGAGCAGGAACACGGTTCTGGCAGAAGTGGTGGAAAAGTTTTTGAAAAGTGGAGCTCAAGCCGCCAAAGCAGAGGAAGTGAAATGCAGCGCTTGCAAGGGGAGAAAGAGGAAAGCTGTTAAATCCTGCCTCGTGTGCTTGGAGTCTTACTGCGTGACCCACCTGGAAGTCCACGAAGTGCGCTTTCACAAAAAAGCCCACAAGCTGATCCCGGCCTCGGATAAGCTGAGAGAGAAGCTGTGCCAGCAGCACAACAAGCTGCTGCGGCTGTACTGTCGCACCGACCAGCACAGCGTGTGTTCAGTGTGTGTCACAGAGCGGCACAGGGGCCACGACACGGTGTCTGTGGTGGACGAGCGGGCCACTCAGCAGGTGAGCTCAAACCTCCTTCCTCAAAGTTCAACCTTAATGAACATCACTCCATCTAAAGTTTATTTGTGCCATAAAATGAGCGGACACCATTTTAACATCAGCGTTTATGCAAAAAAAAAAAATAGTGTGTTCCTGAAAGGACATATTTGAAATTAAAGGGCCACTCCGCAGTTTTTACGGTCTCCGGTACAGTAACGTTTATTTACAGATGTGATCTTTTATTTAAGATCAAGATTGTCCTTTATAACAGTGGCCACTGAGTCTGAGTGTCATTACAAATTATAAACCAACATCCTCATAATACAATTTTTAGTCCCTTTTTTATTTATATATATTAAAAACAGTTTAAAATGTAAGAAGCCAAAATATCTCGAGCATCACCAAGGAGTAACTTCCTGCAGTGATTTCAGATTTCCTGACATCGGTTCACCTTGCTTTCTGTGCATGTTGTGCTCATCTCTTCATACAAATGTTAATGTTTTTAAATCCTCGGCATAAACTTGACAAGTGTCAATACTTTATATAAAATATAAACACAAGATGAGCTACAAGATATAAATTGGAACACATTTATTCGTAGCTTGTTGGTGTTGGATTATACCTTTTAAGCTTTTGAACATAAATCTATAAAGTCCTATTTTGAAAATGCATTTCCACGATGTTTTAAGTTTGAATTCATCTTGTCAAATAAGTGTTTGAAAGTAGCTACAAGTCTGTGTATATTATATGTACAGGTGACTATTAATGACCTTAAAACCTGATAAATCTGGAGTTCTAGAGGCCGAGTCACTGACTGTGTGAAATGTCTCGAGCTGTGTTTTCATGAAGGTAAACTGATGCAAACTGCAATGCAAAGGTTTCCAGGAAGCTTTCGCAGCCTTCCTTTTGATTATAGTTAAATAAAGGAAGTCCGAGCCATTATTTAATAAACACAAGTCACTGCTGTGGATGTAATGATAAAACTCCACAGTACACGTCTGAAATCTGACGCATGTAAATAAAGCCATACGGTGACTCATTTCTAATCGTTTTGGTTCTATAGTTCAAGCAGAGGCACAATCGTTGCTAAACTTGTATTGTTTGATGTGAAGGGAGGGCTGCAGAAGTTAAAAAAGTGAACACAGAAGGTGGGAGAGTCCTGCAGGTGTACTTTATGCTCAGGTGTTGCTGATGAACAGAGTGCAATTTATTTCGACTGAAATCAAAATGTTCCTCTCAAAGCAAACTGATATGAGCAGCAGGAGAGCCTTCCCTGTTTCACTCATCTGTTGCATTCCTGTAGAAAAAACTGAAGGAAACCTCGTTAAAGTCCGTGCAGAAACTGAGAGACACCGAGAAGGAACTGAGATACTCCATCAAATACATCAAGGCGAGTGCATTTCCTCCAAGCAGGGTTTAGTATGCTGCTGTGACACTGAAGTGGTAACTTTGACCTTCACAGCATGCCACGGAGGCTGTGGTGGAGGAGAGCGAGAGGGTTTTCACCAAGCTGATCCGATCTATCGAGAAGCAGAGCAGCGAGGTGAAAGAGAAGCTCAGAGTCCAGGAGAGAGTGGTGGTCGGCCAGGCTGAGGAGGTGCTGGAGGTGATCCAGAAGGAGATAGAAGAGCTCAGGAGGACCGAGGCCGAGCTGGAGAGGCTCTCCCACACAGAGGACATCTACTTCCTCCAGGTACGAGGCAAAGTCAAGCTGATAAGACCTTTTAGGGGAAAAACTGGTACCAGTTGTCTAATCTTGCTTCTGTTGTCATAAAATAACTAACATAGCAGAAGACCATCAGATTGTGACAAAGTATTAATATTTCAAACAAAATAAAAAAAAACTGTTTACAGTGAAAATGAAGCTGAGGTGTTTGTGATTAACCACACCAATGTCTTAATTGCCCTCAGAAGTCTTGAGCTTAATGTTTGTTTTTTTTTTGCAGACTTAAAACAATTGTTTTTATAGGCTAATTTGAAATTTGAGGAGTGGTGGTGCAAAGATTAGAGAAGGTGGGCCTGTGATTGGAATAGCGCCGGTTCAATTCCCTGGACCGACATCAGACTGTGGGTGGGAAAGGTGAAGCATCCACATCTGTCTCCACCCCCATTTGCCCCACACTGGGCCCTTGAGCAAGGCCCTTAAGCCCCACCATCTGCTCCCCTGGGCGCCCTAGATAGCAGCTCTCTGCTCCACACAGGCTGTGGTAGCTCGGTGTCTGTGGTTGTGTCAGGAAGAGCGTCCGACGTATAAACAACCTCCAAGTCTTTGTGCGAGTTAGTTCACTGTGGCGACCCCTGAAGGGAGCAGACGAAAAATAAATAAATAAAGGCTAATTTGGACATTTTTAATTTCATTATTTTGGCTTCTAATACAAAATCCTGGTAAATTAAAACATTTGATTTTTTTTAACTAGAGAGATTATTCACAATATTTTACCCAAAGTGTTAATAGAACTATACTGGGTAAGTGATTTATTTTTATTTAGTTCAAGTCTTCATAAAGCTGTGAAGAAAAAAAAAACAACTTCTGGTGAGAATTTGCAATAAATACAAAGGCAATAACAAAAAATAAAATTTGAAGTCTTAAATGATTAGAAGTTAGAGCTGGGAGCAGATAGATCGTCTGCAAATCTTCTCCCCGAGTTCAAATCTCTGCTAAAACATTGTTCTCACAGGCATTTCAGTGAACTGACTTGAGGTTTTTTATTCTGTGTTCTTCTGTTTTAAATGTGTGTTATTAATTCTTCAGTATTATCATTAGTGGGTTTTTTTTTCATTTATTTTACTCCCTTGGATGTTATAAAGCACTTTGATAACCGTTTCGGTTTTAAATGCGCTCCGACTTGACTTTAAAAAAAAAACCCACTGACAAGGCTCCGAGTCTGAGCTGAAACCTAAAAGTTCTAGGACAGAAAATGTTCTTATAATCACAGGTTCCCTGTAAAACTAGAAAACAATCTTGTAATGCATTACTAAATACTCTGATAATATCTAGAATTAGATTAATAAAAATGCCTTTTATTCCATTTAGCACACAAATAGCAGAACTCCACGCTTACTGTGCCTGAAAGAGTCATTTCTGGTTTGAGTTTTAGGATAATCCTAAATATTTACATACGCTCCACAAAGGCAGGTGACAGGAATCTTGAGGTATGATCAGCAGCTCGATGAACCTCATCTGCAGAGATTTGTCCTGTACATGGCAGTTCTGCTCCAGATGAAACATCATTTTACTCTAATATTCTCACTCAGTTTAAACAATTCCTGATCTTACTGCAAAAGGTGTAGGTAAATAATGAAGTTGATATGGTGTAATTTAATTTCTATGCATGTTAAATGGACTAAAACTATAAATGGATTTAACTTGTTAAATGCTTAAACGTAAAGATTTTATTTTTGGTAATGATCCGATCTGGCTGTGCAGAAGAGCCAGTCTCTTCACTTCCCTTTAAGGACGGTGGAGATGCTGAACACGGACGCTCTGACGTATTTGATGTATAAAACCATGCGGGACAGTCTGGTTGATCTAAAGGGGAGCCTGGACGACACGCTTGGCAAAGATTTCTACAGAATATCAGATAAAGGTACATCTATGGTAAAAGCAGATTTCTGTAGATATTTTAGCAACTATAAATTATTTGTTTGTATTTTTAGTAAGCTCACTAAAAGACAGCAGCAATCTGAACACCACTGATAAGGCTAAAGGTAGGTGAGGCCTTTCAGCTAGTTGAGCTTAAATTGGAGATAAAAGGAAGTAGTAACTTTTTCTTTTCCAAAACCAACAGCTAAAGACCCAGACATCCCGTACAACACTGAACCAAAGACGCGAGCTGATTTTCTACATTGTGAGTGCAGTCGCTACATTTCATTGTTTTGGTATAAACCTGTAATAATGCATGAATCCTCTTCAGACTACAATGAAGTCACTCTGGACCCGAATACCGCCAACGCCTACCTAACCTTCTCTGACGAGCGGAGAGTGGTGACGACTCGCTCCGAGCCGCAGCCCTACCACGACCACCCGGACCGCTTCACCAGCTGGGCCCAGGTCCTGTGCAGAGCTGGGATGGCTGGACGGTGCTACTGGGAGGTGGAGTGGGCTGGAAGCGGAGGGGTCTCGATTGGCGTATGCTACAAAAGCATGAACAGGATCGGAGGAGGGAGCGACTGCAAGCTGGGACACAACGCCAAATCCTGGAGCCTGGACTGCATTAACAAAGTCTGCTCGTTTCAGCACAACAAGGAGGGCGCGAGCATCGCCGTTCCCTGCAGCAGCAGAATAGGAGTGTATCTGGATTTCAGGGGTGGAACTTTATCTTTCTACAATGTTTCAAATACAATGGCTCTGCTTCACAAAGAGAGGATCACATTCATCCAGCCGGTGTACCCGGGGTTTTGGGTGGGGCTGGGCTCCACCTTGAAGCTGTGCTCCATTTAGTTGTGAAACCATGTGTGCTGCTTCAGCAGTAGTTTACACGTCGGCTTGTAAATATCGTTTTGAAAGAAGTAATGAAACTACGATAAGCTTGTGCTCACAACTCAGCTCTTTATTGACCATAGGAGTAGCAGCAAGACTTGGTAGTCAAGTTTAGATCTTGTTGAAGGCAGCAACGTCGACACTCTGGACCTGCAGAAAGGAAAGAAAGACAAACGTTTGTGTTCAACTGAAATACTATTCACTTCATGTAAACTTAATAAAGATTTGTTTAAACATGCTCTTTTTCCCTGACAAAACTGAAAACAAGTCAGTAATTATGATGCGGGTGGACCTGAGTGAAGTTGCCCCCCCCCCCCAAATCTAACAAATTGGGGTCAAACATTTGTGCCGCTATAATTTTAAAGATATTAAATGTTTCCAGAGGTCATGAAAGGTCAACCAGCCCCCCCACTTTATTCAAATCAGACAAAATTGGAACCAAACATTTGTTCTACGTTTAAGCTGGCGTGTGCAGTAAAATTTTTGTTTGTGCCGCTATAATTTCAAAGATATTAAATGTTTCCAGAGGTCATCAAAGGTCAACAAAAATCTGTTCATGTTAGTTGGTTAGTACCTTTTTGGACCACTGGATGGCAGTATAAGACTGAACTGAAGGATGGATAGTGAGGGAGCGAGCAGCGCGTCTCAAGAAAAATGGGAGGGAGGCCCCTTGACGTGATATGGGCTGTCTCTACTTCTTGTTTTTCAGTTCTTAAAATGGCGGACGCTCGGTGTGGATTGAGCTCTTTAGCATAGCATTTTTCACACAAAGCTTTTAATAAAAAAAATAAAAAAATCAGTTAAGTTCTCAGCTTCGTTTTGCAGAGAAAAACAACTTTTTACACAAAAGGCACGTGTTTTTCAACTGTGAATTTTGGAGCTTCGACAAGACTGAGGTACAGCACTAGCTTAGAATTATCTAGAGCATATTTTAGCACTACACAATGAGAAATTAGTTTGCATAAAATTGTTTAACTGCGGGTTACAACCCTGTTACATTATTTTACATTACTCATTTTAATTAGGGCACAGTGTAAAACAAGTAAAGTTGACTTTAAACTAATCCAGAATAATTTTGAGCAGAATTTGATTCAAGCTGACCAAGAACAAATTTAAACCTTGTGATAGTTCCATGATTCACTGCTCTTCTATAGTTTGCAGGTAAACAAATTTACAGTAAACAGGCTAAAGAGTGCATGTGATCATGACACCTGGTTTTTGAGTATCTGGACACCTTTTTGTTGTTAATTACTACCATTCGTTGTCCAACACATGAAATTCTATTCAGGTCTTTCGTACAGGAATGGCAGCAAAATTTAATTGACGCAGGCAATTTAAATAAAATAAAAAAATATTCTGAGAGCCTGAAAGAAAAAAAAAATCCAATGTGAATATAAATGCATAAAAAAAATGTATGTAACCTACATAGTCCTCAAACTTGGTGATCTCTTCCTCCAGGATATCTGTGCCAACTTTATCATCCTCGACCACACAGTTGATCTGCAGCTTCTTGATGCCATAACCGACTGGAACCAGCTTAGAAGCTCCCCACAGGAGCCCATCCATCTGCACCGAGCGCACACACTCCTCCAGCTTCGCCATATCGGTCTCATCATCCCACTAAGGAAACACAGGAGGGAGGGAAGACCAAAAATCTATATCAGAGCGCTGGCTGTGTTTACACCTTCTCTTCTGCACATATCAGCCTTCCATGAAGACGTAGCACTTCTATACAACCAGATTTTGTCTAGTCTTTCCAGGCAACGAGTAACTTTCGATTCCAACCAAACCAATGAGGTAGAGTTCAGAAATATACATACAGGTTTGACATCCAACAGGATGGATGACTTTGCAATGACAGCAGGTTTCTTGGCTTTTTTGGCTGCGTAAGCTTCCAGACGCTCCTGCTTGAGGCGTTCTGCCTCTTCATCTTCCTCATCACTGCCAAACAAGTCTATGTCGTCGTCATCGTCTTCCACCGTCACCTGTTTGGCTGGAGCTGCCTGCACTGGTGCAGCCTAGCCGTTAAAGCAAACGACTTAGAAACATTCAACCCAGTGAAAGTTGTTGGTGTAAAGCAGAATGATGAAGATTGTGCTACTCTGAAGTCTCTGCAGCTGCATGTACAGAGAACAACCATTTACTTTGATTTACCTTGGCACATGGGACAGCTGCTGGTGATGGAGACTTCTCCAGGACCACCACTCTGGACTCCAGCTTCTGCAGGGCTGACCTCATCTCCTCCACCACTAACATGCAAACACAACAAAGTGTCACACTGTTTTAACTGGACAAAGAGCTGCACCTCTGGCATGAAGGGACCGAGAAACACCTTACTGGTTGGTGGGTTTCAGTCACTCAATAAGTGCCACATCAAGTCATCTCTTTGCTCTGCTGTTCCCACCAGTGTGCAAAAGTTTAGATGCTGTTTAAAGACAAAATACAAACCTTTGTGCAGAGTCTGGTTCTCCAGCTCCAGGCTCTTCATGCGGGTCACTAGCTCCTGCTCCGAGTGTGAGGATGACTGTGGGAGGATAAAACAATCTAATAAGTTATGTAGAAGGTGAGAAAAGCAACATCAGTTCCATTTTACATCTGAAGACAGGACGCAAGCACCTGTAACGTTTAAAGAAATGAAGCCACGCAGGTCTAAGTTCTGTCCCAATGGCATTTTCGCACTATATTTTAGAAAACAAAAGTGAGAATGTTTTCTTAAATGGTGTGTGAGGTCTTTGCCCCCCCCCCCCCAAAAAAAAACTAAATTGTTTCTACAAAATGCTCTGCATGCTTTTTCACACACAGTGCTTTATTATATTTTTACTTTAAAAGAGCAAATCCTTTTCACCCATGCACAATACACGTCGTACTTTGATCACATACACCAATACACACAAAATATACACAATATATTAAGAAATACAGTAGGTTAGTTTAATTTTATTAGGTGACCATTAAGCCATGACACCAATAAGAATATTGAGTATCAACCTAAACTGATCATTCTGATCGTATCTGCCCACGTGTCTGTTTTAATGTGGGGAGAGAAACAGACACTGATGTAACAACAGACACAAACTCGACATCAGCCAGGATGTCAGTCATGCAACATTCCCAAACCTGAAGAGCAAAGTCGATTATGGACTAACTTACATTTTTATGCTGCCGTTTCTGCTGGCGCCCTTTGGCTGGCTGCTGGGCGGTTTTCACCTGACCCCCAGTTATGTACAAGGTAAGATGAAAACAAAAACCAGAAGCTGCATATTCTACATGTACACGTTAAAACAAATTCAAGACTATCAAAGAAAAAAAATTATGACCCTTATACACGACATCAAACCAGGAGTGAAATGTTAAAGGCAGAAATTCTGCTTTGCAACACTTGTTTTATCACACCAGATTTCCATCCTGGATTAAGGCAATTGATAATTTTACTATGAATTATTAGATGTATGTTATGAAAAAAAGACAAAGTCAGCTTTGCAATTAGAAAGGCTGATCTAAACTATAAACAGACTCTTTAAAATTGATTAAATCAGGCTCTAAAAAGTTATTTTGAATAAACTTTGAATCATTTTAATTTATGTGACCACAAATAACATGTAATCTCAAATAAAAGACAACAGAAACTGGCGTGTTTAGCAGCTGAAAATCTAGTTTGGGCTTTTAAATCCTCCACTATTTATCAGAAATATCTTTGTTTCCTGTTCTGGTGTTATTTGTGAGACTCCTGATAGTCACTGATAAGACCTTTAGGCAAAAAGGCTGTTAAATTCTCAGCAACGTGCACACTACGCTTTGCTCAATTTTGCGTTCATCTATTTTTTCCGTTTTTCCGAGACAACGTGTGCTATGTGTTGTCATGATTGTATGTTCAAATACAACAAAATTAGTTCTCTGCATTTGACCCATTACACATGAGATCCACCCAGGTGGAGCAGTGGGCAGCTATGCAAGCGCCCGGGGAGCAATTAAGGATTGGGCGTTTTGCTCAGAGACACCACGACATGTGGGAATGGCTGGGAGTCGAGCGGCCACTTTCTGGTCCTAAGTCGGCTGCTGTACCTGTACACCCCCAACCCCCTCAAAAGTTAGTCTCATCTCGACAACCAGATTTTGCCTCGAGGTTGACAACCAAGTGAAACAGACATGGATTAAAGTTGTTGAGGACTTTTTTAAAGCCATCCAGTCCAAGGATCATACAGGGACTAAACTGACGCTCCTTTCAACAAAAAGAACTAGAGCTGCAGTTTTATCCAATGAGAGCAACGCAGGGTGGGTCATGCTGTCTAATACACAGCGAGTGTGCACAGTGTTCCCAACTGAGAGACTGCAGGTGAGAGAGCACCAATCAGTTTTTTCCTGTACTACTTTCCAAGGAGGGCACCTCACTATACCTAACCGAAGGTGCTGACATGTAATACATTATTAAACATCTATGAATTAAACGTGTTGGCACGTGACCAATTCATTGCAGCCGAGGGAGATACCAGAACTAGGGGTGCACCGATGTCCTTAATTTTGGGAAATCGGACGATACTTGCATGGGAAACAGATTTTACTGATTTTTTTAGTTTTAATAACAATTGTATGAACTTCATTTAGATTTCAGAGCATTACATCTAGGCCAATTAAAACAAGTTTGTATTGTTTCTAGGATAATATTGTTCAAGGGTATGTTTTTCAACAAAATAATATTGAAAAATTGAAGGTGCATTATAACACCTGACAGTGTCGCTTAGAAAACAAAATCAGTGTTGGTCAAAATCAGAATCGGCAGGTCAGGCTTTTTAGAAACTGGTGATCGGCCAAAAAACTGCAATCGGTGCACCCCTAACCAGAACTGATACCAGGGCCCCCATCCCCCCCTCACGCCTCCTCCTGAGCGTGCACAGCCTGAGTGTCTCTCATGGTGAGAGAGGCTGCATCTAGCGTAGAAAAAAATTCAGTCCAAATACCGGCATGTTTTCATTTTGGCCTTAAATACACTGCAAGTGCCTTTCTTGCAAAGTCTGATGACAAAGAAGGAGATGAGGAGGACGTAGAAGTTTCTCTAGAGCAGCTCCTGAAAGAGTCAGCGAGAGTGAGTAGCTTGGAAAGTCCAAGAAGTCCACAAGATGGTTGACTGAATAGTTGTATATAGTGCAATAGTAAGTTTCTTTTGGCTGCACGTTTCTTCAGGGGTTGCCACAGCGAGCGAACTCTCGTGAAAGATGTGACAACAGTTTTACGCCAGATGCCCTTCCTGATGCAACCTGGGCTCGAACCCGCAACCTCAGGATTACAAGACCACTGCACTGACCAAGCTACAGCAGGCCCTATATAGTAGGCCTGTCTCGATAACAAATTTTGCTGGGAAATTGTCTCAGAAATTATTGCAATAAATGATAATATTGTTTGAAATTTGACAATAATTAGTAATTGTTGTCAAATTTAAGAAATGTTGGTTAATTTGTTTTGCATGTAGTAACTTTCTTTTGACCACCAGATGGCAGTATAACACCGTTTGAACCAAAGGATGGCTAGTGAGGGAGCGAGGAGTGCGTCTCTAAGAAAAAAGGGAGGGAGGCCCCTTGACGTGACATGAGCTGTCTCACTTCGGTTCTCAAATGGCGAACGCTCGGTGTGGTTTGAGCTCTTTAGCGTAGCATTTTTCACACAAAGCTTTTAATTTAAAAAAAATCAGTAAACAAGTTCTCAGCTTCTTTTTGCAGAGAAAAACAACTTTTTACACGAAGGCATGGCTTTCAACTGTGAATTTTGGAGCTTAGACAAGACAGAGGTTTTCCCCCTAAGGTCAGCCTGTTAGCTTAGCTCATAGCTTAGCTTCTCAGCTTAGCTGCTTTTAACGATCTAAACGCGATTTCGGACAGTTAAAACAGATTTTAAAGAGAAAAGAGAAAGGAAGGGGTCACTGAAGAGCACTGGAGTTGAGCCTTTTGTGTCTTGAGTAGAAAGAGACACACGAAGAAACGATAAAGCCGATAAATGAAAATGAGGTCAATAATTCGCAACATGCCTACTACATAGTGAAATATACTTGTTAAAATTTTCTTTAGATTGTTTGTCTTCGTTATTGTAAAGGTTGCGGACAACCAGATTTGGACCGCAGGACGACCTGGAACATTTCTTTATGTCTACCCCTGTATTAATTGTAAAAACTAAAAGTAATGAAACTTTGAGCTGTGACAGAGCAAACTACATCTCTCTCATTTCCTCCCAGGTCTGTGTAGTAAGTAACTCAGATCTTCTGCTGCAGTCTCAGATGATGTGACAAGTCAAGGCAGCTGCTGAATCACCCGACCCTTGTCGCTACAAGAAGCCACTTCTAAATCGAGAGCCTTTGCTAACATGCAGACAGCTGCTCCAGGCTGCTGAGAACTGTGGCAGACTGTGACATAACCACTGCCCAAACCTACAGGGCACCGACTGGAGAGCTGTACAGCCACTAACACTGCAAGTCACAGAAAATAGACGAAAATCCAAAAAACTACACAATAATTTTAGGATATTTAAAGCTAAAGCTCTACCTTTTGTTGCTGAGTGGTGGGGCCATTAGCTCCCTCATAGAAACACTTCTCCGCCTCGTCGTAGCTGTGTTTGTCGAACCAGATGTTTTCTGTGGCAAGGCACTGCAGTCCACTCATGTTGGTACTGAGAAGGAAAGCAGAAGCTTCAGTATGTATGACAATGTAAAAATGTTATTCTGAAAGCTTGTCTGCTCAACAGGTCACGACAAGGGTTTAGTTGTTACAAGCAGCACCGTCAGTGACAGGATATCGGGAACAAAACATGGCTTTATTAGCTGCTTGGCTGTGACTTTGCCACATGAAAGGTTACAGCGTCATGCAGCCACAGGCACACTTGTTGCTGGAATGGGAAGAAATTAAGTCAACGAGACAACTTTTGCTATTTATAAAACCAACAGGCTAACAACAAGATCAGAATAATTTAAAATGGGTAACGTCTAATTAACTCAATGTTCCCCCCCCATTCATTTGCTAACAGTTACTCAAGCAGAAAGCCACACATTGCTCAAACACACAAAGTTGCCATGTCTGCAAAGTCTGGATTATGGAAACAAAAGGCCGGTTGCTGCCTGCGAACACTGTAAAATAAAGCACCCTTTTTGTTATAGTACTTTCTTGAATCGAAAGGATGAACCTTTTTCAACACATTAACTTATAAAGCGAAACAATACTGCAGACATAAAAATAATCACAGTTGTTAAATAAGCCAAACACACATCTGTTGCTCTCTGTGTGGGCGATGTCATACTTGTCCCATCTCGGCTTGCTTTCAGTCTCAGAGAAGCCTCTCTTCCTCGGGTGTGCTCCTCTGCTGCCTTTGCTCCCCTGCTCTGTTTCAGAGGAGGTGCGATCTCGGACTTTACCTAACTGACGGTGAGGGGTACCAGAAGCCTTCACAGTGGTGACGGGGGGCCTCTGATCTGGATGTAGGTCTTGGCCGCGTCTGGAGTGGAAGGTCAAACTTCCTCTTACGTTTGGGCTCCGTGGAGAAGATGACAGAGGTCCATCGCCATCAGAAGGGAGTCGCCGCTGGTAGTTACCTTCTGCCTGCATGCCCTGGAGGACAGGGCTTTGGCCATAGGAGCCACCTGCTTCCACAGAAGAGCCCAGCCGCTCATATTCAGAGCCAGAGCTCTCCGAGTGGGACAAATGCGAGCGATGTCGCAGCCTTCCGAACTGGACGTTGTCCCCACTGATGATTCCTCGCTCCACAGTGGGAATGTTGCCCTGCCTGAAGGCCCCAACTGGGATAGCATTCTGAGGGACTTCTCTCTGATGAGGATTTTGATCCATTTCTTTACTAAATGGGAGTCTTCTCTACTGACTTGGGTATTGAAGTTGTAAAGGAGAGAAAAGATAGAAGCTAGAAATTATATTTCAGGGTGAAATTAGCGTCACAGTGAAACATACTGAGAATCTTTGAAACGCCACTGCAGCCTGATCAAGAAGCTGATATTACCAGGTATTTATCTTTAACAGAAGGGAACATTTTGAAATGAACTTTACGGGAATAGACTTGGCAGCTATGAACAATCCTGAAAAAAGGATCAATCTGACACTGGACTTTGAAAAAGCAAATGAACAAGCAAGGAAAATGTAACATAATACCACACATGGCAATTAATCAGCGTTAAATACTTTTAACCCTTTTAGGGTTAAATACTGTATATTTGCAGTGTTTCCTCAGTATACATTTTGGATGCATGTGTTTTATCTTTTGCAGGAAATAACAGATTTTTAAATTAGCCCTTATTTTATCCTTTCTGGAAAATTATTTTTAATTAAACAGTTTTAGGACAATATTTTGCAGCTTTTGGTGGGTGTTATCAACAGAACATAACCATTGCTTTTATTTACACTTTTT
Source organism: Nematolebias whitei (assembly GCF_014905685.2). Classification (NCBI taxonomy): domain Eukaryota; kingdom Metazoa; phylum Chordata; class Actinopteri; order Cyprinodontiformes; family Rivulidae; genus Nematolebias; species Nematolebias whitei. The sequence goes on from NC_056506.1 coordinate 39,314,670, forward strand.
TTTAAGGAAACACTGTTAATGTGTAAAGTATGACAAGATGTCGCTTCCTCAACATTCACCTGTGCAGCAGGAAGTGAGGCGCTCACCTTTGTTTGGGTGTGTTCGAGAATAATGCACGCTACAAACTGTGGAAGTCAATATTAATGTAATTTACTGTGCAAATTAAACTTACAGGCATTAATAAGGAAAATGCTACAACATCAATGCTTTATAGAGGGAAAATACAATCAATATTCACATTATGCATAAAAATTAGAAAAGGAAGCCCTGTTAGTGCAGATGCAATCTTAGATGCTAATTTATTAGGAAAAATAAGACTAAACAAAATACAGAATGATAAACCCCTAAAACAGGCATACATTCAACTTTTTAGGGATGATTTTGGCAGCTGTTTATTAATGTTTAGTATGTGTGATTAGTATTTAGAGATCATGTGTTCTTCTAAATAGAAAGTCAGTTTAATACCAACATTTTAAGCAAAATACAAAACAGTTTATTCTTGTGTTGAACAATTAAACTGAGTTTAGATACTTCACAAGTTTCAAAGTAGCATGCTAAACCAGGCCAACCCTAAATATTTCACATAGAAGTTTGAAAACAATTTGATAAAACTTTTAAATTAACCTAAAGAACGTCAGGAAACGGGACCATTTGCAGGTCTGCAGACAGTTTTATATGAAACAGAGTTTGTATTTGTGCAACAATAGACACACAACTGCAAATAATACGGCCAAGAACATCAGCTAAAGGCAACTTTAAGCTCAATACTCACCTTCAGTAAAGAGAAAAACACAGCAGCGACGAAGAAAACAGAAAAATAAAGTTTAACCCTTCTTTAAATGAGATATAAAATGCACCCCCAATAATCGCAAAAGGTGGTTTATTTGAGTATGTTACCAGTAATAGAAATAATTGAACAAGAAACAATCCAGACAAGAACGAGAACATTCAACGTTTAAGGAATATGTTGTTCAACTGTTAGCTAAGTTTTCTGACAGAATCACCAACTATCGCCACGTGGCGATAAGAAACTCCAAAAGTTGGAAAACTCAGAGTTTTACCAACAGTACAAAACAAATGAATGTCAAGTCATAAAATCTACTTTACGACACTTACTTTTAGTTTTATTCGACGTTTTATGGCCCAGTGATTGTCAGAGTGCGTGTTGCCGCAGCTGTATCTGACAGTGGAAGAGGACGGGCATTAACCGGAAGCGACTATTCTTCCGTTTCAGAGGGGGGAGACGAGAGAAGCCGTTTTCACTTTGTAGGTAATTCTTCAAGGTTTATGCTAAATTTTTAGAAAAAATATTTACTTAAACAATAAATAAGACAGGTATTAGCAATTCCGAAGCGATAATGGATTATTATTTTAGCTACAACCGCACCTTGAGATTGGTATGATCGTTTTAGGCAAAATAACTTCATTTCCCATGATGCTGCGGAATGGACACGGCACTTAACTGTGGCTGACAGATATTTGTGATACTGAAAAATTTACTGTATGAATATGGAACACCGAGATGCTCAAAATTAAAATAATAATAATAAAGCATTGTGAAATAAGAAAACTTTTCATTTTTATTATTTTATTTCACAATTGTATTTTTCTTGATGGCTTATTTACTTCATAATGCTGTTTTTCATGGCTTATTTATTTCATGATATACAGGTCTCGCTTGTAAATTATGGAGAGCCATTTCAAAATTAAATAAATAAATAAATAGTGTTATTTAAAAATTATTCATACATATTCCATTAAATAACTAAATGTTCCCATGAAATAAAACATTTAAATAGAAATGTTTTGTTTTTTTTCCCAAGATTTATTTTTTATTTATTTCCCGTTTTTCATTTTAAGCGCTTTTTATTTCATGTTCTTATATTCAAATTAGGGGGCGGGGTTTTTTTATGTGGGGCGGGTCTGGTAAAATCATCGACCCAGCGTGCCGTAAGCCCCTCCCACTTCCCCAAGCACGGACACCTGGCAGTCTCACAGCAAAGAGGAGACCCTTGTCCACATTGCAAATGAATCACACCCTGAATTACAAAGCGGGATGTAAAAATAATATAAATATAATTTTTCATGTATTGTTTTTTTCACTGACTCTGTTGAGCTAAATAAATACATATCTTCTTAGCCTCCCTGGTCTATTCAGTGGTACTGGAGAAGTGAGTCCGATTGTTGGTCGTACCTCAGATCCAGGAGGAACAATGCAGGTTCCGTACTGGCCGTGGCTCACTGGATCAGCTCTTTACCCTCACTAGGGTCCTCGAGGGGTCATAGGACTTTGCTCATCCAGTCTACATGTGATTTGTGGACTTGGAGAAGGCATTCGACCATGTTACTTGAGGTACAGGGGGTGCTCCGTGAGTATGGGATTGGGGGCCTGTTGTTACGGGCTGTTTGGTCCCTATCGGTGCAAGAGATTGTTCACATTGCCGGTAGTAAGTCAGACCCCTTCAGGGCGGGAGCTGGACTCCGCCAGGGCTGCCTGTTGTCACAATTCTGTTCATAACTTTTATGGACAGAATTTCTCAGTGCAGCCAGGGGGTGGAGGGAGTCCGGTTCGGTGGCCTCAGGATTCCATCTCTGCTCTTTGCAGATGATGTGGTCCTGTTGGCGTTGATCTCCAGCTCACACTGGAGCAGTTTGCAGCTGACTGTGAAGTGGCTGAGCCAAGAATCAGCACCTCCAAATCTGAGGCCATGGTCCTCAACCGGAAAAGGTGGATTGCTCTCTTCAGGTCGAAGGTGAGGTTCTGCCGCAAGTGGAGAAATTCAAGTACAGTATCTCAGGGTTTGTTCACAAGTGAAGGAAGAATGGAGAGTGAGAATGACAGACATATTGGTGCAGCATCTGCAGTACTGCAGATTTTGTTCTGGTCCATTGTGGTGAAAATGCTGAGCTGTAAGGCAAAGCTCTCTGTTTACCAGTCGGTCTATGTTCTTACCCTCACCTATGGCCACAAACTCTAAGAATGAAATCGTAGATACAGGCAGTTAAAATGAATTTTCTCTGCTGGGTAGCTGGACTCTCCCTTAGAGATAGGGTGAGTTCAGTTATCCGGGAGAGACTCAGAGTAGAACCGATGCTACTCCACATCGAGAGGATCCAATTGAGGTGGTTCGGGCATCTGGTAAGGATGCTTCATGGGCACCTCCCTAGGGAGGTGCTTTTGGCATGTCCAACCAGGAGGAGACCCCGGGGAAACCCCAGGCCAACCAAGAGATGTTGGCCTGGGAATGCCTTGGGGTCCCCCCAGAAGAACTAAGGTGGCTGTGGAAAGAGATGTCTTGACCTCCCTGCTCAAGCTGCTGCCCCTGCGACCCGACTTTGGAACAAGCGGAAGATAATGGATGGATGGATGGATTTTATTCTACAGAAAACAGAGTTAAGGCGGTCAACGAGTGTTTGCATGTTCACCCACTCACCAAAGCCATTGTAGATAACATCAAAAAGAGGAACAGAAGGTCGGTCAACAAAGTTGTCCAACTGATGAACGAGGGCCTCTTTCACCATCTTGTACCCTGAA
>NC_056506.1:39318304-39324309 GCF_014905685.2 Nematolebias whitei
TATTGTTTTATCTTAGGACACCTAATACCAAAACTGATTTTGAGCAGTGAACAGAGAAGCTTTTACTGATTCAGGTTCAGTTTCAATTCAATTCAGTTTATTTATATAGTGCCAAGTCACAACATAAGTCATCTCAGGACATTGAACAGAAACATTCATGCCAATTAGTAAAGTTATCTATATAAGGAAGGAAGGAAGCCAGCAGACTGCGTTGTTCATTTGCTTCTAAACTTGAACAGATAAACATCTCAGCTGTTTGAATCCACTGCAGCAGCTTTCTGTGAGCCTGCTCAAGGTTAACTCAAGTAATGTTTCAGTGCAAACCAACAGCACGTGCACAATATACATTATGCATTCATGTTCTTAACATGTTTTTGTGAACCCCAAGGCCTGATATTATTCAGAAGAATGGGTTGTTTATTCTACTGAGAAAAAAAAAACTGTTCCACATCTGAAAATTGTTGTGTCTAATTACAACTATTTTCCTCATATGGTTTGAGAGGGAGCTCATCTGCAGTGAAAGTGTTCCTGTAAATTATTCACTGAGTTGGTCCAGAAAGGTGCGTGAAGGTCAAGCCCTACATTATTTTTCTTTATACGGAGTTCTGTAGGGAAACGTTGGGACATTTATAGCCCTGTCCTGATCTATATTCACACTTGGAAACAGAGTGATTTGACCCAGTTTGAAAATTGCTCAGCGCAAACTGCTTACTGTTTTAAAAGCAGTTCTGCAATCAAACACGCTTCGCTGCCTTTTGTGCTGCTTCACACTCGACACAGAAAATCAAAAGAAAACTAGAGAAATTGCATTTCCTGCAATATGCAATTAGTGAAAAACAGCTGAAATTAGCTAAAAGTATGCTGAAATATAGCTGAATTGAAGAACAACCCTAAGTTAGCAGAAGAAAGCAGAAAGAACACATAATTCCTGCTAGGATTAAATTAGCAGAAATGAGCACAAAAAATAGAAAATTTGCTTAAAAAAAGCTTAAATTAGCAAAAAGTAGCTAAAAACTAGCTGAAAAGGCATAAAGAATCTTTAACTACCAGAAATGGCAAGAGCTGAAAAGAGCTAAAAAATGTGGAATTAGCTGAAAAAGCTAAAATTTGCATAAAAACAGTTAAATAGTATAGCTGAAATAGCAGAAAATGCTAAAACTAGCAGAAAAACACTGCAATAAGCCTAATAACCTGAAATAACTAACATCCACACCTCCCTTCACACCCATTCGCCTCTGGGCCCCTGAGCAAGGCCCTTAACCCCCACCATCTGCTCCCTAAACAGGTCTCTCTTGAAAATGAGTTCTCGTGGCTCAATGAGACTACCTGTATAATTAAAGGGTAAACGAAAAAATTAGCATAAAAAAGTTAATTAGGCTGAAAGAAGCAGGAATTATCACAAAAAAAATTGAATTTATCTGAAAACAGCTGTAAGTAATTAAAAAATGCTAAAAAGGTAGCTGAAAAGGTAGAAAAAGATTGTTTGCTGAAAAAGGCTGAAAGAACACGTTTGCTGAAAGATGCCGAAATTAGCACAAAAAGGAGGAAATTATCTGAAAAAAGCAGAAAGCAACAAAACAGCTGAAAAGCAGTTTAAAAAGCAGAAAGAAGCTTCAATTACCAGAAGGAAGTGGAGAGAGTAGATTGTAGCAGAATTGTGCAAAAAAAAAAAAAAATGTTGAAATGAGTGCAAAAATATGTGGAATTAGCTGAAAAAGCTAAAATAGCATCAACAGCTAAATAGTAGCTAAAATAAACAAAACCTTGCATAAATAAGCTGAAATTAGCTGAAAGAAGTTAGAAGAAGCACACAAATGTTGCAGTTAGCAGAAAGAAGCTGAAAGGAGCACAAAACAGCTGAAACAACAGGTGAAATTAGCAGAAAGTAGCTGAAAAAAAGTTAAAATTTGCACACGGAGGCTGAAAGAAGCTGAACCGGAGAGAAATGTGAAAGGAACAGTAAAAGGCTGTAAACAGATCTAAAGATCTGAAGGATGTAAAATTAGCTCAATTCATTTTCTAGGAGAAAAAATGGCAGGAAATGCTAAATATTTCAAAAAGCTAAGGTTGCACCAAAACCAAGTCACAGCAGGATTGTCCCGAAAGAGCTGAACATTTTGATATATGATTTGTTGAAATACCTTGAAAACTGCAGGAGGAGAAATGCATCAACAAACGTACGGAATAAAAAGGCATCACAATAGAGTGAATGCTTATTACACTTTTATAAAATAGAACAAGCAAGGATAAAAGGCTTATATCATAAGATAACACCACAAAGAAACCTTGTCGTTACCCTGATTTTCTTATTTTCGCTATTTGTGGACTTTTACTCTGCAGACATATTCAGTTCTATTTAATTTATTTTTAACGACCCTATAATTATAAGCATTAGATATGGTGTGTGGCATCGCAAGGCAATGAACATATAAATTTTATGATAACATAAATAAGGTGGGACAGCTGAATGCCTTGGGGAGATGATTGTCTTTGATGAAACTCTAAATTTTGTTTTATGATTCTTCTAATAACGCACACAGGATTATTTTTGCATCTTCTGACTTTATTTCTTATTCTGCCTTTCAAGCACATTTTTCTGCTGAGATCTTCTTTAACCTGCCTCATATCTCTGTGCATGCCCTAGAATATTATAAAAACATTAAATTCACTAATAAAAGCTTGAATAAGTTATAAAATTAACTCTTGAACTCAATCCAGCAGAAACATCTCACAATAGGACAAAGATTATGAAGGAAAATTTAAAAACTGTTCACGCTTTCCTCTCTTTGTTAGTTTTTCATTATACAAAGAAATCACAGCCCAGGTGGCTGTAACACAACAACACTAAAGGATCTGAAAAGCAGAAATCACTGTTAATCAATCTCTTGGGCTTCAAGGCAGGTGCACAATTTTCCTGGATGCTAATGCAGTTGATGCCAGAGTCGGTGCATTTAACCTCGACTCAGATTTTATTAGAATAAATAGAAACGAGACGCGAAGCAAACAACAATTCTGATTTATCCAGTACTGAAAAGAAATAACCAATTTGTTAAATGTTCTAAACATAAACCTGCAGTCAGAACCTGATGAACGCTGAAGTATTCCTTATTTGTTTATTTAATTCATTCAACCTTTATTTATACAGGCTAGCCTCATTGAGCCACGGGGACTCATTTGCAAGAGGGACCTGTTAGACAGAACATATAAAGTACAGACAACAAAACAATAAACAATGACAACAATAAACTACCGTAAAACAGGGTGAAATACTAAAAACAAGAACATACTTGCTTTAATTTTTTTCTATTGACATTATCAAATGTTTGAAACCCCTTAAAGAAATGAAGGTGGGAACATTTCATTTCCTGTTGCAAGTTGTTCCAGGTTGCAGGAGCTGAGTAGGAAAAGGCCTTTTTGCCAAGTTCAGTACTGAGGGAACGCTGCAGGTAATAATGTCCTGAGAGCGCATGTTGTAACTGCACTGACAGCATGACATGTGGGAAGAGATATAAGAAGGCAACAGACCAAGGAGGGACTTATAGATAAAAATGAATCAGTGTGAGAGCCTACGTGTAGATAATGAAGACCAACTGACCAGTGAGTACAGGGTGCAGTGATGGGTATGACAGTTACAACCAGTTATAAATCTTAGCGCACTATGGCAGACAGCATCCAACATCTGTAAGAAGCTGGAAGGAGCATTCATATAAACAATGTCAGCATGGTCAATGGTCGGTAGGAAAGTAGTGGTTACAAGGCATTTTCTGACATTCAGAGTTAAGCAAGATCTATTTCTGAAAAAGAAACCCAGTTTTAATTTCAGTTTCTTTATCAAGTTTTCAATATGTGGTTTAAAAGAGATGTGCATCGACCAAAATGCCCAAGTATTTGTAAGAATCTACAAACTCAATGGGAACCCCATGCATGGATGAGATGGGAGGAGGAGTTGCTGGCACCGACTTTCTGTTGGAAAACAGCATCCCTTTGGTTTTGTCACCATTTAGCACCAACTTGAGGTGAAATAAGTCTGACTGGATGATGTCAAATGCAAACTGTAGAAGCTGGAAAACCTTGGCAACTGTGTCGCTTGTGTTGTGACTTGTCGCTTACAAGTGTTTGCTCTGCAGTGGAAATAGTATATTTGTGTTGGATTTAACGTTTGATTTTTAACACCCACAGCATTTTAAGGATATGCAGCCTATGAGAGATTACCGTATGCCAGTTGTGTTTACACACTCCCTATTATGCACTTCTTAACAAAGAAGAGCAATTATAAAGACTTTGAATGTGCGAACAAATTATGTTTAGTCTTTTCTGGTTTTTCCACTTTGGACAAACCTTGTAAAGCAATTTAATTATTTATTATTGCTCCTTAATTTATCTAAAAGTGAAAGACTGAAGAAATTAGAAATGCGTAAAGACCATCAACTTTCCATATCTGTTTTGATGTTTTCTAAGAAGAAAATAAAATACATCAGTTGAAGGTTTGATAGTGGGGAATATTCAATGTTTCTTTTTTCAACAGTTTTAATACATATTATCTTAAATATTTACTCAAAACTCTGAGTAAAGACAACAAGATATTATGAAAAAGGAAATTAATTAGGGGTTTGCACTGATCTGTATAGTCAATAGTGAGAGTAAAATAATAATCAGAATCAGAATAAACTTTATTGGCATTGCACCAAGATACAACGAGAACGTTTTTTTTTTTTTTTTTTAACGTACAGTCGTCCGAAAGATGGTCGGAGTGCACGAAGCTGCTACTATAAAAAGCGCGGCCCTCATTATTCTTATTCAAAATAATATTTTGCTTAGATGAGAAAAGGGAAGAAAACATGAGGAGAGACGGTATAAAAAAAGATCTCTCACGCCGTGTCCTAGACAGGGCACGATTTGTGGCATTAAAAAAAACCTACTTCAGCAAAGAAACATAAATAGACATTATACAAGTACATATAGGCCGGTGAAAACATTGAATTTTTAAGGGAAAGTCGTAGCATAGTCCAGAGCCCCCCTCTTAGCCATTGTCCAGATAAGAGGTGTCATTCATCACCAGCTCGGTTGAGGCTCTGTCACATGTCCACGGCCTTGGGGAAGGGAGGGGTGATGAGACAGACAAAGCATCTTTGTTGTTTTCACAACATGCCAGGAGAAGTTGAGATAAGTCCACCTCAAGGGCACAGTTGGGTCAGGCAGAACTCATGAATTGCTGTTTCTGCCTTTTTAAAGTCTTGCTGGTATATTCCTCTGATGGAAACTCCAAAACAGCCGAATTGATCCTTTACGCCAAACGTCGAGCTCACAGCTTTCTCCAAGATTATTCCCACCGTTCATGGGTGCTGCCAGAAAGTTCACAGTCCTGATAACAGCTGCTCCAGCTCCCTGCTGCAGCTCCCCAAATTCAGTCTGAGCGCTGACGAGTTTCGACACATCAACACAAATTTATAGACAATCCAGAATTCACCAGCCAAACAGCAAAAAGACCAGTTGTCATCATGAATCCAATTTGTTTCCGTTGAGGTAAGAGGGTCCTCCTTATCCTGACTCCTGTCGGGAGAAGTTGATCAATTTTGTTGAGAGACCAGCTGATCCTTCGAACTAAGAGGTATGCAGGAAAAGAAAAAAGAAAAAAAGAGGCTTTTTAAGGGTTCACAAGACAAAAGAGTGCGGCAGGGAAGCGGGTGGGGGGGAGACATGTCTGGTTTCACTGGAGGACAGAGAGAAAAAAATTGCATTTTGTGTGGATGATGAATCAGAATTTGCACAATTGTTTTCCTCTTTATAGTTTTTTTATTCTTTTTATTTGCAGCCTAAATACTTCCACATACGTTGTCATATTTTAGACATTCATAAATCAGAATGGCTCGATTGGTAACAACGTGACATGACCTTCGGATTTGGTAACTTTTTACTTTTCAAAATACTTTATGTACTTTATCCATCCATCCATCCATCCATCCATCCATCCATCCATCCATCCATCCATCCATCCATCCATCCAT
>NC_056506.1:39324409-39327157 GCF_014905685.2 Nematolebias whitei
TCCATCCATCCATCCATCCATCCATCCATCCATCCATCCATTATCTTCTTGTTTTGGAGTCAGGTCTCAGGGGCAGCAGCTTGAGCAGCGAGGCCCAGACATCTCCTTCCACAGCCATCTCGTCCAGTTCTTCTAAGAGGAACCCAAGGCGTTCCCAGGCCTGGGTCTTCCCAGGGGTCTCCTCCCAGTTGGACATACCCAGAAAATGAGGTGTCCATGGGACATCATTACCAGATGCCTGAACCACCTTAGCTGGCTCCTCTTGATGTGGAGGAGCAGCCGCTCTACTCCAATTATTCCAATACTCTCTCATGGATAACTGAACATGTCACCTTATCTAAGGAAGAGTCCTGCAGAGAAAAACAACAACATTTAAACCACTTGTATCCTCACTCTTGCTCTTTGTGATCCGGTGAGTGTTGGAACATGCAGAAACTTGAGAGTTTCGTCTTTGCAGCTCATCTCCCTCTTCACCACAATGGACCGGCACAGAATCTCCAACACTGTAGTGCAAAAGCACTTCAGTCCCTTTAAAATAACATTTACAAAAGAAATACTGAGATCTTTAAAATGTCCACAAAAACAGTGTTCTCTTTGAAACTACTTCATCATAAATACTCTAATTTTATTTCATTTTAGCTTTTAGCTATTCTTACTTTTATCTACAGTTTAGCTAATTTTAGTTACAGATGAACTTTAGCTTCTGTTCTGCTTCTTTAAGATCATTTCTGTCTTATCTTATCTTATCTTATCTTAAGTCATTTTCAGCTTCTTCAACATCAGAGTGATTCATCCCTCTGCTTTCACTCTGATTCAGCAGAAAACACATTAATCTCCAACTGCTTTCAAAACGTGTATTGATATCTGTTGTCGCTGGCAAACAAACTATTTTCTACATGATATAGACACAAAAATTGTTGTAAATAGTTCCTCAAAACATGATTTGAAATAGGTTAGAGTGTCTAAAAATAAATCTTATTCTTCTTGGTTCAGTATAAATGAGCATTTGTAGCATCTAAGAGCTTCATAAAAGTTTATAAAGCAGATTTGATAATGACTTGATTTGTTTTCTGTTAGTCACTTCAACAAGTTGAGGAGATTTTTATAACCAGTTTCTTGTTCCATTTCCAAAAAAATAAACGGTGTGGCTTGAAATGAGGCCACAAGCTGTTTGTTTTCTGAGTCGTCCTGGTGGAGCTTCTCAGCTGACTGAACTCAGAGACACAAAGAGAGAGAGAGAGAGAGAGAGAGAGAGAGAGGTGGTGGGGGGGTGCAGATGTGCAGCAGCAGCAGCAGCACCCATCCTCTCCTCTCAACTTTGAAGCTCGCATGAAAGACACTACGTCTATTTTAGGATGAGAGACAGGATTTTCATGTAAAGCAGAAGCGAGTCTCTCAGAGGCGCAGAGGAAGGCGCGCCTGCGTTTTTGCGCTCGCATCATGGATCTAATGAGGGATTTAAAGCAAAGCGTGGGGGTGTGCTGTCCTGGTCTGAGGGGACGCCGTGAGAAAGTCCTCCTCTTCATCGTTTACCTCCAGCTGTGGTCACAGCCGATGGTGAGTGGCATCATTCTTATTCATTCACAGGGAACAACTGAACCAAAGCGCATCAAAAGTTGTCCCAAAACGGTTTCCACATCAGAGACGCTTGGTCATCTCTGATGACACCCCGGCTGTAATGTTGTTAACCTTTCCTGTCCGGAGTCCCTCTGAATCCCCCCCGGGGCCACTTGGACAGCTGGTGTTGTCAATAACGCTGCAGGCTCCGGTAATTAACGGCTTCCTGTCCACCTGCATCCATCAATCAAACGGCAGCATCATCTGGATAAACACGGAGGAGAAATCCCAACAAGACGTCTCAGATGCTCTGTCTTCAAGGTTTGCGCACGACTTGGAGCAGACAAGTTGACAAAAACACAAATTCCTCTTCTTTTATTTTAGTCAAAAGAACTTTAGTCATTTGAAATGATCACGAAAGTATCATGAAAGCGCCTCTATTGATCATTATCTATTGATTTTTGTTTAAATTAACTCTGCGTGTTGCCGCTCCCCTTTGCGCGTCATGGCTCCTTCAATGACATAAAGAAACGATTGTGATTCGTTCCTTGGCGTCTGCGCCACTGTAGATAAGTGAGTTGTGTCTTATCTTCAGGGGGAAGCAATTCACCCGGACTGCGCCATCATCTCTCAGCACCTGAGAGCGCGAGAGGTTTGCAGCCAGACGAGGAGGAGCGAGGCGCAGAACCAGAACCGGAGCCATCACACAGGTGCGTGCGTGTGTTTCCTCACAGAGACAAGTGAGGAAGCCACTCAGGATTTTCATCTGTGGTTGTGCGCCAGAGGAGGTCGAACATGCACGCACCAAACTGTAGCACATTCATAACTCACCTGAAGTTGAGTCACAAAGACCTGCTGAGTTTTTGTGGTCAGAACTTCAAACTCAACAAAAGTCCAGTTTTTACTTCATCACAGCAACAACTCCAAAAATCAGTCAAGAAAAACGTCTTCAAATCATCCCTTTAAACAGTCATTTAATAAAAACCTCACATGTTTCTGCCCAAACAGTGATTGTAGAAAAGATCCTGTTTTCCAAAAATATTTAATCTGTAGGAGACATAAAATCACTGCTTTCACAAAGTTTTCACTGAGGTAATTGATCTGATTCATATTATGTGTAAGAAATGTTCCACAACAATAAGAAAATACATATTTTGAAATGATTTGTTAAAAGAAAATTTTAACTTTTAT
>NC_056506.1:39332157-39344787 GCF_014905685.2 Nematolebias whitei
AGATAGATAGATAGATAGATAGATAGATAGATAGATAGATAGATAGATAGATAGATAGATAGATAGATAGATAGATAGATAGATAGATAGATAGATATTAAGGTGTTTTAAACCCATGCCACACTCTTGCAATATTCTAAACAATGTTTCTAAACTCTAAATGCTCTAAAACACGTGTCAAACTCAAGGCCCGGGGGCCAAATGTGGCCCTCGTTGACATCTTATCTGGCCCCCAAGATGATATGTTAAAGTAAAATATTATTATCACTTGGATTTTTTCAGTAATCTTTGATTATGAGCAGAGAATGTCAAATGAGACCAATCAAACTCTTGCTGAGGAACCTGCAACCAAGAAAAGATGTCGGGTATTTAACTTGAGTTAATGCAGATTCTGAAATTGACCCTTAGTTTGAAAAAGGTTTTAATTTTGGCCCCTTTTTGTAAGTAAGTTTTACATCCCTGCTCTAAAAGAGCACAGCATGTCATGAACTCAGCTCTATACAGCTGCACTCTGCATTCTCGGCCACGCCCACTTTTCCGCTGCAGAACGGAGACTGATAGAAGTGGAAGGAGGAGGGAGGAGGAGCTGCAGGAGGAAGATTCTCCTGCAGTGTGGGCTGCACACAGGTGCAAATTTAAAACAATTAATTTAAAATAGAAAATCCATGCCGATCATGCAGCTCATCCATCAGTCAGCTAGTTGTGTGTTATGTCCAATCTTATTTTGAAAAACCGTGATAGAGTAAGTCCGCGATAAACGAACCGCGAGTAGCGAGGGACTACTGTATTACAATTAATTAAACAAACGTACCATGGTTTTTTTCATCTCCATCCCCAGTTTTCTTGATCTATTTATCAATTTAAATATTTACAATAACACAGGTTGTCATAAAATCTAATGAAGCCGCCACACCTACTTGACCTCATGGGTCTGTCTGCCAGTAAATGAGTGACAATGTCTTTTCTAATATTCTTGTATACAAAATAGCACAATTTTAGAAAATATCTCGATATATGAAAGCTCTGAGATATAGTCAATGTAGATAAAATTGAGTTAATGCATTTGCTGGTTTACAGCATTGCCAGATGGGATGCCCATCACTCGCCATCTAACTAACCAGTTTGTGTAAACGTAGAGGCACACGCAGCATTGGATGTTTCTCAGGACGCCCACCTCCAGTGTTTTCTGTGTGAACCCACATGCTGTCAGTGTGTTAAAACACGCCGTGGTCCGTATTCATACTGTCAGTGTGCATCAGCTCCACTGAAAAGCACCAGTCTAACACGCTTCGCTTTGCCCTACATGGAAAACCGAAGGCAAACAAAGCATCGTAACTTCACACCTCGCCCGTTTGTATCTGTGGCTTCATTGTGGAAAATGACTTTAATCCCGCAGATTGTTACAACTGATGTTCAGTGATTTAATCAGCTCCTCTGAACTCATTGATGTTGCAGCTGAGTTGAAACAAATAACATTTCTAAATGATTTATCAGTGGCTGTAAATGTGCCACCACCGACTCTGCCTTGGCACAGTGTTTGGAAGCTGTTGTCTTTGCTTTAATCAGGATTGGATCAAACCAATCTGTGAACACCTGGTTCTCCCACATAAACCCAACATGCAAAGTTTTCAAGAAAGACGTTTCTTTTTATCGATATTCTGAGATGTAACTTTTAATCACAGTGTTTACAGTGAAAATCTCTTAATCCTGGGTATCAATTTAGTCCGTTAAGACAGAAAACATCATTTTTTTGTTCTTGTTAACTTCCAACAGACAGTTAAGGAGAAAATTGTTAACACGTCCGTTATTTCCCAAAGAGCACTGCGCTGCCAGTTCTAATCGTCTTATCGTCTTATCCACAGTGGATCCTCTCTCCAGGCTGCGCTTCACAGGAGAGGGTTTGAAAACCTTTTTTTATTTCTATTTTAATGTGATTAATTCTGGCTTAGAGTGGATAAAAACACTAGAGAAAAATAGATTAGCCCATCGTGTAGTGAAAGAGACTAGGACACTGCTTTTGTTCTACCTTTACTGAAGGGAGGAGACTGAACAACTATTGAACAATCTCTAAACTCTGTATTCTTGCTAAGGTTTTAGAAAAACTGATAAAGTCTCAAGTCAAGAAGTGTTTGGATTTTTTTAACATCTTACATCCCCATAAATTTGGTTTCAAGAAACAATACAGCCTGCTTAGCTGAAAGTTTTTAATGATGTTGAAGCATTGGATGCTAAGGATTATTGTTCTGCACTTTATTTAGACCTGTCTAAAGCTTTTGACACTGTGAATCATAACTTCTTATGTCATAAGCTCTCAGAAATTGGTTTCTCAGACCACACTATTGGTTGGTTCTCTAATTAGCTCTCAGATTGGAGGCAATGTGTTCAACATAATGGTACTTCTTCCAGCTGTCAACAAGGGTGTACCACAAGGCTCAGTCTTAGGACCCACCCTCTTCACAATCTACACAAGTAATGTAGGTCAGATCATTCCTGATGCATCCTTAACCTTATCCTAATGTGTATAAACAAAGGTTGAATGAATTTTGCTCTTTGGTTTTCCACAACATATTCCCAAAAGTATAGGTGTAATAAAACCACACATCCTGTCTGCATAGCTTGTTGATCTTCCACTGAGCTTCTTAGTATTTTTTTTTTCTATAACTGACAGACTTGGTTAATTAATAAATGTTATCAGTTCAAGTTAAACTTGAATTGCTTAGACACCAAAAATTTAATTGGTATTTAGATTTTTATAAATGCTTTTTATGAATTCTTGTCAGCTAAAATCTTTAAAGGTCTATGATAATGGAGGTGTATGTAAGCCAAGCACATATAATTGTTGGATTTCTGTAGTAAATAAAATTGGAGGTAATTTTGTACTTCTTAAAGCCTTTACTTTGGGATATTGGGCTTACTTAATTTTCCCTGTGAACCACGGCTTGTTTTCAGGTAGCTCACAGAACGCCAAAAACAAACAATTAAAAATTCAACAATTTTCTTTTGCAATCCATTAGTGCTCATAAAATGTGTTGTTAATGAACTTCAGCTTTTACCACACCAAATTGTAGCTGAAGATTTGTAAATCTGGCCGACGTATTGCCATTTTTGTGTGAGCTAAGATAAATTAACTAAGGCAGGCATCTTCAGTCAGAATCACCCCAAAAGTTAATTAGTTGTAGATGTGCATCCAATAATTACTTTCTGAGAGGTTCATTAATATCTGTTCAGCAGTTCATGAATTATTTTGCTAACAGACAAACAAAGAAACACACACAGAGACATGGGTAAATCTATGAATGAAATGTTTCCACATCTCTTCACGCTTGTTTCCTGCCTTTGGCACTGCTGCATTTCTCCGCTGCGTTTAAATCAGGAACAGAATAACCATCTTCACATGTTTATGGATGCCTGAAATCAATTTCATGGCAGCTTAGACCACAGTTGTTAACATTTATCCCATAAAACCACAAACATGTGGCTGGAATAAATATATGGGTAATTAGGATCTATTTTCCAGGCCCTAGAATAATCTGTTCAGAGATTGGAACTTGGATAGTGACACATTTGGAGGTGTTAGTGCAGCCGCCAGCAGCAGTGTGATATCTCAGCGCCCCCTGAGCAAACAGTGAGACCCATGAAAGTCAAACTGAAAGTTCATTTTACCGCCCTTCTTGATTCAGAAATATCAATGTGAGTCAGCGAGGAAGAAGATTCTGAGGTGAATGATCCAGGATTGTGTGAGTAATAACTCTTAGCATAACTATTGTTTTAGTGTTGCAGCAGAAGTCAGATTATTTATATCAGAAGTGACTGGTTCTGTGAAAAATAAAAATAAAATAATAAAGAGTTATATATATATATATAAACCACTTACATGAATGAAGGAAGATACAGACGAGTTATATTTTCTCCATGTTGAGTATTGAGTCTGACAAATCACATAAAAGTCATAACATAAAACGAGCATTTGGAGCCTCTCACTGGAGACTGGCTCTACTTTTATTATTCCTTGCTGCTAAAAGCTGTCTGATTGCAAAACATCTCATGAACAGTGAGCTGGGTCTTATTAATATTTTCAAAATGTAATTTTTGCCTGTACATCTGCAACTAATTTAAGTTGGCAACCCATTTTAAGATATTCACTACAGCTACTTGACCTTTGAAAACAATAAAATGGCTGTAACTCAGTCTGTTTACAGATACAGAGCTTAATTTACTGTGATAGAGTCATTCTCAACACTTCAAGAACTAATCTATCTTGTGAGATCTTGCAGCGTTGCATGAGGTTGTGCACATCTTCAACTAACAGGCTTGATTTGACCAAAACAGCTGCAGAATTTGTACTATATATAATATATATTCTGTCATCCTAAAACAATTTTAGTTTAAACTCTGTTATGTAAAGCAGCATGTCATTCTTCAAGGAATGTTGAGTCCTAAAGTTTCAAACTGCCAGGTTCAGCTCCAGTCACATACAATTTGCAGATGACACTACAATGGTTAATCTCATTACTAAAAATGACGATTCACTATATAAAAAAAGAGGTGGAGTAGCTGACTGGGTGGTGTAAAAGTAACATATACCGGTATATAATACCATCCACCCAGAGGTGGAGCAGTGGGCAGCTATTGATGGCGCCCGGGGAGCTGTACCAGTAGCGCGGAGATATTTTAAATTCTGTGTCTTCTACAACTCTTGCAGCTACCGCTAAAAACAAACAAGAGCAAGAGGCAACCGGAAGTGATCCACGTGTCTAAAATTTAAACAGAAGTATGTCACCACTACCTGTGGCATATAGGCTATTGTGGATAGGGTGTCCTGCTCAGAGACACCACGAAATGTGCAATAACTGAGGATCGAACCTTTCGGGTCCTGGGTGAATACTTGATAAACTGAACATGTGGAGATTGTCTCATTTCTGTGTATGCTCAAATGATTGTAGCTGGCTGACTGTGCAGATCTTTATCTTTCTATATTGAAACTGTATTGAAACTCTGGCACAACCATTTCCTCAGGGATCAATAAAGTTCCATCTTATCTTGTTTTTTCTCATCTTTTGGCTTTTCAGGATGTAAAACAGAGTGGGACGAGATCGGATGCTGGCTGAAGGCTGAAGTTGGGCAAGTGGTGAACTTATCCTGCTCTGAGGTCTTCCAGCATTTCTCCAGCAACCAGGGTAGGTTCCTGTGACAGCTTCCACCTCATCAAAGTCAACAAAACCCAATAATCAAACCAGTACATTAATTAAAATTCATAGGATACTGTTTGGAATCTGTTCTCCGTCCCTGCGCTGTGCCTGCGCTTTATTATCTGTAAAACGTATAATTGGAGCACTAATGCAGAGTGATGGTACTGAAGGAGATTCACTGAATGAATTATTCATGGGTGTTTGTTGGTAAGAACATAGACATGCCCTGGGATGTTTCTGCCAGGAGAACTCCACTTGTAAATTGTCTTTGGGGTTTCATGATCTGACACTGTCTGACTTCTTGTCTCCAGAAAGAAACTGTAGATGACATCATTATAAATTCAGAGCTTACGCAGGTTCATGCGTGGTAGATTTTCTTCTGCACTATTTGCATCTTAACCTCGTTTCTTTGTTTAAATTCATCGTCATGCAAAATTTAAATTTCTGTCTAAGTAAAGAGACCATAAAGACGCATTTCTCAAACCTATCATAAAAATATGGATCTCTTCACTGCTGTATTGTCGTCATTCTAAGATAATTGCACGAGTTAAGGTCAGGATCGTTAGGAAGTGATGTTCTTTTCTCTGAGATAAAACCTGTGCATCGCATTGAATTGCAGATGTGATGTTCTCAGTATTTGGACTCCAGCTGCTTCTTGTTTGCCTAAAAAGAATGACGAAAGATCCCTCCTGCCACGCTGTTTTCTTTGTCTTCCTTCGAGCAGCCCAGCTAACGCCTGTGCTTGCTATCTGCAGCACACACACTTTGATAACCAGTCGCCAAGCTTTGCAGGGACAGATCCAGCTGACAACCTTCCCCTGATGCCTTCCGTCTCCAAATGGACGCTAAGCCGACGTCAGTGGACTTGAACAGACATGAAAGCATCAAATGTTCTCTGACAGACAGCACTAATGGACTACACTGGTCCAGAAGCAGAAATGTCACAAAGCAGCAGTCCAAAGACATCATGTTCACAGAGTGCACAGGGATGCTAATTTTCTTTACTGCAGTCACTGCATGGAAATTCAGGCACAGGATTTCTGATGGAACTCTACTAACATCAGATAAAGCAGGTACGCACTCTGTCAAAAAATCTAGACAGTTTAAAAGCAAAAAAATTTAACAATTTGGACGTAAACTCTTTCATTTGCGTATATACATGTACATGCATTTCAGGCTTTCAACATACCTTATTTTTCACCATAAAAGTTGCACCTTTTTACATAAATTTGCAAGTCCCGTGACTTATGCACCGAAACGACTAATATCCTTTGTTTCCCCCATATTTATAACACAATTTTTGGCTGAGATCTGACGATTTCTTTCATTCTGACATGAAAAATATTAAACATTACCATTTGCAGCTGCTAGAGGGTCCTGTGAGCAATATGGCAAGCAAAGTTTCTCATTAATAGGTAAAAGTGGCTATTAATGAGACACTTGGCTTGCTGTAGAAGCCATCTTTGTCTCATTCCGCAACTCCTGGAGCAAACGCCAAATTAGCTGCATTTTGCAGCGCCGCCCAGGCGAAATGCAGCAGATTTCACTGTTAAAGTGCATTTATTAAGGAAAAGTTCAACTTAGACACACCTTTACTATAATGCTGAGCAAACAAATAATTGTTTTTAAGTGTTAATCTTGTTACATTCTTGTTAAAGTCCTTCCATGCACACTCCCGTAGCTGCCATTTGGCAGCCAATTGATTTTTGGCACACCAGCCCACATTTCCGGGTGGTCGGCGGTGACGCATAACAAACACAACGCGTCAGTGGTGATGCATAATTGATTAAACTTTTACGGCAAAGTGACTTATTTATGTTTTTTTCCACTTTATCAGACATATTTGGACTGATGTGACTTAAACGGCAGCGTGACGTGTACAGTGGAAAGTACTTTATTTTAATAAATGGAAATAAACATTGTTTTCTTTGTAATTTACAACATATTCCTTCTACAAACACTTGAAGAATGTTCTAGCTTTGAGAATAACAAGTAATGGAACCAGTGCTTAGTTCAATCTTTTCAGTATAAAGCTCAGCTGTTCAACAGCACACCATCGATTTGGTGCAGATTTAAAATGTTTTTGCAGTGTTGCAAAAACTCCTCACAATCATCTTGAAAACAACATCTGCTGCTGTAATATAGAGCATCAATATTGTGATCGTAGACGTATTATTTACCTCTCAAATCACATCCCTTGATTTAAAAAAAAATTGTTGCTTGTGATTTATCGAAACTCTTCATTTGCCTTTTGGATGAACGCACACAGTGACTCACTGACTCCAAACTGATCTGGATTATTTATTCACCTGACCACAACAGGCATTTGGATTGTCAATATAAAGTGTTTAAAAATGCACAAACTTTTTCAAGAGGAACAAACGTTTTCCAGGCCACCAACAGAGTAATCCAGATTGTGAGGAATGGTGGTGGGAGTATCATCGCTACTGTACACTAAAACGATCTCTGAAAACTAAGAATTATTTAGTTCAGCAATGAGACAGTAACTAAAATTAGGTAATTTAACCAAAACACATATTCTTCTATTTCTTTTATTGATTGTTCCCTCTGCAGGGGTCACTGCATCTAGTCATCCTCATTTGTTCAGCCGATCCTCTGCATCCTCTGTCAAAATCATTCGTTATCTAATCAAAATGTTTAAAAATGATTAAAAGGGTGGCTCTCAATATCTTGTCGACCAAGTTAGTAAAGAAGCTGTTTGCATCAACACCAAAGTCCATGCTCAATAATCCAGGTATAAAATCCACCAATTTTCAGTCAGGTCCTCTGGACGGTTTCAATGAAGCAACCAATTAGTGTTTATAACATTCACGTTCAACTCTACATCCTGCACTATCATGTTATGTTTAATGAAAACATCAACGGTTCTACTTGTTTAGTCACCTTATGTGTTTCTGCATTTGTGTGACAAAAATCAACAAAATTTAAGAATAATTCATTCATAAATTTTGTTCCAAAGCTTCTGAACAAGTTTAAATGACATCATTAGTGGTTAGATAAACACATTTGCGCCTCTTCCTCTGTTTTCCTGTCAGGGTATGTATACAGAAACTGCACAGACGACGGCTGGTCTGAGATGTATCCACCCTATGAGGAGGCCTGTCTTTTCAGTGACGACAGCGAGCCTGAATCTGAGGTGCACACACGTTTTATTACAGTTCAGTTCAGTTCATTTATATTGTGCCAAGTCACAACAGAATTTGTCTCAGGGCACTGTACAAAAACATTCACATACATAAAAAAGCCAATTAGTAAAAGTTTATCTAAGGAAGCCAGCGGATTGCGTTGAATCTTCCCCGACAGGAAGGAGGAACGGATACACAATGGCAGGTCCAGTTGTACTTTCTATTGGAAGAAAGAAAAAAAAACACACGTCAGGATAGAAATACAAATACAAACAGGTAGAGTAGAGCAAGTAAAGACTGAAGCAGAGTGAGGAAATGTGGTCAATTTGCCCTCCAGCTGTCTAAGCCTATAGCAGCATAACTAAGGGATAGCTCAGGAAACCCAAGTCTACCCTAGCACAAAGGAAAGACTTGAGTCTAATCTTAGAAGTAGACAATGTGTTAGTCTCACAGACAGAAACTGCAAGTTGGTTCCACAAGAGAGGAGCCTGATAACTGAATGCTCTTCCTCCCATTCTACTTGTGGAAATTCTAGGAACCACAAGTAAACCTGCAGTCTGAAAAAGGGTTGTAAGCTCAATCATCCAAGTAGATAACAACAAAAAAGATTAAATCTTGTCATCTGGACCAGTTTCTTTAAGTGTTTTATCCCTCTTCCAGAGGCCTTCCTCAGTTTACAGCCTGCCAACCAGATCTGTCCCAGGACGGATCTGGAAGGCTACCTATGGGACAGATCTGGTTAGTAAGCCGTAGACTGAGGAAGTCCTCTGGATCTCACTTGAAGAAACTGGCCCAGATGACACAATTTAACCTTTTTTGCTGCAGTCTGAATGGAAAGCGCTCTGTTAGGAATGTAATGAACAATAAGATCTGTAATACAAGTTGGAGCTAGGTTGTTGAGAGCTTTGTATGTTAAAAGTAAGATTTTGAATTCTATTCTGGATTTGACAGGGAGCCAATGGAGAGAAGGTAAAACTGGAGAGATATTGTCTCTCCTATCAACTCTCATTAAAATGCTATAATCATGCTAATCAATTAAATTTTAGGATGGCACGTTTATTCCAAGCATAAATGTTGACAGTTAAGTGAAGTGTGCAGTCGGATTTAAATAAAACATTACAATACCAGTATATGCTTTAGAGAGACTGTATTAACCTAAATTAGTTTTCCTTGTTTCTGTGTTTGTTTGCAACTCCTTGTTTCCAGACAAGTTACCTCTACACGTTCAGACAGGTTTACACTGTAGGATATGCCACCTCACTCATCTCCCTCATCACAGCCATCGTGGTGTTTGCAGCCTTCAGGTAAGACCACCACAGCACTCGTCACATAGATGTTCTCAGATGCATGGCAAGATGAAGTAAAACTCTATGGTTCTTATGGGCTTGGAGAATCTCAAGCACAAAGAACTGTGACTTGCTTTATGTATTCCAAGTGATGTAGTTATCTTCTACCACTCACCATGCTATAAAGTTGAATTTGCATGCACAGTCTAATAAAGCGTTTGGAGCATGACTCTGTTATTTTACAGGAAGTTCCACTGCACCAGAAACTACATCCACATCAACCTTTTCTCCTCATTTGTCCTGAGAGCCAGTGCCGTCTTTGTGAAAGACACAGTGCTGTTTGCAGATGAAACCTTGGACCACTGCTCTGTCTCAACAGTAAGTCTGATCATTTCCTTTAATTATTTCTTTCATGATGAAAGCGCATTAACAGAGGAAGGAAATGTAAAATTTGGGTATTATTTAAAGCATACCTAATAAATAAAAAGTAGTCTATTTCAACTAAGAATTAGTTCGGATATTGTGAGTGATTAAGATAATTTTATTTGGGTGTGCAAGTAATGAAAATATCAAGAAAGCATACTGTAATTCTTAGTTCTTGTCTTGTTGTAGTACTTAATTTTACCGTACTTTCTGCCATACCTGTTGCACCGCCATACATGTCGCACTGTTGTGTATTTTGCACCGCCGTATAAGTTGCATCAGTCCAAAAATGTCTAAAAAAGTAGAAAAAAAACATAAATAAGTTCCTTTGCCATATAGGTCGCATCTATTATGCATCACCGCTGACCACCTGGAAATGCGGGCCGGTGTTGTGCCAAAAATCGATTGGCTGCCAAATGGCAGCTGCGGGAGTGTGCACGGGAGGATAACAAGAATTTAACAAGATTAACACTTAAAAACAATTATTTGTTTGCTCAACATTATAGTAAAGGTGTGTCTCAGTTTAACGTTTGCATAATAAATGCACTATATTGGTCAAATCAGCTGCATTTTGCCTGGGCAGCACAGCGAATTTCAGCTGATTTGATGTTTGCTCCAGGAGTTGTATGGCAAGCCAAGTGTCTCATTAATAGCCACTTTTACCTAGTAATGAGACATTTGGCTTGCCATATTGCTCGAGAGCCCTCTAGCCGCTGCAAATGGTAAGGTTTAATATTTTTCATGTCTGAATGAATAAAATCGTCAGATCTCAGCCAAAATTTGTTATAAATATGGTGGGGGAAAGTATATTAGTTGCTTTGGTGTATAAGTTGCAGGACTAGCAAATTTATGCAAAAAGATGTGACTTATACAGCGAAAAATACGGTAATATTTATTTTGAGTCACAGTAAAAAGAGTTAGCCAACCTAATGTAGATTTCCCTTACCATTCTATTATTTGGTGATTGGGTCTTAAATATAGACACTTACTGGTATGTAAAAAAACTTTAACAGAAGATTTAAGAGCTAGTTTAATCTCCCATTCTTTCTAGTACTGACAGATTAACTTGTGATTCGTTGTGCTGATTTTTCCTCTTCAGGCCGCCTGTAAGTCAGCTGTGGCTTTCTTCCAGTTCAGCATCTTGGCCAATTATTTCTGGTTACTGGTGGAGGGCATGTATCTGCAGACCCTGCTGGCCCTCACTTTTGTCTTGCAGAGGAAATACTTCTGGTGGTACATTTTGATTGGATGGGGTGAGTGAGTATAACTGAGGAGATCATCCATAG
The DNA here is from genome assembly GCF_014905685.2 of Nematolebias whitei. Taxonomy (NCBI): domain Eukaryota; kingdom Metazoa; phylum Chordata; class Actinopteri; order Cyprinodontiformes; family Rivulidae; genus Nematolebias; species Nematolebias whitei. Next base: position 39,343,488 of record NC_056506.1, read on the forward strand.
ATGGCAAGCATCACAGGCTGATGGCTGCATGCACTTTACAGCATACACTCAGATTTTTTTGTAGCATCGCACCGTAACACTATACTGGATGTAGTTCTCCGGTAGAGCCACAGGCTGAGTTACACTGTTGATTACATTTGAGGAATTAATTTCCACATAAGCTAAAAGTAAAGTATTTTATAATAAATAACTTTGGACATCATATGCAGGGGCACCCCTGAGGAGAAGGGAGTGGGGGACATAAAAATAATGTCTTTCTGCAGGTAATTGATTGTAGCAAACACTCACAAAAAAGGTTCCAACTCAGTCAGTTTCACAGATATTGAGCTTAAATTGGATGTGAGTTGAAAATAATTGGAGTTGAGAGTCATACACCAAACGCTAACTTTGAAATTCACCATAGCAGACAATATACATCCTCTCAATTTGTGCTAGTTTCAATTATAAATATGAAGAGGAGAGATGTGAGGACAAGCTTCAATGAGCTGAGCGGCCTCAGGTAGTAAGAAACGAGTGAAGTAAAACAAGTCTTTATCAGAAGCTGATCATCAAGCTCCTTTACGGCAGTTTTTATTTAAATAATGTCTGACGACAGCATGATAAAACTCTTGGAATTCTTTTATGGCTTTTGATTTTCTTGTGCATTTGAATAAAACTATGACGTACGTTTATGCTCATTTCTAACATGAAGATTGAATTTTCTCTTGAAGTTGTTTTTGAGTGTGCTCAGTGCTAAAATACAGACAGATGAACTTTCTGTTTTATTTGTTCCGTTTATTAACACCAGTTTGCTTTGTGGCAGCCCTCTCATCATGATAAATATACTTTTTGCAAGAGTCAGGAAACATTCTACACATTGTAGGGATTCAGACTAGAGATGCACAATATTGCATTTTTGGCCGATATCCGATATGCCGATATGTTAAAACTTATTTGGCCGATAACTGATACAAATAGCGATATATTTTTTTCCTAGATCTACTTACAGAGATTACATAGCATTCTCTGCTGTGGAATTGAAAACTATATTATTCTGCATGATCTTTGTCAGTTTGGCCTGCTAGCAAATGCAGATGCCAAATGGGGGCTGAAAATGATGCAACACTTCAACTTGGATTATGTTTAATGTCAAATATATTCATGGTGTTTACTCTTTCTAACACAACGACAACACTCTAACAGAGCAAATTTGTAAATTTTCACAAATCTAAACTCAATGGCAAGCGTGATGTTATAACGTGCTGGCGCTTTAGGCATCCTTGTCTTTGGGTTGTCATACAAAAACAGCGCCCCCCCCCCC
>NC_056506.1:39345187-39349835 GCF_014905685.2 Nematolebias whitei
GGTGAGTTACTTTGATGGAATGGCTGATGTCCGATATTCATCTTTATCGCTAATATCGGAGATGCCAATACTATGCTGATAATATCGTGTATCCCTAATTCAGACAATAATTTGCTCCCTAAGCCTTAATAAGAGGCTAATTACAAAACAGTACAGCCTTTACACTGTAGAGGAAATGTAGCTGCATTAAAGACCGTACAGTCTTTAATGCAGCTACATTTCCTCTTTTCTTTCTTGTTTAAACACGTGTTTCTGTTAGATCTCTACAAATGTTGTGCTCTTTTGTATGTTTTCCTCAGTCAACTGATTATTGTCATCTCTGTGTTCCCACTGCATTGTCTTTTGTGCCACTTTACCGTTTTAAGACCTTATTCTCAATGGTTTGGACAAAGCTATGCAACTCCCATTTGCCTCATTTGTTCTGCTACCAATAAGTCACAGAGAATAATTCTGTCACACTGAGCTGAGCAGACAGCCACCAACTCTGAATAGTGCTGGGCTGAGGATGAGACATACCTAAGAGCTTGTTGATGTTCTGCGAATAGAAGCCTATTTTGAACATAAGCTTTTAAAAAATGTGAGAAAAAAAACCTTTACCGCATCAGAAAGGACAATGGGGACAAAAGTTTTATGAGTTCATACTGTACCCAGAGTCCTATAAAGAGGGCTCTGGCTGTACCATGCTGTAGTTATGTAATGTAAGAATTAACTAGTCGGTGTGATGCACAGCGAGTGCTGCTTCACTCTGTGGTAGAGCTCTTTTTAAATAAAGAGTTAACGTGAACCTGTTGTGAGATGTGATGAAGTGTAGCAGCAGGAAGGATGCTGAAATTATTCCCCGTCTTTCTGATCAGACCCTTAGGGACACACGAACAAGGATTATGATGCTCTAATTTAGGAATAACTGGCTTCCCTGCATTTAGATTTGTACAATGCTTCAGACTCGGGTGGTTTGGTAAGCAGCTTTAGTGAAATAGTTGGAGCTGCTGCACTGTGCAATACTACACAAACAAATTGGCAACTGCATGACAAGGATTGAGTTTATAACCACTACTCAGCTGCCATGACAGGAGAGAAGGATGAAAGACACTGTGCCGTTGTCTGTCAGTCCAGGTTGGAAATAGAAGGATTTTTGTTTCTAACTAGTGAGGAAACTGACAAAGATGGTGACTTTAGTGATAATCAAAATGATTCAATGAGGAAATTCCATCCATCCATCCATCCATCCATCCATCCTGCCATCCATTATCTTCTGCTTGTTCCGATCCATCTGACCCTGGCTTACCAAAACTGGCTCAGTGAGGAAATTTCCCAATTAAAATACAATTTGATGCAACTTTTCTTTTTGTTTTTAAAACAATTTGTACACATTTTCCACTCTGTGTTAAAGACTAAAATACACTTCTACATATTCAATACTTAATGAAGACTGAGCACACAAATGTTGACGAGAAAGGGTTAAATTATCAAAAACAGCTAAGCAAACATTGAGACAAAAAAAAAGCTAAAAGAAAGAAGCACAAAAAAGCATAAAGTGATGACCTGACTGATTGAACATGTTTTATATCTACAACTTTATAGATACAACCAGAGGAGCATGATAAACATAACGAGAATAAACTGCAATAAACTCCATGAGAACCCAATTATTTGCTTATTTATTTATTTATTTGCAAAAACAAAAGAGTAAGTAATGCACCCATTTTTCATTGGACTGGTATATTAAAGAGAGCTGCAAACTGGTTGTGCTGTAGAAAACACACAGATAAAGGACTTCCTCTAACCAGATTGTGATTTGTCTGCCATAAATCCTAATCCTATTGTTCTATAGACTCTGAATTTATTATATCCGGTTTGGGATTGTGCCCAATTATCACTTTCTTTTGATACAGAAGTGAGATGTGAAGCTGACTGAGAACAGTCCTGAAGCAACAACCCCCTTTTTTTCTTTGCACGCTTGAAATGATAGAAAACAAATATTCTAGTTATTCATTTTCAAGAAATTGTTTCTTCTTTAAACGTTTGCAGAAATGCATTTAATTTTTCTATTTTATAAATAGCACTTTGATGGCTATGATTAGTTTTCTTTTCTTCTGACAGCAACTCAGGAAGGGTTTGCAGATTTATAGTCTTTTAGTTGATCCAGAACGGCCTATTAACAAAATAATAATAAAAAAATTAAAATAAATAAAATAAAAATCAGCACTTTTTCTGCATTTATGTCATTTGTTTTTATGCCTGCGTCTGCTTCTTCTTCTTTTTATTTTGCAAAGACATGCAAGTGGGACACAGATATGTCTGACAAACACAACGCTGTAAACTCCTGCAATCATTTACATAAAAAACACTTTATTTGGGTTCAGATGATTGCTTTGCTCGTAACAGATCAAGCATGCATAATTGATCCTGGCTTTTTCATTCCAGGGCTGCCGTCAGCCGTTCTCATCCTTTGGGTTCTGGCCAGATTTTTCTTTGACAACAGAGGGTATGGCATATTTTATTCCAACACTTGCTGTTAGCATGCAGCTTGTGCCATGCTTAACAGAATTTTCTTTATCTTTGACTGCAGCTGCTGGGATGACACCGACAATGTTGGTATTTGGTGGATTATTAAAGGACCAATAACAGCTTCCCTGCTGGTGAGAAGAGAGCTGTGAAACAGTTGCTACCTGGTTAATTACTTTACATATCTTTGGTATACTTGTTGAAGTCTGTCTTTGTAGCACAGATTAATTAATAGCATGAGAAAACCAATACTGTAACATCACACCTCCCAAGCTCTTTTTAAGTACCCTTTTTATAGCTTCAAGTACAGCATTTGCACTCATGAATGAACATAATCTCATGGCAGAACAGGAGCTTTGTTGCTCCACAACACAAAACATAATGGTTTCTCAACATTGCCTCCTATTATCTTTAACAGCAGATCTTCCTGCTCATTTTCTGACAAAGTCACAGCTTGTGTATTTCTGTACGTGATGACGTTGATGCCTAATCTCTACCTGCAGCCTTCGTTTGTTAACATGAAGTTGTAAACGTTCAGCGATGCTGATTTGGTCACCAGCGATCATTAAAAGGTTGCAGAGGCTCAGCAAACGCAATGGACCTCATTGGGCAAAACAAAAAACAAGTTGAAGACAAATATTTCTTAATTTTATTCTCTTTTTAAAAAAAAAAATAGTTTGAGTTGAGTTAAAATTGGAGATGCACGATATTAGATTTTTGGCCGATATCCGATACGTCAATATGTTAAAACTTATTTGGCCGATAATCGATACCAATTATGATTTTTTTTCCTAGACGTACTTACAGAGACTACATATCTTTCTCATTAAAATACATTATTCTGCATGGTCTTTGTCAATATGGCCTGCTACCAAATGCAGATGCCAAAAAGGGGGCTGAATATGATGTAACACTACAACTTGGATCATGTTTAATGTCAAATTTAAATGTTAAATGTTAATTTTTTTGCCTCTGTACACACACACACACACACACACACATATATGTGTGTGTGTGTATAAAACAGCGCCCTTTTATATCGGTGAGTTATTTTGATTTAATGGTCGATGTCCAATATTTAACTTTATCGCTAATATCGACCATACCGAAAACATGACAATAATATTGTGCATCCCTAATACATGCAAAGTGTTAGAAATAATATGCGATGGTAGGTTTAAAGGCAGTACATTATTAGACTTGTGCAAATATACACAGATGAGGTTTCCATCATGTCACTATAGATGTTGAACACATCACAGCAGCTCAGGATCACAGCTCACTGTTTCTGCCGTTGGGTTGTGAAAAAATGTCACACATTTTCTGACAAATCTAATTGAAAAAATAAATGCAAAGATGGATGTGTTAGCATTTACATAGCAGCGTATTTCAGGGAGTTTCTGTTTGGTTGCAGCTGTATTTAGATTTGACTTCAAAACCTTGTTTTGATGAGGGATTCAAAGACTGATTCTTAATGTTTTATTTTTTTTAATCCCCCAGATCAATATAGTCATCTTCATTAATGTTATCCGGATTCTGGTTCAGAAGCTTAAATCTTCAGCTATGGCTGGGAACAATGACACTGGACATTTCATGTAAGTAACAACACAATGACACAACAAGCTGAAGGAAACTATAGCCTCCCCCCCAAAAAAAAGGACACTTTAAATTTAGTCGGAATCCAAATTTTCCAGATAATATGGTTTATTATCTAAGCTTCTGCATTTAGGAACTTTAAAAGTACCGTATTTCCGGGTGTATAAGTTGCTCCGGAGTATAAGTCACATCAGTCAACAAAAGCATCATGAAGAGGGGGGGGAAAAAGTATATATGTCGCTTTGGCGTATAAGTTGCATTTATTATGCATCACCGCTGACCCATAGCGTTTATTATGCATTTATTATGCATTTATTATGCATTTTTAGGTGTTTATTATGCATGTATTATGCATTTATTATGCACTTATTATTCATTTATTATGCACTTATAATGTATTTATTATGCATTTATTATGCACTTATTATGCATTTATTATGCATTTATTATGCGTTTATTTAATGGTCAAAACGGCTTCATTTCACCTGGGCGGCATGGCACCATCCATCCATCCATCCATCCATCCATCCATCCATCCATCCATCCA
>NC_056506.1:39349845-39360514 GCF_014905685.2 Nematolebias whitei
ATCCATCCATCCATCCATCCATCCATCCATCCATCCATCCATCCATCAATCTATCCATTCATCCATTCATCCATCCATCCATCCATCGCGGCCGGAGTCACTAACTCTCCAGCGTTCCTCCGCCTGCACCAGCTGAGTGAAGCGAGTATGCGCGGGAGGACTCTCTGTTGCAGTTCTCACTTCAGCGTGTAAGTCACAGGACTGACAAATCTATGCAAAAAACTGTGACTTATATACTAGAAAATGCAGTAATTTAAAAAAAGAGTTTAAAGATGACAAGTGGATCTTTAACATCCATCTGGAAGTTTGGAACAAATGTCGGGGCACTAATGCTTTCCTTTTTTCTGAAATACGTTTGGATGTTTCTTAGCAGTAAACCGTGAATAAATGAAATGACTTTACAGAGAGGAGAGAAAGCAGCTGAAACAAGTTAATATAAACTCACAAAACATTCCCCAAGTGACTCGCATTCAAGTTCACCTCAACTTTTCCACTTTTTAAACATTTCCCATAAGGAAATGATGAAAGATGCATAATCTAAATATTCAGATTTTTGGGGGCGGGGATGACCTGAAAGCAAATATAGCCTCACTAGCAAATATAAACAGACTAAAAATACACAAAGTACCAAGGAAAAATGTTGCAATAAAAATAACTGTTAAATAAAATTGAAATAGTTTAAGCATAAACATTCAGTGCAAAGAAAAACGCTTTATAAGTAAAGCAATAATGAATCTAAAAGTTAAACGTTGTTAAATCGTTTTATTGTATACTGAACTTTTTCCGTGCGGTTAAAAAACCCGAATCTGTTGTTGAAACACTGAATGAATTATTCTCTCCATTGACGTTCTGTCTGGGGCAGATTTGAGCTGAATCAATTTCAAACGAGAGCAAATATAAATAGCAGCTGATACCAGAAATAGATGTTTCCTTAATCACCATGTGACAGAACAGTTTAACCAGTTCTGTGAATGTTTCCCATGTTCAAAAGCTCTGCTTCAACTTTGATTTGATTCAGCCAGCTCTGTGGTGCACAATGACACAAACTCCAAGTGTGACTAAAGAAAACTGCAATTCTGTTTTAAGCATAAAATACCCTGATGGGTTTTTCATCTGCAATCCACATGCCATGTCTGACTCGAGGAAATGGATCGTTAAGATATCTTCAATAAAATTGGGACTGTGAACCTCATGGGAGATCAAAATACATATTTGGACTTTACTGTTAAGAGATTTTCTGAGATTTATGGATTTTTAGTAAACCGGATCAGACAGTTCCCATCATAGAAATACAAAATCAAAATAAGTTTTTTTTAATTTATTTATTTAAAGGCAACGCTTGATTAGCTCTTTCTAAGCTTTGTGATTCATGAGACATTCTTCCAAAAACAAACAGCAACATTTACATGACATTCATACATCAGTGATGTGATTTGGACTATTGTGCACAATGAGGGTTTTGTACGTTGGCATTTTTATTTCTCTCACTGATTGGCCTAATGACATAGCTGTAAGATGAAAAGGTCAGAGGAATTAAATTGACATCAGCAGTTTAGCCTTGATGAAAACTGAATGACTTACCTGGTTGTTGTTGTCTTTATGGTGCAAATTTTACACGTAACAGAGCGGAAACCTACAGCGCACTGTAATATTTCAGATTTCAAACAGATGTTGCATCATCCCTTGGATGTCTGTCGACCCTTTCTTCTTCCTTTCTTTACTTTTCTTTTTTCTTTAGGAGGCTGGCCAAGTCCACCCTGTTCCTCATCCCTCTGTTTGGGATGCATTACACCGTATTTGCCTTCCTGCCTGAGAACACAGGTGTAGCAGCCAGACTCTACATTGAGCTGGGTCTGGGATCCTTTCAGGTAAACGAAACAGTAAGCGATAGAAAAAGTGAAACGATAAAAAGATGCTAAAATGAACTCAGTCCTCATTAACATATTTTTCTCTCAGCATGTTAAATGATGTGAATAAATAGACTCCTTGAAGGCTCTGCCTTATAATTTATCCCTGCTTTTTCCAGCATTAAAAATTGAACTTATATTTAATTTAAAAACATCCATCCATTATCTTTACCCGCTTGTTTCTGTTTGGGTAGCAGGGGTCACTGCATCATGCCTTTAAAATACTAAACTAAAATGACAATAAATTGTAGCAGATATACATGTATATGAAAATGTTTTGTTGACAGCGCTAAGGGCGAGTTTAAAGATGTCTAAATTGATTGAATTTCGACTATACGTTCTGGAATGCATGTGGCCATAACCCTGCAATGACAGGTGGCAAAAATGTGTGTTTGTCAGCAAAATATCTCATGAAACACTGGACGGATTTTATTGGAACTTTCAGGAAGTTATCATTTGAGTTACTTCTGAAAACTCACCTTTTAGAGTCAGCCTGAGTCAAGATGGCTGAATGGCTATAATATCAACTTTACAGAAATTGTGCTATAATTTGGTGTGGTAGTAGCTGATAGCCATACAAAAACATACTCTGAGCGCTAACAAAGTGCACTCAGCTTTTAGTTTACAACTTGCCATGCAAGAAAAATCATATGCATTCCTTCAAGAAATGGTAGTTGTCAATAGTTAGTATGTTTTATTTGGGTCTACGCTATGCCAACTCACTGAACTGTGATATCAACTCACCTGCACAACCACTCCTTCCTTGTTTATATAGGTATATAAATGTCTATACAGTAGTCCTTTGTTTATTGCAGGGAAAACGTTCCCTGAAGCCCTGTGATAAGTGAAAAACTGTGAAGTAGGAAGGAATAGTAGTATAAGTAGTAGTTTATTTTAGTATATATATATATATATATATATATATGTCTGTGTTTTAAACCATTCCCACGCTCTTACAATATTCTAAACAATGTTTCTAAACTATAAACGCTCTAAAAGAGCACAGAATGTCATGATTTCAGCTCCTTGCCTCCTCTGCTTTTTGTCACCTGCAAGCGCTCTTGGCCACGCCCACTTCTGTGCTCTGTACAGAAATCAGCTGATCAGCTGCAGGAGAAAGCTTTTCCTGCATTATGGGCTGCACAAATGTGCAGCAGGTGCTACATAATTTAAAATAATTGATTTTAAATAAAAATTCCATGTCGATCGTGCGGCTCATCCATCAATCAGCCACTTGTGTGTCATGTCCAATCTTATTTTGAAAAATTGTGACAGAGTGAGTCCGCGATAAACAAACCGCACAGTAGCGAGGAACTACTGTATAGGTACACAGTGTGTACAACCCTAACTGTAATGTAGATGACACAGTTTATATGAATCACATTTTACTATGATAACATTTTACTGGTAAATGTAATAAAAAATTACTTAAACAAACAAACAACTTGTAATACCTGACATGTTGTGCAGTGAGATGACCTGCTCCCATTTGAATCATAGGTATTTCTGATGGTCTTGTGCTGCATAAACGACCAATATCAGCCACACAAACCCAAATCAGAGCAGCACTCTGAAAATGCCTTGTTTTCAATTGTTTGGAGCCAAAATCACCCAAATAAACAACAGCAAGCCATACGCCAATGTGTTGAACATGTGCTAAATGACAGCTCCACTGTGGGTCGTATGAACTGGTTCTGACAGATTCCAGGCTTGTCTGGTTGGTCTCTTGATAATATAGATATGCAGTTGCTAAATTGCATCACACGTATTTGTAAAGACTCATTAAGTCTTTGCAGATATGCACGCTTGTAAACAAATCCGGAGGGTAGATCACCGGACCCTCAAAACAAAAATGGACACACGCATTTTAATCACTGCTAAGGCAAATGTTAAGATGCAACATAAGTTTATATATAAACTTTAATGAAACCTAGTATTGGCTCTAAACTTTATATATTTTAGATCTTATTGCTGTTTTTCTTTTACATTTTATTGTTGGACGTAACTGGGACCCTGTGCATATAAGATTGACAATAAAGAATATCTGAATCTCTGAATCTCTCTCTGAATCTTTGAATATCTTGAACTCTACTTTTACTGTGACTTAAGAAAATAAGACAAAATTAAGTAATATGAGTCATTATGCAGCTGTCTAAAAGTCGGACTTTAAAATTATGTTTTTTTTCCTACTGTCGTGGAGATTTTTTAACTTTTTTGTTTTTTTTTACAAAAGCACTCACTGGGGGATCTAACTCCTGAAACCTTTAGTGTAATTGATTTAGTCAGAATCCGAAAAGAAATGTGCCATGACAGGTGCTCTTTTGACAGAATGAAGATGATTTGAATTTCTTTCAGATGACAGAAATTCCCATCCACGAGCGTTTAATACCTTCTGTAAGCCAAAATGTTGAGCCAAGTTTGTTTTATACTCTGATGTTTCAAAAGCAAATGGCTCTCTAAAAAGACTATTTTGTTAAAGCGTGATAATAATTAATTGGTATTAAATTATTAAAAGTTTCTCTGTTCCGCCGCAGGGGTTCGTGGTGGCACTTCTCTACTGTTTCATGAATGGAGAGGTAGGTGAATGGTGGTTTTAGCAACGTAAACCTTTAGTACACTTTCCTCACGTTTCTCTCTTGCCCGCAGGTTCAAATGGAGCTGCGGAAGTGGCTGTGGAGGTGCCACAGTCCAAATCAACTCACGCCGGCCAAGAGAAGCATCACTCAGATCACAATTCGTACCCGTGGAGGACTGGGGCTGCCCCCTTCTAGTGCCAACATCTCCTCAGTATGATTACTCACATTTTCTATGGGAAAGAAACATCTGATTGTTAAGAAACAACAAAACAATGGAAATCCTCCGAGGAGTATGACTACGTCAATAATTTGAACGACTCTTCTTTGAGAACTCAAACACAGGAATGAGACGGCAGCAACTAGTCAGGATACTTAACGTTAGTACGAGGAAAAGACCACGGAGGATGACGCAGCACAGATCTCCAATCGAGATCCCAGTGTGCGCTCTCATATCGACGAGATATTATGCTGCCATTGTGAATGGAGAAACTTTAACAGCGTCCGAACTGGTCCTGTGCTGGAAACTGTTTCAGATGGTTCAATTTACAGTTTGGAATACAAAGATAAAGTGATACAAGACAGAGATTTTGCATGAAGAAACATGTGAAAACAGCGTATGTTTGATTATTAAAGAAATACACTCACCGGCTACTTTATTAGGTACACCTTGTGAGTACCAGGTTGGACCTCCTTTTACCCTCAGAACCGCCTTAATTCACTGTGGTATAAATACAACAAGGTGCTGGAAACATTTTGCTCCACATTGACTTGATAGTATCACAGAGTTGCTGCAGATTTGTCAGCTGCACGTCAGTGATGGGAATTTACTGGTCTGCCACATCCCAAAGGTACTCAATAGGATTCAGATGTGGAGGTCACTGGGGTTCAGTAAAGCAAAACGCATCAAACCAGAGAATGGCTTTCCAATCTCTTGTTGGTGAACGTGTGCGAGTTGTAACCTCGGTTTTATGATTTTAACTGAAATGAGTGGCACCTGGTGCGGTCTTCTACTGCTGTAGCCCATCAGGCTCAAGGTTCGATGAGTTGTGAGTTCAGGGATGTATATTCTGCAGACCTTGATTGTAACAAGTGCTTCTTTGAACTAATGTTGCCTTTCTATCATCACAAACCAGTCTGCTTATTTTATTTTTTGGACCATTCTTCTTAAATCCTAGCTATGTTTGTGCATGAAAATCCCAAATAGACTAGCCATTTGTCAAATATTCATCACATCTGGCACCAACAACCATGGTGCCAGATGTTTCCAATGCCAACCATTCACTTAAATCCTCTTTCTTCCTTTATCTGATGCTTGGTTTGAACAAGTCATCTTCACCACATCTAGATGCCTAAACACATTGAGTTGCTGTCATGTGATTGTCTGATTAGCAATTTGTGTCAACAAGTGATTGAACAGGTGTGCCTTGTAAAGTGGTGGGTGAGTGTACTTAAATATGCTCTGGTCATGTTTATATGTCACTGCCTCTGAAAACATGTTGAAGGGTCTGAATTCAGGTTATGGCTTGTCTTTATAATGGACTATAAATAAATACGTCTTTTTCTTATCATCCTTCATTTAATTTTATTGTTTTTATTTTTATTTTTTCTCTAATTATAAATTTGAAACATTGATCCAAAGAGCTCCAGGTGTCTGGATGGTAAATGCAACTTCAAACATTATATAATTACTAAAGTAAAAAAAAAAAAAAATGCCAATAGGTAGCAAGCAGTGGTTCCCAACTCTGGTCCTTGAGGAACACCATCCTGCATGTTTTAGTTGTTTCTCTGCGCCCACACACCAGATTCAGTGGTTTAATTACTCTCTTAAGTTTGGCAGAAGCTTGTTAATCACCCTTTTATTCAAATCAGGTGTATTAGAGTGTATTGGAGTAGAATTTTACTTACAGTGCTGGAAAATACCAAGATTTATGTAAGCTCATCTCAGGAGGTTTCTACCTTGGTTTATGTGAATTATTAGACTATTGTCCAAATTAAAATTAAGATCGCCTTAAAATGTGTTGTGATTTTTTTTGTACAAAAATGAAATCCTTATGGTGTTTGTGTGTGTGTCTGTTCAATAAACTGAGAATGCAGTTTGTTGCTATAGAAATGTGTTTTTTCAGTGTTTTCAGAGCAAAATTGACTGAAATTAGGAGCCAAAACATTGTCTGTGTTAAAGAGTTGTCTTTAGCGTGAAGTTTGTGTTCAGAATTAGCTTTAGATCATCTTTTTTAGACGAGGATTTCTTCAAACTGTATTAAAACTTTTGTAAATGTTGAGAAGGATTCTTTTATTTCATCTGCACATGAGCTAAATTAAAACTACAGTTAGTCTATGGGTAAAGTTTCTGTTTACGAATGAAACAAAATTCAAAATAAACCTCAGTCTTTTGCAAAGTAGAGCAACTTACCACACATTTATTTTGCAGTCAGTTTACACAACTTGGACATGGATGTTGGACATGTACAGAACATTTACACACCATTACGGTTTGACCATAACTTAAACAATACTTTTTTTTTAAACATTTAAGTTACTTATATTCCCTACAAATGCTTGTTACATGCATACAAAATAGACTCTCCAAATTTCAAACGCTCATACACTCTGAAAACTGGACCATAAACAAATGTACAAAACTGTCACAAACAGTATAGATCTTAGTCAAATAAGTCCACCTGAATGGCAAAAATATACACCATATGACAGAGAAAAGACATCATTTGTACACCGGGGCAAACTGATAGCAGGCAACACCAAAGAGCAGCTGAGCAACAATAACTGTACATTCAAAATTTGTTGGCAATCCATAAAACTCACACAGAGTCTGCCACAAACAGAAAGGAAAGTGTCATTACACAAAGATGCAGCTATGAACCACACAATGCATTTCAAACAAAAGTTTAGATATTTTCAAAATTACATTTATTTATACAGCAAATAAATTAAATTGTTATTTTTATTTTCCAGCCATGTTAAATATATTTGCAACTATAAGCAGTTGCAGCTGGTTGGTGTGTAGCTTTGAAATAAACCCGAGGGCTCGGATGTTGATGGGTTCATAAAAAGGGCTCATGATTCCTGGAGTCCTGCTTGTGATTCGTCAGGAGTGACATACAGACTGTGTTCGTATAAACACCCATTTCCTGTCGTATTTATGAGCTTAACTAGAAATGTTGTGCAAACTCAGGTTGTGAACAAAACGCTTCACAAATTCACAAAATAGGCTAGATTAAACGCAATGGTTCCCAACTCTGGTCCTTGAGGAATACCATCTTGCATGTTTTAGTTGTTTCCCTGCTTTGTCACACCTGATTTGAATAAATGGGTGATTAACAGGCTTCTGCAGAACTTGAGGAAGTACCCCCGGTAATCAAATCATTGAATCAGGTGAGCAGGGAAACAACATGCAGGATGGTGTTCCTCAAGGGCCAGAGTTGGGAACCACTGGATTAAAGTATAGCTATTATACTTTAAATAAAAAAGCAACAATTTTCCATGAGATTACACATTGCACATTCAATTTAATAAAGTGACACATTGCAGTTAATTTAGGAATTAAATCAGCTTTAAATGTGTTTTCGACAAAGCTAGGCTAAGTTAACCCATTCTTATCTAACCAGCTGCTGCTAGTTAACATAAATAAAACAAAAGTGTCATTTGTTTTGTTTTATTCTCAGCAATAAAGTAGTGCATTTAACACATGTATAAGTTAATATTTTAGTAAAATAAATTAAAGGCTTTGCTTTCTTAGATTAAAGTTTTCTCGTAAACACTAGCAACATACAGGTGCTTACTGTTTTAAAAAAAAAAGTAGTTATTCTGTTCTAGTTGCCATCTAAGTGATAAACTAATACAATTGTCAAAGCAGCATTAACTTTAGGTTAACATGTTTCTCTGCACAGACTATGGTGATAATCTTTGATAGACTGATGTTAGACTTGCATCTCTAACATTAGGTTTAAATAATTTTCTCTTTCTTGTTTAGTCATGTTTTGAGAACAACACTGACAAAGGTGACGAAAGGTAAATTGACTTAGTAAGGCTTGAAAATAGATTATAGTTTGGCATAATCTGAATCTTTTATAAACCTGCAGCTCCTTTCAAAGTGCCAGTAGGAATAAATCCTTACAGGCGTCTCATTATCAATGAAATACTTCAAGAAGTTACTCGCTCACATTTTAAATGGAGCTAAGCGCGCCACATTGTGTTTTGGCAATTGAACTCAAGAGATACGGTCTGTGTTGGCAACAATTATTAGCAGCGCAGTGCTCAATTTTGCTGTTATGTTAAACATTATAATTAAATTTCCTGCCTTTTCAAGGCAAATGTTTAATCAAACTCACACACGGTTCACATTTTTGGTCAAAACTAAAGGAAAACGTAAAAGAAAAGCAAAAGTGTGTAATTTTGAGCTTTCATTGTATTTTCACATCAAAATTACATCAATAAAAAGGCTTGTTGGCTGTAAAATAACTCATAAACAATCATGTCGATAATGATAAGACCATGATTAAAATATAAACAGTTGTAAATAAAATAAAAAGCTTCCCAAAGGCTCTTGCTTTTTACCTCTATGGGTTCAGCTATCAAACTTTGCTTCCATCTTGTGGTAGATGAATTCCCAGCACAGGTGAGGTCATGTTCAGCTCTTCTTTTTTCCACAGACAGTAACAGCTTGAAAACATGGTCGTTTCTTTCTGAGCTGCTGGTGATAGAAACACGTCAGCAGCAGAGCGGTTTTTAAACACTTTGTGTTTTATCTCTTGCAGTTCTTGCATCCTACTTCAATTTTCCTACTTAAACGCTCTTTTTTTTTTTTTAAAGCAGATGCAATTTAATGTTTATTTTATTTTAAATTAAGCTGCTTTAGAGATTGCATCTTTATGCTTTTGCAACTTTAACAGCATTTAACATTACACAGTTATGGCACTTTGAACATGTGAACATCAGCGTACATCAGTGTAATAAATAAGACATCACTAAAGAAGCTTGCATACTGTACATGGCACATGGTTAAATGGAAAATAAATAGATCTGCTCAACAGTAAAAAACACTTTTTATAAATGAATGATGGCAATAAAAAAAAAAAGAAGTAACCTGAATGTTATGGAAAAGGCCTTCTGTACACGCTTTTTCACATTTTATCACAAAACTGCTCCTGCTTGCACAGTTATTAGTGTTTCTCTTGTTTGCACACAAGTACAGAAGAAACATGAGCAACACTCAGCTATGATTGTCAAGAGCTGTTAAATTAAAGCCTTCTGGGATGACTGGGAACGATGTGTTGCTTTTGAAGCGTTCAGTATTGAATTACTTGTTAAAAAAAATTAGATAAAGTCCATCGAAAGGTAAAATAAAACTCTTCTCATTACTCCTCCAAGCTAAGAAAAGCTGAATTTCACCAATAATAGTAAAAACCAACAACACATTTTATCACCACAAAACACACCACGCTGCTTGTTATTTTCAGGAAATGACTTTTAAATGATCTGCTTTCTAAATTTTAAACTAATAACTGGATATTAAAGTGATCGCTGTTAGTGACTGACTAGGCACTTTGGAATGTGGGTGTAAGAGGTGATAAAACGAAATAAAGGAGCTTCTTAAGATGGTTCAATGGGCTCTAGATGTTTGCAGTGTGAGTGTTACTCCCTGCTGTAAAAGCCTCCACGATTGAAGGCCTTTTGACAGAAGCATCCTGTAAATGGCATTTTCAGTTTATGATCACGCTCTGCAAAATCGCTATTGAGAAATCCGCAAAACTGAAGAAACCGAGCTGGAGAACGCTCCCGTTGTGCAGCTGAAGCTCCATCCGGAAGGGCAAAACAACTCGGGCTTAAGCTGTTTGGAGCCCGAAGCTGAAAAGAACGACTTTGAACTTCACAAGAAAAATGCGAGCATGAATATTCAACCCCGTTCGGAAAACACCACCCTGGAGTTGTAGAGTTTACTTAAACTTTTAGATAATGTTAATTTCTTAGAAAGGAATATTCCATAAGATGTGTTGGTTCTCCAGAACACGTTATAAATTCTACAGATTTGGGCTCCAGTTCCTTTTTTGTAAAGGCTGTTAAAATACATTGTTATGCTAAAGGGAGCCTTTCTGATCTAGACACCATGAATAACTATTTACACAATCCATGAGCTGCTTCTTTTTTAAAGTATTTATACATACATATATA
>NC_056506.1:39365514-39371925 GCF_014905685.2 Nematolebias whitei
CATCCATCCATCCATCCATCCATCCATCCATCCATCCATATACACTGTATATATATATATATTTTTTTTTTTTGTGGTTCTGGGTTGGGGTTTTAGGTTCTGTTATTGCATTTTATGATTCAATACAACAAAGTAACAGATCATTGTAATACTTAGTTTATTTACATAATGACTTTATTTGCTGGATGTCCGGACCCTGAGCTGCTGGCTTTCAGTAACTATGCCCCCCTGAGCAGTTTAGTAATAGTCCTGATTTAGAGGGTGGAATACAGTTTGTTCCATTTCCAAAACCTAAACTGAGTCTGGAAAGATGTAAAAGATGATAAAGCCCTGCATGATCAGCTAAATACAACAGTGATAAACAGGAAGTCCCACATGTTCATCTATATGAAGGTAACTGCAGGTATGTTTAATGGTTAAATTAAAAGTTAATGCTTAAACTAGTCGTGCTTTGTTATGAATGTAAATATATGTTGTAATTTCTGGTTGCATACGTTTAGTCTTTGTTATAATTAGTTAACACTGAACTGATTTTGTACAAAGTGTTTATTAGTTTGTGTAATGTAAAGCAGAGTGCTACATCTGTAGCATCTTTGCTAGCATGTCGGTATTGCACACAGCTTAGTGCTACATCTTGTTGTGCCATTAACTGTAAAATAGCTATTGAATCTAGTGTTTATTTATGTAGGTAAACACAAATGTTTAACAGCCCATTAAAATACACCAGAATGCAAGAAATGGCATTTACTTTATTCAAAATTTTCTGGGAGAGAACCCACAGAACCCCCACCAGGGTGTACACCCCTCACATTTTGAATGCTTCTGATGCCAATGGCCACCACATTGTTCAAGCCAAGAGCCATTGTCAGCACTGGGGGCTCAGCACCCCTAAAGGGCAGATTCTAGAATCGCCCCTGGTGACACCTAATATGTCTAATGTTAGCTGTGACAGCTAATATGTCTATTGCTGCTGCACCATGTGGCTGTATCATGCATGTCACTACCTTACCTTCATAATTCATCTCAGTGTTACTCACTACCTATGTAATAACCTGTCACACAACCTGCAGTACATGTTAGTTATGTACAATATATACTGTCTCACGTGCATTTTCTTTTTCATTTAGCCTTTATTTATCCAGGTTAGTCTCATTGAGCCACGAGAACTCATTTTCAAGAGAGACCTGTTTAGGGAGCACATGGTGGGGTTAAGGACCTTGCTCATGGGCCCAGAGTGGGGCGAATGAGGGTGGGGGCAAGTGTGGGTGTTTCACCTACCCCACCCACAATTTTTTTGATGTTGTCGGGGCCGGGACAGCTTATATTACAACTTTGAAATACTTATTAAGACAAATTCATCGTACTTGTATCATTATATTCTACCATGCTGTTGTTTACTATTGCTCTGTAGGACCTTCTAAATAACATATTTTACTTTTTCATACTTTATTTTGTACCCTTATTACATGTTTTAGTTTTTTTTTTTTTTTTACTGAGTCAAATCAGTTCTTCTTGTCCTGAACATTTCATTGTACTGTTAACCTGCATATGACAGAAAAACACAACTTGAACTTGAACTTAAGGTTTTTGGGTAAAACTCAAAAGCTTTTTTACTGAAATAATAACCCATTTAATACATTTGTATTTTGCTTTATATGCCAGTCTCTTTCAGCCTGTTGGCTTTCTTCTCTCCCTTCCTTCCTGCTCGTGTATTTATTTCTTTTCACAGTTGAACTTTCATCAAAGCTGCAGTGATTTCAGCATTCTTCTGTTTCTATTGTCAAATTATAAACCAAGTAAAAGAATAAAAATTTAGTGAGTTTTATACTGTACAAATGACTGAAACGTGACTTTTACCCTGCTGGAATAAAAGACAAAAATCTCATGTTATTGTGATTATGTGCATGAATAAAAACACAAACTGTGCACGTACAAGGCGCTTTGCTGCTGGTTTAGCAGAGAAAAAGTGTGAGGATGATTGCCCTAAAGATTGTGAATCTAGAAACAATCTAGCTACACATATTTTCTGTTTTTTATTTTGTATTTAATCATTTCAGATTAACAAGTTTGAGTCAGGGCCTCTGGACGGATTAACAAATTAACATCTGTTCAGAGGACCTGACTTAACCTTGTTAGAAACATGGATTATTGATCATGCATCAGGATATCTATTTCAGTATTTTTATAATAAATAAAATACCCATACACTTTTGATGACTCTTGTTTTAACAGTCCTTTGCGACTTATTTGACAATAAAACACACAGACGGCACAATAAAACATAAATTATATCTAACATTTTTGTTCTTATATCTGTTTAGAGAGCTTCTTTTGTAAAAAAAAAAAAAGATAACGTACATATAAACTGATAAAAAGGATAACTTACCTCCCCATTGAGGAAACAGTAGAGAACAGCGACCACAAAGCCCTGAGGAGAAGCACGGAAATGACAAATCAGAATTGGATGGTAAAAATGTGTCTTAATGTCTGCATCTTGTAACCAAATATCTATAAACTGTGTGTTTTTCTGTGTTAATAGATGGACAAAAAGACATATACATTGACTGGCACAGACCTGGAAGGATCCAAGCCCCAGCTCAAAGACCAGCCTCTCCCTCTTGCTGACATCCTCAGGTGAGAAGGCGAACACAGTGTAGTGAATCCCAAACAAGGGGATGAGGAGGAGGGTGGAGCGCGCCAGACGCCTGAACACACAGACAGTGGAGATTTTTATTTTGATCCAGTTGTGTGTCACAAACAAGTGAAAAGAACGTGAGTTCAACTCTGTGGGTCGACTTCAGGTGATGCAAGAGTTTCATCGTTGAAGCAAACAAACATTAAAGAGTGCATCTGCTCTAAAATATTAATCCTCACATTTATTACTATGAAAACTTAGCTGTTCCACAATAACACAGTTACAGATTAAATATTACTGATGAGATTCTGTATTTTTCTTTCTGTCAACAAATCCTACCAAAAGAGCATAAAAATGATAAGAAATCGATCATTAACTTTAAAATAAAATTAGTTTAATGGTTTGATAAACTCCATCCTTTAAGTCCACTGGATTTACTGAGTCATTCCCACTCACACCACAGTAAAACATTTGGCCTCTAAACTACCATTTACTCACATAACATTAAAGTAAAAGTTCAGTTCTCTTCATATGAACGAATCTGTTTTAGACCAAGCTGAGCAGAGACTCCTGATTTGTTGACAATAAGAAAAACATTTAGTGCCTATCTTAATCTTTTACTATCATTTTATTGTTGTGGTCCATCTACGGCTACGTTTTCCACAAAATATACAATAAAAATGCATTATTGTACAGCCAAAATACAGAGCATGACAGATGGAAATATATAAAAAATATAGTCACAACAATCACACTGAAAACTTTACAGATGTGCAAAACAAGTATTTTCACAAAGCAGGCCTGTGGTCCCAGGGATCTTTCAGCTGATTCACTTTCTTGCTGAGAATTAGAAAAGTCGATGTATAAATAAATAAGTTATCTTTAATAGAATCCCGTTCACATTCAGAAGCAAGCAAGACCTTGTTCAAATCCCATCTACAAACCAGATGTTAGTTATAGTCGGTTCTAACTGCGACTGCAGTGCAGATTTCACCTGTTTTCATGGAGTTAAAGTACAATTACAACATAAATATGTTGGCAAGGGGTTTAATCACATAGTCTGTTTGATAACAGATTCAAAATTAGATCATATTTATCAAGAAAAAGAAAATTCCAAGAGCCGGTTTGCAGGCAAATGTGATCGACACAATACTTTAAGTATTTTAAATGAATTAAGATAAATCATAAATCAAAAACATTGTGTGCTGCAACACAGACGCCAGTTGGACTGTATGAGATCAGATCAATGTTGTGATTTAAACAACATGCAGCTGACAAACACTCTTATGTGATAACGTGGAGTAATTAAGCTTCTTCGTAAAGTCTGGCAAAAGACACTTATTCTAATTCGGATTATAATTTGCATAATGGATTATGCAACTTCTGTGTTTTTAAAAGGTTTTTAATAGTCATATCTAATTTTTAAACCACAACTATTTTTGTTTTTGGTGTGTGTTGTCTCTTAAAGTAATGAACGTAACTGTAAAACTTGGAGCGTCAAGGGATGCAGTGCCCTCTTGTGGTAGAAACTGCAAACTGCAACACAATTTACTGCTCATATTTCCAAACTAGTACCTGCTCACAGACAATTGAATTAACAATACAACATCTTCCACCATAAAAAAATCGAATTTATACATTTTATTGAAATTTTCTGTCTATAAAAACTAATTTTGTCCACATCTAGTTTTAGTGAGCGGTATGTGAGATAATACTATCGTTGTCTAAATCTGAGCAAGAAAGTCAAAAGTTCACCAAATGCAAAAAGATGTTCACATTTTTGTCTTTAAATTTGTACTTTCTGTTTGTTAGGCTCCTTAGGCATTTGATAAATTCTTATAATTAAAAAGAAACCCCCCAGGAACCACTGTAAAATAAAAACACACACATGAGACAGTCGTACACTCACAAAGAGACACACACCCACGCCAAACACACACACAACACACACTTACAGTGTGATGGTGGATAACTCTGACATCCTGCACGAATGCTGCACAGCCTGTGTGGGCTCACTGAAGCATTTCTGAGCACAGCTGCTACACGGCACAAAGACAACACACAATACAACAAAGACAATGTCTTTAGGGACGCAGACACGCGGTCTCACACTTGCGCACATCTTCACAGTCTGTCACACACACCTAGACCCAAGCAGCAGATGAGAATGGCATTATCGGCAAGGCTTTAAAAGACACTCTCCTGCGGGAGCAGACTGGGAGTGATGTCATAACTACAGCGGTGCTCAGACGTCCCGTCAACAGGTTCTACACGTGGTTCTGAAGAGACTTAACATGAAGCTGTAATGCTGCATCACACAGGACTGCACTGTCATTTCAAACGTAGAGCTTCTTCAAAAAAAAAAATCATAAATGTCTAAGCATTTGTCAAAATATGGTGACTGTATATTTAGGACAAATGTGATTATTTGAAGAAATACATTGAAAATAAAACAGCTGTTCATGGAGACATATATGCCAGTTTTGGACAATAAGTCAGTAAATCTTTGTTTTATTCAAACACCAGATGGTATTTGTTTGTATTGGGGCGGCTGTGGCTGAGTGGTTAGAGCAGTCGTTCTCCACTGGGAGAGCTGCGGGTTCGATTCCACCAGCAGTCACATGTTGAAGTGTCCCTGAGCAAGACACTGAACCCCTCATTGCCTCTGATGTGTGTCCCATCTGTGTATGAATGTGATCTAAAAGTACTGATTATTTTTTATATAGACAGGCTATAAATGTGTAAATTTTTATTTTATATTATTAGTGTTATTATTAGTATATCTTAGAAATTCTATCATTTAGTATTTATCTTAGTGTATATCTTAGATCCTTATACTGCCTCTTTTATACTATATATTTTTGCTTTGTTTGAGTGTAACTGAGACCCTGAGTACACAATTTTGTTCCACCTCATGCACCACATGTGATGTGAATGACAATAAATGAACTGGAACCTGAACTTAAACGAGGGCACAGATTGTGTTGTAAAGTGCTTTAAGTGCCTTAATTGCTAAGATAGAAAGGCACCATATCTCTCTTGTAAATGAGTCCTCGAGGCTCAATGGGATTTACCTGTCTAAATAAAGGTTGATTGATTGATATAAATACAGTCCTTTTATATAATTATTTGGATACTATCTTTGAACAATGGACAAATCTTATTTATTTTATTCTTTTAGTAAAATTTAAATAACATTTTTCATTGCCGCAGGGTGCAAGATATAGACAACCTAACCACCTTGTTCACAGCAGACATTTTGATTTGAAAGAGTCAGGAAGAAACAGATGTAAGAACCGGAGAAACATTCCCTTTAGAATCCAACAATTTTCAGTCAGGTCATCTGGACAGTTTTTTTTTTTGTGTGTGCTGAAACGTTTCACCTTCCATCCGGAAGGCTTCATCAGTCAAGGAAACACACAACACAAAACTGATTCTTCCCCCAAACAGCTTACTCCAAAGTGGAACAAACCAGTTAAGTTGGTGCTAAGATGGTCTCTGTGGCCTTCTGGATGGAAGGTGAAATGTTTCAGCAAAAATAAAAAGAAACTGTCCAGATGACCTGACTGAAAATCGTTGGCTTGTATACCTGGATTATTGAGAATGGACTTTTTTTTGGTTTTGAACCAGTATGACATGACTGTCGACCAGGAAGAGTGCTGACACAAGAGGAGGGGCCTTGCCATAGACACCATATTAGCACCAACATAACTGGTTTGTTCCACTTTTGAGTAAGCTGTTTGGGGGAAGAATCAGTTTTGTGTTGTGTGTTTCCT
>NC_056506.1:39371935-39377112 GCF_014905685.2 Nematolebias whitei
AAGCTGTTTGGGGGAAGAATCAGTTTTGTGTTGTGTGTTTCCTTGACTGATGAAGCCTTATGGATAGAAGGTGAAACATTTCAGCACAAAAACAGAAACTGTCCAGATGACCTGACTGGAAATTGTTGGATTGTATACCTGGATTATGAAGCATGGACTTCTTTTTTTTTTTTGATTCCTTTAGAAGAAGTTTATTCAGATTTTTACTCTTGTTTCTACATTTGTGCTTCTCCTACTGTTTCAAGTCAAAATGTTTGCGGTGAAGCAGGTTGCTTTTGTTCACAATATGAAAATCATCACAATTTTGATCGTTCTAAACACACATTTCAGCTGACTTACTATCATTACGATTATTTTTAAATCCGTTATCAACTTACAGATAAATACTTGACTCGTTTCCTCCGATATCTGGGGACTGCAGCTTTTGCACCAGTATGATGATAATTCCAACGAAGAGGACAAAATTAATCTGACAACAAACACAGATGTAACATGTGATCAGTCTGCACAGAACATAAGTTTCATGCTCACATTTTGCTCCCTGCTGACCAATGATTGAGCTCTCCTTCTTTTCGGAAGTTAGAGGTCATTTCTGTGAGTTATTTTACTTTGTATGTCTTTGTTATACATTTTAAATAACTTTAAGCATCAATCTAATCTCTTTTCTTGCACTTTCTCAGTTAATTAAAATATCTACCTCCCAAAAATGAATAAACATACCATAATAGAGGCCACAACAGGTCCTTTAATCACCCACCAGAGGGCAGTGTGCTCATTTGTGTCCCAGCATCTAGAGGAGGCCATGAACAGCAAGTTTTAATAATCCTTCAACACAGCTCCTCTCATAAAATTACACATAAATAATACAAGAATGTTTCTTTTTTTTTTTTCAAAATGAAACAAGAAATAGGTACGTGCAAAGAATAAATGTGAATAAAACCCAATCAAAAAACATGTATTTGTTGTTTTTGTGTCTTTTATTAACACAACCTGGAAAAATTAAGGATGGACACAGAATGAAGTACTGGAAAAAGTTGCAACTAATAGACTTTAAATGCTTTATCAGTAACACGACATCACGTAAATTAAACCATTTTATCAGGACAGCATGCATGCAATGTTAAACAATAAACGTGTAGACATTTATAATCAGATTAAAGCTGATATTCTGTGTTGATAATTTGAGTCTGAAGTACTGCAACAGCAACTGAAACAGTTCCGTTTGTATGGATTTGAAAAGCACAACACTTGTTTTAAATTAATGAGGGGAAAAAGAATAAAAACTCAAGTAAAGCCAAAGTTTTTTCAAGTTGGGATGAACAGTTGATACGTACCCAGTGTCGTGAAAGTGGAGCCTCAAAACTGCCCAGACAGTCACGCAAATGGTGGGAGTTCCTGTATCCAACAATCACAGGATAATTATATATTATATATATATATTATTTAATTATAATATTCAGTTTATGATGAAATTATTAGGTTGGTGATAAGAAAAGTAAATTCTAAATTTAGAACATGCTCCTATTGTAGTTGGATGGTGGACCAACTAAAACGAACAAAACAAACTACCGTATTTTTCAGATTATAAGGCGCACTTAAAATACTTACATTTTCTCAAAAATTGACAGTGAGCTTTATAATCCGGTGCGCCTTATGTATTAATTCTCGTTGTGCTTACTAACTGATATTTATTTTTATGTGGTACAACTGAACAATGTTGAGAGTTATTGTGAATGAGATGAATAAAGTTTGACTTATCTGTTTTGTTTCGCTTAATGCGCCTTATAGTCTGAAAAATACGGTGTGTAGTTTTACTTCATATGACAAAACCAGCTTGAAAAAAATGTGCATTTATGTGAATTATTCATCAGAGTACAAACTGAATTTTCTTTTAAACTAAACCCAAAACCTCAGAGAGAAGCACTGCGACTTTATGAACTTATAATAGAATTTTGAAAAAAGAAAACAACTGAAATGAGCTCAAACGAACGTGGTCTTAACTTTGCATCGTTCTGGATAACCAGCCGTGAAGCTCGACTCACCCCAGCCTACGATGGTGTACCAGTAGAAATATCGCCTCTCGGGAAAGAAGGTCTCCACCAGCAGAGTGAAGAGATACAAGCCTTCAATGAAGAGCCAGAAATAGTTGGACATGACGCAGTAATGGAAGAAAATCATTACTGCTTTACACGCCACCTGCACGAAGACACACACGGGAGGAGAACGTTTTATTTGTCATTCCAGATCTGTCAGACTGCTCTGTTTTCGTCTTCCCTTGAGTTATTAAAGAAGACAGTCTGTAATATTATGTAATGTTCCAACAAGGTGAGCATCTATCACTCCATTTGTCATGCTTAGGGCAAGTTCTTCAACGAAATGAGAGTTTTGAGCATACAACATCCTAATAAAAGCCGAACAAACACATTTATTTGGAAAATGCTTTTTGTTTGGTGTCTGACTCCAGTTTAAATGGTTGTGGTTACACCGCGATGTCGGCTGGGTTTTTCTCCCAGGCTTCACACGCATCCGTTAGTGTGTGCAAATGAATGCTTTGCTGCACCTACAATTCCTGTTTGGTTCATTTGTAAGTTGGAAATAATAAAAAAATAATCAACTCAAAATACCCCCTAGATATAATATTCCACCAAAAGTGGTGAAGGCTGCAGTAAATGATGTTTTACTTCAGTGTCAGAGAATTTTTGGTCAAATGTTTTGGATGTTTTTATGACTATGAGTGATAATCTTTTCTCTGCCCATGAACCATATGTTTGGGTTAGCAGAGAGAAGTGTGTAGTGAACCAGATAACCTCAAATATACCAGATGGACAGAGACTGTTATTTTCATTGATCTGAATAAGTCTGAACCATCTGATGAACTTTCTTTCTTGAATTAATCAAGCAGAAAAGACAATCCTCTATAATCATTACTGTCTTACAAATGTTTTGATAATCAAATTGTGTTAGTTCACTCAATGCTTTACAGGTTGAAAAGAACTACTAATTTTTATTTTTACATAAACAGTAAGTAATGATTTTTGTTCCTCATTCAGAGAAGAAATCACCTGAATATGCCTTTCTTGATTTTCTGTCTGAAATGAGCAAGCTGTCGTAAGTATGTTAAAGGTTGGTTTTCGGTCAACTAAAATGTTTACCGAGAAAAATGTCATGTTTTACTATTTGAAAAGATTACAAAGTGTGAGACTCCACGAAGTCTGCTGTTGCTGCAATAATCTTTTCTGTATGTTGTAAACAATCCTTGACTTATGATAACATCTTACGTCACAAATCCACTCCTCTTTCTGGTCCTTCCACGAATCAGAAAGCTCTAAATTGAACAGGAAGTCGACCCAAATAAAATGTGGCAACTTCTCAGTTCATAGTTTTAGAGAAGAGAAGAATAGAGTAGAGAAGGAATAGAGAATTATGGATTCCAGAATTCCAAGAGAATGAGAGTTCTGAGAGATGTTGGAATGAGAGCTGACAACAGGTCCGATAGTCCAACAGAATGAGCAGATTGAGAGTGCAGCCGGTTATGAAGAGTTTGGAGTTATGAAGAACCAGGAACGTTTGGGATTATAATTCTGTTTTGAGCTAATCAACGCACGACTTTCTGAAGGTTTGGTAGCTCTCGACGGAGACGCTGAAACGAGTCAGAAAGGAACTACATCCAGCGCTGATTCATCGTCAACAGGTAGATGGTTCTATTTTGACCAAGTGTACCGTGAGAAGCTGAGGATCTGACGAAGCGTGCAATTTCTGGTTAAACAGATTAAACTTCCCTCACACAGTTCTCTGTAAGATAATCTCCTTTCACTCTAAAACCCACCTCTCTCTCATAAATCAGTACAGATATTTTAGAAATGTCTGAAGCAAAGTCCTCAAATCACCGCCGAGTGATTTGAAGTTCATTTTCTGTGAAACTGTCTGTTATTATTTTCATATTTTGCCAAATTAATGTAAATGTTTGATGTTAAACTTTGATTTTGAAAATAAATGATTCCATTCATTTGATGGGTCAAAGATAAATAACGTCTCTCGTTCACATTTCTGTTAAATTCAATGCACGACATTTACAGTCAGAAAAATGAAGAACTCGTGAAAAGTATGCATAAATATATATCCATATATTTGTCATACAACAAGTGACACGTACCTCACGTGTCTCACTACAACAGTTTGTAAAACTGGTGGCCTCGTACGTTTCATGAATGACTGTTAATTCGTGTGTAAGATTGATTTTACGTGTTGGCATGTAGAAAAAGTAACAGCTGACGAGCTGTGAATGTTTATGCAGCGGCTGAGCTGCGCGCTTGGAGCTGCACCTTTCAAGCAAACGCTGCATGTATAAGCGTTGACCTGGCAATGTTTTAAAAGCTGAAATTGTGTCATAAGTCTTGTGTAAGCTGAAATGGTACGTCTGTTATGTGTAACTAAGAGCTAATGAGCTGTGGAAGACGTTATTCTGTCTAAAAAGTACGAGGTTCTGCTTTAAGACCCGGCTGTGACCAGTTCGGTTCTGTTCAGTTTGAACGAGTATTTTGAATAGATGGATAAACGTTTTAAAAGCTGAGTGCCATCTCAGAACACAGTTAGAAGTTGTTTCGTTACAATTTTTAACAGAAAAAGTGCATTTTGATGGTTTAAAAGACGAAAAGTTGACGAACTATTTCAAGCTAAACCTAACTTGCTAGGTAGAGAAAACGCTTCCTGATTGGTTGAATTCGCTGTTGTGGAGCGCTTTCATTGGTTGAAGGTTTGACTGACGTGGCTACGTCACTTCCTCTCACCCTACGCTGCTGCCATTGGTGATTTCAGTCACGTGACCCGGATATGAAATTCATTTTCATAGGGAAATAAAATCTGCTTTTTAAAGCTAAAAAGCGCCTTTTAAAGTGATTCTGAAACGCTGGTCAAGTGCTTCGAAGCTGCTTGCTGAAATTCTGCTACGTTAGAGTTTAAAATTCGCCAAAAAACGATGTTTTTAAACAAAGCTAGCGATGCTAATTTTAAGCTAACAAGCTAACGACCGGAGCTTAAAACTATGCCTAAAATCACTAAAGGAACCTGAAATATTGTCCCAAAACACTCATGTTCAAGCTATAAAGTCTGATTGCAAAAACTTTTGCCACGTTTGTGTAAAAAATCCGTTCAGAAATGTTGATTTTGACCGAGTTTAG
>NC_056506.1:39377122-39378278 GCF_014905685.2 Nematolebias whitei
ATAGCACCCCTAGTGGACAACACAAAAAGTGACGGAGTTATAATTGTTGAGGAAATACTGACATCTCCTGGCGAGACGTGAGATCACAGATTTCACTTCGTTTTTTAGGTAAAGAGTGAAATTAAACGTCTTTTTATTTTTCTGTAAGGCAAATTCTGAGTTAACAAACTTCCTCAAAGCTGAATAAAACACTGTTATCTTACATTTTAAGAAGTAATAGGTATTTATGCAAAGAAGCATTCACCAAAAAGTTTATTTCACTGTTAATCCTTTAAAAATAAGGTACAAAAATAAACATTAACTTTTTAAAACAGATACAGTTACAAATATTCACAGAGTTGAACAGTTTACTCATTTTGCTTGAAGGATAATACACGTTTATTTGCAAAATCACTAAATAAGAGTAAATTTATCAGGAAAAAGAGATTTTCTGTTTAATTTACCACCTAAATAAAATATCTCTCTATTTAATTTTAAATAGAAGCTATACAGGAGCAAAGACAGTTTTTCTGAAGAAAGACTGATTATTCCTCATCATCAAATTCTTTTCTCTTTTCACCCACCTGGGTTGATTGAGTAACTGTTTAAAATAGCAAATTTCTGGAACAGAACGGTTTAAAAAACGTTTTAAACTAATATTGCTGTGAGACTAAAGAAAAATTTGCAGGTTTATAAAAAATTCAGTGTTTTAGAGTAAATACACTAAAAACAGCTTGGTACTCTAGTATCTGTGGAAAATAAGCACAAAAAGTAACACTGCAAAAAGGGCATTTACTTAAATATTCATGAATTGGGGTAAAACCTGAGAAAGGTACCCACAGTTGAATAAGTGACTTATAACAGTACTTCTGTGTAAACCCAAAGCTAAAATAAGTGTGAAAACTCATTGACTTGAATACAAATATTTACCTGTAAAATATCTAAAGCTTGCAACTGTTCAAACAGATAAATTGCTACACAGTGAAAACATGGCAGGTGTGTTAGAAAAAGATTTTGACACAAAAGGAATTGCGGACTACTTGGAGAATGCGCTCGCGCTTCTCGGAGAGTCCTTACATCCATTTATGACTCAGACAGAGCGCATGAACCCAAAAGAGTTAGTGGACAATCTGAAGGAGGTTGCAGAAAGTGTGACCTCTGCAGAAATCACAAAGTC
>NC_056506.1:39378378-39379858 GCF_014905685.2 Nematolebias whitei
TAGATAGATAGATAGATAGATAGATAGATAGATAGATAGATAGATATTTGACTTGGTGCAATGTTATTGTCAGTTGTTCAGTATTATTACCAAGAGTTCAGTAATCTGACAGCTTGTGAGTAATAACTGTCTTTGAGTCTTTTCGTGCACGATGGCATGATTAATGAACATGGACTTTTTTGGTACTTGATAATTCATACACAACATAGACGTAAAATACCCAAGTAATATTAGCTACAAATGTAGATAATGAAAACATTTCATTTGAGTACACGTCATTATATATGAATGTTTTATCCCCATAAACAAGGCAGTATGGACGGAATAACTTGCTTCTTACAATAAAACAGCAAAGATTATATTTAAACTTTTTTTTCTAGTTTTGCAGGAAAATAATAAAATCCTCTGAATTCAGATGATCGTGATTTTCAATGTCCTCTTTAGTAAATAACTTTAAAGAAACTAATCCTCACACATAATAACAAAATGCTTATTAATGAAACTTCAATAGTGTGCTTGAAAGTGAATATAGTTGTAAACAGTTCACTCCAAGCTTAGTTTCAACCCTTTTTGACAAACCTTAAGTTCACTGTACCTTCTTGTGGAGCTGGCACAGCTTAAAGTACATTAAAAATGACCTTGTGAAGTTTCTCCCTGAAGGTGCAGTCGGAGATCAAGAGGAAATGGCGCAGCTGGACGGTGAACCGGTACTTTGCTGTGGACCTGAAGCAGCAGAGGCATCCTTCGTTGGCCAGCAGTGGAGTGAACGGCGGGACTCAGCTGTCCATCCTCAGCAAGAGCAGCTCCCAGATACGGATGTCCAGCCCGCTGGCGGAGAACGCCAACATCAGCCTGCCGACCTGAGCGTCTGATTGTCCCGAGTCAAGGTGCCGATCCACTAACTTCAGACCGACCAGAGCAGACCAAAGTGGCCCCTCGCACCTCTCACATTTCTACGTTTCTCCTTTAGAAATGAAAGAGAAAGCATTTAGAGGTGCCCAGCTGGCTTTCACACTTTAAACAATTATTTTCAAAAATAAATTACTTGACTATTTTATTTCTACAACACAAACTGTGGGTTGCAAACTTTTATAACTGCTGAAGCACTTTATGATTTGAGTCGAGTAAATTCTAAACCCCGTCTGTTTCAATTTACCTCGCAAGCAATCAAGAAAAAATGTAGTGCCAAAAAATAAACAGCCCAGTGCAAAAGCTAAAAAAAAATTAAAAAAAAAGAAATGCAAAAGATTGACAGATAAATATTAAATATAAGGGGTCACCTTTGGCTTTGGTGTAAAATGAATGTGCTTCAAAGTGCCAAACAGATTTTTGCCTGACTGAATCACTGCACAGTCCAGAGGTAATATCAACCAAACAGTCGCTTTGCTTGTACTAAAGCTCCGTTTAAATGTTTCGTGTTGAATTTAAACTTGTTTTTACAATCAGCCGTAAGTACGGGGTATGTCAAAATTCATATATA
>NC_056506.1:39379958-39384351 GCF_014905685.2 Nematolebias whitei
TATATATGACTACTTGTACTACTATTCCCACTTTGCGGTTTTTCACTTATCGCAGTGGTTCAGGGTGCGGATCCCCCGTGATAAATGAGGGACTGCTGTATGTTGAGTGTCACTAGCTTGCTAAAACTAATTGTGACACAAAAGTGGTGTTTATTATCACTGAAACTAGGTTGAGTATCCTGAAGTCTAGTTTTTCGTTTCATCTTTTTTAGCCTAAATAGAATCATGACAAAACTGCTCTCCAACATGGATTAAACGGGTCAGGGATTATTTTAAGGATTTCAGACAGTTGTTGAAGATGCAAGCTGGAGATACATAAATACCTTCTATGATTTAGGACATTGTGATCTGAGGATTTTTTTTACTGTAAGGTAATTAAAACTGCATTTACTTTGTATGTCTTAGATTCTTATATACTGTTTCTTTTTATATGTTTGTTATTTTGGGGTGTAACTGGGACCCTGAGTATAATTTTGTTCCACCTCATGTGATGCGAATGGCAATAAACTTGAACTTGAACATGTGCGCGCCTGACTGGGGAATCCTTCGAGGATGTGTCCTGGTAGCACAATTTACTGATGTGAACTTAAATTCTCCTTGCTGTGTGTCATTTCTTTGGATTCTCTCACAGATTAAATTCCCTCCCATTTCAAATGACACTTTTGCTCCCTCTGAAGTGGTGCAACACTTCCTTCGGGGAGTTCCCACTTCAGGTTTTTTAAATTCACATCTCCAGGCATGCAAACGTTGAGGGACATGAAATGTACCACGTGCTGAGTGAGCGCAAAAGGAATTCAATTTTAGACTCAGATTAAAGCCACCAAAGAAAGAAAAACACAATTATATGATCTGAGGCAAAGCATTTATCTTCCACCATCCACATGACAGGGTAAAGGCAGCAAAAACCATAAATTATCAAAACTCACACTGTTTGACTGGGAATGACATACATCTTTGTGTTTAATCACCGATTGGAGGAAACTCGAACGGCATCAATCTGTCAGAGTTTTAAAAAAACCCTGATAGTTCCCTTTAAATGCATCTTTTCACTCCAGAGTGTTTTCTCCCTCTGCTGAGCAGGGCTCTATTCTCAGTTTTTGATAAACAGGCAGCTGAAGGGGAAGCTGTACACGTTGCTTGAAAGTCACCTCATTTTGGATTAACAGAGGTGTTTAAAATGACTTTGAACGCAGGCCGAGGCTTTCCAGAGTCCTGCTGGTGGAGGAACAGTATGGTGTCTGCAGCTATACATTCAACTGACCTCTCAAAGGTGTTTCATGCTCTGAAATCAGTTTTGATCTTTAATGTGAATGTACGTTATGCGTTTGTATGAAAAAAATAAATGTTGCACCAATTTTCTTTCAGCTTTCCATTGTAGTATGAGGGGGAAATCAAGGTGCAACTTTTTGATTTTTTTTGTGAAATTAAGAGCATTTCTGTTTTGAATTGATTATTAATTTCAAGGCACAGCATGTCTTATAGGAATACATATTTATTGCCATCTTTAATGCCAGAATCTTAGGCTAAGATTTATTTTAATGAGATATCATAAACCAAAGCTTGAAAATTACCTTATGTGCAATTTCATAATGCAAAATACTCAACGTATCTGTTGTAAATTCCTCTCAGCTACAACCATAATTCGTTTTAGCTCAATGTCTACAAAATTGACTGTTATAACCATTTTAGTGTCACATGCCTAAGTGTCCACTGAACCCCTCATTGCCTCTGATGTGTGTCCAATCGATGTATGAATGTGATAAAGCACTAATTAATCTTTCTACAGACATATAGAGTGCTGTATGAACGGGTAAATGAGGACACAGATTGTAGTGTAAAGTGCTTTGAGTATCTTGATAAGATAGAAAGGTGCTATACAAGTACGGTCCATTTACCATTTGACAAATGCTGATTGGTTATAGTACCCATATTGCATCATACTGACACCAAATGTTAATGCATTTTAGATATACATTCACTGATTACTTTATGAAAGATTTAATAAAATTCTTCCAGTGGTACATGAGCTATTTTGCTAACAGACAAACATGGTTGACTCCAAAAATTAATGCGAAAGTTTTAAACTACAATCTGATGTGAATAGTTAGTACCTAAAGTATGTGTTGTGAATGAGTCTCAGTACACCAAAATTTCTAAATATTTATCTAATTCACTCATTTATTGCCATATTTTTGTGTTTTCTAAAGTCACCCTGCAGGATTGGTGCCAAAAGTTATTAATCATAGACACACATCCAAAAATCATTTCCCTAACATCTTGTTAAAGTCATATTAGTAGCTTATCATGAGATATTTTACTAACAGACAGGCAGAGGTGACTCCAACAGTTATTGCTAAAGTTTTAAACAAGGATTTCACACAATCTGTGAGCGCTCAGATTATGTTGGGAATCCATCTCACCTAATCTGAGGCCAATATTCCTATGACTGACTGAGCTTTAGCCATGCTTGTGTCTTATATTGCCAGCCAGCTGTGGCAACCATCTTGAATCGGGTTGACTTCAAATGTAGATATCCGTCCGTCCATTTTCTTTACCCGTTTATTCCATTTTGGGTCACGGGGGTCGCTGGTGCCCATGTCCAGCAATCACTGTGCGAGGGGCGGGGTACACCCTGGACAGGTCGCAAGTCCATCACAGGGCCACATAGAGAAAAACAACCATTCACTCTCTCACTCACACCTAGGGACAATTTAGAGTTACCAATCAGCCTAACATGCATGTTTTTGGACTGTGGGAGGAAACCGGAGTACCCGGAGAAAACCCACGCATGCACGGAGAGAACATGCAAACTCCACCCAGAAGGCCCCTGGACTGGAGTTTGAACCAGGGACCTGCTCGCTGAGAGGCAGCAGCTCTACCAGTTGCACCACCGTGCTGCCTCAAATGTAGATATCTTTCAAATAATTGCTTTCTGAGGATTTAATTTAAATTCGTTGAGCGGTTCATGAGATATTTTGGTAACAGACAGACGCACCAACACTTACACTGACATCATCTGCTTTCACCTTTAGGTGTCGGGGGATAGGTTCTAACTTTTAAGCTTAAATTAAATCTGTTTTAATCATGTCTGAAGCGCATCAACACATTTTATATAAGAAAATAAATTCTATCTTGCCTATCTGGACTCATTACAACTAGAAATCAGTGAGTTATCATTTAGGAGAAGTAAAACTTCACCCACTTGTCGCTCTTCAGCTCTACATGGTCACCGGCAGGACACCCCCCTCCACCGTGGAACTCATCAACATTCATTTATCTGCACAGTGAGTCGTGGACAACTCTTCACCCGAGTGTTGAAAGGCTTCGACTTTAATTAAGATCAAATTAGGCTGGAAATGTTCATGTTCGTCACAGAGGAGAGCCCTCTCTGATGAGGGGAGCCATTTTTTGGGAACATCTAAGCCCACTGGGAAATACCAGGTTCATCGGTTTATAATAAAGTTAATTCATCTTGGGCCTCACCAAGGAGGAATAATGCTTCAGAGTGGACACATGATGGGGCTAATAGGGTGTATCATCACTCATTTAGGCAAACATTTCATTGCAACACTCAGCATTTACATGAAAACATGCTATAAAATGACAGCTAACTAACTGATCCGCCACTTATTTTTAGTGTAACAATATTAATTGATGTGTTTTTAAGAAGACTGAGGATTAATACAGCATTTGTGCAGTTTTGTTTCCATCATAAACCTATAGAAAAATGCATCTTTTAAAGAAAATGATTCTATTGCCATTGGAGATACTTAGGTTTGAACATAATTTCATCCTGGCTACACCAGAGAGCTATGATGACTAGCTAGATACAGTAAGTAGCATTTCAGTTTCCCGTGTTTTGTTTTATTTATATTAAAGCAGACTTTTTTCTTCATTAAGCTAAACAGAATACATCAAAATCCATCCATTCATTTCCTATCAGCCTAACCACCATCACAGACATCTACACCTCTAGATGCAGGAAGAGGGCCACCTGCTTCATGAAGGACCCCACTCACCCAGCACACACACTTTTTGCCCTGCTCCCCACAGGAAGGAGGTTAAGGAACATTAAGGGTAGAACCACTAGACTGAGGAACAGCTTCTACCCTGAAGCTGTTAGACTCATGAATCTCTAACCAGAACAATCACTGTGAAAAATCACATCATGTTGCTGCTGATCTGTTTCATGTTGCATTCATACGTGCTCATGTGCTCACACAGACTCATGTTTGTGCTGCTGTTCGACATATTGTTTTTATGCTACTATAGTGCTTAACGTATTTTTAGTTAATGTTTTTCTTAGTTCATATCTTTGATCTTATGACTGTTTTTCTTTTACATTTTATTTTTGGATGCAACTGGGACCCTGTGTACATAATTTCATTCCACC
>NC_056506.1:39384451-39386523 GCF_014905685.2 Nematolebias whitei
CATCCATCCATCCATTCATCCATCCATCCATCCATCCATCCATCCATCCATCCATCCATCCATCCATCCATCCATCCATCCATCCATCCATCCATCCATCCATCCATCCATCCATTATCTTTACCCACTTCTTTCTTTTTGGGTCACTGGTACCAATGTCCAGTAGTCACTGTGCAGGATGCGGGGTACACCCTGGACAGGTTGCAGGTCCATCACATGGCCCTGGCTAACCAAAGTTGGCACCATGTATTGAATGCAATAGTATTTTATTATATTAAGACTTGGACTGACTGTAATTGAATTTTAATCTGGATTTGTTTCGAACTGAACTGGTTATTATTATTTGACTTTTATTTATTTTTCTTTGCATAGTGACCTTGGACAAATTTTCTGGTAAATCGGCGCCATATTTTTTTATTTGACATTTATCATTTTGAAGAGACACAAGAAAAGTGTAAGTTAGTAATTTGTCAATAATCAAAAGGCCCAAATTTAGGTTGATGCTTTTGTTAACAGCTAGAAAAAAAAAAAAACGCTCCTTTCACATTTTATACGCCCAAATAGAAGTCTTTAGAGATTTCATCTTTTTTCTCTCTACAGTTTAGTGTCACTTACAGACATGACAAAACGCAGAAATGAAGGAACCCAAACAGGAAACAGGACTAACTGCGGTGCTGGTTGCACTGAAGGGAACTATTTACTCAGTGTTTGACATCTTCTCTGCTGACACTTTCTTTCCCTCTTTTATAAGGACAAACATTTTTTTTACACCCACAGCTTTTTGTGCAGCTCTTCCTTTGCTCTCCCGCTGAAATGATAGGTGTAATATATCCCAACCCTCTGAGCCATAGCTGACTCATCACTCCGACCCTGCCCTCTGATATGAATCCACTTCAGACTCCGCTGCCCAGTTAAGACTGGGACATCAACTGGCTGCAAAGATGTCAAAGGATTCACTTTCTTTATTTATCATGCTGCACGTGGGCAGAATTTCAAAACGCTGAATGAATTACTTGAGCCATCATTGAGTGTTAGCTGTTTCATCTCTTCTTTATTAATGACAAACAAAACCAACTAAACATCTCTTCACTTGTTTTCTTCTTGTCAGAGGTTTGGTTGCTCAATAAAACCAACTTTTTTATTGGGTTTTATCAAAGAGCGATTGTACTGAAAGGCAGCATCCACGTTGCTAAGCAGCAGGTAAGCAGGCAGCAGCCGATGCACACCGAAGGCAGGGCTTCCTACATAAGAAATAATTGGATGCAGATGACTAATGTGCATTTGGCATGAACACAGACAAGCCTGTCAGATGAAAAGATGAATGTGTTGTTCTTAAATTATTTCATTACAGTCCTGGATATGGCTCTATGCTTATTATTCATGTGGTTGTTTAATTTTGTTCTAGTTGCAGTTGTTTAACCTGGATGGTTCGCAATGGTTCTCCAAACCCTTTTTTGTCGGAACCATTCATTTTTCACCTAAAAATACTAATTAAGCTCAACGTAAACGTAAAAGGCAGAACAATTTGAACTAAACATTTGTCAAAAGAGCGAAATTTCTAAATCAGTTTTGAATAAAGCTGAATGAAAGTTGTTTGATCTGAAATATTATTTTATTTCCTGTGCAGCTAAATGCTTCGCTATGCAGCACAACAAGTTTTTATATGTTTATTTTTATTTTTTACAAGAAACTGAATTGACTTGAACTCACAGCCTAAAAAGTCTAGTACCCAGTTGCAGATGGAGGGGCTTAGTCCTAGTGTGGATAGTTTGTCCATCAGGGTTTGGGGGATCATGGTGTTGAAGGCAGATGTGAAGTCCACAAAGAGCATACGGACGTAAGAGTTTTTCTGCTCCAGGTGGTTGAGTGCAGTGTGGACCACAGAGGAGATGGCATCCTCTGTTGATCGGTTCTCACGGTATGCATACTGATGAGGGTCCTCGTTGATGTTGATGGTTGTTTTGATGTGAGTCATGACCAGTTTTTCGAAGCATTTAGCGACTATCGGGGTGAGGGCCACTGGCCGATAGTCATTCAGACCAGTCACTGTAGAGCTTTTTGGGACTGGGATG
>NC_056506.1:39386623-39392859 GCF_014905685.2 Nematolebias whitei
AGTTCAGTTAGTGGTTTTGCGAGATCCGCATAATGCTCTATGAACTGACATTTACAGTCAGAAAAATGAAGAACTCGTGAAAAGTATGCATAAATATATATCCATATATTTGTCATACAACAAGTGACACGTACCTCACGTGTCTCACTACGAACTGGTGGCCCGTACGGGGATCGAACCCGCGACCTTGGCGTTATCAGCACGATGTCATGAAAGTTATAATCTTTTCTGTATGTTGTGGCTGCAGCCAATGACCCATCCTGAGCTCTGTGAACTCGGCTGAACTGATAAGGTTATAAAAGCAAGCTGAGTAGGCATCTCGATGCAGATTCTCATGACTGGTCTCCATGTGTGTACATTTTATGTATAGTCATGTAATCTGTCCTATAAATCTGGCCTTGCAAGTAACATCCAGTTTAAAAATCTTCTCCTGCCGTTGAGTATGGTTCTTTTTGAGTAAACAACATAAGCGAGACGATTTTCCCCCAACATTCAGTTAGTTTGCATTTATTAAATCAGTTGGGTACATACATATAGTGAACGTGTTGCTGTAGTGTTTCAGTGCATAACATGCTAAAAATATATATATTTTTGGTTTGTATTGCTAATAACAGTTAGCATGCCCTTCTTGTTTTGCATAATGTGACTGACAAACATTTAGATCAGGTGTGCGATCGTTCCCAAAAGTCGTGTTTTAATGATTTTTGGTCTTTACAGTGTGTGAGCTCCAGATGGTAAAATCTTGATAGTACCTCATGTTATGGTGCACAATGTGAGATTTAATATGTCCAACTGTACGACTTATTGCCACAGCGGACTCCACATAGATTCAGCAGAGATTTAGTCCAACAATAAAAGGAAATTAAGCACCGAAGTTGATGTTCTAAATATATTTGGACACTAAAAAGAGAATGGTTGGTTGCAGCAGCAGTTGGTCACACTGCACAAGTTTCCCTAATCCAACATTTTTCAGTCAGGTCAACTGGACAGTTTCTTTTTTTGTGCTGAAACGTTTCGCCTTAGATCCGGAAGACTTCATCAGTCAAGGAAACACACAACAAAACTGATTCTTCCTCCAACAGCTTACTCCAAAGTGGAACAAACCAGTTCTGCTTGTGATAAGATGGTCTCTTTGGTACGCCCCTCCTCCATTGCCGGTCCTCTTCCTTGTTGACAGTCATGTCAAAATGGTTGAAAACTCACTAAATAATCTCACCTGGATTATTGAGCATGGACTTTGTTGTTTTCAACCAGTTTGTCAAGACTGTCAACAAGGAAGAGGACCGGCAATGGAGGAGGGGCGTACTAAAGAGACCATCTTATCACAAGCAGAACTGGTTTGTTCCACTTTGGAGTAAGCTGTTGGAGGAAGAATCAGTTTTGCTGTGTGTTTCCTTGACTGATGAAGCCTTCTGGATCGAAGGTGAAACGTTTCAGCACAAATAAAGAAACTGTCCAGATGACCTGACTGAAAAATGTTGGATTTTATACCTGGATTATTGAGCATGGACTTTGTAAGTTTCCCAAACATTTTTGACCCTGCTGGATGTTTGTCACAAATCTTCTTTCGGCATTAGAGTGATGAGTCAGTTTTCTGTGAACCTGTCACACAGACAACCCAAAATTTACTTATTTTTAAACAACAAAATATTTAATCTAAAATGCACATAATTTTGCAGTTTTAACTTGGCCCAAGACAGTTTGCCATTCATAAGACTCTTAAAAAACATTACTGTTGTGTGCTCTTTTAACAAATTTATGCTTTCAAAAGACTTCAAACAATTCTACCAGTTTGGTGAAAACATTAACATTCGTACCATGCATGCTAACAAAAATACAAATCTTAAAATCTCAGTTTAAATATGTTAATTTTAGGTTAAACGTTTTGTTCAATGTTTTTATTATAACAGGGAATTTGTTTCAGCTCTAAGTTGTAAACTCGAATATTCTAGATGCCTCGTTTTAAAAAAAAAAGCTGAAAACAATTTTCCAGGAAATCAATGTGCAAGCAGGTATTTTGCTCACAACACAGAGTCTAAGTCGTCAAACTTTAATTACTCTCAACCTTTTGTTTCTAACAGAGTCAATATTCAGCCCACTGGCAAAACTAATCCAACGCTGAATGTCAGGTGAAGTAGAATCTTCTGGTGTCGTGGTAAGAATCAAAAGCGAGGTCAGTCCATTACAGCACTGATCTGATTCAGAGCATCACCATGATGATGGCCTGTGATCGCCATGGCAACAGAGGTAAAGCAGTGAACTTAAAAAACCAGGACAAAGTAGCCATTTGTATGTTAATGGGCCCAGCAGAATGTTTCAACTGGCCTTGCTGAACCATTAGCGAAGCTAATTAGGTTTATTTATCATGCCTGCCCAACAATAACAAGCAATGTGTTGTTACGGGACAAAGGCTAAGAGCACCGTCATCATCTGTAATCAAGGAGTCACAATCATGTGTTTTTTGTTTTTCTGGAAAAAATTGGAACTGATAGAAGTTCCTTGAAAGGTAAAAAAATCAAACAGAAAAGACTGAATCATCATCAGAGAAGCGTCCGCTCTCTAACACAGGGGTTCTCAAACTTTTTGGGTTCAGGGACCTACAGGGGAGAAAAAGTTTCAGGGTTTTCTTCAGTTTGACTCTTTAATGTAATGGGAATATTTGTGCAACATAAATACTTAATACCTGTTCTTTAATAGTGTTAATACAATTGTTATACTTTTAAACATGGGCTATTTTCATTTAAGACAAACTTAATTAACAACATTTTTAATTTCAACTTCCAAAAATTACAATGTTTGGAAAATTAACAGTATCAAAAACCATTTTAAAACGTTGCCTATTCACTTAATGAACGTGATAAATGTATCGCCGCTTCTTCAAATTATTACAGAAATAATAATAAAGTAATTGTGATTTTCTGAATTTTGGTGTATTTTAATGGGTTGTTAAACATGTACATGCTTGTAAATATATAGTATATAAATACATTTACTTTTTTTCTTCTTCTGTGGACCCCCAAGCGCCAGCTTGCGGACCTCCGGGGATCCATGAACCTCATTTTGAGATCCACTGCTCTAGCAAACCTGTTTAGTATTTACAATCTACAGCCAAACTTCCCTGAATGGCTCCCATGAGCAGTTCCTTTGAGTAAGAATCATTTAGAAGAATAAAAAAAACAAACAAACAGAGCAATTATCTGCTTTAAATTAAAAAGATTGAATAAACTAACTTTGCACATTAAAAAATAATTTTTCATTACTAACCAAACAAGCATAGTTGTTTTCCTTGACTGTACTGGAAGCCACACAAAGTGTCTTGGACTCTACAAGCCCACACAGTGAACCTAATAATTACTGTGATTTACTGACTGTGTGCACGAAGCAGTGGTCGCTGTCTTCCTGCGCGTACAGCACGCCGTCCTTGATGAAGACTGAGATGGCTCTCAGGATGAAGGACACGAACAGATTCATGTGGATGAAGTTCCTGGTGCAGTGGAGCTTCCTGGAGATAAATGAGACGAGAATAAATGACATATTTCTTCTTTACTGGCTCAAAGAATATGAGCAGTTCAAACTTTAACCCTGACTTTTCTACCTTGGATCAATTTTGTATTGTTGAGCCTCAGCTTCAATGTGTATTTAACTGACCTGTCAAAACCGTGCTGTGCTTTTAACCAACAAAACTAGTGAGAAATACTATCGAAAACTAATTAAAGCTGGTCTATTTATAGCAGTCTGCAGAGACAATAGTGTCATGATTAAACTTTTGATAAATAGTTGAAACATTGCACTGTTTGGCTTTCTGAGACATTTATTGATTTTTCAGCAAAATGAATGAAACAAAACTCCCCCCAAAAATAATTTCATGTTCTTAAAAAAAAAAAAAAAAAAGAAATATGTAAAAATTCATAGCTGAAGTTTGCAGTCATTTGTAAATAAGGTCACACTGGCATACTTACTCCATTAATGGTCTCTGTAAGCCATCACTATCTGAAATATTACATTAGAAGTTCGTACCCCACAAAAACAAAACAAAAAAAAGTATTCTCTGGAAATATTGATCTCAGTGTTTCAATT
This sequence comes from Nematolebias whitei, assembly GCF_014905685.2. Lineage (NCBI taxonomy): Eukaryota > Metazoa > Chordata > Actinopteri > Cyprinodontiformes > Rivulidae > Nematolebias > Nematolebias whitei. Next base: position 39,390,701 of record NC_056506.1, read on the forward strand.
AATGTTTTGTCACCCCTTTATCGATCAAATCTTCCCTCCGTGTGTGAAGGTTTACTGTAACTATAAAACAACTGAACTTTTTCTATCCTGCCTCATTTTACAACTGACAGAAGAGTTTTACAATTTCAGGTCTAAAACAACCTGCCATAATTTTCGCTGTATAAGTTGCAGTTTTTTGCACAAATTAGCATGCCTGGTACTTATACATTGAAGTGATATTTATGATTCTCCCTCATATTTATAACCAATTTTTGGCTGAGATCTGACGATTTCATTCATTCTGACATGGAAAATATTGAACGCTACCATTTTCAGCCACTAGAGGGCCCTCGACTAATATAGCAAGCCTCATTAATAGGTAAAAGTGGCTATTAACGAGACACTTGGCTTGCCGTACAAAGCCACCTTCGTCTCGCTCTGGAACTCCTGGAGCAAACGTCAAATCAGCTGCATTTTGCCGCGCCGCCCAGATGAAATGCAGCCGATTTGACCATTAAAGTGCATTTATTAAGGAAAAGTTCAACTGAGACACATCTTTGCTATAATGTCGAGCAAACAAATAATTATTTTTAAGTGTTAATCTTGTTAAATTCTTGTAAAAGTCCTCCTGTGCCACCATTTGACAGTCAATAGATTTTTTTGGCACAACACCGGCCCACATTTCCGGGTTATGTCAGCGGTGACACAAAATAGATGTGACTTATAGAGCGAAGCAACGTATTTCTCCACTTTATTAGACATATTTGGACTGATGCGACTCATACGGCGGTGCGATGTGTACGGCGGCAAGTACGGTAATTGTTGATTTCGTCACTGCTTTAGCTTGTTAATGAGAAGTCACCAAATGATGCTTATGTGTAGTTGGTGGTTAAATCTTAGCCATAGCAGGGGTCTGGCCGACAGTAATGGTTAACGCTGTTCATCTCTAAGCAGGGCACTGAGGTCATCGACTCTTTTTGGAGAGATGTGACGTATTTTTAAAACGATTTCCACCTCACAGGTGCTCAGACGCATGAAAATTGTAGCTCCTTGATTAAAACACACATCAATGAGTCGGCTTTTAATCCAAGAAGATGTCAACATCATGTGTCTGTGTGCGTGTGTAGACATACTGTACGTTCACTCTATATGATATTTTTAGTTATTTGTACTAATTTCACATCATTTTTATTCTTGTTTGTACTTTTTGTGATAATAACTGTTTAATTTAATCGGCTTTAGCTGTAGTTTATGTTCAGCACTTCATGACAGCAAATTGGTGTTTGTAAATGTGGCCAAAAAAAAAAACATAAAAACTTTGATCTTTACTTGCATTCCTCATGTTTGTGGGAAATTTAACCTATTGATCTAATACAAATTCAAGAACTGTCATGAAGCTGAGACCAGCCTGTGGTTGATCCATGTAGATTGGTAAAATGTTTTATTAGTATAAGGTAATTTTATTCTCAAACAAGCTTTTCTTTCTCGTGATCATTAAATGATGGTGAGCTCTAGTGGCTCTTGTGTTGCTTCCACTTTCAGAGTTCACTATCACTGTTACGCCACGTAGGGATGATCATGTTGTGCACGTGTAACTCGGCTCGATGCATGCCTTGAATTCGGACAAAAAATTAATCCTTTAATGTACGTTTAAAACAATTTTTGTAAGCACAAGAACATCTACTTTTCTAGGTCAAAGTATTTAAACATATGAACCCATTTTCTCCAAAAAGATAAGCTTTTTTTAATCTCATGATGCTGATATAATTAAACTGTTATTGCTACAAAGCCAGCTTTGTTATCTTGAGATGATGAGATGAAACGCTCTATCTTGACATAATTTAATAAAAATGGATTTTAAAACCTCCCTCTTCTGGTTTCTGCATTGATTTTGCTCGGTCGAAAACTAAGAATTAAAACACTTTTTTTCTTTTGCTTTATTTATCTATTTTTGGCTTTGACAAAACATGCAAAACTATTTTGTTCAAAGCAAATATGTTATTAATTTCTATAAATCCAGCTGAGATCAAATATACATTTTCCAACAGAGCCAGAGCCCAGAATTTCATATTAATGTTAGCAGCCACCCTCATTTTCTCTGTTGCTGTGTGCAAAATCTGTGCTCAGCAAATATACCGTAATTTACGGACTATTGAGCGCACCCGAATATAACCCTACAA
>NC_056506.1:39392959-39395712 GCF_014905685.2 Nematolebias whitei
CATATATAGGCCGCGCTTGTCTAAAAGCTGCGGGTATGCAAGTTGTAACATGAGATATTTACATATTTACAGAGAAAGATTATTTTAAACTTTTAATTAAATACATACTGGTATATATAATAATAATCTACTATATGAGTATATTATATGGTAATATATGCAAAAATGTACAGTAAAAATATTTCTGAACAGTGCCTGTAACACAGCTGGTAAAACAAACAAACAAACAAACAAAACAACAACAACAAAAACAAATAAAAAAGAATCTCAGTAGCCTACCAGGAAGTCACTGATCACTATCATTACACTATTAAATGCACAATTCACCGTTCGAGTTGTGGCAAATACTTTTTGTGCAGAACAGGGAGCTGAGGAGAAAATGGGGAGAGGAGGAACCCCTCCTTGTTTAATTGGTCTGTTGTGACCTGTCGGCAATTTCATTAGTCATATGTATATGTATATGTGTATATATATATATATATATATATATATATACATATGTATTTTTTTTTTTTAGAAAACCTTTATGCATACAGGTAGTTTCATTGAGTCACAAAGACCCACCCCCCAAGAGAGACGTATGTTGGACAGCTATGTGAGCGCCGGGGTGTGACGAAATGTTATGGCAGCATAAAGTTGTTGGCCTGTCAAAAAAATCCATAAATTAGCCGCATCATTGTGTGAAAAAAGTAGCAGCTTATAGCTCAGAAATTACGGTATAAACTGTCCAATGAGCTGTTGAGGATTATGTCTTTATCTTGAGGTTAACAAACACCAAACAATGTACAAAAGCAGCTATAACTACAGCTTTTGATCACTTCCCTTATTTCTAATTTACAATTGAACAACTATTTTAGCGTGATAATTGATTCATAGATAACAAATTGAATTGAAACATATTTTATATAACGTAGTCAAACTAAGAAGTCTCACCTGAATCTGCAGAGAATAACCATGGCAGTGGTCAGAGACACCAGTGATGTGCTGTACCCGACCGTATACAGGGCTTTGACAGATGCATAGTACAAGTCCTAAACATGGAGACACAGAATAAGTAAGTGGAATAAAAACCAACATGATGTGTGCATTTGAATGAGGTAAACATGGCCGTACAGGTTTCGTAACGTTGTCATAGAGGAAGCAGATGTCCACATAGTGAGGATAAGGCTCAGACCAGCCGTACTCCGTGCAGTTTCGACTGAGCTTCCCTATTTCTGAAAGGGAAAAACAAGCCTCAGTGTACATAAAAAAAACATGATGTTCAAATATTTTATATTGTGCGTTACTCAGGTTGTTGCCGCTCACCTTCTTCAGGGGTCACGAAGTCATGAAAGAGCTCTGGACAGCTGACCACAACAACTTCACCAACACTGGCCGCCTGCCAGCAGGTCAAGTTGTCCCACATCCATGGACACACTAAAATAAAACAGTCAGAAAATGTTGATTTTGAAGACAATGCACTGAAATAATGAGATTTAGTTATTATGCAGTCTCTAAGGGAACTATGACTGGAAACTGCTGTTTATCAGATCTCCATCGGTAATAATTTCCATGATGGTGGCTGCTGCCTTTTAAAATGCAGAAGATGATCTAACTCATGCAAACCAGCTATAACAAAGATTATATAATGACAAAATTAAATATAAAGAGACAAAGAATGTGTGATGCAACAAAACAACTTGACGGAGCGCTACCTGCTCTCTTCTGTGGTGAAGACTATAAAAATCTTTGAAGGTATAAATTGCTTTTTATTTGTTTTGGAATGACCTAGACTGGTTTACTGCAGATATATATGTAATGTACTTTTATACTAATAAGAATAGTAACTTAAAAGCATAGACTCTCAAACTATTTTGGGTTCAGGGACCCCTTACAGGAGAGAACCAGTTTCAGAGACCATCTCATAACCCTCATATTTATTAAATAATGTTCTTCAAATTATCTTTTTAATGCAATGGAAATAGTTGTGTGACATAAATAATTAAAACCTGTTCTTTAATTGTGGTAATACAATTTTTATACTTTTAAACATGGGGTATTTTTCATTCAAGACACACTTAATTAACAACATTTTTGATTTCAGCTTCCAAAAATTACAGTTTTGAGAAAACTAACAGCTTTAAAAAAACACTTTAAAACTTCACCTATTAAAACAATGAACATAATAAATGTATTGCCACTTTTTCAAAATAATTACTGAAAACTTTTTATATAACAGGTTTCACTTGTAGCTGAGTCTTTGAGTCTTAATGTGATTTTTCTGTATAGATAAAGGTTGAATGAATAAAACTGAACAGATTCATAAAAGCAGTAGTCATACCACGTAGAGCTTAATTTGTAAACTGATCGATACTGGAACGCTAACAGCAGACGGGCCGGAGTAGGAGGTCTGAGGGTCCTTCCCCAGAATTTATTTTATTTATTTATTTTTTCAGAATTATTATTATTTATTTTTATAAAGTAGATGTGATTTCCTGCCTTTTGGTATATTTTAACAGGTTGTTAAACATCAGAATCAGTCAGAGATTCTTTGGTGGAACGAAATAATGTACCCAGGGTCCCAGTTACATCCAACAATAGAATGTCAAAGAAAACAGTAATAACATCTAAGATAATATCTACTTGCTTGTGGAAAAATAAGTATATGATAATTAAAAAAAATAATGAAATAATATATATATATATATATATGTATATATATATATGTATATATATATATATATATATATATATATATATATATATATATATAT
>NC_056506.1:39395722-39399959 GCF_014905685.2 Nematolebias whitei
TATATATATATATATATATATATATATATATATATATATATATATATATCATACATAAATGTTTCAATATCATTTAAACAGTTCATTACCACCAAACAGACGTATAAATAAAGTTGGTCACCTTCAAGTGTTTATGTACACACAATGCAAAACATCTTTTAGGCAGCAGGAATATTAGGAAAAAAAACTAATAAATTGTGTTTTACTGAAATGCCAATGAAATTATTAAACACCTGTGTGTTCATGACTGAAACCAGCCTTTCCAGTCTTCAGACTGAAAATTTCCCTTGGAAACTATTTCTACAGGTTTCATAAAAGTTGTAATTTGACGCAGAGCAGGGTTCAGCTGTTTTACTGGTTTTTCCCTGCAGGTGTGGGGCGCGATGCGTTCAGGTGTGAGGACAGGACTGAAGCAAGTGGACCACCTGAGCCCTGATGTGCTACACACATTTCATTTAAAGACTTTGCTAATGTTTTGTAGTGATATTTTATAACACATGGTTGCTGGTTTTATCTTTCCTGAAGAGGTTTGAAGAACTTATATGAATTCTATCATCAATAGTTTTGTTTCTAAAATACATTTTCTTAGAATATCATTAATTTCAAACAGCTTCTTCAGCCAAAAGGCCACTAAACTAAGAGTAATTTGTGACATATAACATTAGATTTAATCTAATTATGACTTCAATTTGATAATTTTGCACCAGATTCCCTTTATTTCCATCTATTTATGCATGTCACAACTTTGTCTTTACTTCTGACTCATTTCCCTTCAGCACCTGTCACATGGTTTAACAAGTGGCAGATTCATAGTGCTGCGCCGACAGTTTGCTCTCTGTGTTTTCTACAGTGTGTATGTGTTTGCAGACCTTCCTCTCTTCCGCTCGGCTCTCTAATCTGGATTGGTTCTGTCTGCTGAGCTGGACATGAAGCCAATTACCTTCTAAAGGGCAAATCAGAGCCAAATGAGCCACACTGAACCACAGGCGTAAATAAAAGTCTCTGTCTGCATCAGTGGCCATTTTACACAAGATCCTGCAGTCCGGTGATTCTTCAGCGGGCTGGGAACCTTCAGCTAACACGCTTCCTGCACATGTAGCATGGAGGCTTATTGAGATGAAACCTTCTGTTTCTTAAAACTAAATTAAAATGGTGCCTTTACTACAAATGTATTGTATTACAGTAGGATATCAAACAAAGACAGGCTGGAAAATGACAGACTGGAGCAATTTTTTTATTTTTTTTGGTGTTTTTTTTCTTGAAAAACATGCTATTAGTAAAGTTTCTTCTACTTTATGATTAGATGGATCGACTGTGTTTTTCAGCTTTCGGATCGCTGATTATCTTACAAACAGCCATTAGTCTCATCTGTATCTCTGCAGGAGGACCTCCATTAAAAACAAACAAAACTAGATCATGATTTTAAAATGAATCCACGTGTCTCCTCCTTCATATTTTTTATCCCTCTCTTATTTTTCTCACGCCTGCAAGTCCACTTTCTGCACAGCAGGCACTTTTATTTCCTTACCAACGATTTTCTGTCAGCAGAAAGAGCAGAATGGCGTCTTTAGAGGGACAGGAGGAGACAGAGATCAGTTCAAGGGTCAAAGCCGGCCAACATATGACTGACAATAGACGAACAAATACACAAATAAAAGCTCGTGTTGGGGTAGAATCAAACCCCGGTTGTCTCAGTTTAATCCTAAATGCAGGTGTAAGCACAAAACATAGTCATTTTTTTTTCATGATCAATAAACTAGACACCAGCACACAAGAGAGCACATAAAATGCATTAAAAAACACAAAACCCTGAAATGAACATGCTCATTAAACACATGCAGCTTACTGTGCAACACACAGGAAGCCTTCACGGCCAACCTTTAAAACCACGGTTTGAAAAATGAGCTGAACTTTCAGCTCGTCTGCTTTTAAACTTGTTATCTCAAGCTCTAAATCCTTCTGCTGTGTCCCCACCGCCACCCTCTGTACCCCCCAAGGTTCTGGTGGCTGTCAGAAAAGCAGTGAGTCACCGTGCAGTTTGGAATTTGCAGTCTGTCTGACAAATTTTGAGCAGCAGGAGACCTGCAGCAGACGCTAATGAAAACCACAATCCATGGCCAAGGAAATAATTGCTTCCAGACACATAACAAGATTCCTGTGTTTTCAAAAAGGTGATGTTGGGAGGGGGGGAGTGAAAGCAGCTCAGCGTGACATTACAGACAAACATTTTCTTTTGTAGATGACTAGAGGACAGCATATGCTCTCTGTGATGGGCTTGTAATATGAACATGAAGCGTCATCTTTGCATGTTCCCTTTTAACCTTTTTAAATCTGAGAGCTGCCAGCCTGTCTGTTATTTATTCTCAGAAGGTGACTTTCATCACAAACTCTGTTTTTTTTTTTTTGGCATCACTTAATCACAGCAGTAAAACAATGAAAAGCAGTGGATTAGCGCCTAAATTATGCAGGACCACACACGTGCACTTACCGTAGTCTGTGTCAACTGGGGTGTGCATCGCCATCATCTCCATGCATTTCTCATGCTCACGTTTTATTATACAGTGCTCAGACTCAGAGGCCACCTGGAAGAAACGAGCAACAAACGCAGTAATTGTATCATCAAGAAATTATTTTAAAGACCATAATTATTATTTTTTTTGCCATTTTTTGCAAATGTATAAATTTATCAGTTGTATCTTCTTTCAGTAAATTCAGAATAGAATTTAACAAACAAAGATTTCAAAAACCATCTTCACCTTCATCATTTTTCTAAACAAGCACTTTGCTCCCAGACTGCAGGTTTACTTGGTGCTCCTAGAGTTTACAAAAGTAGAAGGGGAGCTTTCAGTTATCAGGCTCCTCTCTTGTGGAACAAACTTCCAGTTTCTGTCCGTGAGGCTTAGGTCTTTCCTTTTTGATAAATCCTATAGTTAGAATCATGTTGGGTTTCCTAAGTTATCCCTTAGTTACATTACTATAGGCTTAGACTGCAAGAGGACAAACTGATCACGTCTTTACTCTGCTGCTGTCTTTACCAGCTGTACTCTGTCTTTGTACGAACTATTATATGTATCATTGACCTGCGTTCTTCATTTGTTTTTCTTCTCATAGAAACAACACCTGGACAACACCTATGTCTGTCTGCATCTCTTTTCTGTCCTCAAACCCCAGTCAGTCGAGATAGATGGTCTCTCATCCTGAGCCTGGTTCTGCTGGAGGTTCCTTCCTGTTACAGCGGAGTTGTTCCTTTCCACTGTCACTAATGCTCATGCTCATGACAGGAGACTAATTCAGTTCAAACTGCTGGATTCCTTAAACATATGCAGTAATGTTTACTTGTTGTGCTTTCAAAATGTATTGTCCGTCCGTCCGTCCATCCATCCATCCATCCATCCATCCATTATCTTCAACTTATTCCGAAGTCAAGTCTCAGGAGCAGCAGCTTGAGCAGGGAGGTCCAGACATCTCTTTCCACAGCCACCTCTTCCAGCTCTTCTGGGAGGACTCCAAGGCATTCCCAGACTAACTGAGAGACATAGTCTCTCCAGAGTGTCCTTGGTATTCCCAAGGATCTCCTCCTATTCGGAGATGCCCGAAGCACCTCCCTAGAGAGGCGTCCAGGGAGCATCCTTACCGATGCCCGAATCACCTCAACTGGCTCCTCTCGATGTGGAGGAGCAGCAGTTGTTCTACGCCGAGTCTCTCCAGGATAACTAAACTTCTCACCCTATCTCCAAGGGAGAGTACAGCTACCCTGCAGAGGAAACTCATTTCAGCCGCCTGTATTCGTGATCTCATTCTTTCTGTCTATACCTAGAGTTTGTGGCCATAGGTGAGGGAAGGAACGTAGATCGACCGGTAAACAGAGAGCTTTGTCTTACAGCTCATCTTCCTCTTCACCACAACGGACCAGCACAGAGTCCACAATACTGCAGATGTTGCACCAATCTGTCTGTCAATCTAGCGTTCCAATTTTCCCTCACTTGTGAACAAAACCACGAGATATTTGAACTCCTCTACTTGAGGCAGAATCTCACCCTCAACCTGAAGAGAGCAATCCACCCTTTTCCGACTGAGGACCATGAAGAAAAGTTGGGTTTATGATGCCATGGGCATTTGCTGATGTTGGGGGCCTTGACGCTCTGACCATGGGCTAACCATCTGTCCATCCATCCATCCATCCATCCATCCATCCATCCATCCATCCATCCATCCATCCATCATCCATCCATCCATC
>NC_056506.1:39400059-39413741 GCF_014905685.2 Nematolebias whitei
GAGATATATATATATATATATATACATATGTATAAATTTCTTTCTATAGGTTTGCGTTCTAAGATAGTGTAGTATATATATATATATCAGTATATGTGTGTGTGCTTCTTCTTTCCTCTGCCAATCATTTTTCTCCTCTGGAACAGATATACGTCCAGATAAGACCTCTGGTCTGAAGCTGCAGAGCCCAGTTTCACTCCCCAAGGCTATTTTCTAGTGCCTGATAACCCAGCAGCTCCCACGGCAGTGTGCAGAACAGATAATAAAACTCCAATTTGACGTCGCAGACCACTGGTTCATCGCACAACCCAGGCCGACACACAGCAAGTGCATCATAACATACATATCAGCCAAATCAGTAGCTGAAGGTCACTGCATTGTGCACAGGGGCACCTGGCAGGTGGAGATGTCTGGTGCTGCGAGTTTACATTTACAATTTATTTTAGTCCATATTTATCACAGCTAATCAGTTTAATTCGCCAGCTATCCTGGTTAGCATTTATATTTTGGTTAGCTGTTTATGAGCAGCTAAAAGAAGAATGAATGTGGGTGGCTTAGCTATAAAAGTCCAGCTGTGCTGCATCAGAGCACTGAGCAGAATTCCTCCCACACATCTTGCACAGCTCTACAATTCTTTTTTACTTCAGTGAGACTGCAAATAACTGTGATTCACAGTGAAATGGATTGCCAGCTCTCTGGTCAGCTGGGCCATCTGGTATTGTTCTGTGGGGATGGCAGTCGCCTTAACACAGCGCTGATCTTAGCCCTGCAAACCTATGCTGGTTAGAAAATGCAGCATGTGGCCATTTTCACCAAACGACAACGAGCATCTGTAATTGTTTACTTATAAGAACAAATTCATGTAAGAAACAAGGATGCAGACATGTGAGCGTTCAGTTATGAATGCTTGTGGTCCTGAACACACATGTCCACATGTGAACAGCACACAGTTACAGCACATGTGTGACTCACTCACCAAGGGCAGGAGAACGATTGCAGTCAGCAGGAAGCCTCTCATTATGTCCCGTGAAGCGCTTGTATGTGCAAAAGATTCTTCAATCACTTTGTGTGAGCATGTGTTTTCAGGGATGCACGAGTCCTAAGCGTCACCACAACATCAGGGATTCTGAAATACAAAAAACATATATACAATAAAGTAAACATCAGTGTTAAGACAATGCATCAGTTTGGAAAATTGTTGTTCCAATGAGAATGTAAATATATATATATATATATATCTTTTTATAGATCATTATTAGAAGTCTACTACTGAATAATTACGTTGATCAGTGTACCAATTAAAATGGTTTATTTAATAACTGTGCATGTAAACTGAAGTGAATAAAGTAACAGGATTAAACTTCAAAAACAACCAACTATATCAAACATCTTTTTTTTAAACTAACACATTACAGTACATGAAAAAAACTTTTTTATTTTTTACATTAAATTAAAATCATAAATTGAAAAGAGAGAGAGGAAGTTTTTAAAATACAGGCGCTAAAAACACACCTGGGATTAAATCACAGCTAAAGTCTTCTTAAAATATATAAAATATAATGTATATATTATATAATGTAATGATTGTTCCATATTTAATCTATTGTATTGAAGTTTGGAGAAAAGCAAAACAATTACAAACCCTATTTTTATTTTACAAAAAAGAGCTATAAGAATTATAGTGCTATGGTCACCCAACAAATATATTATTTCATCAGTTGAAATTGTTAAAATTTTATGATTTGGTTGAATATAGTATTTTACAAGTCATATATAAAGCTCCTAAAAACATTACCCCCAAATATTCAATGAAATTTTGTTTAAAAAAGAGAGTCATTATAGCCTTAAGGGAATGGAAATATTTGTAAAACTTTCATTTGGAACTGGTCTGAAGGAGCTGCGTTGTAATTCAGGGAACAGGATTGTGGAAATGTTTTGATATCACCGTAAAATTTCTAAAACAATTTATATGTTTAAAAAGATGATTAAGTTAAAATTGTTGGGACAGTATGGGGCCATGTGAAGGATGCCTAATCTTTTTTTTTTTGTTTTCACTTTGGAGAATGTTCAATACAGTAAGTTGTTGTTTGTAGTTATTTTATATCTTATTTTAAATAAGGGGCAGACATTATAAGAATGCTCTTCTTCTTTCTGCACCCTTTTCATTATTTTAAATTAATGAATAAATTAATAAAAAAAAGCTTTATAAATATTTTACATAGTAGATTAATATTATATAAAAACACTTATGTGAAACTGAAGTTTTCCCTAACTATTTAAGAAACTGTATGTTTAGATTAGATTTTTTTAACCAGAGTTTAACAAATTTAAAACCAATCTGAAATGTGAATTAAGATTGACAAACTCTGCAGCTGAGAGAATTAAAAAAAAAAAAATCTAACTGAAAAGAATGTGTTAAAAAATACAAATATTGGACATAAAAAAGGATATTACATGCATGTGTTGCCTCAATTTACAAACTAAATACAGTTTTATATGGACACAGCTGAGATATTTAGTTTATTATTTTAAACACCTCCTCTACTTTTAAGTATGGCAGTGAAAAAACAAGAACAGCTACATTTAAATGTTTTTGGTCTAAATGTGAAGTGATTTAGTTTGAAACACACGTCTGATGTTCTTCATCTGTAAGTATGGGGTGCTGATGGTTTTAGCAGTTAGAGCTGATCACAACATTTTTACCTGAATTTTATGCAAACATAAAAATATATATATATATATATATATTGGCCATTTCTCTGTGCATTTTTACAATCCTCTTCTGACGTCATATGATCATATGATGATTTTTCAGTCTCTTGATGCATTCAATGTTTCTTTTTTAATGATTCCCTTTAAGTTAATGCTTTTCAAACCCCTTTTCTGTGTCTCTTCAGGGTCTTAGTTTGATTCCTTTTGATGATTTGTACACATTACTTAACAATTTACATAAATCTCACAAATAAAATCCCAATTGCACAACAGTGTGAGTAAACATTTATAAGATTAAACTAAACTGGAATGCATTTACTGTAAAACATTGCTCTCCATAATATTTACTTCCTAATCATCAAACAAGTAGTCGCTAAATGTTTTGAAAAACTGGTAATGGCCCACATCAAAGCAACCATCGACATCAGCGAGGACCCTCACCAGTATGCATATTGCAAGAATCGATCAACAGAGGATGCCATCTCCTGTGTGGTCCACACTGCTCTAATCCACCTGGAGCAGAAGGACTCCTATGTCCGTATGCTCTTTGTGGACTTCACGTCTGCCTTCAACACCACGATCCCCCAAACTACTCATACTAGGACTAAACCCCTCCATTTGCAAATGGGTCCTGGGCTTCTTAACAAACAGGCCACAGTCTGTGAGGATCCACAACTTCTCCTCCTCCACCATAACCCTCAGCACTGGCTCCCCTCAGGGCTGTGTGTTGAACCCCCTCCTGTTCACTCTGCTCACGTATGACCGTGCAGCTGCCCATCCAGGCTGTCACATTGTAAAGATTGCAGATGATACAGAGGTGGTGGGATGCATCACAAACAATGATAAGTTCGGCTACAGGCAGGAGATGGAACACGTGGAGAGCTTGTGCAGGAAGAACAACCTTCACATCAATGTGAAGAAGATGAAGGAGATGATAGTGGATTTTAGAAGGAGCAACCCCCCCACCCCCCCAATTTAGGAGGATCTGCAGTGGTAGTGGTCTCCAGCTACAAGTACTTGGGTGTACACCTGAATGACAGCCTCAGCTGGAGCAACAACACCACCAGCCTGATCAAGAAAGCTCATCAGAGACTCTACTTCCTCAGACGGCTGAGACGAGCTGGTCTGGGAAGCTCAGTCCTCACCTCCTTCTACAGGTGTGCAGTGGAGAGCATCCTGTGCTCCAGCATCAATGTGTGGCATGGAGGCTGCACAGCTGCAGAAAGAAAAGCTTTGCAGAGAGTGGTGAAGGCTGCACAGAAGTCTGTTGGAGTCAGTCTCCCCACCATCACAGACATCTACACCTCCAGATGCAGGAAGAGGGCCACTTGCATCATGAAGGACCCCACTCACCCAGCACACACACTTTTTGCCCCGCTCCCTTCAGGAATGAGGATGAGGAGCATTAGGTGTAGAACCATTAGACTGAGGAACAGCTTCTACCCTGAGGCTGTTAGACTCATGAATCTCTAACCAGAAAAATCTCTGTAATACCACTTTAATTGGTGATGTGTCACTTTATTCATGCTGCTGATTTCTTGCCTTTAAGCTGCTATATTTATGCCCATCTGCTCACTACAGACTCATGTTCAGGCTGCTGCTTATTATATTACATTATTATTGTTTAGCATATATCTTAGATCCTAATACTGTATACTGTTTCATTTTATACTTTATATTTTCGCTATTTTCGGTGGGACCTTGAGTACACAATTTTGTTCCACCTTATGTACCACATGTGATGTGAATGACGATACCAAAACTTGAACCTTGAATTATTTAAACAAAAGTAATAAAAGAAACCAGAATCATTTACATGTCAAAATCTGAAACATATCTAAAGTTTCATGTCTTCTTGGTAAAAGTGTAAGGGAAACAATTTGGTTCATGTTAGTGCAACTAGGATATCGAAACTTTATGTATTTAAAAAAAATATATAAACGAAGTGGGTAATCAATAAATCAATTCTGACAAATATTCTCTAAAATACTTAGTCGCTTAAACTCATATTTGAGAACTTTCATCACACACACACAAAAAAAAGTTTTATCTCACAACAAATCACTCAAATGTTTTATCACATGATGTCTGGAAGTCAAACGTATCCAAACACACACAGCTCCTCAGCTGATACACATCGTTTCATACAGCATTTTGTACTTATACAACTCTAGATCATATCATGGAGGCATCAGTTTCTTTTTTGATTTGACTCATTCCATGTCCATTAAAGCAGTAACAGTATCTAAGAAGTTGTGTCTTTATGAACTTTATGATGGCTCAGGCTTAAGATTTTGAAGCATTTCCTTCCAAGCAGTAAAGAAACACTGTGCTTCAAGTCAGACTTTAAAACAACCTCCTCCCCATCTGCTTTCTCTTATTGTCTTGCATGTGCGGCTTCCTGCAAACACAGTGATTCACAGAAAAACACAAAACATCTCTCTTTATTTTGGGCCGGCACCAGCAGAAACCCAGAACATGCCTGTAATCAGAGAAACAGCAGAGCTCAGACACATGCACACACATATATCCCAACGATAATTCATGTACGCACAGACACATTCAGCTCTGTGTCCTTTCCATCCAGAACCGAATCCAATTATCTCTGAAGCATCTCTTGGATGCTTCGTGGAGTAACAGGAGAAACCGTGCTCGGAGGGAAAATCGACAGATTTAAAGGAGGATGTATGGAGCTGGGCTGAAACCAAACAGGGAGGATGGACATTGTGACACTGTAATACAGGCATGAATGCACACATGAAGTTAATTAGCTCATAAAAAATTCTGTTTTTAAATATGTTAGGGGGAAAGAGGGAGAGGGGGAACGAGTTTCATCATAAAATAATAATAATTAGAACTGCAAGCTGTCATGGTAGGGATCCAAGTCCCTTAATCATGTGGTGCTCAACATCAAACCATCCTGAGGACAGAAAAAAATACACTGCTTTACTCGGATCTGGATGTGTGAGTCACTAGAAGAAAAAAAAAAAAATCCACGAGGCTTCATGGGAATTGCACAAAAGTGCCCTATTATTGTGAAAGAAGAGGCAACCTGAAACAGATGAAGATCATCTGAACGAAAATAAAACCAGGATTTCAGTGAAGCTCTTTTTTAACAGCCTGTGCGTGTGTGGGTTTGTAGAGGCAGAAAAGAAACAAGGCAAGAAGTGAGCGCGCATGCCTGCATGATGATTTGCGCCTATATCTTAAAGCTCATTTTAAAGATCTGCCCCACTTTTTCAGCTTCTTCTTTGTGTGCTTTAATCTTTCCTTTTCAGTTCGGATCGACCCAGAGGTGCGCATCCAGTTAACCCAGATGCAGCTCTGTGAACGTGCACTGCATGTCTGTGGATGTGCAAAAACGCAGCCACGTTCAGAACGATCAGTGTTTATCCAGAGGTCATGCAGCTCAAAGGCGCTTCTTGGCATTTAAATGACTGCGTCAGGTGGTTCCTGTCATATCTGGGCCAGAACAATACCACTCCAAATCACAATCAATAAGAGACTGATAGTTCTTTGTCTCCCTGGTGCCATGCAATCAATAGGTTTTGTTTCTGGAGATTCTTTAAAACAGCAGACATGTGCTTGACCTTCGATTGGGAAACATTGGATCTTGTTTACCAAATCAATTCCACCCGTGCCTTCTGGCATTTCAGAGCAAAAACTGACGCCTTTAACGACATATAACAATAACCACATGCCTTTTGAGCTCACGTGCTGCAGCAGGACATGAAGATGTGAGTGAACGCGCGCCTCCCTCGCCCTGAATAACAAGTCAAAGGAACTTACCGATGCGTAATTTCCAGCCGCAGAAATGTCCGCACGCGCAGCCATCGCGTTTTCACACCCGGAGCGGTGTTTCCTTCCTGTTCTTTTTTACTCCTCGCACGGTTATTCACCACGTTCTGCTCCCGACAGGTGCGGTTATTACTGCGGCTGCTGCTGCTGCGGCAGCTCGACCAGGAGGAGGAGGAGGGAGAGGAGGAGGAGGAGGAGGAGGAGGAGGAGGAGGATGGTTCCTGCGGGGTTCGCACCTCGCCAGACTGAGAGGCAGCAAAGTGAAACTGCTTCGTCTACTGATGACAGAAGGCTTCTTAAAAGTGGGATGTTCTGTGAGAGCAGGAGAAAGAAACTCTCCATCCTTGCGGTGCATGAGTGGGACTTTGTTTTAATAAAAAAAAAAAAAACTACTTTTAAGACTGACATATACATAGAAGGCACATAATCTCATATGTGATCAGTAAATTTGTCAGTGATTCACAAGTCCAACCTTACTGAACACAGGCTGGATTTAAAAACCCAGTTTGTAACTCATGTTGGGCCCAGTTTGAAATGATTAGAGTATCAGTTTGACCCAACACACTGGGTGAGGTTTTCAACCATAAAGATGAGTTAAAATGACCGATTTGATGACTTAGAGCTACTAACAGGTTGAGAACAACTGCTGCCAACTTAGAGAAATTAAAATAAAGAACACTGACTGGGCATGATGGGAGAGATGACCTTTAGTTCAAGTTAATGCACTTTTGAAGAACATGCAATTTCTCTCTAGTTTGTGTTGGAAATATCCTGTCACCTTTAATTAAAAGCGTCCAAGCAGCTTGAACAATATGCTTCTTGGTCGCTTCAGTTCACCAAAGTATATTTTTATGTTCAGCATCTTTAGCAGAAGAAATAAAAAGCATGGTTCTCCAGCACTGATTGGACAAACTCCCTATTCCACCTGTTTTATCTATAAACATCTATAAACAGATGACTCATAAACCCACAGTGTGTTCCTTATCAACTTTTTTTAAATTGTCTTTTTAGTTTCTAATATGCGATGACCCCTTATTATGAAGGATTGTTGGCACCCCTAAAAACAACCCAACTCTGAATTATTTGACAATTATAACTTAGCCAGTTCACACTAACAGTGGTTAGCACCAATTAAATAATCTAACCCACTGTCTAAAGTTACTAACCTGTCACGGTGGCAGAAGGTTTTCAGACTCAGTTATGCACACTGACACAAACTTGTTTAATGAAACAAAATGCTGTTGAGGCATCAAAACGTCCAAGGACTCAAGGAATCGAAGACTCACAAGGAGGTTAAAAGGATTTTAGCATAGAAGTTTATAATGCTCTGCCGGTGAGTGAGAACAAACTGGGACAGATTAGCATGAAACACCTGAGCTGACATCTACAGCTTAAAGTGCCTGTGACGTCAGACTGTTGTAATAAATATGAACGCAGTTTTGCAAAAAGAACACGAGTAACGCATTGCAAAAATTAAAAAAATTAAATAAAAATCACACGACTGAGATGAACCGTTGTTCAGATGTTTGCATGCACAGTAAATAGGAAAGTGACAACAGTGGCGAATGGCTGCAGGTAAACAGAACATTGCTACAGTGACTGACAACACAGACAGTAGAGAAGAATCTGATGTTTCTTTTCATTATTTTAAGTCAGTATAAGAAAGAGACAAAGAAGAGTCAAACTTGAAAAGTATTGTTTCGATCAACAAAGACCAGGTTGTTCTCCTTTTTAAAGTTTCCCATCAGTGTAACTTCCTGTTTCACGCTGGCTACACCAAGTTCAAAAGGAAATATGCCAGTTATGTGACTAAATGGTTAAAATCATGTTTATTACGCAACAGTTTCCTAATCATTAAAATGTTTTCTTTTATTTATTTATTTATTTATTTATTTATTTTTGTAGATGTGGGATAATCTTGTCACAGAGACTTTAAAGCAGAGAACCAGCCAGGATGTGATTTGGTCAACCTCTGGTTTAAAATAGAGGACTGCAAGAAATGGCATGACTTTGACCCAACCATGCTGACACAATATTTGGTCAAACCAACCCAACTATGAGCCAACAGCTTCAATCCAGAAACTAAGTTGTAAAAATAACCCAACAGGTTTTAGGGTGAACAAAGTGAGAGACTGCATGTTAGTCAGACTAAAGTGTCCTTAAATGCTTTTAAGGGATCTGCAGAGGACTCTGGGGCCCGGGGCCTTCCTGTTTACTTTCAGCACCATGGACAGCGGATCGACTGCCTGCCCTCGGGGCTTCGTTTTATGTTTTATCTGCAAACAGTTCAGTCTGAAAAATCCTGAGAGGCGCATTAATGAATTCCCAAGAAGAACCTCTGACAACAAAGGTGAAAGGACAACAACAAAGTAGAAAATGGTGACACAAAAATATAATTCAAACATAAACTAATCATGAGTTATAAACTTGGCAAGCTGCAAAGCTTTTACCCTCCAAGTGTATAAAAATCACACAATACATCCACAGAAACAAAACAACCACAAACACAATTCTCACAAACACATATGACACAATATCAAAGTCATATAAAATGTCCTCCAACCTTAAATGCAAAATCATTAAAAGTGACCAATAAAAAATGTAAAAGATCTGAAATCAATTAAAAAAATCAACAAAAAATGCATAGTGCTATGTACATGCAAGGTTAAGTGATTCAAAAAACTGAGCAGCATTCCCACACATTTTATTTAGTCATACAAAGCAGAAAGAAACAAAATTATAAACACATGTGGATCAAAATAGGAACAAATAAACTTAAAAAAAAATTATGCCAAATGACAGCAAAAAACAGACTCAAACAAGCAGTAAATGACGTTAAACTGCAGCGGAATAAAAAAAATATATAGAGAGAAACACATTAGCTGTTAGAGGCAATTGTATTTGTCTGTTAGCAAAATATCTTTTCAACCACTGGACTGATTTGAATGAAATCTTCAGAAAGAACTCACTGTATGTACATCTACAACTGGATTTCAGATGACTGCCACAGCTTATGCATACCAACAAACACAACCTTTGCTATGCATCAGTTATTTTTACAGATATTGAATAAAAACTTCACCTGGTAGTAGCTGAGAGTTGTTTACCCCACTCAATATGGACTAAAAGATAGAAAATTGTTCATATCTTAGCAGAAGTTAATTTTCATCTAAAACACAAAAGGCTATTGGGGAATGTGCATCTTTTCAAGGAATGATAGGCTGTTGATCATCCCACATTCACAATAAAATTAACAAATTTATGAAGCTGGCCCAAAATAGGATTTTAAAAGTGACTATTTTAGTCATTTTAGAATATGCTTCTTTAAAACCCCACCCCCGTGCAGCTGGACACGATTGATCACGCTGCTGAGGTCATCTAATAGCTTATTTATAAATCAGGGAGGCATAAAAAGTGTAAAATCCAGAGATCAAAACGGGACACACTTGGTGCCTTGAAGTCCTATGAAAATGGTTGAAATGGGGGTGGGGTCCATCACGACTGTGACGCAGGTCTGTTCCTGTTCCTGGAACACTTTAACACCGTTACTGGACCTCTGTCAAGGACAGAGACAATTTCAGCTGAAAGGCTCAGATCGAGACAAATTCAGCAGAAACATCTCAGAGCAGTAATTTTAGACTATTTTAGCAGCGTAACATTATGTAGGAGAACGGTTTGAGCTCGTTTCCATGGTAGATGCGTTCACCTTTGTATTTCACTGGCTTCCATTGTTTTGACTTTCTGATTTTTGATTAATGCCAAAGCAAGCGTGACTCATAAAGCAAGTCACACAACTGTAAGAATTACAGTGTGGAGGCAGAACAAGAGGAAGGAAACTAAAGCTTTATTAGGACTTTTCTACGATATTGCCTCGGATGATGTCTCTAAAACAGCAACATACAAAAACTATTTCCTTTAGGGCTTCTAGCATTAGCTCAAGGACATTATACATTCAAGGTGAGCACATAAATGTCAAGTATTGTCTGTGTCAAAGGTCAAACCAGCTAATTCATGCCTAATAAATGACCCCCTGATCCAGAAGGTAGTCTAAGTTTTGTATGACACTCATTTCAGCCAAATACAGGATAGTTAAAGTGTCTAAACAATAAACCTTCAACAGATCTGCCTAAGGTAAGGCACAGAAAACAATCATGAACCTGCAGTAGAGTTGAAATTGAGAGTCATCGTGGGAGTCAATATTTTTTTTTCCTTCACCGAATGATGCAACTTATGGGATGTCACTCTCAAAGCATGCATTTTGAATGTCTCTCACCTAGATTTTGCTCAAAATCTGTCAAACTTACTGAGCTGAAGCCATTTTTTTTCAGGTTATTTGTATATTAAAATTAGAAATGGGCAATGGATTCTTAGCAATAATAAAGTATCCCACTGCACGCTTCACATCTTAAAATAGAAAGCGGTTTCAACGGTGAATGATAGTTTGTGTGAAAATGTATTTCACGCATAGTGCAAAGCTGCAAAGTATTTGTAGATAACTTTGTGTAATTTCTGTTACTATATTTGTAGAGTGATAATTAAACAATGAAATGTAATAAACATCTTCACATACTATTAAAACAAACAACAGCTCAACTGGTTTGTATGTTGCCTTCTTGGTTTTAGCTTCTGCTCTGCAAACAACCAAAACCAAGACATTTTACGCAGATTTAATGAAATAAATGGCGTCTGCACAGTTAAAAAATAGATTTGGAGAGCGTGCCCACGAACAGTCTGTCTCCTCAGTTGTTTTATTGATATCACACACGGTCTCCTTAAAGTGTATATGCTCCGCTGCGCCCCCACTCAATAAATCTCTCCACAGGAAGCCTCTCCCACTCTGTACGCCACCAATCAGACTGTTGCACTACCAGGGAGGTTCATCTTTGACAGCATGTAGGAGGAAAAGCATCAAGTGTTTGAGCGCAAAGCCCACCTCATCCCAAAGTGGACTCTGTGGGAAACGGGAGGCAAGACCTCCTCTCAACTCCCACCGCACCTTCTTTCACCTCCCACACATCAGTTTCCTGCTGAGCAGCTCGCTTGTTGAGGATTAATCAATCAGCTGATGTGATGTGAGCCAAGCAGGAAAGGTGGAAGTTAGTCAAGATGGCATGGAAGAAAAACCTTCACTCTGTTTCTCAAGAATCACACGTCCTCTGACGTATTTGTTCATACAAGCTGCGGTGTTTCATTCGACCACCTTTAACAAAACAAAGGCTATTATAACGCTAATCTCACAAATGAAGCCTAAGCTCACATAGAACGACCAAAAATAACTTTTTGACTTCTATAAAGAGAGTTTCTGCATCATACGAATGTACTTTGAACAAAATCTCCACTTCATTGTTTCACTTCTGAGCAATACTTCATGAAATAACTTTTTACTATTGTTCTATTTCAAGAAGTGCAATAAAAGTTTTTGATAATATTGTCTCACTAATATGACTTCAAGTCACAATGGGGACTTTTTCAGTTCTGGGCCAGTCTTTGCTGTTTAAAAAAGGGCTTTTACTGGTAAACAAATACACGTTTAATTGGAAATCCTTCCCAAAGGACCAAAGATTTTACATGGTGCACCAAACTAACAAGTTTCATTCTAAGTAGGACTGAACAATTAATTGCATTTGCGATAATATCGCGATATGATAAAATGAGATTTTCTAATCACAAAGGCTGCAATTTGACTGATCACGTGATCTGGTTACGTGACTGGCAAGTGAGTGGAGCAAAGCAGAGCAGGGAGTGGGAGAAGTCAACACTGGGTTTTAACCAGTTGCACAATGGCGTCAGGCTCGACAGAAGCTGACACATCGGAAAGTTTGGTACCAAAGAGGGGCAGAGCGTCTGCTGTTTGGATTTATTTTGGCTATGAAAAAGAAGACGATGCACAACGACATGTATTGTGCAGAACCTGCCTCGCTGCTGTTGCTACCTCTCGAGGTAACACCACAAATCTTTATCTACACTTAAAACAACACCACAAAGCCATTTACCATAGTTGCATGGCTAGAATGCCAACGACTTCTACTTGAAGTAAGCAAAGCACCAGCCGACAGGGATCACTGACAGAACTGTTCGAAGATATTACTCCGTATGAACAGAATTAGAAACAGTATATGGAAATAACGATCAATAACAAGTTCATAGCGAAAGACATGATGCATATAATTATAGTGACCAAGCCTGAGTTTACAGCTTTGGTAAACACAATGGATAAGTGGTACAGAATGCTCTCATGCACACATTTTAGACAAGTTGCTATCCCAGAGCTACACAAAGAATGCAGAAACAGAGATGCTGAAAACTGTGGAGTTTTTGCAACTGAAACAGATTTATTTATTGCTTGTGTTGTTGAAAAATACGTGAGAAGAAGACATTGAAAAATAATTGCACAATAAATCGTAATATTGAGAAAAAAAATTGTAATTAGAATATTTTCCTAAACCATTCAGCCCTAATTCTAAGCAGGTTTTTTTAAATGGCAGAACAGATCTCACAGGAACTTATTTTAAACCTTTCTAAAACACAAACTTGTTTTAGAGGAGAAAACACTCATTTCTAAGTAACAAAAAGGTCAATATTCAAAGCAAAGAGACAATCGGGATGTTACGCACACATTCACAAGGCCTGAACCTCCATTTTGTTTCAAATGAGGTTGATGAAAAGCTTTTGATTACCTTTAATGTGAGGCTGGCAGCGTGGAGTGACTCCTCTTAGCGTTGATATAATTTTAGGTTGTCAGAGAAGCAGCCTAACGAAATGCGGTAGATGACACGTGTCACGGAGTTGTTTCACTGGTGTGGGAGAAGAAAATGACAAATCACACATGAGAGGTCACAGTAGGGGAGGTTTTGGTATATTTGTGTATCTCAGAGCGTGCATGTGTGTGATTTCTGAGTGCATGTGCCGACCGTGTGACTAGCTAATCTGGTTTATCATAATCTTTCGCAGATCACTTGAAATTAAATGTATGATCTAAAAATATAGAAAGAGGATTTTAAGATAAGGAGAAATGTTTTCAGCTCTGCTTTAAAATATATAAAAATAGAACATCAATTTATTTCAGAAAATACACAATGAACTTCAACATTCTAAAGGTTTAAACACTTTAAAATAACCTTAAAATCCTGCCATGTTTATTTTAGAAATTGTCATGCTTTTATATTTGCAAT
>NC_056506.1:39413841-39417368 GCF_014905685.2 Nematolebias whitei
GAATATATATATATATCCCTCACATCTAGATGTTTGTGTTTGTACAGTTAGCAAAATATCTCGTGAACTGTTTTTAATGAAACTTTCACAAAGTAATTGTGTGATCATCCACAACTCAAACCTTTGAGTAAACTATATTTAAGATGGCCGCCATGGCTAATCAACCTGAGCAAACAAAATAATGGCTCAGTCAGTTTGACTGATATTGAGCTATAGTTTTTAGTGTGGTAGTAGCTGAGAGTGATCATCAGCTTACACTCTGAGTGCTAGGTGATTGTGTGAGATCTGTGTTTAAAACTTAGGCATCACCTATTGAAGTCAACCACGTCTGCTTGTTAGTAAAATATCTTATAAATAACTGGATGCCTCAGTCTGTGTTTTTTATTTAGTCTTTTATGGTTAGGTTTATTGGTAATTACTTGTGTTTTAATTTTTCCTGTGTGCCATCGTGTCACTTGCCCGCAGCTGTTCACCTTCTCAGTTTTATCTTGGGTCATCCTGCCACTCCCACCTGTTCCCATTCTGTAATCAGTTCCTCCATACCTCATCATCCTGGGTCCTTCCATCTCCATGTCAGCAGAACATTATTGGTTTCTATGCCACCAGTTAGGTTTTCTTGTTCATTGTGTTTACTCCGTGTTCCCGGTAACCCTCCTTGTAAGTATTTTGCTGCCTTGCCAGCATTTGGATTTTTGTTAAATAAATCAGTTTTATTCTTGAGTTCCTCATGTGGAGTCTGCATTCTGGGTTCAGCCCTCCTCTAACCTAACACTAGATGTGTTTTAATCAAGTTCAAGTCAACTTTATTGTCATTACCATCACATGCGGTACATGAGGTGGAACAAAATTATGTACACAGGGTTTCAGTTACACCCCCAAATAGCTAAATATACTGTAAGTATTAAAAGAAACAGTAAATAAGGATCTTAGATATATAGTCAAATATACGCTAAACACTAATAATGCTAAAGAATACGTCGTAACAACAGCAGACCGAACACGAGTGTGGTGAGCAGATGGATATGAATGAATACAATAATAATGTATACAATAATATGTAATATAACAATAATAATAAAACAATAATATGTAATGAGATCAGCAACAGCATGGATAATCAGCAGTATGAAATAATCAGCAGCATGAGATCAGCAGCATGGATAATCAGCAGTACAGATACAGTAAGTCACATATCACCAATTAAAGTGAAATTACAGTGATTTTTTTTCTTACAGTGATTATCATGGTTAGGGATTTGTGAGTCTTTTTTTTTTTTCCCCTTGTCCTGTCCGGCATTGTGACACTTAGAATTGTTGTCCGAGTGTCAAAGTGATGCCCAACAGATTTACTTTCTCAAGCAGAGCATTATGGCTGGCCTTAATGCTCCACTTGATATATAAGTTAAATTTTATTGGAATTTGCTTTGAGTTTGTTTCAGATGTAATGGACATGGGGATGAAAAACAAAGAAGATAAAGCAGAAAAGTGAGAGAAGGGTTAAAAGGTAAAGAAGGAGATAGGAATGGAGGAGAGAGAGAGAGAGATAAAGAGAACACAAATCAACATCATTGAAGTCTGCCTCTAGACCTGCGGAAAAAAAGACAAGACAAAACCGAGAAACCACAACAACAAACAGCATATATAATGATACTTATTATTATTAATTATTTTATACAGTACTTTTATTGTATTATTATATTTGATGGCCACCACAACCCGAGTGTGTATCTGATAAACACCTGAATCTAAACACCTGTGTGAGCATGCTTATCACTATAAGGTTTCTCCATAAAAATGTTCAATAGTGGATGTAGGGACCCACAGACCCGTCCCCACAGGACACGATGGTAACACAGGGAAGACTGGAACCACAGACACACAGCGGCCCCCAAGCCCGGAACTCTGGGAGTCCCCCAACAGGGACACCCACACCCCCCAGTTAGAAGCAAATTGAAGCCCCGGGCGATCCCCAGCAACCACAATGCAGAAATCCCAGAAGGCTGTAGCGACGAGTCCACAGGCCCTGCCGGCAACCCGCCCCTCCAGAGTGGATCCGGCCATGGACACCGAGCCCCGAGTCCCGAGGTCATACCACCCCCCAACAGAGGCCTGACAGAGCCAGGGCACTCAGGTCCTGGCAGGCAGCCACCAGGGCGTGCCCGCACACACCCCACCACTCAGCCCCACCTGCTGAGAGCCGCCAATGCACCGGCGGCAGGGGGGGCCACCACCGGAGGGGAGCACGACACACCAAATGGGGGGCCAAAACTGATCCAAGAGAGGGGACCACCTAAAACCCAACCTGAGACATAAACAGGCACACAGAGACAGCCCGATAGAGCCTCTGTTGGGCCGTCCATGCGCCCCACCCACCCGACATTGACTGCAAGCCGGCCCCAGGCCGGGGGTCAGAGCAGCAGGAAGCAGCAGCTGAGGAAGGCTGGCCCAGCGCACCAATACATCCCTACAGCCCCGCACCACAGGCCCGGAGAGGCCCCGGCATTATTCTTTCTTGAAATCAGGTCTCTCTTGTAACTGAGTCCTCAAGGCTCAATGGGATTTACCTGTCTAAATAAAGGTTGAATGAAAAAAAAAAAACATACCATACCATACCATTCCATACCATACGTACCATACCACACCACTTTATGTATAAAGCAAAACATGAAGACAACAGTACTACTGAAAAGTCTTTATAACACACAGTAATACACAGTATGCTGCACATAAGACTTTTCAAGAAGGTGCTAAACCACCTTTTGAGTGTCGAGAAGTTAAACTCACCTGCCTAATGTCAGCATTAAAACAAACAAAAAAAATCTCAGCTACTCTGAGTATTCAAAGAAAAGAAAAACATTAGGAGGATAAAAATATAAAAGAAGCTGCGGCCTTCAATGAGAAAAGTCTCAGCTGATGTTCCAGGAGGACCACCTTCTTGTGCACACTGCAGCCGTCTCACTTGGAGCATAAAAATACCTCTGATGGTTTCAAGCTTCCTCTGGCTCCAACAATATAATGTTGTTATCACAGATCTCTACAAGTAGTTTTTATTCCTTTTCCTTTAGGTCCACAGTTTTATAATTGAGTTCTACAGAGAAAACTTCAAATTTCAATTTTTGTTTCTGTTAGTATGTTACTGACCTTGTAGTTGAATCCGGTTCTGTAAATGCTGCAGGAAGGGTGAACTGTAGGTTGAATCTATATGTTGGCTTTTTTAAATAAGTTAATAGCCCCTGAGCAGTTTTAAACAATGATAGATTCGGTTTATTGCCCAGAATAATAATAATAATAAAAAACATTGTGGCTCCTGCAGCAGCAATGGAAAAATTGATGAACAAAAATGTCTCAGTTGTCATGGAGACAAAAAAGAAGCCTGAAGTGATTTATTTATACAGTATTTATTGGAACTGAATGGAAATTGCAGACATTTCCTTGGAGGTGCTTTAAAAAAGAGAGAAATTCAGAAATTGCCTTAATTATCTCCATCCATCCATCCATCCATCCATCCATCCATCCATCCATCCATCC
>NC_056506.1:39417378-39421524 GCF_014905685.2 Nematolebias whitei
ATCCATCCATCCATCCATCCATCCATCCATCCATCCATCCATCCATCGTCTTTACCCACTTCTTCCCTTTAAGATTGCAGGGGTCACTGGTGCCCATATCCAGCTGTCACTGTGCGAGAGGTGGGGGACACCCTGGACATGTTTCCAGTCCATCACAGGGACATCTCGAGACAAATGAGACAAACAACCATTCACTCTCTCACTCACACCTAGGGACAATTTAGAGTTACCAATCAGCCTAACATGCATGTTTTTGGTCTGTGGGAGGAAACCGGAGTACCCGGAGAAAACCCACACAGCATGGAAAGAACATTCAAACTCCATCCCCCTGGTCAGGGTTTAATCCGGCGACCTTCTCGCTGAGAGGCAACAGCGCTTCCAACTGATACGTGCCACCCGTCACAATGACTTCAAATACTGAAAACTGAATTATTATTATTTTTGCTGTTGTGTTGTTGCTTTGTCTACTTGTAAGAATTCTGAACAAAAAACAGTTTTTATAAAAACGAAACACAATTAAAGTTGTGCTGTTTGTGTGTCCCCACCCCACACACACACCTCATTTTACTTGATTGTTTTTCCTGTTCATTCACATTTCAGATTTGCAAAAAAGGAGTAAAACGTACTAATTTTTAAAATGTTTGAACAAATATGGATAAGCCTATACAGCTCATTGCCAATGTTTTGCTTATTTCACAGACCCGCATCAAAAAGGGGGATCTCGCTGTTCTTTAGTGTTCCACTTTGTCAGTCCAAAATATTTAGTGTTCTCACCTGTTCTCTATGAAATTAGCCAATGTTTAGAGGTAAATACACACTTCATGTGTGCTGGAGAGCAAATGTAATTTAGAACATAGTACATCATAATCAAGTTTGAAATTCATTAGGAAAGTTATTAACTTGAAGATTAAGTATAATTAAGTATAAAAATATTGCACTCTTACATGGAAGACAGTTCACATCTTTATGTTTCATGTGTTCAGTCCTCACTACACTTTAATAAAAAACACAAATTATGTTTTCTGTAGCAACCTTTTTGTTCTGTTCCCAACTGTCTCTTCAACATTCATGGATTAAAAAAAGACAAGCGATCTGTGATCCTGACAGAAGGGAAATTTCAAGAACGAGCTTACTTACAGAGGACATTTTATGAAATAATAAAGGTGAATTGATTTTTTCGTGGGACGGTTTACAGTCAATCAATACAAAACTAGTGAGCGTGGGTTCACTAGATGGTTTGAGAAGCATAAAAAGGATGTGAAATATGCTATGACCATTACTACCTCTATTTTCTTGGGATTTGATGAAGTCATTCACCAGTTTTAGGGGTCATGGCCCTTCCTCGAGGATATTATCGCATATTCTGTGGCTTGGAGCTTGTCTGGTGGGGTACTGTGCTCAAAATAAAAATCAAGAGCAGAATAAGGCATTTGGCAGAAATGATTTAGCATGTTTTCCAAGGGTGCAGCCCACATACTCAGCTCTGCTGCTCAATCCACACATGCATTTTCATAACAAATGTTGCACTATTTATGGGGAAATAAACTGGCTTTTATAAGATATTAAATTTATTTTGAAGTAGTATTGTTACATTAAAGAAATTATCAACAAAACACACATTTCCTTACACTTTGAGCAAAGTTTTTTTTTTGCACACTGAAATAACCAGAAATGTAATTTCTGTCATGTAAAACTCAAAATCCTGTGGGAATGTAATCAAAGCACATTTTATCCAAGTCATTCAATCAGATTGCCATGGTAACTTTGGGCTTTGTGTGCGTATGTGTGTGTATATGTGTGTGCGAGAGCGAGACAGAGACAAATAACAGAGCTAGAGCTGTTACCAACCTCCATCATTTTACTGACAAACACAACCGGCTATACAAAGATTGACATAAATAACATGAAATGGTGATGGTGGGCTTCTCACAAACTGGAAAAAAGGTTTTGTTTTGTCATATTACTATATCGAAAAAGTCTAAAAATGTAGTTTAAGAGTTTTAAATGCTTTTGAGGGTCACTGCAAAATAGGGCCATTATTAAAATGGGATAAAGTTAAAAGTGGACAAGGGTAACAGAGACTCAAAAGGTGTTTTTTTAAGCTTGTGACTTGAGAGGTGAGGCTCCGATCCCCAGCCACGGTGAGTCTTGTTCAAACCATCTGTCCAGCTATGAAGGCCGGGCTGCTGTCAGCACTTTGTGCCCCATCTGCCCTTCTATCCAGACACACACACACACACACGGATACACACGTGAAAACACACTTTGACCGCTCTGTTTTTTCCCCACCTCCTCCTCTCCTCTTGTTGTCACTCCAGCTGGTGGTTTTCGATGAGGGCTGTCAGATGCTTCGCTCCCTGATGCGGAGGCGAGGAGCGAGGAGACGAGGACGAATGAATGAATAAAAGATCACAGGGAAGATCTCGCCCTATTCTGTTCTCTGATAATATATATCTGGCACATGCAATAAAAAATAAAACAAATAAAACGCCACGGTGTATTTTAAGACTGTGTGAGAAGGGAAATGTTGTGATGAAAGCAACAGACTTTTGAGGCGAATGTAAAATATTTCAAATACCTTTTGTCCTTACCTGCTTCTCTACAGTGGCTAATATTGCCACTAACTTTAAGCCATTTGAACGTATTAGCTTAGCCGACTGTTGCAGCACTTGAGGATTTTCCAAGAGTGACACCATTTTGGGAACCTAACTTTGAATAAACAGGGCTCAGAAAGCCGAAACACTGACTCATTTAACCACCCAGCAGCTTGAATGGCTACTTCACTGGGTTATCACTGACTCAAGCATCAAACTGTGTATAATTTAGTAATCATTCATTATTTAGTTGGATGAATGGGGTGCTCTTATGGGCTGGATATGGCCCGGGGGCCTCCAGTTGATGACCTCAGCAGAACATTGCCTTGTAACTAAATTAGCAGGGTTTGTCCAACTCAGTGGTCTTCATGTTGTTGCATGGCGCAAAACATGTCGTATCTTTATGCTGACCAGTCTTCCACTCTGTGCACTTATATTGCTCATATCAATGTGAAAGCCCATCCTCCCCACCTGTAGTCCTCTCTGAATAAAAGTGACGGTAATTGTGTGCTTTTCTGAGCCCCAAGGTCCCCAACGTTTCATCTCCGTGGTTGAAAGTGGAGCTCGCTGTTGTAATTAGCGGGGTTAATATCCCGGGCAGCATCTCTAAATTAAATCTCTAACTCCACAGTGATGTGGCTGAGTGATGCACCTGTTCACAGTAATTACAGTTGCAGCCTGGGAGTGTGCCCATAATGAGCTGGGATAGTCAAGGTTGAATTGCTTAAAGCCATATCCCAGCACTTGTCAAATAATTTTGTCTTTTCGTAGAATTGACTTGTTTGTTTTTTAAAGTTGTCCCAGTTTGTTATGGATTGAGTGACTGACCAGAGCAGTTTTTACATTTATAAAAACTTCATTAAAGTTTTAACGTTCCTGATAAGTTGGTTGTTTATTCATTGTAGTGTTGAGAATATGACCCAAGAGATGTGTCCTACAAGAACCCTATAATGTCTGATACTTCTCTTATATGGCACCAGAACCAGTTTAATTTGATACATTTCCAAAGACCAGCAAAGGATTTTCTCAACTTTACTGTTTTTCTTTACAATTTATACTTTTGTTGGATGTAACTGGGACCCTGCATACACAATTTCATTCCATCATACCACATGCGGTTTGTATAACAAATTAAGAAACTTTGACTTTAAACTTTATCAGCTGAAGCCATCATTAGGTCTTATTTAGTTATTTGATAAGAGCACATGTCCCTATATCAAATTACTCAACTTCTACATAAAGAAAAAGAAGAAGAATATTTAATAATTGATAAATCGGACGATTATAAACATTTTGAATCCTTAAGAAGAGTTTAGGATTTGCAAGTCAAATTTTTGCACTGCAAACCTTTGTTTATTGTTGTCTTCCACTGATGGAGATATGTTGTTGCCTGTGTCTATGTGTGTTCATTCATCTGTAGGATTAGCAAAATAGCTCATGGACCATTGAAAGGGTTTTATTGAAATGCTCAGAAAGTAATCACTTATCACACACACACACACACACACGCACACACCCACCCACACACACACACACACACACACACACACAC
>NC_056506.1:39421624-39422040 GCF_014905685.2 Nematolebias whitei
ACTCTGATATATATATATATATATATATATATATATATATCAGAGTCAGAGTCAGAGTTTCTTTATTGTCATTCGCACCTCATGTGGTACATGTGGTGGAGTGAAATTATGTACACAAGGTCCCAGTTGCATCCAACAATAAAATGTATAAGAAAAACAGTAATAACATCTAAGATATGAACTAAGAAAAACATCAACTAAATATACACTAAGCACTCATAACATAAAACATTGAACATCAGCACAAACATGAACATGAGTCTGTGAGCAGATGTGCAGCATGAACACATCAACACTGAAACAGATCAGCAGCAACATGATATGGTTTTTCACAGTGATTATTCTGGTTAGAGATTCATGAGTCTAACAGCCTCAGGGTAGAAGCTGTTCCTCAGTCTAGTGGTTCTACACTTAAT
>NC_056506.1:39422140-39424385 GCF_014905685.2 Nematolebias whitei
GTGCACTCCATCCATCTTCCAGACGACTGCATGTACATGTTCTCGTTGTATCTTGGTGCAATGATAATAAAGTTTATTCTGATTCTGAAACAGTTACTGTGATGTCATGTAGTTAAATGCTAAGTTGAAGCCTTGAAGCTGTGATCTTTTTAGTCCTTTAGAAGGTGGAAATGGCCATTTAAACTAACACTTATTACAGTATACTATATATATATATATATATATATATATATATATATATATATATATATATATATATATATATAAAGAATTTTAAAAAAAGTCCAAAGATTTCACACTAGATTTGAGCTTCTGTTTTGTGAGTATGTCATAAAAAATTGCAGAATTTATTGGTCATTGTTTTACACACTAATGCTGTATGTCATTTTATGATGAATTTAAATGTACTGTATATCACAGGGGCGCTGTAGGATCTGACTTTTAGGGATGCTCAGCCCCCAGTGCTGACAGTGGCTCTTGGCTTGAAGAACATGGTGACCATTGACGTAAGAAGCATTCATAATGTGTGTGTGTAGGTGTGTGTGTGTGTGTGGGGGGGGGGGGGGGGGGGGGATGACACACGGGTGGTGGTGGTGGGGTGGGGGTTTGAGGCAACTCCCCCAGAAATTTTTTGAAAAAAGTAGATGCCATTTCCTGCATTCTGGTGTATTTTAACAGGTTGTTAAACATCTACGTTTACCTACATTAGTAAACACTTTATTCAATAACTGTTTTAGAGAGCTCTGCACAACAAAAAGTAGCGCTAAGCTAGTGGCATTCAATACAGACAAGCTAGCTAAGATGCTACAGACATAGCACTCTGCTTTACATTACACAACACTTGTTTAGTGTTAATTGATCATAACAAACATAGACTAAACTTATGCAACCAGAAGTTAACATATATCTACATATAAAACAGATAAAACAAAGCACAACTAACTTTAATCATTGACCTTTAATTGAACCAATAAGTATACAAAGTAATCCTGAACGAAAATGGAGGATTTACCTGCAGTTACCTTTGTACAGATGAACATGTGGTACTTCCTGTTTATCATGTTGTATTCAGCTGATCATGAGGACAGTCGCAGGGCTTTATCATCTTTTATATTTTTCCAGACTCAGTTTAGATTTTGGAAATGGAATACATTGTATCCCACCCTCTAAAGCATGGCTATTCAACTAAACTGCTCATGTGGCCACAGTTATTGAAAGCCAGCAGCTCAGGGACCTGACATCCAGCAATTTTATTTTTCATTCATTCAACCTTTACAGGTCCTTCTCAAAAAATTAGCATATTGTGATAAAGGTCATTATTTTCCAAAATGTAATGATAAAAATTAAACTTTCATATATTTCAGATTCATTGCACACCAACTGAAATATTTCAGGTCTTTCATTGTTTTAATACTGATGATTATGGCATACAGCTCATGAAAACCCAAAATGCCTGTCTCAAAAAATTAGCATATCATGAAAAGGTTCTCTAAACAAGCTATTAACCTAACCATCTGAATCAACGATGTAACTCTAAACACCTGCAAAAGATTCCTGAGCCTTTTAAAAACTCCCAGCCTTGTTCATTACTCAAAACCGCAATCATGGGTAAGACTGCCGACCTGACTGCTGTCCAGAAGGACATCATTGACACCCTCAAGCAAGAGGGTAAGACACAGAAAGAAATTGCTGAACGAATAGGCTGTTCCCAGAGTGCTGTATCAAGGCACCTCAGTGGGAAGTCTGTGGGAAGGGAAAAGTGTGGCAGAAAACGCTGCACAACGAGAAGAGGTGACCGGACCCTGAGGAGGATTGTGGAGAAGGGCCGATTCCAGACCTTGGGGGACCTGCGGAAGCAGTGGACTGAGTCTGGAGTAGAAACATCCAGAGCCACCGTGCACAGGCGTGTGCAGGAAATGGGCTACAGATGCCGCATTCCCCAGGTCAAGCCACTTTTGAACAAGAGACTGCGTCAGAAGCATCTCGCCTGGGACTGCTGCTGAGTGGTCCAAAGTTATGTTCTCTGATTACAGTAAATTTTGCATTTCCTTTGGAAATCAAGGTCCCAGAGTCTGGAGGAAGAGAGGAGACAGAATTCACATTGCTTGAGGTCCAGTGTCAAGTTTCCACAGTCACTGGGGTGTCATGTCATCTGCTGGTGTTGGTCCACTGTGTTTTATCAAGCGCAGGGTCAATGCAGCTATCAGGAGATTTTGGAGCACTTCATGCTTCCATCTGCTGAAAA
>NC_056506.1:39424485-39426274 GCF_014905685.2 Nematolebias whitei
TCTGTATATATATATATATATATATATATATACATATATATATATATATAAAATATTATTTATTTATTTATTTTAAAGCAGCTGTTGATAAAGCAGCAAAACGTCATTTGTCAGACGGTGAAGAAAAATCTCTTTTCAGTACAGTGAATTGTAAAGACATTAGCCAGATTGAGTTTGACGCAGTAAAACCTATAATTTATACTAGTACTTTGACAAACTGTCACTGCTTGTGTCTTCACAACTTTCTGAAGGGTGTGTGTTTTGGAGTAGGGGTGTGATTGTTTGTTTGTGGCGGACAGAGACAGAAAGGCGAGTTAATCTCCTGTCACCATGAGTCATCTGACATGGGAATTGAATGAGCTTTGAAAATCTGGTTTGATTTGATTAGATTATTGTAATTGAATTACTGGCATTTAGTAACCATGTTTTTGAACTGGAGACATGGTGGACAACACTGAATAAACAAAGCATGGACAAACACACAAACCTAGTTTAGGACACCATTTGCTGTTTACAAAAACTAAACCACTCTATTATTTTAGTAAACTACTTAACTTAATCTTACAATATGATTTATTTTACCCTAGTTTTGAGTTTTTGAGTAGCAGCATTCCTGATATGTGCTTGTAAAATGCATGAGGTGAGTCAGTGCTAACATCTAAGCTACTCTGACAAGAGCCAAATCGATATTGTGCCAGTCTACTGAGCTGGAACATCAGAAAAGACAAGGCTTGGAGGGTAAACCAGGGTGAACATGATGCACTGGTACCCATCTCATCGACAGCTCCTGCAACTCTCAACTTAAAGCATTTAAAGCAGATGTGGCCAACTTAAGGCCCGAGGGCCAAAAGTGGCCCTTGGACAATGTCCATCTGGCCCCCAATATCCTTAGTTTTTTTTGTTTTTTTTTAAACGCAA
Organism: Nematolebias whitei; assembly: GCF_014905685.2. NCBI lineage: Eukaryota > Metazoa > Chordata > Actinopteri > Cyprinodontiformes > Rivulidae > Nematolebias > Nematolebias whitei. The sequence continues at coordinate 39,425,404 of NC_056506.1, forward strand.
CTTTTTAAATAAAGATTGATTTTAAAAAGCAACAATTTATCAATGAGACTTAAGGAAATTTAAATTAAACATATTACGTAAAACTTAAAAAAACATTTTTAAGTCATTGTGTTTCCAGAACTAGACTGAACCTTAAATGCTTAGAAACACAAATATATAGGTTTGTTTTACATAGTTCCGCTCACATGTTTAACACGTTAAGCTGACATGTGTAATATATTGTCATAAGAGCCAGTTTACAGATTGTCTTATATTCCTAAAATATTTTGGAAAGACTTTATTTTATAAAGCATGCTAACTATGCTGCAATAAGGAAAATATCTTCTAGATTATCTATCATAAAGAAAAATTATTTTCCAATTCTCTATGCGCCCTTTTGATTGCTTTAAATGTCTTGAGGTGGTACTTTGGAAAAATCTCTGATTTAAAGGATCTGCTGTTAACATCTTGTTGTCTGCATTCCTCAGGAGCTTTGTATTTAAAGACCTCTCATGAATAGCCCAAACAAGCTTCAACAAACAAGCTGTATACATGTTTTATTTTTTAGTTTTATGAAACTATCATTCGCTGAAGTAACCTATATCCCCCACCTCCCTGCATGCCAAAATATTCTCAGGGGGTAATTAGATGAACATTCAATAACTGCTTTTTGAGTTTCATTAAAATCCATCCAGTGGTTCATGAAATATTTTGCTACCAGACATACAAATAAACACAAAAAAAAGATTACTTGATCACCATCTTGTTATGCCAGCAGATGGTAATAAGATCCAATTGCTTGGTTAAAATGTGGCATGCATGTACAGCTGCATGAGTCGACACAAACTACACATAAAAGCAGCAGAATTTACCTACATTTACAACAAACAGT
>NC_056506.1:39426374-39434305 GCF_014905685.2 Nematolebias whitei
CACCCCAGACCATCACTGACTGTGGGTGCTTCACACTGGACTTCTGGCATTTTGGCATTTCCTTCTCCCCAGTCTTCCTCCAGACTCTGGCACCTTGATTTCCGAATGACATGCAAAATTTGCTTTCATCTGAAAAAAGTACTTTGGACCACTGAGCAACAGTCCAGTGCTGCTTCTCTGTAGCCCAGGTCAGGCGCTTCTGCCGCTGTTTCTGGTTCAAAAGTGGCTTGACCTGGGGAATGCGGCACCTGTAGCCCATTTCCTGCACACGCCTGTGCACGGTGGCTCTGGATGTTTCTACTCCAGACTCAGTCCACTGCTTCCGCAGGTCCCCCAAGGTCTGGAATCGGCCCTTCTCCACAATCCTCCTCAGGGTCTGGTCACCTCTTCTCGTTGTGCAGCGTTTTCTGCCACACTTTTCCCTTCCCACAGACTTCCCACTGAGGTGCCTTGATACAGCACTCTGGGAACAGCCTATTCGTTCAGCAATTTCTTTCTGTGTCTTACCCTCTTGCTTGAGGGTGTCAATGATGGCCTTCTGGACAGCAGTCAGGTCTGCAGTCTTACCCATGATTGCGGTTTTGAGTAATGAACAAGGCTGGGAGTTTTTAAAAGCCTCAGGAATCTTTTGCATGGTTTTTTAGAGTTACGTCATTGATTCAGATGGTTAGGTTAATAGCTTGTTTAGAGAACCTTTTCATGATTTGCTAATTTTTTGGGACAGGCATTTTGGGTTTTCATGAGCTGTATGCCATAATTTTTTTTTTCTTTTTTTTCATTTAGCCTTTATTTATCCAGGTTAGTCTCATTGAGCCACGAGAACTCATTTTCAAGAGAGACCTGTTTAGGGAGCACTTGGTGGGGGTTAAGGGCCTTGCTCATGGGCCCAGAGTGGGGCGAATGAGGGTGGGGGCAAGTGTGGGTGTTTCACCTACCCCACCCACAATTTGATGTTGTCGGGGCCGGGGCGTGAACCGGCGATCTTCGGATCACAGGCCCACCTCTCAGTATTAAAACAATTAAAGACCTGAAATATTTCAGTTGGTGTACAATGAATCTGAAATATATGAAAGTTTCATTTTTATCATTACATTATGGAAAATAATGACCTTTATCACAATATGCTAATTTTTTGAGAAGGACCTGTATATATGTGTATATGTATGTATATATGTGTATATGTATGTATATATGTGTATATGTATCAGAGTCAGAGTCAGAGAGTCAGAGTCAGAGTTTCTTTGTCATTCGCACCTCATGTGGTACATGTGGTGGAGCGAAATTATGTACACAAGGTCCCAGTTACATCCAACAATAAAATGTATAAGAAAAACAGTAATAACATCTAAGATATGAACTAAGAAAAACATCAACTAAATATACACTAAGCACTCATAACATAAAACATTGAACATCAGCACAAACATGAACATGAGTCTGTGAGCAGATGTGCACGCATGAACACATCAACATTGAAACAGATCAGCAGCAACATGAAACAGATCAGCAGCAACATGATATGGTTTTTCACAGTGATTATTCTAGTTAGAGATTCATGAGTCTAACAGCCTCAGGGTAGAAGCTGTTCCTCAGTCTAGTGGTTCTACACTTAATGCTCCTTAACCTCCTTCCTGAGGGGAGTGGGGCAAAAAGTGTGTGTGCTGGGTGAGTGGGGTCCTTCATGATGCAGGTGGCCCTCTTCCTGCATCTGGAGGTGTAGATGTCTGTGATGGTGGGGAGGCTGATTCCAACAGATTTCTGTGCAGCCTTCACCACTCTCTGCAAAGCTTTTCTTTCTGCAGCTGTGCAGCCTCCATACCACACGTTGATGCTGGAGCACAGGATGCTCTCCACTGCACACCTGTAGAAGGAGGTGAGGACTGAGCTTCCCAGACCAGCTCGCCTCAGCCGTCTGAGGAAGTAGAGTCTCTGATGAGCTTTCTTGATCAGGCTGGTGGTGTTGTAGCTCCAGCTGAGGTTGTCATTCATGTGTACACCCAAGTATTTGTAGCTGGAGACCACTTCCACCGCAGATCCTCTTATGTTCAGGGGGGTGTAGATGTTTTTGTTCCTTCTGAAGTCCACAATCATCTCCTTTGTCTTCTTCACATTGATGTGAAGGTTATTCTCTCTGCACCAGCTCTCCAGGTGTTCCACCTCTTGCCTGTAGCTGGACTCATCATTGTTTGTGATGCATCCCACCACCACTGTATCATCTGCAAACTTTACAATGTGACAGCCTGGATGGGTAGCTGCACAATCATATGTGAGCAGAGTAAACAGGAGGGGGCTCAACACACATCCCTGAGGAGAGCCAGTGCTGAGGGTTATGGTGGAGGAGGAGAGGTTGTGGATCCTCACTAACTGTGGTCTGTTTGTTAAAAAGTCTAGTACCCAGTTGCAGATGGAGGGGCTTAGTCCTAGTGTGGACAGTTTGTCCATCAGGGTTTGGGGGATCATGGTGTTGAAGGCGGATGTGAAGTCCACAAAGAGCATACGGACGTAAGAGTTTTTCTGCTCCAGGTGGTTGAGCGCAGTGTGGACCACAGAGGAGATTGCATCCTCTGTTGATCGGTTCTCACGGTATGCATACTGATGAGGGTCCTCGTTGATGTTGATGATTGTTTTGATGTGAGTCATGACCAGTTTTTCAAAGCATTTAGCGACTATTTATATACACATATATATATGCATATACATATACATATACATTTATGTATATATATGTATATACATACATGTATGTGTATATAAATATATGTATATGTATATATACGTATATATATACATATATACATATATATACATAAATGTATATGTACATAAATGTATATGTATACAAATGTATATGTATATATATATGAATTCTAACAAACATCCTGATACACAAATATAGTAAATTTAACATAAGGGCAAAATTGCAACTGCTTTCTGTGAATGCAATCAATGAGCGCACTGGAAATTTCCGACTCTCCCGCTGTTCTTTTCAATAATTCAGCAGTCGACATAGTCTCTTTGGGCATTCATTGTGAAGGGAAACCAACGTGTTACCTACGGCACAGCAGCAGGTGGTGTGCTGCAAGAGGCGGCAATGTGCACCATTCAAGTTGTCTGCAACAGTTTTTTTAGGATTATGGGTTTAAAAAATTGAATGGTCCATTTTCCTATTTGCATGACTTTATTTTAATACATAAAAAATTTAAATAAAGTTAAAAACTACAATACACTGAATATATCCTTACCCAATGGCAGCCATGCTTTCTTGTCACTCAAATTTTCAGCATCTAAACCCATTATGATTGAAGTTCATTCAATTTGATACCCACACTACTAAATTAAATTAATGCAATTCCCACACTGCAATGCTTTGTAACTAAACTGTGCTTCTGAAATATTAACTGCAATTGCATGTTTGTCCAACGTTAACTCAGCAAACCTTAATGAAACAGTCATTGTGAATGCTGAAGCTCTCACAATCTGCTAAATTGGATCTGAGCCATTCAAGAGAAAAATAAGTGATACTGACCCAGTTTTTGGAGGCACTTTGATAATAAGAGTTGTTAATGGTGTCAAAAGCCACATGGTTGGTGCACATGGAACTGCAATTTCTATTTTAAATAGTCAACACATGGAAATGAGTCAAATCAGAGTCCCCCGCAGACATCAAAGACGTGCAATTTTTAGAAGAAGCCTTTCAAACAGCAGACATTTTGACTTTTACATGCAGGAAAAGCTCAGGTGGAACTAATAATGTTAACAATTGCTCAGTTCCAATTATGCATCCCTTCAGGGATGCTGCATGCAAAAGACCTGAACTGTGGAGCTGCAAATGGACATGAAGGGAAAGTTGACCTTACTGAATATATTTTTGCCATTAATTTTGTTTGTGTTTGACAAACCAGAAAACCTCAATTAAGAAACGTGCCTTGGATTTAATCTCATATGTGCCAGTCTTTTAAATGGATCTTATAAATAAAGGATGTTGTTAAGAAAATGTTTTAAGTTAACTGATCTAAAGAATTTTAAGGGGCACCCATAAAACCAGTCAAATTATTTAATTTTATCTTTCTTAAAACATTAGATCTTTTATAAAGGAAAGACATATTTTTTCTTTGTTTTCCACAAAACAGAAAATTGGACTTCATGTAGAAAAAATTAAAGGTGCTGTGCTGTCTGTTATTATTCAATTTGAGATTTCAGCTCAAGCAATAAGAAAGAAAAAAGTGTTTCTGAGCACAGCTGGAATGCAGGCAAGATTAATTCAAAGCGAGTTGCAATGAATTGATCATGTCAGTATTGCAGGAGTGTAATCCCATTTGTTTAATGGCTGCTGGATCTCTGTTTTAGATTACGATGTCTGGTGAAGCAGCTGGAGAGAGGAGAGGCTTCGCTCGGTGACCTCAAGAAAAACCTCGAGTATGCAGCGTCTGTGCTCGAATCCGTTTACATCGAGGAGACGAGGTAAGAAAAACAAAAACCCTTTTTAGCGGAGCAAGTTTTGACATGCTCCACTTATTGAGAACAGCAGAGCAGCACTCCTGATGGGAAGTCTTTGCTAAATTGATGGCTGTAATTAATGTGGAAATTGACTTGAACCATTTGTTTTCTCCCTGGTCACAGAACCTCAACCACATTAGGACATACACTGTGTTAACCCTAAATATCACCTCAAACCTTAAACTGAAGTACAGAGACCCAGATACTTCAAAAACTTAAAAAAACTCTTGCATAATGCAAATAAAACACAGATGTACTCCATTGTACATGATACTAAAGTTATGAATCAATGTAAACAACAATTTTTTTAAATTAAAAAAAGGCTTTTATCAGTGTCGAACAGTCGAGCTGTGATTTTAAAGTAACACATATTTGCAATTATTTCAGGTGTTGCATGATGCTATATATTTTACTCCTAGATGTACATCATTTTATTATTATTAGTTATTTATTAGTAGTATTATCATCATGAAAAAGCATACCACTAACTAGAGTGTATTCCACTAATGTATACTTTTACCACAGTAATGTGGACATATATTTTTCAGAATCTAAGGTAGCTATAAGGTAAACATTATGCTAGATTAGTTCAAGTGGTAGATTGTAAATACCATATTTTTCGGACTATAAGGCACACTTAAAATACTTTAATTTTCTCAGAAATCAACAGTGAGCCTTGTAATCCGGTGCACCTTATGTATCGATTCTGGTTGTGCTTACTGACCTCGGACCGATTTTATGTGATGCACGGTGCTCAAAAATCTGTCAAAATACTTTAGTTTTGCTTAATGTGCCTTATACTTATATTTATATTTACTTATATTGTTACTGTGGTTTTAATGCTGTGAAGTGTCCTTGGGTGTTTTGAAAGGTGCTGACAAATAAAATGCATTATTATTATTATTATTATTATTATTATTATTATTATTATTATTATTATTATTATTATCCTGTGCGCCTTATAGTCCAAATACCTGTTTTATATTACAATTGAAAGATACTCATTGAAAAGTGTGATATCAAATATAATAATATGCAATTCTGAAATGTGGTCGTACTCTGTGTTGGTAAACAAATATGGCCGGTTAGTTGATTCTTTGACCCCATTTTAGTCACTTCAGGTATTTCCTGCAGGAAAACGAATGCACGTGCTATTTGGCATCCATTCACAAATTGTGCTTACAATTTTTCAGTTTAGGGACACGTTAATCATTAATATGAGAAAAATGTTTTGCAAATTCTGTTTATTTATTTGTGATTTTTTTTTGTACAGTCTTGGTGACTTAGCAATGAGTACTTTTACTTATACAACATCCAGTTTTCCCTCATTTAAGTGGCTTTTCTGTGTATAAGGAAGTTTTTATTTTTATTTTATTTATATATTTTTTGCTTTAGTGTGTGTCAGTTTATTAAGAACCTAACTTTAAATGACACACATCAAACTCAAATTTGATTGTTTTTCTAAATTTGAATGTTTTTCTTTTACTTGCCCACTGATTATGTGGGCATTAGCCACTGGATCAGTATTTTACAGAATCCTGGACATATTTTCCCTCATCGCTAAGTTTTCCTAAGGAATAGTTAAGGTTAGGGAATATACTGGGATGATTTATGACAACAGCTGAAAATGTCCAAAATCTAAGTAAAGAGCGGGCTTGATGAATTATGTAAACCGCTCATCATCTTCATTCAAACCGATTAGGGTCACCAACAGGATGGTTCCACTCCAGGAAAGAGGATCAACTATCGAGCCATGCAGCACCATCAGTGAATGCTTTCTCTTTGCCATAAGAACGTGTTTTCAGTTTGGGGGCTTTGCTTTTCATCCCTTACGCATGTCAGAATAGCCACAGAGCATTATGTCAGTCAGCAGGATTTGTTTTTGGCATTATGGCATTTCCGAGATGTTTTGATTTTATATAAGAGGTGATTTTTGGACGGACAAGTCAAGGATTTGTGTTTCATCCCCACTGAAATATTTCACTAAACCTTTAGTCTTTGCATCTATCTCGTTTTATCTTTGCTGTTTATTTTTTGTGCTTCTGTCCATCCTTTGCCACAGGCGACTGGTGGACACAGAGGATGAGCTCAGTGACATACAGTCAGAGTCGGTGCCTTCAGAGGTGCGTGACTGGCTGGCCTCCACCTTTACCAGACAGATGGGCCTGATGCTGCGACGAAATGAAGAAAAGCCTCGCTTCCGTAGCATCGTCCACGCTGTTCAAGCTGGCATATTTGTTGAGAGGTAAACTGCGTGTGACGCACGAAAACACTTCACAAACAAGGAATCCAGCAAACACAGATAATACATAATTTATGTGGACTGATACCTTCCTCCTCCATCCCTCTTTGAAATCTACCAATCGATCATTGTGGACCCAAACCAAAGTTGCCTGGAGCGACTTAAAGAAATCCTTTCAACGGTTTTTAATTTGGTCCTGCTTAATGAACAAATGAGGACAGAGCTCTTGTGTATTTTTGTAATATGACTCTCTGTTCACTATACAGGTATGTTAAAACTGGTGCATAAGTTACAAATTCATAACCAGTTGATTGTGTTTTACTTTAACAGGAAAGCATTTTTATACCCTGTTTTTCCTTTAAACTCATTCGAACTCATTTGACCTAATTTCAGTTGCATTTGGTTACTCTGGTATAGTTGCTTCATTATTAAAACAGTCAGTTGTTCAATAATTGGTGGACTTCATATTGTGTTGTTGTGACTCAGTTCACAGACATTTTGCATTAGATTATTATTATACCACAACAATAGTTTAAAGATGGGGTAAAATATGGTGGAGTACATTGATTTAAATTATTCAAATATAATGATTTTGATTTTTTTTTTACGTTATTCATGTAAAAATGTACCTCCAATTTTTACAAACTACTGAGTTCTGCAGTATATGCCTATTAGGTCTTAATGCTTTTTTAATCAATTATAACTAGAGAAACTGCATTTCCTGCAAAAATGCAGTGTGAATGCTTATTGCTGAAGAACTTGCTGTAAAACAGCTGAAATTAGCTAAAAAAAAAAAAAAAAAACATGCTGGAATGGAAGAGCATTCTAAATTAGCAACAAAACAAAAAAAAATCAGAAAGAACACATATTTGCTGATTTAGGTTAAAATATGCAGAAATTAACACTAAATTAGGAAAATAGTTAAAAAAAGATTAAAGTAGCAAAGCATTGCTGAAAAGTAGCTGAAAAGGCAGAAAGAAGCTTAAACTTCCAGAAGGAAGCAGAAGGAGCTGAAATTAGCTAAAAATGTGGAATTAGCTGAAAAGCTTAAATTAGTATAAAAACAGCAAAAAGTAGCTGAAATAGCAGGAAAAGTTTAAACTATAAGAAAAAAGCTTAAAGGAGCTTAACAACCTAAAATTATAAAGAAGTTAATTAGGCTGATAGTATCAGAAATTACCTAAAAAAAAAA
>NC_056506.1:39434405-39435533 GCF_014905685.2 Nematolebias whitei
TAGATAGATAGATAGATAGATAGATAGATAGATAGATAGATAGATAGTCGGACCGCCATCATCCACATTCTCATTTGGAAATGAGGAATCACCTACATTAAACATGTAAGAACAAGTAGGAACTTTCTTGGCTCATCTAGACTAATTATATAGTACTTTGTGAGGAGTCATTAGGTACATAATTAACTATCTATTAGTATGAAGAAAGAAACCATTCATAATATGTATAGGATAAAGGACTTACTTTTTCTCTTAACTCATGAAGTATTGTTTCATAATCATTTGACCAATAGAAAAAATCTTGATCGAGCAATACATTCTTTTAAATATAGATCATCTCAGACGAGGTTATCACTGCAGTGACACCTCTCCCTGTCTGAGATGGATGTAAAATTGATAAAACTCTTCTTCTGAAGTAGTTCTCTTTGCTGAACAGGATGTATTTGCAAAGTAAAACTTGGTACACACGCATCAGCTGGCAAAGAGAATCAACAAACAGTGTGCATGAGCAAAACCCAATTAATTTTTTTACAATGAAAGAGAATACTTCAGAGGGATGTACATGATGGTGGTGGGTGGGGTAGTTATGCAGGTTATGGCCATAACAAATGTCCCAACCTGGCAGGAAATCGATTGCATCAATGTATGTTCTCGCTGCCGTGGAGTATCTTTCAGTTTCTTTTTAGTATTCTGGTCCATTCTGTGCCTTCACCAATCTGTCCCATACTGCCTTTCAAGCATTTCCTGTGGGACTCATGCTGTGCTAGCAAGGCCTCACTCTCATTTCTACACACACACACACACACACACTTGCTGTGGTGACTGCAGAGAGAAGTGAGCTGTCTGCGGAGGGTTGGATTCTTGGTGCTGGTCCAAAAATGTGTCACTCGGGACACGCATGGCCTGCTGGAGGCAGGAATTCTGTCGCTAATGGGCCCCGCAGCCGTCGGCACCACCTGGGGATATGGGAGACGGGGTGGATGGATGGGGGAGGACTGAGGAGGCTGGGAGGAAGGGAAGGAGGGAGAGAGGAGGGAGAGTGTGCAGCACAATGTGTGACTAATAAACAGGAGGGGAAAAAATCTATCTATCTATCTATCTATCTATCTATCTATCTATCTATCTATC
>NC_056506.1:39435543-39439897 GCF_014905685.2 Nematolebias whitei
ATCCATCCATCCATCCATCCATCCATCCATCCATCCATCCATCCATCAATCTACGCAGCTTTAATGTACTTGTTTATTCTTCAGTGATAAAAAGAGACTTCCTAAATTCTAATAAACATAATCCAAAAGTTGTTCACTCTCAATATGTTCTTTGAACTTGTGGAATTAATGCATTTAGAAGGAAAAGTCAACATTTCTCCTCGCCATGAAAGGCAGCTTATAAAAAATGTGAAGGCATAAACAGGCAGGGCAGGTGTTGACGATGCAAATGAAACGGATGACAGATGGTGAGCCTCGCGATTGCTCACTGTGCAGATAATGGATGGAGGTAATCAAATTCCTCTGAGGCTTCAGGACTTTCTTCAGAACTTTCCCATCAATTGCACCATCAAACAGCTCCGTCGTCAAACGCAGCCCTCCTCCACCTTAAAAGACGGGTTACAAAGAAGTTACAAGATTTTATTTTCTGCACAAGTTTCCAGGCTAATGCAGAGCTTCTGTTGTGAAAAAGGTCAGAGGATAGAGGATTCACATCTCTTTGTTGCACGTCTAGCCGTCCAGTCTTTTATGACTGCATTCAGGAATTTAGCCTAAACATACCTCATATAAGTTCAAACAATAAAACACAGACACTACAATCGAACAGCAACAATAACTTTAGCATGCCAGTAGTCTCAGTCTGCAGGCGAGTCTCTGCTGTTTCTGTTCAAGCAAAACTTTCCTTTCATGCTTTACGTGCGGAGCTTTCAGAGCTTTATTCACATGTGCTCAGAGAGTTCTTAAGTTCAAATTGAAAGATAATGAAAACAAGCATGTGATGTTTATTTTTCATATTCTCACTGAAGGGAAACGGGCAGTAGCTGTGTAAAATCCCCCATCAGTGTAATACAGCCTTTTGATTTTCATAGAGCCCAGTCTGAAGGTCGGTTTAATGGTCCGTCTGTGTTTTGGAAGCGTCTTGCTTCAGTGAAACTTCAAAACAAAAAGGGTCAGACGGCACAATAAACGTGTTTTACGACTAAAACATACAATTAAAATGCAGCAGGTCCTGTAACACGCTTGTTTTGTGGTATGATTTGTTCTGTGAACCCATTCCTGGTTCATTTTTCAAACTTGGCTTCGCCGTTCACAGGATGGAAGACAAAACGTGTTGTCAGAAAGGATTTGGAAAAGCCAACTGTGTGCGTCTGAAAACCATTTTCTTGTCACAACTCTCAAGTGCAGAATATTATTGCAACCGCTCTCTTTCACACTTCCAGCTATTATAACAGCTTCAAGTGTCACACATATGTCTGGAAAAAAAAGAAAGAACGAAAAAGAGCAGGAGAAACCATCGTAGAGCCAACGTATGCTGAATTCACGTTTTTTTAATATGTCAAGTGATCGTGATTTTCTTCATTTTTTTTTTTCAAATGTGAGAAATACTATTTCAGTTCAGAGGAACATATTTATTGTGTGAAAGCTGCGGAGCCCTTTGCTTTGCACCCCTTTGAGAATTTTGTCCAGTTTTCTTTTTTTGTTTTTGTTTTTTAATAAAAACAAACCGTGTCAAACAAAATAGAGACAAAAATGAATGTGATTATAAAAAATTACGATTTTATAACATTATGTCCAGAAGCCAATATTTTTTATTGGAATTTTTGTATTATTTATTATTTAGTTGTGGTATATTTTGCAATGACACAATAAAGATTTTATGTTTTATTTCATTTGTGCTATCTATATGAGGGACAATTCAATCTTCAAGGTGTTTAGATCCCTTTGGTTTAATCTTCAAGGTGTGACTCTGGGCTTGTTGCTTTAGCAAATTATATTTTTACAACAAAATCCAACTTCTTATATTAATTTGTTATATTTAGCACTTACTGTTAAACAAATATACAAACAAATATACCCTTCCCAAAACCAGTGACTTTTTATACATCAATTATTGCAACGCAACAGTCCCTCGCTACTTCACCGTTCGACCTTTGCAGACTTGTTCTGTCGTGGTTTTTCAAAGTAAGATTGAACATGAAAAAAAATTGTACACAACGCACTATTGTCAACTTTAATATTACTCATGTGATTGGGAGAGTAGGGGATACTGTACAGTAAAAAGTTTTAAAAAAAAAATACTGTACTTAGGATTCCGCCATTTTGTAGTTTTATCTTAATAAGGCTACACTATATTCCTGCTCATAATGACTACATTTCCCAAAAGCCCCATTGCCCTCTGCTGAGATACTAGAGGGAAAGTTCTGATCTGATCGGAAAAAGTTTGGCGCTTATTCATTCAGTGACTTTGGTGCTCAGCAGATGCAAAGAATCACACGGAACCCACCAGAACCGGAGCAGAACCGAACCGCCAGACTCATTGATGAATCTGAGAGCTGCTAGCCAGCCCACGAGGACTTCCGAGCCATGCGCCGTCGTAGGTCCGGCTTATTCTCTGGAACTCACCAGGACTTTTTTCCCATCCAGATTTGGACTCAGTCTGGTCCCGTGCTGGCCATCAGAAAGTCTGGCTTCCTTCAAAATGCATTTCGGTGCTCAAGGGCTTCACAGAACCAGAGCAGAATCGGACCCCCAGACCCATCGGCAAATCAGAGAGCTGCTAGCCGGCCTATGAGGACCTCCGAGCGAGGATGTGCACCGTCGTAGATCTGGCACTCCCTCCAGAGCCCACCGCCAACCCGAGCCAAAAAGCCAACTAGAACTGGCAGGTATAGGTCCGTCGAAACGGAACCAAGCCGCTGCTGCTCTGACGAGCTGGTGAGTAAAATTTAGTAGCTACATACACGCATGTTGTTAAAATGATGTAGGTTTAAGACTTTAGAACAATGCACAAGTGTGGGAAGGGTTTCTAAAGTCTTAAAATTTATATAAATACTAAAACATTTAGGTTGTTTTATTGTCCTTTTGCCTTCTTTCTCTTTAAACCTCTTGGTCCCAACCAGCTCATTCCAGCTGTGTGCCAGATGTATCTGCCACCGTTAAAAACATTTAAACAGTGTACACTGGACACTTTGTTTAACAGCTGATCATCTTGATCACATTGATACAAACACAACACGGCTGGGTTGTTGCCATGAAACTGCAATCCTAAACGAATAAAAAGAAATGAATCTGCAGCTGTTTTTTTTTCCATCATCACAAAGACAGATGCTTTTTGATTTGTTTTTTTCTGATAGTTAAAGATAGTTGAAAAAAAAAAAAGCTTTTTGATGCATCTTCTGTATCATGGTGATATACTTTCCTGTTGGAAGACGTCCTCTATGAAAGAGACTTGTTCCTCCTATTCTGTTGGTCATCACGTCCAGCTGACCGTGGACCATTAATGTAAAAGTAATAACTTATTAGTTCTCCTACTTGGACTTATCACCATGGACAGAGTTTACTTTCCTTGGTTTTTCACAGCTCTCTGCCAGTTCCTGTGTGCACCATCCTTGTTCCCAGTGTGTTGAATAACAGAGTGACTGGTTCAGTGGCTGGCTGTGATCACACTCATTCTGGCAACAAATATACTTTCCAACAAGAATGCCATAATCACAACAACTGAAAAAAATACAAAGTATTAGAAGAGGTATTTGTGTAAAAAAAAATCAATCAAAAGAAATAGATTAAGCATGATTAATTAATGATGTTTCAAGTATCCAATATTTAAATGATTTTAAAAGGCAGAAAATCTATTTGCAGACTTGTTTTTCAGTTTAGCGCAGCTGAGGAAAGCACTGCAAAACATCACAGACATTACAAGGTTCAGTGTTTTTATTTTAGTTTTTTTTATGTTTTTTGTTAAGTGTCATGCATTTGGTTTTCTCGTGCGTTTGTATATATGTTATTGTGCTATTTGTTTGGTCAGTATTTTTGCTTATAATTTTAATACTTGTGAAAATATGGGTACAGTAGTCTCTCGCTACTTTGCAGTTCGACTTTCGCGGACTTGCTCTTCTGCGGTTTTCAACGATTGTCAATTTTAATATTAGTCACGTGATTGGGACGGTACAGATGAAAAGTTAACAACAACAAAAAAAAAACTCTGGAAAGGCGCTGCCATTTTGTAGTTTTCTTACACTGTATCAAGTTCAAGTGTTTATTTGTCATATGCAAGGTTAACACAGGGTGAGCAGTGCAATGAAATGTTTAGGATGAGAAGAACCGATTTGACTTGCTAAAAAAATCAAAGAACAAACAAACAAGAAATACAAAAGCATGAAATAAGGGTACAAAAATAAAATACCAAAAAGTGATAAAGTAATTATAATATTTACAACGTTCTAAAGAGAGATAGTAAACAATGACATGGTATAAATATAATGGAGCAAGCAGGATGAATTTAAATGATTATTTCAGTGTTGCAATATAAGCTAAA
>NC_056506.1:39439997-39450439 GCF_014905685.2 Nematolebias whitei
GAACAACAAGACTTGGAGTCTAAATCTAGGCATAAAAAGGGTTTCTTTCAAAAATTGGGTTTCCAGGTCAAAATCCAAGATGGTTGCCGCCATCTGTCAACCTTGTGAGATAGAAAACTTGTAAAAGAAGTGAAGGGAAAAAAATATATTTTTATTTTTTTGGTGTGTGGTTGCAACTAGGTGTAAGAAAGTTTCCAATCAAAAATGGGGTTGCCAATTTAAAATCTAAGATGGCCACCACCACATATATTTGTAAACAGACCACTCATATCATTTGAGGCGACTACGCTATCTATTTTTTATTTTATTTTATTTTATTTAAGTATGGTTTCCTCAAACGATTTAAGTGGCTGGTGGGGTGGCTGAAGATTAGTCTTTGGTGGTCTAGGCCCCCACAGGCCACCCCCCAGCTCCACCATTGTACCGAGTGATGAATAAAATTGCTCCCTTTTCACACCAGGATCCATCACTGCACCACCTTGGACAAGAAATAAAACACTGCCTCTGTTCTTGTACACACTGTAACTCCTGCCCACTTGAATATCTTACACCAAAAGCATTGTTTACTTGCATTCCCTGTTGACTCCATTCCAGAAAAACCCGTACTGTATCTCGAAAACTACAAACGATCACTATTCAGGTCCTTCAACAACAGGGGACATCAGCGCAACGCTTGTCCACATGTTTAAGTACTTAAAATTGCTCATAAAATTTCCCAACTGAAGTGAAACTTGGCCTTATTTCCATAGTTTTACTATCACTATTTTATAATTATTTAAGTGTCAAAAGGTGTGTTATCACAACACTGAGAACACACGGGTTTTTCTCATCTAATGTTCAATCTCTGAGGCATTGAATTCAACCTTTATAGTCATATGCACTAAATGTTTCCACTTTCCACACCTTCACCTCGGCAGCCAACGAGGAAGAACAAATTTAGATCCAACAAGTTCACTCTTTCAGAAACACAGTTATCATCTTGTGCCACTTGGGGCCGCTAAGTGCGAAGCTGATTAATTTCATGCCAATAGAAGTCCAAGAAATACTGCAAAGAAAGAGTGATTACTAGTGCGTGCCGGTGCGTTTAAGTGATTTATGAAGGTTGAAAATGACTCCAGAGGTGTTTTGGTGGAGAAGAATGGTCCGTCCTCTTAGCAACAACATCATTACAAAAAAAAAAGGTCAATGTTTTTGTGCCTGTCGTGATCGTGAGCGCTTCTGGAAAGTTTCAACAAAGACATCTATTAAAAAACGAAAACAACTGTTTTGTTCCTGCATGTTGAGATCGTAGACTATTTTTTAATTTAAGGATGTTCATCTTTCAAGTTTTAGACACACTTCAGACACGGTGCCTCTGATCTTTCAAGATGTTGTGGGCCGTGGTTGCTCGAACACCGTTGCCTTGGAAACAGTGGCCATCAAGACTCTATTTCAGCATCTACCTCCACATATAAGAAAAAGATCCAGTAATGAACAACTCTACCCCCTTCTTTCCCTCCCCCCTCTGCTCCTTTACATTTATATATGATTTCAGATGGTGGTCTGTGGGTGGATCGATGTACAGCTGGAGAAAAAAACAACAACAAATAATTATGGCTTTCAGGCAAGCAGTCATATAAATAGAGCACGTAAGCACACCAAGTACAAGATACTTTTAGTTCGTTCCTCTAGCCCACTCCTGGCTCTCTTTATGAACATGTTTCTGTTAATGATCCCTCTGCTGAATGTGTATCCAGACCCCATGAACTCGCTCATTTATCATCACAGCCACTCTGACAGACCTAGCTGCGATGCTGCAGGGTGGAGAGCAGAGAAGTCAAACTTCATGATGAGCAGGAGAGATAAAAACATCAGTGGTGTAGCTGATGCCAGCAGCGTAAATATAGTATCTATTTGGATGAAACAGGAGCTCACTGCACTGCTGTGAAAATACACCAGGATGATACCTCCGTTTGTGATTTTAAGAGGGATCACTATTAGTATTTACAAGAATTTTTGTGACTAGACCTACGCAATTACCTATTTTGTAACTCTGTATACCCCTATACTACTGTATTTTAGAGGAAAAAGAGCATAATGCTATGACTATAATGTTTTAAAGTTTCTCCGACATAGTTTTTAAGTGTGCACGCATGATACTGTAACAAAATCCCCCTGACAGTATTTAAAAAATAAATACAATTTTAGATGTAATTTTATTTAAATAACCAACATCTTAACTGCACCTTCATCTAAGAATTTACAGGTAAATTCATTGTTTGAATGAATGTTAGTGCTTATAGAGGAAAAATAATTTATGGTCATGTTTTACACCAAACACATCCACTAATTTTATATGTATACCTTAAAAAAACTCATCATAGTGTTGTATTATATTGAGAGGCTGCTTTGATGTTCCAACTTCTTGTATTTACTCATGTTTTGTGCACACAAATGAACTAAAGGAATGAACAAAACTACAACATTTTGCGTTTACACCTCAAACGAGTGAGCACATTGCAATCACTGGATATGATTAAGACAGCAGTGGTCCGAAAACAGCATTGATGCAACGTATTGATCTTTAGGCACAGTGTTGTAGAAAAAAATTCTGACTCCTCAAAATGTCTACATTTTGTCACATTACAACCTCAAACATAAATGTGTTTAATAAGGATTTTTGTGATCGATCAACAGAAAGTTGTGCATAATTGTGATATAGAAAGAAAATAATGTGTTTTTTTTTCTAATTTACAAGAAAAATCTATAAAGTGGGACATGCATTTGTATGCAGCCCCTTTTGCTTTGCTATCCATCCATCCATCCATCCATCCATCCATCCATCCATCCATCATCTTTACCCGCTTCTTGGGCCATGGGTGTCACTGGTGCCTATGTTCAGCAATCAAGGTGGGGTACATCCTGGACAGGTTTTCAGTCCATCACAGGGACGCATAGAGAAAAATAAGAAAAACAACCATTCACTCTCTCACTATAGGGACAATTTAGAGTTACCAATCAGCCTAACATGCATGTTTTTGGTCACCCTACTTTGATGTCCTGAACCAAAATCCAACGCCACAAATCTGATGGCAATGTGAAAGGTCACAGATGTTTTTCAGTTATTAATTTCAAATGTATATGAACCATGTTTGTGTGTTAAAGCTGTTTTGTCTGGACAGAGTGGAGCTGCAGAAGCATGGAGCCTTTCATCTGAAAAACTCAAGACCCTAAACTGGAAAGCAGAGTTGTCTGACCGCACCTCTTTCTGATAACCATTATTAAAATACACTTCTTTATGCTCTCTTTGAGCAGACTTGGAGACGAGGCTACATGTAAACATCTCGATGCTTGTTTTTTCAACGCTGCTCCATCTTGCAAGATTAAATCCTGGGTTAAGCAAATATCTTCTCCTTCCTGTGTGGCTTATTTATTTAATGAGCTATGATGGGATAATTAAATTATCCAACACAATCACCTTCTGAAGTCACCAAATAAGTAAAAAAAGAGTCCACATCTATGTATATTTTTCTCTGCATGAATCCAGCTGTGAAGTTTTTAAGATTTATCACATAAGATTAGTGATCAAACAGAGTCATGAAGACCAAGGAACACAGCAGACAGATCAGGGATAAAGTTGTTGAGAAGTTTAAAGCAGGGTTACATTAAAAAAGTTGTATTCCAGGCTCTAAACATCTCACAAAGGACAGTTCAATCCATTTTTAAAAACATTAAAGTGTGGTACAACTTCAAACCTACCAAGACATGGCCGTCCACCTAAACTGACATGCAGGGTAAGAAGAGCATTGATCGAAGAAGCAGGCAAGAAGCCCACAGTAACAGGAGTTGCAGTGATCCACAGCTCAGGCAGGATAATCTGTCCACCAGATAATATCTAAATGTGGCATTTATGTTAGCATGGCAAGAAGAAAGTTATTGTTGAAAGACAACAATTAGAGGTCCCGTTTGTAGTTTGTCACAAGCCATGGAGAAGACCTAGCAAACGTGGTAGAAGGTGCTCTACTCAGATGAGACCAAAATTGAACTTTTTTAGCCTGAACGCAAAGTGACGTGTTCCAGAAAACGACGATGGCATCTAAACATACAGCGGGAGCTCCAATTGAAGGGTTGAGATCAAAGCTCAGGTGTTAGAACAGGGTTTGAAACTGTAAGGATTCTGGAATCAGCTGGGACAATGCAACACAAAGTTTAAAGTAGGGGAGTCCAGCTGGGAAAATGATACCTGAAGCTGTGTTGGCAAAGTATCTGAGAAGCCTCCAGCGTGTGATGGAGGGTTTTACCGCTGAAACAGTTCGGATGAAACTATGTTTGACAGGAGCAAAGTGTCTCTGAGAGGCTAACTCAAACTGCTATTACCTCGACATGGGGGCTAGAAATTCTGAGGAGAAACACAGAAAAAAAACGTAAACACATGGACGCCTACATCCACCACTGTGGGTGTTTGAGTAACCTCTTATGCATGCAGACTATTGATAGACTGCTGGTTCATACCAATGCAGTACCCTGTGCACACAGAGAGGCTGTTAGCTCACTCAGCCATCTTTATTCAGTTATGTTAATGATGTGTCAGGCAGGAACAGATTATGTTAAAGGCTCTGAGGGGACGGCATGAACAGAAGAAGAGGGACCTTGAAGCAGGAGGTAAGACAATGGACATCACCATGGTTTCAAAACACTCATGACGTCCTCAGATTAAAATATTTTGTTTAGCTTTTCTTCTTTTATTTTGTATAGTGGGGAATTCCATTGCTACAATAACAATGATAAGTTTTTTTTTTAATGTAGGCCTTGATATGCAACTAAAATGTGTATTCAGTGATATAGTATGATAGTGATAGTACATATACTGATCAGTCATATACTGTACTATAATTTGTTGAATTCTTTTTATTTGTAGGGTAGCTTTTCTAGTTATAGCTCCTCAGGATTGTTAAATGCTAAATGGTAAATATAAATGTGCACGTAAGGATGAAACAAAAGAAGCTTTAGAAAATATACAGCTGGTGATTGAAGACCAGTCCCAGGTCTTTCCTTCAATTGTCTGGCTGAGTGGTGGCGAGCTTCTAATGAGAGATCCATTAATGCAGATTCGTGAGCAGAATTTTCCAAAGCTTGGAAAAATCATTAGGTAGAAAAATGAAAACTGTGTTATTGCTTTTCTAGCAACGGCAACAATTTGGTGTTCGGGGGGGTGTTGGCGCAGAGGTTAGAAGATGGACCTGTGATCGGAAAGTCGCAGGTTCAACTCCCGGTACCGTCAACATCAAAATGTGTATGGAAAAGGTGGAACACCCACACTTCGCCCCACCCTGGGCCCCCCGAGCAAGGCCCTTAACCCCCACCGTCTGCTCCCTAAACAGGTCTCTTGAAAATGAGTTCTCGTGGCTCAATGAGACTACCTGTATAAATAAAGGGTAAATGAAAAAAAAAAATGGTGTCGAGTAGAAATAATTTGTTACTGTTTTTTTTGTTATACTTGTTTATAGCTCAACAACTCAATATTTAATATCTGAATAATTCTAGTTTTGTCTCTTCAGCAGCTTTCAACAGGAAGAGATGCTGAAAGTAGGCCTGTCGTGATAAACAATAAATCAATTAATCGCACGATAAATTAAAATTATCAACCTCATTTTAATTTATCGGCTTCATCGTTTCTTGGTGTCTCTTTCTACTGATGACACTGGATGACAAATAGCTCAACTCTGGTGCTCTTCACTGACCCCTCCCCTTCTATGTTCAATCGTCTTGGGCCTTCTTTGTCGCACCTTCCTCTTTATGATGCGCCAAATGTTCTCTATAGGTGAAAGATCTGGACTGCAAGCTGGCCATTTCAGTACCCGGATCCTTCTCCTACGTAGCCATGATGTTGTGATTGCTGCAGAATGTGGTCTGGCATTATCGTGTTGAAAAATGCAGGGTCTTCCCTGAAAGAGATGACGTCTAGATGGGAGCATTTGTTGTTCTAGAACCTGAACATAGTTCTCTGCATTAATGGTGCCTTTCCAGACATGCAAGCTGTCCATGCCACAAGCGCTCATGCAACCCCATACCATCAGTGATGCAGGCTTCTGAACGGAGCGTTGATAACAACTTGGGCTTTCCTTGTCCTCTCTGGTCCAGATGACATGGCGTCCCAGTTTCCATAAAGAACTTCAAATCGTGACTCATCTGACCACAGAACCGTCTTCCATTTTGCCACACTCCATTTTAAATGACCCCTGTCCCAGTGCAAACGTCTGAGCTTGTGGAGCTTGCTTAGAAATGGCTTCCTCTTTGCACTGTAGAGTTTCAGCTGGCAACGGCGGATGGCACGGTGGATTGTGTTCACTGACAATGCTTTCTGGAAGTATTCCTGAGCCCATTCTGTTATTTCCTTATGTTTACATTATTTAAGTTGTATTTCTGTTAGTTATTCTACTACAAGTCCAACACAAATATTAAGACATAGTGATGAACCCATAACGAGCTCAGCACTTAAAAAAAGAACGCTTCAGATGAGTGATAACTCTTCAGTAAACTAATACAACACGACAAACACATTTTTGTCAGTTTACCACGTGTGAGTAGTGAGACACTTCAGCAGACTAAAAACAAAACTAATAAAAGAGATTTATAGCTCTAGACTACAAAATATAAGAACAGTTAGCATAAATTGTACATGTACCATATTTATTGGACTATAAGGCGCACTTAAAATCCTTTAATTTTCTCAAAAATCAACAGTGAGTCTTATAACCCGGTGCACCTTTTGTATTAATTCTAGTTGTGCTTACTGACATCGAACCGATTTTATGTGGTACACGGTGCTCAAAAATCTGTCAAAATCTTTTAGTTTCACTTAATGCGCCTTATAGTCTGAAAAATATGGCTACATGTGTGGCTATCTCCATCTGTCATTTAGAGTAATTTATATGTGTACTCATATAAAAAATGGCAACATTATCATTCAGTACACATTCCCACACTTTTATTACCCAACATGCTCATTCACATGCATAGCAAGAGTGCAAATCACAGATTCAGTGGAGGCAACAGCCAGGAAAAGGAGGAGGAGGATGTGACAAGATTTACAATGATATCATTAACCTTGAGAAACAGAGAGGCCTCTTTGACACCATCTCACTCGCAGGCATCCTCCAACAACACTACTTTTGTGTTTTTGTACACAGCACACTCTTAATGCTCAGAGTAACACACAAGTGAGCAGATGTGAATAAAAAGATAATAAATGCACACTAATTGAGTTTTAAAAAATGAGCAAAGTCCCAAAAGAGAATTCCTGCAGTCAGCATGTCAACTACACACTCCCTCAAAACCTGCAACATCCGTGGCATTGTGCTATGTGATAAAACTGCACATTTTAGAGTGGCCTTTTATTGTGGGCAGCCTAAGGTACACCTATGCAATAATCATGTCGTCTATTTAACAATAATAATAGAATATATAATTTGCTGTTTAAATCTTGTGTGATTCCTTTGTATTGAAACCCTGGCACAACAATTTCCTGCAGAATCAATAAAGTTATTTTCTTAATCAGCATCTTGAAACGCCACACCTGTGAGGTGGATGGATTAT
This sequence comes from Nematolebias whitei, assembly GCF_014905685.2. Lineage (NCBI taxonomy): Eukaryota > Metazoa > Chordata > Actinopteri > Cyprinodontiformes > Rivulidae > Nematolebias > Nematolebias whitei. The sequence goes on from NC_056506.1 coordinate 39,447,573, forward strand.
CTCAGTAAAGGAGAAGTCCTCACTAACACATATTTACACAAATTAGTGAACAGTGATTGAGAATAATGTATTTTGTGTACAAAGAAAAAGTCTTAGCTCATGAAAAATGGGAGCAAAAACAGAAGTGATGCGTTTATATTTTTGTTCAGTGTAGTTTGTAGCCACATCAGCAGCCCTGTGTGTTAGCCCTTAAACATTAGCAGTGAACTAAAAGCTAAGATTAGCAAAACTGAGGAAACATAGCAGGGCAAACTGGTTTTTTTTTAACTTGGTAATTTATATAAAATGCTACAGCATCACTTGCATTTGTGTGGACATTTTTGATGTAACCCAATAAACAGAACATTATGTAGTCAAATATACGTTCATCAAGTCACTGTTGTGACAAATAAAATGCAGACAAGTTTATCACTCAACCACTATTTATTAAACAATCTGACGTCCTTTCTGTTATAAATAACTATAAAAAAAGATCAGGCTCATAAAAAAAATGAAACAGTTATTTTTTACAGGTAAAGTCCATGTTAAAGCTTCCTTTTGACAATCCCGGTAATGTTATTTAGAAATGCACTCTCAACAAATACAAATCAAAGGAAAACCATCAGCTGGTACAAAGGCTCATGGGATACAGGCCAACAAAATGCCTTTTCAAAAATGTAATGGTCACTGTGAAGTTTCTTTAAAGAACATTTAAAAAAAATCAATTTACCTGTGGTAAAATAGCAAAAAATAATGTATTTAGCAATATGGCAATATGTTATTTGTGTTAGCAAATTATATGTTTTATTTACAGATCTATTTTCTTTCCCACAGTATAAAAAGTTCTAAAATGGAAGGACGCATTTTGCAAATTATCTGTTCAAGAGAACTTTCACCTTGAATGTGATTGACTTGAAAAGACTAAAAGATAAAACCTTTGTCAAAGGTCCACATTTCACAACAACAAATATAAAAGTGATATTTTAAATTTGTTAAAGCTCGGGTTAGTTAACAGCAGTCAAAAATAAGGTCACACCTCTTACTGTGAAACATAATACAAAGTCAAACTAACAAAAACAACCATGTTTCAGTTAAGGCAAACATTCTATAAATATAGCACTTTTTTTAATTCCCAAAGGAAATGTCAGTTTTTTTTTAACCAAATAACCAATTTAAGTACCTTTTGAAGAAAATAAACATATTCTTGCTGCATTTACCATAAAGCGATTTGTGTCAAAATGTATTCAAAATGTAAATAACAAAGAAATTATAAAACAAATTTTAACATGTAGTGTCTTTAAATGATCTTGTAGTTTTTGCACTTTAAAATAAGCAGTCACACTTTACCACACCAACACAAAGCATAAAAAACAGCCTAAATAAAACATTAGTTTCTTCCCCTTGTGTTTCATTACTTTTAAACTATAACAAATTAAATGCTTATTTTTTAATAGCTGAAAGGCAACAATTACTAAAATATGTTAACTGAACCAAATCTTTAGCAGCTCAGATGATTAGAGATCTATAAAAAGGTCCGTGTGCTGAAGCACAATCCAAATGCACTTATAAAGACTTGCTGAAATTACATTTCTGTTAATAATGATTGGTTAGAGTACAAAAAAGCTAAACATTTTAAATAGTTATTTTGCTTACATCAGTTTAAGCAACTTTTATTAATTAGATATTAAATGTTAGGACTAAATGACATTCTAATTTCACAATAAAAGCAAGCAACTTCTCATTTTTATTCACAATATTGTAAAAATTGTGTTGCCCATTTTTTTTTTTATCCACTTGCATATGGTGGTTTGATGGGTGATTAAAGGTGCTTATATGTTAGAATCACTAATCTCTGCCCACATCTTATTTAATTGTTTAGGACCCACATTTTTTATTTAGAATCAGTGATTTCCATTAGAAAAGTGGTATAGCAACTAGTTTAACAAAAAAAAAACCAAAGTGCAGTTTTACTTCTAAAACATTCCCTACAAATAATATAATGCACCATTTTAACTCTCTTATGTAAAAGAAAAGAGTTTCTGACATTCAACAAAGTAGCACTTCCTTATTGTTTGTTTTCAGACTTGAATTCTCAACGGATTAGAATTAATTTAGTGTTTAACACCTCTCGAGTATAACAGACATTTTTAAAATGCCACAACCTTTCGTTCAGCGGGAGAGTCAGAACATTCTGCCTCCAAATGATTGTAAACACCTTGACACAGAAGTCAGAGTTCCACCTGCTCCTCTTGTCCTGTTCAAAGCTGATCGCTTCCGTCGTAGACCACAGGCTTGACTAGACTCAGCTGATACAGCACTTTCTTTGAGATAAACCTAATTAACAAAGAGACTGCTTTATGTTTCACCTCAACGCAAACACAGTGATCTGTGCTTAGGAGAGGACAGGTGTAGAGGTTGAGTTAGTAATCTAAAGGACACAATGACTCACCTGGAGAAAGAGTTGTCAAAGATGAAAATATACTCTCCTGGGTTTCTGACTTTCAGCTCCCCCTGTATCGTCTCTTTGTGGGAGTTACAGCGAGTTAAAGGGATCAAAACCTGCAGAAAACAAAGAACAGGAATGCCAGTTAAATCTGTGCATGCAATAGTTCTAAAAAAAAGTCCAGAACTGAAAAAAAGAGTTACCTTATATTTAAATATGACTGACTTTTGGCATTGTTCCAGTTATTTTTGGTGTTTCATACTCATGAGGGTCCGACATTACATATACACACATTTAAGTATATATAATTGTCTCTCGTTTATCATGGGGCGTCTGTACCCTGAAGACCAGCGATAAATGAAAAACCACCAAGTAGGAATATATATATATATATATATATTTAGACCTACATGTATATATAAATACAAATCTAACTGGATTTCGA
>NC_056506.1:39450539-39485044 GCF_014905685.2 Nematolebias whitei
ATATAATTCCAATCTTATTTCGAAAAACCGTGATAGAGCGAGTCCGCGATAAACGAACCGAGGAACTACTGTAATGTTCACACAAGGGATTAGAAGCACTTTTTATTTATTTTTTTATTTATATAGATAGTCTCATTGAGTCACAGTGACTCATTTTCCTGTTTGGGAGCAGATGGTGGGGGTTAAGGGCCTTGCTCGAGGGCCCAGAGTGGGGCAAATGAGGGTGGAGGCAGTTTCACCTTTTCCACCCACATTTTGATGTTGTTGGTCCGGGGAGTCGAACCAGCGACCTTCCGATCACTGTCCTACCTTCTAACCTCTGCGCCACCACTCCCAATTAGAATTAGAAACACTATTCTTGTCTCAGTTCCTGCATCTTAAAGATGTTTTGCTGACATTTTGCATGGTTTAAACCTGCAGCAACCTTTGTTATTCTCCATACAAAGTCAGTAGAAACAAGTTTATATATTGTCACTGTTTGCCAACAGTTGCCCCATCAGCACTGAAGCAACATCTCCATTCAGCATCATCATTTTTTCTCTTATTTTCTGATGAAAACACTGTTTTTCATTTAGTCACTTTAACAAGCTATTTGATAACAATATCTGTTACACCATGGGAGCTATGAAAGAAAACTAAAACTGGAAAGTTTTTATCAAGACAGCTCAACAAACTCTTGGGGTGAATTGTGTTATTACTAGGTAAATCCATCCTGAGGAATGACATGTTTATCTCTGTTTTATTGTTTCCTTATATCAGCTTTAACTTGGGCGTGTCCGTCATGTTTAGCCAGTCAGCCTTGATCCCTGGATCTGAAATGGAACCAGCACCTTTCTCAGACATGATGCACTGCACATCCACGTTGAAACAGATGCTCTCACCTTAGCCTGCTCCAGGGGGGTCTCTGCATTCTCCCTGTAGACCACACTGAAGGAGATGCTCTTTGGTTCAGAGGTAAAGGTCCAGGAGACAGTGGGGCCAGGAGGGTTCATGGTGATGGAGATGATGCTGTAACAGCTGGACTTGATGAAAAGCTCCCGGGAGCTGTCCCCAAACCCCGAGATGTCGTCCACCGTGAATGGGACAGAGAGCCTGCAGCACAAACACAACAAATCACAGCTTCCCAAATGAAAGATTTTTATTAGACGGAAATGCAAACATAAATCTACTCTACTCAAAATCAAAAGTTATTATTGGATAAGCTGAATTTTAAACACGTTTCTTTAAAAGTGTAAAAGAAACAACTTCATGATCAACCCTCTCTTGTAGTAGTTTGCTCTGCAGAAGAAAATTTAAAGGAACTATGGCCAAACACTTTTGCCAGCATGGTAAGACTAGGTGTATTGTAGGAGATGATCTAAGCTGAGAGACTTGGTGCGTTCTTCAAATTAAAAGCTCAATCCAGACAATCTGTTCATAGAGATTAATTTTACATCTCATGCATGTTACAGTAATCAATATAATACGATTACTACAGTACATTTCAACCCAAAATGAACTGCATGCTTCTATTTTAGGCTGCTGATTCAGTAAAATAATTGCAATTGCATTTGAGTATGAAGCCATCTATTAAACATCTACAGAGATAAGAACTTAATTATACAGGCTGACCGCTAACAACATTCCAGTTTTACATTTTAAGAGTTCATTCATTTTAAGCTTCGAGTCTAAGTGATACTAATGCAAAAAAAAAAACCTTCATATTTTGTAAGTATGAAATTTGTACTGCCTTGACCTACAAACACAGGGTTTGGGCAAGTCAATAGTATTATTACATTATTTTTACCCAGTTTTATTTAAAGTGATTGTTCCTAAAGGTTGCGACTCAAAAATAGCCCCACCATTCAGAAAACATCGTCTGGACTCCTGAAATATATTTTAGCTGCAGCTGAAGGCTTTAGCTTGTTGCTTAGCAGCTCCTCGACGAAGCAGATGGCTTCTGACACTTTAAGGTTTTTCTATTCCCACAAAACAAACCCACTTCCACTTTTCCACTTACACAACACAAGTAAACATATTCAGAGAAGTCACTTATAACACACCTAATATTTTAAGTTTTCACTTTCAATTAAGCTCAAAACATTCACAGAAACTTCCTCTTCAGGACTAACGTCAAACGTGGTATTGTAAGCACAAATCTGCTTCGCTTGTGGTTTTTCCAAATATGTTTTCACTTTGACGGAAACGTACGTGAGTTCTCCAGACTTCAGTAGGCAGATCTCTGCATCCTGTACAGCAGTGCTGAGGTCCTCGGCGTCTTCTGAAGGGATGTCTCCTGTGCTCGCACTGCTGTTTCTAATCAAACAAATAAATGACAATGCATCGTGAAAATTAACTTAAAACATGAACTAAATGAACATATGTGATGCCAGGGACACATGAGTCATACTAAAACCAGCAGGCTGCTGTAATGAGTGAGACTTGAAGGTTCTTGTAAGCTTGCGCATATGTTTCTTTTGGTTAAAATGTTTTAAAATTTAAAAAGTTATTTCAGTGAAGGTTAGATCAGGTTAGGTTTTGTAACAACTGAAGGAGTGCAAATATAAAAAAAACATACAAACAAATGCATTTTTATACAACCATGTACTGGTTCTTCTTTTTATTTATTCAGAGAATCAGCACAAGCATGTGTTTAGCCATAAACCCCACTTTCTGTCTAATACGATTTTTTCTTAATGTGTCAAAGATCATATTGTTGATATTGATCTGTGTTTACATAACTGCCACAAAATTGTATTTTAGTAAAATCTGTCTTTTAAATATGTTGCCCCTATTGTTTTCTCTGCTGCAAACATTTCTAGACTTGTACTCGTAGAAGTGCTGCAAAAGGTGGTATAAAAATTAAGACCAAATCTGCTTTGATGCTTAGTATTAGTACGTCATGCTGCAGTTTATAAATCCTGTTGCTGTGTGCTTTTTATTGTGAATGTGAGATATTTACAGCTGTGGCGCCCCCTGCTGGTCATGTCCAGGAGAGCAGGCAGAGGTGAAAGAGTGATTGTTGCTAACACCGCTCACTTCCTCCTCTGTGATAATATCAAAAACACCATCGTCTGGCTTTTCTCCTTCCTCTCCCCCTGAAAAGTAGACATCAGCTTTGTTGATGCATTTATATTCTTATTGCACTGTGTGTATCAAGACACTATCAGCCTCCATTAAAAGTGCCCATTGATATAAAACACTGGGCGTTGTAGCACCTGCAACACCAGCCAGTGATCGGGTAGTCTGCAGCAAGCGGCTGAATGGTGATCCTGGGGTGCTGTGGGTCACTTCCACCTGTGGGTGGCGCTCAACTACAGCACTGTGCTGGTTGTAACAGTACTGACAGCAGCGCTCTTTGCCGCTGCCCTGCTGGGTGCTCACTGTGTTGCTGCAGCAGTAGTAGCAGAAGGGACGCCCACACAGCCTGGAGGACATAACATGACAAAGACACAGTGTGAGCAAAAAACATCTCAGTTGTATAAAACACAAGAAAGGATGTGGCAAGTTATAGAAGTGTATGTAAAGAGAAGTCATGCATAAAACATTATTATATTTGAAAACATCTCTCCAATGCATCAAACTTTAGTCGTTTTTTTCTTTTCAGATTTGATCTCGAGAGCTCAACAATCTGTGATTTGCTGGTATCTGCACAGATCTGCATGTACCGAAGGTCATGGCTATGTAAAGCTGTCTTTCCAAATGTTATACGGCACCACCAGTTGGAGGGCTAAACTGCTTGACAAATTTATAACGTGTAGTTATTTTTCACTCATTAAAATAAAAAAGGGAGTTTTTGGTTTTGTTATGATGGTCTATTCAGCTACACAATGGATGAAAAAAAAGTTTATTTTGATTAAAATGAGCATTTTAGCAAATCAGCTGTATTAACCAATACAATAATGAATTCAGTCACCATAGTTACAATTATTGTCTTAGACAAAGAGGACCAGGCTGAAGAAGAGGATATATAGCTTTACAAAATATATATATAGTTCATAACTCTAGAGCGGAAGTGAAATGTTAGGCTTCAGGAAAGAGTTCCTATGACGTTTATCTGCGTTTACCTCAATGCATTTTGATTACAAAAGTCTGTATCTTGCAGAACAAATTGGAAGGCTGTATAATGCTGTACCGATTTGTCTGAACATCAGGGGTTTGAAAAGTATGAAAGTAGTTAAATATTTTGGAAGAATTTAAAAAAAGCATCTAACAAGAAGCACCATTAAAATGTATTAAGCTGCTTAACAAAAGACTATATTTCTTTGTACAGAGAAGTTTGTGACCTGCAGTTGTATTTGCGGAGCCACCAGCTGAACTGAGTGTGACATCCTATACAATAGTGGACGTCTCGCTCTGTCTCCTCGTCCCGCAGTTTCTGCTCGAACTCCAGGGCATCCGACTTTTGCCAAAGTGCATCTTTCTCCCTGCAAGGAACACAAACAAGTGTTTTTACAGCCCTCAGAAATGGCACTTTACAATACGTAGCGAGACAGCAACCCCAACAGCATATTGGCATACGGATCAATCAAAAACTAAAGCAAGACAGTACACAAATCAAAATCAAAAAGTCAATGTTTAATGACAAATGTCATGGAGTAAACAAAATTAATGATGAGCCTAATATACCTGATGAGCTCCACAAGTCTTTCTTCCAAATTGATTTTGGTTCGATAAAGATCATCAAGTTCAGCAGCTGCCTTTAGATCAAAGCTCTGTTTGTCCTGAGTGACCTTCCGTAAATTTTCAGCCATCTCCTGACAGACCCGCTGAGCTGCTGCCAGACCAGCCTCAGACCTGCAATCAGCGAGTAAACAAGCCGACTCATGGCATGTCCAAAAACACAGGCAGAATCCCAGGTGGCTTTGGCAGAGATCATCTCAGTCTTATTTTTAAGCTCAAATTTGAAAAACATCAGCAGATTGTAAAAATTATACATGAAGCCAGATTAAAAATACACAAGATAAAAAAAAAAGAAGCTTTAATCAAAGCTGTTTCATTTTGCTCAGAAAGTGTGATTATAAACACCGTATCTCACCTTGATAAATTTTCTTTCAGATGGTTTATCTCATCTTCTTTCTGCAGGATGAGATTTGCCGACTCGGCCATCTGGATGTTTTTCTCCTCAATCTGTTGGTTACATCTCTGATTCTCAGCCTGCGATCAGTACAGCAGAAAAGCACATAATTTTTGGGGTCTTTATGAGTACGCTTGTGACTATGACATTATGATTACTGCATCTAACATTTAACACAACTCAACTGAAATCTGTGCTTTGTTACAAGTTGTGCAAATCTGTTGTTTCAGGTAGGAACCTCACTTGCAATTATTGCAACCACCTGCAGGTGTGAGCAGCATATTTACTCGGCTGTTGATGCAGGCTGCAGCGTGGCTGTTTGCTTTCCCCAACTATTCATTTACGAGTTTTTGTTGTGTGGTTCTCATTGTGCCACACCTATATGAGGTGTTACATTTTAACAGAGCGTATGTAGTATTATAGTCCAAAATCTCTAGTGTTAAAGCAGGTCATTTTATTTACTTGTCTACAAATATGTTGTTTCTGTCACCATGTTTAACCAATGTCCATACCACAGAGGAAAAATATAATGTGGCTTTTTAAAACCCTGATCAAACTTTTTAATGTCAATAATAAATCATATTTCGAAAAAGTAACCACTCAAAAATATACAGGTGCTGGTCATAAAATTAGAATATCATGAAAAAGTTGATTTATTTCAGTAATTCCATTCAAAAAGTGAAACTTGTACATTATATTCAGTCAATACACACAGATTTGATATATTTCAGATGTTTATTTCTTTTAATGTTGATGATTATAACTGACAACTAATGAAAACCCCAAATTCTGTGAACTGTGTAGTCTGTGTGTAATATGAATATAATATACAAGTTTTTTAAATGGAATTACTTAAATAAATCAACTTTTTCACGATATTCTATTTTCATGACCAGCACCTGTATAATTTGTACTTTTTGCCAAAGAAAACAACAGCTGTATTTGGCTTTTAACATTTCAGAAAAACAACAACAACAGAAAGTCAAGGTTTGTCTTTGCAAACAGAATGTCCTTTACTACTGCAGTTTTTTTTTAATAGTACTTTGGATATCCATCTAAAAAAGTTAAGTCTGGTCCTCTGGACGGGCTCAAAAGACAAAAAAATTGTAGAAACATTTCGCCTTTCATCCAAAAAATTTCTTCAGTACTTTGGATATTCATATCATTGCCCAGACAGCAGAGTAAACTCACCTCCACCTGCTCGAGTTTGCTTTCTAATCTGTCAGCTTTCTCTTGCTCCGTAACCAGCTGTAGTTTCATTTCCTGCAACTCCTGATTCACCTTCTGGGACAAAATCATATCATATAAGGCTGACAATACATGCATAAAATTTAAGCATTACAAGATGACAAATATTCCTAGTGAATAAAGAACTGAATGTAAAACCTTTCATAATGAACCCTGCTTTATAGAACAGGCCTCAGGTTAACTAATAACATAATGTATGTCTTACTTTAGCTTGTTGTGTTTGCAGTACAGTAAACTAATTTTCTCAAGTCACTTATTATTATAATAAATCTACTGCGTTTTGCAGATAATTTTTATGTCATGTTTTTTTCCAGGTGAGCTCAGTGCCCTACACAAAGGAGTTTGCTCATGTAGAATCTAAATAAGATATAACATAAGAAAGAAAAGTGCATTTAAAACATGCTCTATATTATAGCCTTTAAATTTGTCACATATCTGACCTGTAGTTGTTTTTTGTGGGATGTGGCTTGGCTGCTGTGTTCAAGCTGAAGAACTTGAATCTCCTCCTGAGTCGTCTTCCGTGCCGTTTCCACTTCCTGCTGGGCCTCGTTCAGCTCGGCCTGCAGTTTCTGCTTGACAGCCAGCAGATTCTCGTTGTTACAGAGCTGACTATGCAGCTCAGAGTTCTCTTGCTGTAGCTGCTTTAAGCAGGTGTTCAGTCTCTGCGCCTCCTGAGCTGCCTCCTCCTCCAGTTCATGCAGCCTTGTTGACAGGTCCTCCCAGCGCAGACGAGCCTCCTCTTTCTCAGCGGTCAGCATGCAGACGTTCACACCGAACTCGGCTGTCTCCGTGTTGGCTCGGTGAAGTGCCTCCTGCGATTCATTGTTCTCCAGACATAAGGCTTCGTAGCTCATTTTCAGCGTATCGAGCTCCTCCCTGCAGCTCGTCAGCTCCGCAGCCAGACCTGCTCGAGCCTGGGCCTCACAGTCACGCTCACAGATAAGAGCCTCCTCATGCTCTCGAGATCTAAGAATATCATCAACGTGTCGGCGGTTTAGCTCTTCTACCTGGGCCTTCAGCTGGTCCACTAAAAAACAGAGATCCTCTCTGGAGGCCTCTGTCACCTCTTGCAGGGTTTGGACTTTTATCTTCTCCTCATTTCTTGCCAGCAGCTGAGCCCTGAGCTCCACCACCTCCTCTCTTAGCCTGGCTACTTCCCCTACGTTGAGCTCCAACTGAGCTTCAGCTATGGCCAGCCTGATTGGGGCCTCTTTGTTCTTTAGTGAGGAGGTCTGATGTTCACCATCATGCTTTTGCATTTTTTCAGTGCATTCTGCAGCTCTTTTTACACGGTGACGCTCTCCAGTTTTGCTCTCCAGCTCGTCTGTTTGAGCATGCAGGATGCTGCAATTCACAGTTTGGGCTCTCGGCTTATCTTCAGATCCCTGGAGTGTCTCAAGTAACTCTGCTTGACCTCTTTGGGAGACTGTAAGGCTCTTCTCTAACATGACATTTTTGGAAGTCAGCAGCTCCAGCTTCTCTTGAGTAGCAGTTAACTGTGTATGCAGTGAGGACTGAGCATCTAAAAGCTTCAGGTTTTCCTGCTCTAACTTCTTTACCTGAACATCTGATTCTTCCTTCTGAAAGCAAGCCCTCTGAACCGTCTCCTCAAGATGCAGGTTTTCATCTAAAAGCTTATTTTCTCTGTCTTTTACATTCATATTTGCCATTTCTATTCTACCTGTCAGGTGCTTCTCAGAGGCTTTCAAAGCAGCCAGCTGCTCTAAAAGGGCAGCACGGCTCTCAGTCAGCTCTGCAAGGCTCGTTTCACTCTTGTTAAGGGTTTGGAGAAGCTTTGTGTTCATTTCCATGAGATTGCTGCATTGGGTTTTGTAGTCCTGAGTGCTTTCAATTTCATTACATAAAATGGTGTCAGCATCATCAACTTGAGAGCACAGAGTTTCTCTCCCAACGTTCAGCTTCTCTAACTGCTCCTCTAAATGTCTGACATGTTCAGAACTAGCAGCTAGTTCTTTTTCTTTGTTCTTTAAAGTTCTTCTTAAATCCAACATCTGGTTCTCGAGCTCCTCACAGCTCATACCACATCTCTGCACTACCTCGTCTCTCTCTTCCTGCAGTCTTTTCCTCAGTTCCTCTGCTTGTCTTTCCCTGCAGTCCAAAGAGGCCTGCACGTCTTGGAACTGTGCCCTTAAGTTTCCTGTCTCCTTCTCTTTTAAAGTCAGTGCACCTTGAATTCGACTGACCACGCTTTGGAGCTCCTCCAATCGTGCAAGCGCCTCTTCTCTTTCGTTGTGAGCACTGGCTGTCACTTTGGCCAGTTTCTCCTCACTGTGCCTCAACTCTTCTTCTCTGAGTTTTAGCTGCTGTGACAAATGCTCCGAGTGTCTGGCCCTGTCCTCGACCTCTCTCTTTGTCTCTAACCTCTCCTCCTCTGCAGTCTTAACTTTCTCTAGGAGTTCCTGAATTTTCCAGGCTGAATCACAGTAGCTAGCTGTCTGTTGCCCCTTTTCATTGAGAGCCTCGTCTAACTTAGAAAGAAGCTCCATGTTTTTATCCTCAGCAGCCGTAAGTCTCTCATGCAAATCGGCAATAGCCGATTCTCCGAGGTGGTGATTTACTCTGTTCTCAAGACCTGTTTCTGAATTCAACTTGGCAGCTTTAGATGCTGAAAGGACAGACAACTGCTTGTGAAGGTCTTTGACAACAACTCGGAGTTCAGCAGCTTCATGGTCCAACTCCTGTACCCGTACCAAAAGCTCACGCTGTCTAAGCTCAGATTGATCAAGCTCAATGCGGAGAGTTTCTGAAATGCTGTAAGCAGACGGTTCCCCTAAGCCTCTAAGTTCACCAAGCAGACTTTGATTCACGTCTGGAATTGGAGGACACTCCCGTGCCTGGTCAGAACCAAGAAACAGAGAAAGGAGATCTATTGTCATATGCTGTAAACACTTATCACATGTAGCCATTTTTTGTTCGTTTTTAACTCTATTAATTCACAGCTAATAATCAGATTACCTGAGAGTGTGAAACGCTGCTAACCAGGCTGTTGATGCTGGAGCAACGACTTGGAGGCTTCCACAAATAAGCAGATGAGGCAGCTCCTAAGGTTCGCCTTTCATGTGATAAAAACACAAACACAAGAGTTACTTTGTAAAACAGAGCTCAAGTGCTAAACATAAAAAGAGACAAATTAAAGAGGATAAACCTTAATTAAATTTTAAAAGGGCCTTAAAATTACTTTAACATCACAGTCAGAGCATCCATACAAGCGTTTATATAGCGTCAAGTTACAACAGAAGTCGTCTCAGGGCACTGAACAGAAACATTCATATACATAAAAAATAATTTAACATTATTATTTATCCGAGGAGCAGACTGCTTTGAATTTAACTCCATTGCAGAACTCTCATCTTGAGCAAGCACACAGGCAACAGTGGAAAGGAAAAACTCCCTCATTAGGAAGAAACCTTTAGCAGAAATTGGCTCCAGACAAGCGACCATCTGCTTCAACCAGCTGGGTTTGAGAGGAACCGGAAGGAGGAACAGATACACAATGGCAGGTCAAGAATCACGTTGATAGAAATAGTATCAAATGAAAACTATTCAATTTTAACAATTAATTTAAGTAAATGAGGTCAATCAAATTCTGGAAAACCATCAAATCTTTTTCAGGCACCCCCCAATCATCTGACCTCCCATCACAACTTCTCATTAACTCTGTTCCTGTGTCAAATAAGCACGAGATCCTGAACTGTTTCAACAAACATTTTGTTGCTTCTAGTTCTTTATTTGACACAGTTACTAATGGAAAAACAGCCACTTCACTTAATAACCAAACTTATACAAATCAAATCCCTCCTACAAGTCAATCCTCAGTTAATCACACATTCTCTTTTTCTCTATTCTCAGTCTGTGAGGTCAATAAACTGTTAAAAGATCTTGATCCTAAAAAATCTGCAGGTCCAGATGAACTTTCACATTATTTCTTAAGGCTGGCTGCTCATATCATCACAGTCCCTGTGACCCACATCTTCAATCTCTCCATGAGCCAAAACTCCATTCCAGATGCTTTGAAAACAGCCTTAGTTCTTCCTTTGCTGAAGGGAGGTGACCCCACCTCACTGAACAACTATCGACCAATCTCTAAACTCTGCATTTTAGCCAAGGTTCTAGAAAAACTAATAAACTCTCAAATTAAAAATTACCTGGACTAATTTAACATCTTATCTCGCCTTCAATCTGGTTTCAGGTAACAACACAGCACAACAACTGCTTCACTGAAGGTTCTTAATGACGTTGTTGTAGCACTGGATACTAAGGATTATTGTGCTGCACTTTTCTTAGACCTGTCTAAAGCTTTTGACTCTGTGGATCAGAACATCTTGTGTCATAAACTCTCAGAAATTGGTTTCTCAGATCACACCATTGGTTGGTTCTCTAACTATCTCTCAGACCGGAGGCAATGTGTTCAACATAATGGTACTTTCTCTAGTTATTTAACAGTCAACAATGGTGTACCACAAGGCTCAGTCTTAGGACCCACCCTCTTTACAATCTACATTAGTAATGTAGGTAAAAACATCCCTGATGCATCCATACATTTCTATGCCGATGACACTGTTGTTTACTGTCGAGCTAAAACAGTTGAAAAGGCTTTCCAGCTTTTTGAAATCTGCATTTGACAACATCCAGACAAATTTGTTCCACCTCAAACTTGTCCTAAATGCCGACAAAACCAAAGGGATGCTTTTTTCAAATAGGAAGTTGGTCCCAGCAGTTCTTCCTCTGATTTCATCCTCAAATGGTGTCCCCATTGAGTTTGTTGATTCCTATAAATATTTGGGTATATTGGTCGTCTCGCATCTCTCTTTTAAGCACCATGTGGAAAACCTAGTAAAGAAACTGAAAGTTAAACTGGGTTTCTTTTTCAGAAACAAATCCTGTCTAACTCTGAATACTAGGAAACACTTTGTACCTGTGACCTTCCTTCCCTCCATTGATTACGGTGACATTATTTACACGAATGCTCCTACAAGAACCCTGCAGATGTTGGATGCTGTCTATCATGGCACACTAAGATTCATAACTGGCTGTGATTATCATACCCACCACTGCACCCTGTATTCACTGGTTAACTGGCCATTAACTTCACGCAGACTCTCTCACTGGTACATTTTCATCTTTAAATCACTTCTTCGTCTGCTGCCTTCATACATCTCCTCCTACATGTCTCTGTGTGAGTGCAGCTACAGCATGCACTTTCAGGACATTATTACCTGCAGTGTTCCCTCAGCAAGGACTGAACTAGGCAAAAGGGCCTTCTCCTACTCCGCTCCTGTTTCCTGGAATATCTTACAAAAAGATCTGAAGCTCTCGACCTTGACCTCTCTAAGTGGCTTTAAGAATCTGTTGGACTCCTGGCAGGGACCAATGCAGACATGTTCCTGTTTTTAGTTTTCTACATTCGCCTTATAATCTAGCTGTTTTTTGTTACTTTTCTTTTTTTTAGCCATCCTATTTGTTAAAAAAAAATCTGTATGACTTTTTATAACTGTTTATTGTTGTCGCTGTTGTCCATTGTTGTCATCATTCTTTGTTGAAATCAGGTCTCTCTTGTTAAGGAGTCCTCGAGGCTCAATGGGACTTACCTGTCTAAATAAAGGTTGAATGAATGAAAATTTGCCCTCAGTAGTCTATGCCTATAGCAGCATAACAAGCCAACCGTAACTACAGGATTTATCAAAAAGAAAAGTCTTAATCCCAATCTTAAAACTGGACAATGTGTCAGACTCATGGACAGAAACTGGAAGTTTGTTCCATAAGAGAGGAGCCTGATAACTGAAAGATCTTCCTCCCATCCTACTTTTGGAAACTCTAGGAACCACAAGTAAGCCTGCAGTCTGAAAGCAAAGTTTCTGTCCTGATCAAAAGAGTTTCATCCATTTTTCTGAATTTGAACAAACCTTATGTATGTAACATTTTTAGAAAAAAACTAGAGCTGGAAGCCACTGAAATAATGACACTTCATTCTCTGGTGCTGTCATGACACTGGTTTAATAAACCACATCCTCCTTTAACGTAACGAGAAAAAACAAAGTGTGCTTTTGTGAAATTCAACTTCAGCCTATTCCAAAGAAACAATAAGCAGAACAAAAACCTGTCACAGCCACTTACTAAAAATAAATTACAAAAAGCAGCAAAGATCATTGTCTAATGTAATTCTAGCCTTCATAAAAAATGCTGTTAAACACTTTAGCATACAATGTATCTAAGGGTGTTACCAAATTAATAAATTAGGGTTATCTTAGAATTTGCTTTCTTTAATTATATTTTAAGATTTCTGATAGCGGTTTGCTGATAATGAAAGTCCGAAGACATGACATAGATGCAAACCAGAGGAAACAAGACCAGCACTTTAAACATTGTCAACACCTAAAGCCTTTCTCACGTGTATTTTCTCACCACACACACACACACACACACACACGCACGCACGCGCACACGCGCACACACGCACAAAAAAAAAAAACGTCTTTATAAAATAAATGAACAACAAAACATTTGTTTTCCTCAGAGAAAAAGAAAAGAAACATCCAGCAGGTGCCGGTTACCTTACCTTGCAAATGATGGCCAGTCTGCATCGAGGTCGTAACCTCTGGCTGCCACATCAAACTGGATCTGGTTGAGTTCATAAAGATGATTGATTATGTCAGCAGTGAGGGGAGGCTTAAGAAATGGGCTCCGGACATAATACCAGTCACTGTAGATATAAAACACAAACAAAAATTAAACAGAACGCCGTGAAGGAAACGCACATTTTATGTGCAACAAGTATGTTTACAGTAAAGCAACTTAAGATAAGATAAACTCAACGGACAAACAGGAAGTCTAAATGTTTCTGGAAAAAAAAATACAGCACAAATGCTTGCAAGCAAAACAAAAAATAACGAGAATTCAGAAGAAAAAACATATACAATAGTCCCTCGTTTATTGCGGGGTATCCCTACCCTGAAGCCCTGCGATAAGTGAAAATGAACGCTCTAAAAGAGCACAGCACGTCATGATTTCAGCTCTCTGCCTCTGGCTGCACTCTCGGCCACGTTCACTTCTCCGCTCTGCATGGAGATCAGCTGATCAGCTGCGGGAGGAAGCTTCTCCCACAGCTGTGGGCTGCACACAGGTGCTAAATAATTTAAAATAATTTATTTTAAATAAAAATTCCATGCCGATCGTGCGGCTCATCCATCAATCAGCCGATTGTGTCATGTCCAATCTTACTTTGAAAAACCGCGATAGAGCGAGTCCGCGAAAAACAAACTGCGAAGTAACGAGGGACTACTGTATAGCTGGTATTCGAATCCAGGAAACATCCCATTTCTTTTCTTTTTTTCTTGCCAACACATGAAAAAGGATTTAATGGCACCCAAGTGTTGCAGCCTCGCCACAAACAGTCTGCATTTATCCAATTAATCCTGGCCAAAGTTTCCAGTTTCTTAGATCAACTCCATTTATGCAACAACAGTCAGGCTACATTGATAAAAAAAAAAAAATCACATCAAAAGAGCAATTTCAATTGGATCTCTAATAAGAATAAATTAAAAAGGTAAAAAGAAAATCTCACCTGAGAAGGAAAGTGGGTTTATTTGAGACTTGATTTGATGATTGAGTGGTGCCATATCTGAGCAGAGAATCTACTACATGCACAAACTGAGCAGCTACAACAAGACTTGATGTGTATAAATGAATACAAATGAATGGCTTATCTTGCCTCTTTTCTCTTATTATTTATCAAAAAGGTAATGAGCATGGGGAAAAGATCTTACATAAAAATCCCAGTTCTTCATTTGTAGGATTTAGAATAAATGTACAGCTTCTAAACATTCATTGTAATGAACATTTTGTCAGTTGTCATGATCGTCTCTTCCAGGCTCTTGATGATGAACTCGTTGTTG
The DNA here is from genome assembly GCF_014905685.2 of Nematolebias whitei. NCBI lineage: Eukaryota > Metazoa > Chordata > Actinopteri > Cyprinodontiformes > Rivulidae > Nematolebias > Nematolebias whitei. The sequence continues at coordinate 39,464,757 of NC_056506.1, forward strand.
TACAGAAGCACAAGATTTGCAGTTACCTCTCAGCTTCAGTAGCACCATTATTATAAAATAAAAAAATAATTTAGTAGGAAAACACAACCAGAGTTTACACAGTTCATTCATCGCCATGTTTGTTTTACACCAGTTACACTTTGGCTATTTCAAACTGCCCCGCTGAATTAAATGTCAAATAAGTTATGAAGAAAATGACTTTTGGTTTAGCGGAAGACAGGAAATGAACAGGGATCTATGGTGTAAGTTGTTTTTCTTTTTAAAAACAGAAATAAAACAAAAACCAGGAAGGGAAAGTTTCACTTCCTGAAAATGGATACAGAACAAAGTACTCCACGTCTGAGGAGAAACAACACGAGCACAACTAAAAGAAGATAAACAATTGTATATGTGTTGAAGTGACCTCTGACCTTGTGATCTTTTGATTTATGAAACACTGCTGCAGAGTGTCAGCAAGACGCTGGTGGACGAGTGAGTAACGAATGAAAGCCCTTCCTTTCCCCAGAGAGGTCTTCAGCTGTGGAAACAAAAACACACTCATATGAATGTTGAGCATAAACATCCAGAAATGACAGCAGCTACCATGCTGAGTTAGTTCTCATTTTTTCTTTCCAATCAACAATAAGAATCAGGTCGTCTTCACACAAGGAAGTTGAGCTACAGTAAGACTGCCTGCACATGAGTCATGCCAGTTGCTTGGTTAAGGCTGCAAACCTTTTTTATTTGTAACTTAATTATATTGTTTACCCCAAAACAGAATAATATTTTCAACAAAATTACAGGGTCCTGAAGAACCCGCTTGTCCGACTGAGACTCACGCTGCAGGGTACATCAGAGATCCATGGGGAGTTTGGCAGCTGATGTGTCTCTCAGTTCTGTCTCAGGAGAACGCCGAAGACGTTTATATATTTGGATTTATTATAGCAGGGTTTCTTCTTTTTGGCATCGGCAGTGTTCTGTTTAATCAACTTTTGAAGAAGACATCGGCAGCAGTTTCGGCCACGGCAAAGCTTCAGAGTCTGTGTGAAGGTTTGGTTCGTGCTAAGAGTATCCAAAATCAGCTGATTTACGAGTTAAACCATAGGATGGAGGCGATCTGTGAGAATCACAGGCCACCTGCGGCTTCTAGGACTCACCAGCATGTTGGGAACAACCTTGAAGAAGGCTCATAACACGGACCAGTGAAATACCCATAAATCTGGCCATTTTGGATCGGTAAAGTTCCAGCAGGACTCAAGACTGTAGTGAACTTAATCTGGTGTCACGACTAAGCCTAAGGTCAAAACCCTTGACCTTAAGAACCTTGTGGGACAGGAACTGTCATTTTATTGATTTGAATCCAGAAATACAGGTTCACCCATCCTGAGACTTTCTTTCTTGAAGATTCAAGTGAAAAGAACACTCTCTTTTTATTATCATTACTATTTTACAAATGTTGATAATCAAAGTGTTTTAGTTCAAACCATTTTAGATGTTGCAGTGAACTAATCAATTTTATTAACTGTGTAATGATTTTTTCTCATGCAAAGTTAGAATTCATGTTGAGGTCTGTTACAGATTTTTATGCATTTTCTGATTTCTGCCTTTGAATGAGCAAGTGTAAGTTGGTCCAAGGTTGGAGTCAAACGCAAAACAAGTTGTTGGAACGAACGGTCATGTTTTTAGAATCCTCTCAGACATAAATATAGAGGTTTTGGCACCTGTTTCTTTAACGCGCCAAAACAAAACTCTCTCTGTCTGTGAGAACATTTCTGATCTTTCCATAACAATTCTTGCTGCATTCTAACCTTTTACGTCACAAAACACACCCCGTCTGGTTGTTTCTGACCAATGGGAATACTCCCAGATGGACCGGAAAACAGCTCTTTAAAATGTCGGTACTTCCTGCTCTACTCAGATCCGTAAACTACTCAGTTCTGTTGAAGCTCTGGAGAAATTCTGTTGAGTTCTGCTGGTTGGAGAAGTTCTGCGGCGCGGACAGTGCTGATATGTCCTAGCGCTGGACAGTTCTGTGAGAGACGGGATGATCCTGACATGACAACAGAGCTCTTCCGAGTTCCATGGGATTATAACATTTTCACTCGCCACTACTTCTGACGATTCACAGCATCCTAAGGAGACGCTGGACAGGTAGCGTTAACGGAGCTCCATATCTGCTGATTAACCTCAGAAAGGTAATGAGTCAAGTTTCCTACCAAGCGTACCGGGGAGAGCTGGGTTCTGATGGAGAGTGTCAATTCTGGTGAACACTTCCCCTCCCATACCATCTTTACTCCCTCTAAACTTCTTTCCCATCTTTAAACTTTCTATCAAGTAGATATTCTTCCAGATATTTAGAAATGTCTGTGTAAAATGCTCATCCACATCCGTGTGGGTAAAAGATCATAATTGTACAGTTTCATAAATGTCTGTGGTGAAGCAACGGAAAAATCATGGCCGTATGATTTTTCCTGATTGATTGCTTATGTTGTTATTTTCATAATTTGCCAAATTAATGTAAATGTTTGATGTTAAACTTTGATTCTGTAAATAAATGACCGCATTCATTTTGATGGGTCAAACATAAATGACGTCTCACGTTTGCATTTCATTAAATTCAATGCACGTTTTATTCAGTTCAGAAAAATGAGGAATCCGCGTTAATTGATGAATATATCTGAGCATCTGTTCATCTACAGCTGACAAGAAACAACGGTCTGCCTGAAGAAAAGCAACAATTGCGGCTTATCTGAATCTGACTCCCCAGTTTGGCCTCGGATACGAGCCGACTATCAAATTTCTCCTGGGACATGGGTAACTAACCCCCGCCCCGAGAACTTCTGTGCAGGCTTATCAGAACTAACGGCTGAACAACAACATCAGAACTGTGGCCTATCTGAAAGTGCTTATGGACAAATTTCAATGTCTTGACATCAAATACATATGTAATGTGTTTATAAATGTGCTTGCTGGTAGAGTTTTTTTAATATCTTAAATCATGTCCCGATAGGACAAGATGTGAAGAGATCTTTTTTTGTAATACCACTATCCATCCTCATGGCTTTTACCTTTTTCTATCTAAAAGTATTCTGATAAAGAATAAGGGGCCGCGCTATTATAGCAGCAGCAATGTGCACTCTGCCCGTCTTCTGGACGACTGTACGAACATAATTTCACTGTATCCCGGTTCAATGATAATAAAGCTTATTCTGATTCTGATATAGGAACTCTATTACAATTCAGCAAGAATATTTTCTGAAGCAAAATTTCATCAAGGATAGGAAATATTTTTATCAAGTTGATTTAATTAGATACCCATCGAACTAAAAAAGCTTCCACCTGGAAGTAACGTGGCGTACTGAGTGAAAGTTGACTCAAGAATAGTGATAAACAAAAATAAAATAGTTATCTGCTGATTTGTTTTTGTGCAGTTTTCTCACCCTACAGACACTTAATGTACAGAGCCGATGTGAAACCATGGCTTGTCCAACAAACTGGCAGATAAAGGGATTTAAGTAAGACGACACATTCACAGATTTACCAGAAGGACACCAGCTGGAGCTCCTGGTCGTGTTTAATTGTGTGACTGATGAAAGGATACAAAAACAGTGACGGAAGATTTAACTGGAATACCAAAGGCCTCAAATGATAATTTTCAGAATTCAACTAAAGTTTTTGACTTCTGAGGAAAAAAAAAAAACATGACGACTCGTGTAAAAGCCTAATATTAATGTGACAAACAATCAAATAGCATGAAACGAGACCATTTATTTTCTTATTGTGAATAAATCAGACTTTACTAATTAATTAACCTTCTCATGTTAAAATACGCACGATGGCACAGTTTGTAGAGCTGTTGCCCGTCAGCGAGAAGGTTGCTGGATCGAATCCCAGCCGGGAACCTTTCTGGGTGGAATTTGCATGTTCTCTCCGTGCATGCGTGGATTTTCTCCAGGTACTCCAGTTTCCTCCCACAGACCAAAAACATATGCTAGACTGATTGGTAATTTTAAATTGTAGGTGAGAGAGTGAATGGTTGTTTGTCTCGTTTGTCTTTATGTGTCCCTGTGATGGACTAGAGACCTGTCCAAGGTGTCCCCCACTTCTCACACAGTGACTGCTGGATATGAACACCAGTGACCCCCATGACATGAAAAGGAATAAATGGGTAAAGATAATGGATGGATGTTAAAATATAGCTTACTTACGAAGTCATCTTCCTGTAACTCAAATGATTGTTCATATAATTTAACTTTTTTTGTTATTTAGACAATTTTCAAGCATACAATTATAAATATCTGATGGTTTCAAACTCTAACATTAAAGAATACACAAAATTATGTTTTACTGTGCTTGGATGGAAAAAACAGGACCTTAGGAAGAGTCATTGTGACAAATATATAATTAACGTTTTGATAAAATGATCAAATGAAAAAGCCTAATTAGTTAACCACATTTCACAACTTTAGAATTATCAGTCCATTTTAAAACAGATCTTTGGTTAACTCTGTTTTTAAATAGCAACAGTACTACAGTATACTTAAACAAATCACTGAAATGTATCAAATCAAAAATAGCTCATTTGACCAGTTTCTCACAGTTGATAAGCTAAAATATTGAGTAAAACAAGAAAAATAAACCTTAAAAAATAAAAAAATATATACAATATGCGAGTACTTGTATATCCACTAATCCATCAGAAACAAAATGATGTAGCTTGTTCATTGCCAAAACGTACAATTCTAAAAGCATACTTATAATAGTCCGTGTTATGATATTCTAACCCAGTGAACAAGTTAATTATAACAAAAACCTGAACTAATTTGATCAGCATGACGCTCACCCCAGTGAATTCCAGGCACAGAGACACAGGTGGTCCAGGTGTAAGGCTGCAAGTGAATTAGCAGCATCTTACAGTTCCTCACTAGCCAAAGGATTAGTACCAGTGTTGTGCAGTCATTTGAGTGCCTGTGATGCATGCCATGGCAAGACAAAGGCACCCAGGCTATCAAGTGTGTGTGTGTGTGTGTGTGTGCTACACAGAAAAATTACCTCTGGGATGGACTTAACAAAACGGATGCCATCGTTAGCTCCTTTGATCTTAATCAGGCACTCGCAGAAGTAATCCCAGTAGTCCTTTCTCTGGCCAAGAAAGGTTGTCTTTTCTTTCTGGTCAAACTGAAAGGCCCAAACCATCTTGTTAAAATAATTAAACAGGAATTACAAAACACATCTGTCACAGTAAAAATATCTACGTAGGATATAACTAATGTGACATGTAAGAGAAATGCAACTGTGCTCAGGCCTTTTTAATATGCATGTTGATATTTAAACACACAAAGAGATGCTGCTTTGTGTGTCTGTATTTGTGTTCATTGTGGAGCACATATGTACAACCTAACAGGCTCTAATTAAATAATATTTGCTCATAATATTGCACTATAACCAGTACGCTGCCTGCACTTATTTTCTAACTTCTAATAATTATTATGCTTTAACATTAGCAGAGTAAGATAAAAAAAATTCCCAGAGGAAGTATCATATTTTCCGCTGTAAAGTCGCAACGCCGTACAAGTCGCATCAGTCCAAAAATGTCTAATAAAGTGGACAAAAACATAAATAAGTTGCATCTATTATGCGTCACCGCTGACGTGTTGCGTTTGTTATGCGTCACCGCTGACCACCTGGAAATGTGGGCCGGTGTTGTGCCAAAAATCGATTGGCTAGAAAAATGACAGCTGCGGGAGTGCGTATGGGATGACTTTAACAAGAATTTAACAAGATTAACACTTAAAAACAATTATTTGTTTGCTCCAAATTATAGTAAAGGTGTGTCTCAGTAGAACTTTTTCTTAATAAATGCACTTCAATGGTCAAATCAGCTGCATTTCACCTGGGCAGCGCGGCGAAATGCAGCTGATTTGATGTTTGCTCCAGGAGTTCCAAAGCGAGATTAAGGTAAGGTGGCTTTGTATGGCAAGCCAAGTGTCTCATTAATAGCTACTTTTACCTATTAATGAGATACTTGGCTTGCCATAATGCTCGAGGGCCCTCTAGCAGCTGCAAAAATGAATGTTTATTATTTTTCATGTCAGTACGAATGAAATCGTCAGATCTCAGACAAAAATTGGGTTATAAATATGGGGAAAAATGTATATTAGTCGCTTCGGTGTATAAGTTGCAGAACTTGCCAATTTCTAATTGTTATTTATAACAAATATAATAATTTATAATTTCAATTTCCAATGTCATAATCTAGCTGTTTTTGTTCCTCTTTTTGCCATCTTATTTGTAAAAAAAAAAAAAATCTGTATGCCTTTTTATAACTGTCTACTGTTGTCCTTGCTGTCCGTTGTTGTCATCATTCTTTGTTGAAATCAGGTCTCTCTTGTAAATGAGTCCTCGAGGCTCAATGGGATTTACCTGTCTAAATAAAGGCTGAATTTATGCAACAAGGTGCAACTTATACGGCGAAAAATATGGTAAAAAAAAACAGATGCCTTTGACTGTCACATGTCAGTGGTAATTGTGGTTCTACTTTTGACATGTTGCCACTCTGTGCTCGAGTTTGTGCACAAGGAGAACAGCATGACATTTGTTTATAAACTCTACTTCTGTTTATTGGTCTTTGTGTTATGTCAGAAAGCTCTGTAATGTTGATCCAAAATTTGTGAAATTAGGACTGATGACCTTTATAAGATGGATCAAATTGTAATTTTGCTTGTTTGTTTATTTTGCTAAGTTGTGAGTGCACACACTACTGTTTCAAATAAGATAAGATAAGACAGAACTTTATTGATCTCGCAGGAAATTGTTAAGACCTTCTCAGAATCTGAAGAACTATTTATTTTTCCAAACCATTATAAAACATTACAACAGGATTTGGCTAAACTGAAGTAAAATATGAAGAAATAAGACTTTTGTGCATTACTGTGTATTATAACATCCGTCCCTTCACCTTGACACAAATTTTCTTCTAATTTTTTTCAGATAATCATGAATATTTCACAGAACAAACTTTAAATCAGACAAATCCACCACTTCATTCATTAAAAACTGTCCACATTCAATAAGAGACTTTTACCTGCAGAAGGTATTCAAGTTTATAGAAGAACTTGTGCAGGTTGGCACTGTCGTCCGTTATGGGTTCACCACATTCCTTATGTTCTTTACTCAACTCAAACACAGCATCTACAGTAAAAGAGCAAAAGCAGAATTGTCAATGTCAATTTATTTCTAAAGCACAAAAAAATACAAAAGCTGACCAACGTGCGTTACAGTTAAGACAGATAAAAAGAGTAAAAAATGCATCTAGTGCCGCTCAAAAACATAAGAAAGTTAACAGTAAATACAAACACACAACAATAAAATCAGCTCAAAATTTGTTCAGACTCTGTGTGGATCAAATACCAAGGAATACAGATGAGTCTTCAGCAAAGATTTAAAAGTCTCAACAGTCTGAGCGGCCTTTAAATTCTCGGGTAAACTGTTCCACAATTTTGGAGCAGCAATCGCAAAAGCCCGATCACCTCTGGATTTCAGTTTGGATCTGGGGACATCTAAGAGGAACTGGTTGGTAGACTGGAGTGCTCTTACTGGTGTGTAGATGTTAATAAGATCACATAAATAAGACGGGGCTTTAAAAACAAGCAAAAAAATCTTAAAAATCAACCCGGAAGTGGACAGAAAGCCAGTGGAGAGAAGCCAGGACAGGGGTTATGCGTTCATATTTTTTAGTTGCTGTTAAAAGACGAGCTGCTGCATTCTGGGCAGATTGAAAGAATTAGCATGGGGTATACATCAAATTGATGTTGTGCACAGAAAGGGCAAAAGCTACTAACATATAAATACAATTCTATTTATATCAATAAAACAGCAAATAGTCCATAAAACATGTTTTAAAAATGACATTTCTCTTTGAGAAATATATCATAATGCAGTATATATCTGTTTTAATATCACAACAAAGCCATACCCCATTAACCAAAATTTAGATCGCTCAAGTCCCAATTCAAGCCTCCAGTACAACCTTAGTTTGTGCAGACTAATCAGAGCTGTTTTGATGCTAAAAAGAGACAGTTAAAGTGAAGTGGCTGGTTCACTTATATGTGTAAACAGCTTAATTACCATGTAGATCTGTGATTATTCTGTGCAGCTGTCTGTCTCCAACTGATGAAGAGGAGGCCATTGTTGGAGACGAGGGTGGTCCTGTCAGGAAATTCTTCACAAAATGATAAAAGAGAAACTCAGGTTATTTTTATGTTTGAAAAAGTTAAATATTGCATAAACACTGACGCACATGTCTCTTAATCTTAATCTGCAAGGAACTTCAATTAAAAAAAACAAATCATAACCTTTTGAAAATGTGTCAAAGCTGTACATTGTAAGAGAAAATCTAGATTTTAAATCAGTGTTAGGTGCAGTAAAATGTGACACCTTTTCTAGTAAACAGGAGTTACATAAAACTGCAGCTCAAAAAGACATTTACACATCAACCTAAAAATATTAACTAATATATCCACAGATTTGTCTAAATAGAATTTGCAGCTAGGGTAAGGCAAAGCACATTGAGGACAGAGGAAAGCGTGTCACTGTTTGTTACGACCTTGTCATTACCACAAACACATTTTATCTACAGTCTAAACTAGAAATAGTGGCTCTTATCTCTTTCTGATGACGAAATTCAACACATCGAAACATTAACATCGACTTGTCATGATAATGCACCTGCTCGCAGTAGCAACGGCTTTCCTGTTCCTATTTAATTAAAAAAAATGAACTTAATAACCGTAAAGAGGACAAAAACAAGTCAGCGTTAAATACATAACTATACAGTACACGTACTTGTGGAGTAAAATAGTCTGGAGTGTCTTGTTTCTGGATGAATTAGCAAAAACATGCTAGCGTTAGAGGCGGTTTGGTAATGATTGACAGGCGGCTCGGCCAATCACCGAGCTGAACTCCAGCCTAGTTTGTCTGAGAGGCACGTGATATATAAACAAAACCGACACGAGTCAGACAGACAGGCAGGCATAAAATCAGGTTCCATTAGTGTCAATAGGCAGGCAGATGTTAGGAGTAGTTGAATAATGTTTTATTAAATGGCACTTACCAAAGTTAATTACATTCTAAAGTTTACATTCTGCATTATAAAACATTTCACAAATAACAATACATTTCTAAACAAATATATGCCTATATTTGGGTATATTAGGTCAGTGAGTCAGCCAGTGGATAGATTTTGTATGTGTATTGTTGTATTATACGTATATTTAGGACATGAGCAACTGAAACCAAATGAAATCACTTCTTTTTTTCATAAGTAAACAGAACATGTAGGTACATCTGAAACCAATCCCCAATACCTAATGAACTGAAATTGATGTGTTTGTTTCATTTCTGTTTTTCCAAATACTTAAGGTGACATCTCACCTCTCCAGGTTGTAACTATAGTTGTCGCAAACCGCTTTGAGTTCAGAAAATAGCAAGTACAGTAAGTTATCTATTCTTAATTTCTCTTTGAGAGCACTGCAACTTCATTTGTTCATTTCTGCTTTATTTCAATGAGAATACCATTAATGTAAACAGATATATGTCACTGGATTGTTTAAAGTTGATAAAAGTTTATGAAAATTGTGTTTTATCATCTGCTTTGATTTCTCACAAACACATTTTTGTTAGAAATAAATCAGTTATTGTTTGGTTTCTACCATATTTAATTATTATTATAAATTTAAATTAAAAGCACTATGAGGATGAAGCATTTAAAATTTGTATTTTTCTTTTATAGTAACAATGAAAACCTTCAACCCAAGTTTTACTGATTGGACCAGCCAGGATTTTATTTCTTCTTTTTAGCAGACACACAAAGATGAAGACAAACAACAAACTGAAAAATTTAAATGTAAAATTGCTACTTTAAGTAAGACTCTAAAATTAACCTGCAAAGAATATAATGTGTCAGCAAACTCTTCAATGTTTTATTTGTATATTTGAAATTATGTAAAAGTCACTTTTAAAATCAAAAGGACAAAGGTCAAAAGAGAACAGGCTGCACCTGAAAAATATTTAAAACGTTAGTTATGATGTCCTGACACCACACATTATTTAAAAACATTTTCGTAACAGTTCTGTATCCTTTAATCTTGTCAAAAAAAGAAAATAAATGTGGTAAATAAACATATAATAAATTTGACAAAAATTATATTCATGACTCAGCAAAATATTATACAAGGTATTCACATTTATTGAAGTATGAACTCATTAAAATAATCAAATTTGTCGCTTTTAATTATACTTTCTATAAATATTTTGTTTTTATCATATATAGACTCTGTTCTTGCTGGAGGAAAATGGCCACAACTGAAAGCTACACAGATTATTGGACCTCAGAGATCTATGACGATGACTACGAAAGTGACGGGTGCAACCAAACAAATGCCATTAAATTTGGAGCGACATTTACTCCCTTGTTTTTCTCCACTGTGATGATCTTCAGCCTGTTTGGAAACATCCTAGTTCTCGTCATTCTCTTCAAGTATGAGAATCTGAAATCCCTCACCAACACTTTCATCCTGAACCTGGCTGTATCTGATCTCTTCTTCACCTCAGGTTTGCCCTTTTGGGCCTACTACCACCATGTCTCTGAATGGAAGTTTGGAGAGCCTCTGTGTGTAATAGTTAACTTTATTTTCTATGTTGGCTTCTACAGCAGTGGGTTCCTCCTCATCCTCATGACTATTCATCGCTATGTAGCTGTGATGAGTCCTCTCTCTGACATAGTGTCCGCCTCAGGTCTATCCAGCATCATAGCTACTGTGTTCATTTGGGTTGCTAGCATCCTGGCAGGCAGTCCAGTCTTCTTCTTTATTAAAGTAAAGAAATCAGAGACATCAGATCATTGTGTGTTTGACAGCTCCATTGGAAATTTGTGGGGAACCTACCAGCAAAACATCCTTTTCGTCATGACCTCAGCGGTTTTTGGTTTTTGCTACTTTCAGATCCTGTGCAGATTGCTGCTACCTCCGGCCCAAAGGAGAAGAAACAAAACTGTCAAACTCATTTTCACTCTCATGATTGTTTTCTTTGTAGGGTGGGGACCGTACAACTTAGTGATATTTCTCAAGTCATTGCCTTTGGAGTCCCAACACACTTTGAATTCATCATTGATGTCAGAACTCTGCAAAACTAAAACCGATTTGAATTATGCCTTCTACATCAGCCGACTCCTCGCCTTCTCCCACTGCTGCCTCAACCCGGTGTTTTACGTGTTTATGGGTGTAAAATTCAAAACGCATTTGAAGAAAATGCTGAGGAGCTGTGGTCACAACAACAGCAGCAACATCCGCAGCAGACAAAGCCGACTCACAATTACATCTCAAATGAGCGGGGAGGAGTTTTCCATGTAGTTAATTCAGTAAAAGAAATGAAACCACATCAACAAGTGAAATAAAAAAAATGAAATCCTTGAACACTTTTAATGGAATTTTCATTTTTCAGTTTGTCCTTAGAAAGAAAAGCATTTAGATTGTACTTTTGTCCTTCAGTTTAAGGCAGATTAGAAAGTTGCTGCACCTGCGATCTCCAAGTAAGTGAACTGAATACATGAAAGCAACTTATATATGTATATTCATCTACAATGTTAATTCAACTACAACAGCAACATGATGTGATTTTTCACAGTGATTATTCTGGTTAGAGATTCATGAGTCTAACAGCCACAGGGTAGAAGCTGTTCCTCAGTCTAGTGGTTCTACACTTAATGCTCCTTAACCTCCTTCCTGAGGGGAGAGGGGCAAAAAGTGTGTGTACTGGGTGAGTGGGGTCCTTCATGATGCAGGTGGCCCCTCTTCCTGCATCTGGAGGTGTAGATGTCTGTGATGGTGGGGAGACTGACTCCAACAGACTTCTGTGCAGCCTTCACCACTCTCTGCAATGCTTTTCTTTCTGCAGCTGTGCAGCCTCCATGCCACATGTTGATGCTGGAGCACAGGATGCTCTCCACTGCACACCTGTAGAAGGAGGTGAGGACTGAGCTTCCCAGACCAGCTCGTCTTAGCCGCCTGAGGAATTAGAGTCTCTGATGAGCTTTCTTGATCAGGCTGGTGATGTTGTTGCTCCTGCTGAGGTTGTCAGTCAGATGTACACCCAAGTACTTGTAGCTGGAGACCACTTCCACTGCAGATCCTCTTATGTTCAGGGGGGTGTAGGGGTGTTTGTTCTTTCTGAAGTCCACAATCATCTCCTTGGTTTCTTCTTTTGTGAGTTAGGCTGAGAAAGACATCAACTACTCTCTACTGTAAAGGCAGTGAGTTTACTTGGCATGCGAGTAGCTTCATGCATTAAAAGCTTGGAACTCCACACCGTTTATTTTCTTTTGGAGAAAGTTTTTTTTTGGGGGGGTGGGGGGTTATGCATAAAGTGTTCAACTATAAAACATAAGCCCAGTGGCTTAATTTATTTATTTTTACCACGTCCTGGATGACAGAATCTACAGCAGCCTGTTGGCAAGTTTGTGCTTTAAAATGGTACACACAAAGTCATAACCTATACAACTAACAAGACCTTGCACATATGCTGGTTAATATATTTAGTCACCCAGGTCGTGAAACATCCAAAAAACAGGTAAAAGAAACCAACAACACCAAAACAAATGGACTTCTACACTGAAGCTGAAGACATTTCACTTCCCATCCAGGAGGCTTTATCAATTCAAAAATGTCAGGCGTGTGTGGAGTTGACAGCTTTATAGAACTGCATGAGGGCCTTATTGTGTATGAATTCACATGCAGATTAGACTGGAACTACTTGCCCCTCATAATAGAAGCTTGTGAGTCTCTGTCTGCCTGGTTTACAAGAGAAATGTTTTGGTCACATGCATGAAGGTGTAAACTGGGGCGGAGCTGACTTGGAATAAGGTTTATAAGATCAATCATCCAGGTAGATAAAAAAAAAAAAAAAAAATTAAATTATGTCATCTGGACGAGTTTGGCCTAAAGTTGCATTGTAAGTTTTTGAAAGTTGAAATCTGAGACCTCCTCCTCTGTTTATTTTTTTTTCCTCGTTCAAACCATCTGTCTTCTCTGTCTAAAACATGAACATTTTGGTCCTCAAAAGAGTGTATCTTATCATTGAGGTGTAGGTGGACTGCTGAGTCTTGTCCTGAAGAGCTAGTTCTGGTGTTGAGACATGCGTCTACATTTAGTTTCTCTCATCTGAACATTCCTCACTGCATAAATTGCACCACTCAGTTTGGGTTTGGGGGTTCTGTCCTTGGGATGGACCAGCCTCGGTCTGAGGGTCCTTTTGGGTTTAAAATGTACTGGGATGTTGTATTTGGAAAAAATCCTTCTGAGTTTTTCAGATACTCCTGCAACAAATGGGATGACAATATGTGTTCTGTGTATCTGTTCTGCTGTGTGTTTTTTTTTTTTGGATATCTTTGCTGATTTTACAAAGGCCCTTTTAGGATGTCCGCAGGTTTGGTGAGCTTCTTTGAAGTTCCTGTTCCTTCCCTTCTGTCTTTGTGGGGACATGTTCGGCCCGGTGGTGTAAAGTTCTAATGACAGAAAGTTTGTGTTCCAGTGGGTGGTGAAAATCAAACAGACCATGCTGATTTGTGTAAATACCATAGGTTTCCTGTAAACTTCAATGTTGAGACTTCCATCTGTTCACCAAACAGTCCAGAAAAGGCAGCTTGTTGTTGCTTGCATCCTCTCTGTTGTTGTTGTTGTCCACAGAGTTGATATGTCTGCTGAACTCTTCTACTTCCTTTACATGGATTTTGATGCAAGTGTCGTCCACATATCTGAACCAGTGGCTCGGTGTTGTTCCCTTGAAGGAGTCCGGGGCTCCCTCTTCCATTTGCTCCATGATTGGTCACAATTGGTGACACTGGAGATCCCACGGCACAATCATGCTTCTGTCTGTAAAAGCTGTCATTGAACTTGAAACAAGATGTGGAATGACAAAATCCAGCAGAGTACAGATCAGGCTCTGGATGAAATTGGTCCTGTTGCTAAGGTCAATATCTTGTTGAAGATTTTTCCTGTCAGTTTCTACTGCCTCTGATGTGGCTATACATGTGAAAAGTAAAGTGACATCAAAAGATGCAAGAGTTTATCCTGGCGCCTTCTTCAGACTTTGTTTGCAAAATCCATGGAGTTCTCTATATGATGTGGTGTTTTCTGCAAGAGGAGCTAAAACACCAAAACAATGTTTTGCAATATTATCATATCCCGTTATGAATTATATCCGTTTCTATATTTTTTTGCTTTGTTTTGTTTTTTCTTTTTTTTCAATGTCCAGAGGACCAGATTGAACTTTTTTGGATTTTTCTACCTGGATTATTGAGCATGCATCAGGATACAAGTCACAGAGTTTATGCTATGGGTCTGAGTGGTGTTCCTATTTTGTGAATTTTGGGAAGTCAATATAAGCATGGAATGACTTCTCCTGGATACAATCTGTGAAAAATGAACAAAATATCTGACATGTCAAAGCAGGATGCAGGCAGAAGCAGGGGAAGCATTTAATGCGCTTTGATGGCTCCTCTGCTCCGATATTCTGCCCCCCTGTACTCAGCTGCACGCGTCCGCCAACTGTTAATAATGGTCGGTGGTAAGCTTGATTGGGGGTGTTGGGGGAAGGGGGAGCTGGTGTTGAGTTTGGACCTATAATTACTGTTGATTCGTTGGATCAGTTGGGGTTCGGAAATTATGTCTAAGGGCTGGGTCTGATTTTTTGGACCCGATTGCAACTCTATTATGGGGTGACACAGGTAACATGAACTAATGATGAGCTGGCTCGAGCCTCGAGGAACAGTTGGTAAGGGTTCACATAGCTGAAAAAACATGGGAGTGTTTCACAAGTTAGTCCAAGATTGGATTAAAAAATAAAAACAAAAACAAACAAAAAAAAGAAAATAAAAACCCACAGGGGCTGCAGGCTGAATTAATCAAAAGGGAACCAACTTTCTGCTACAGGAATGCAGAGCTGAGGCATTGTGGGTAAGGAGTCGTGCATCGTTATTCATATCTCTGACATTCTGATATGACATATTTTATGATTTACTCTTATTCACAGTGATCACGCCGACTTGTATTACATTCTTGGACTCTGTATAATGTGCCGTTAAGTCCAGTGAGTGTAAATCTTAGTCTGGTTATTAATCTTTCTTCTCTTCTGTTCCTCCACAGTTTCTCCCACTCATCTCTGAATTATGTAAAACCATCTTCCTTTGCTGTCTTCTTTGCATTGTTTTTGCCATTTCCCCTTCAGTTTTTGTTTAACATAGCTTCTGATTTACTAATATTACAAAGTTTATTTGATCCTTTGTTGCAGTTTTTGTTTTCCTGTCTGCTGCTTCATTCCCTCTCACCCTATTTGTGCTGGTATCCATAAAATTGGTACCGTCAGTTAAGATTAATCCAATAATTTATTGCTATTTGGTCTCTTCTTAGTGCTAACAGCCTTTCTTCCATTTCTTCACGTGCTCCAGTGTTAGGTTCTGGTGAGACTTGTGCTTTTTTGTTGGAAGAGCTCATCAGTCCATCAGTGTCAGCTGCATGTGATGAGCTGCACCTGTCACTCCGGAGCTGCAGAGAATAGGATTAATGGACACAGGCATGCAGAACAGGAACTGAAATCTTCACATCTAGACTTTTTCATTTCAGTGTTTAACTTTAGTGAGAACCTGAGCAGCAAAGAGCACAATCAAAATCTTGTCCAATTTAAAGTTTGTCATTATCGAAGGTTTTTGATCAAGTTATAGGATTTCTAAGGTACATGTATGTTGTAGTTGTCTGGAAACATGTTTATCGGCTGCTCTCAGCTGTTTGTCTATGTTTTTATGTTGTAAAAATTTAATTAAAGTTAATTGTGTCCGTTTTTGATTAAATGACAATAAAAAAAAAACCATCCTGAGAATATACAAGAAACAGCATAAAATATCTATGTTCAGTTAACTTTTGAAAACAAATCATGTGAAATTTCACCATCAGTTCCCAAGAAGGCAGCTTGTGACTCAATCTAAAACAGTAAATGAAACTTCAACCACTTCATCTGTCACAACTTCGTCTGTAAAGAACATTTCCGCACAAGATTTGCAGCTGATGTTTGCGGTGGTGAGTTTGTTTTTTGAGATCGGTTTGACGTTTTATACTTGTTTTAGAAAACAAAAAGGCCTTAACTATTTAAACAACTTCAAGTTAATAAAGTTTTGTTGACAAACTTCAGTTTTGTGCCAATGTTTTACAGATAATCTGCAATGGAGTACAAGAACAATCTGACCGACGATGGAGGAGACGACGGTGATGGAAATATAATCATTTGTAATTCTTTTGATTTTTCAACCATCAATGGATATATCTTCATCTTGATCACTATCATCAGTGTCATAGGAAATATCCTGCTAATATTTGCTCTTCATACCCAAAAAGACCTCAATTCTGTCATTAAAACCCACATACTGAACCTGGCGTGCTCTGATTTGATCTTCACGGCTTCACTCCCATTCTGGTCTTACTACCACCTCCACCACTGGATCTTTGGGGACTTTATGTGCAAATTCATAACGATGGTGCACTTTGTTGGTCTGTACAGCAGCATCTTTATACTCACCGCCTTGACTGTGGATCGTTTCATTGCCGTGGTGCTGAACAAGTGGTGGAACAACAACCTGAGGAAACGGTGTGCAGTTGGTGCTTCTGTAGCTGCTTGGATCATCAGCATTGCTGCATCTGTGTATGATACCAGTAAAATACAGGTGGAGGAAGACTACTACTGTGAAGCCAATTATGATGTCGACTTGGGATACTATTTTCAAGTTTCACTGCTGTTTTTACTCCCATTAATTATCATCATTTTCTGCCTTTTTGCCATTATCATGACTGTTTTCCAGTCTACAAGCAGACAAAGGCACAAAGCTATAGGTATAGTGTTCTGTACTATTTCAGCCTACTTCATCTGTTGGGGACCCTACAATTTTTTACTTTTTATCAAGTTTTTGTATGAACCCAAAGGCTGTAAGGCGGTGGAACTGTTAGAAACCACCTACAATATTTGTCGAATACTTGCCTTCTCCCACTGCTGTGTGAACCCATCACTCTGTCTGCTGTCACAGACGGTGAGAAGACATCTGCTGAGTCGTCTAGAAGGTGAAATTGTTTGTCTGAACAAAAGGAAGGTCACCGAGCAGAACAGATTGGACCTCGAAACTGTGTGCTTGAGCATCGCACCAAACTCAGCTGTCATAGTGAAACGGGGCAATCTTTAGACAATTATTTTTCAGACTGTCATGTCAGCCTCTAACTTAGTTTTTATAGTTGGATGTTTTTAGTACAGGATGTGTGTAGAGCAACTTTTAAAGTTTTGATGTATGTGATACTTTTGGTTTCATGCACATGGGTATTTTTTTTTAACTATTTTCTTTATTTTATGTAATATTTCTTTAAAATACAAAAAAGTTATCTGAATTCCAATAAACCTGCTTTTGATTTTCTTAAGCAAGCAAAATCTTCTGCCTCTTATTCATCAGAATCAGAATAAACTTTATTATCATTGTACCGAAATACAATGAGATTATGTTCATACAGTTGTCCAAAAGATAGGCGAAGTGCACATTGTTGCTGCTACTGGAGCGTGGCCCCTTATCCTTTTTCAGAATACTTTTTTAAATAGAAAAGGGGAAAAATCCATGAGAATAGGATAGTGGTATTACAAATAAGAAAGATCTCTTCACACCTTATTACATCAGGACACGATTTAAGACATCAAGAAACACTCTACCAGCAAGCACATTTATAAACACCTTACATATGCATTTGACAATTTGACAGTAAGGCAGTGAGATTCATCCATGAAGCACTTCCAGATAAACCATAGTCCTGATAAGATGTTGGTCAGCCAGCACAGTTCTGATAATCCTTCACAGACAGAAGTTCTCAGGGGTGGGGGGGGGGGGGGGGTGCAATAGACAAAGCTTTTCCTTACTTTTTACATAGCCCAGGAGAAATTTGATCAGTCAGCCTGTTTTCGAAGACAACCGGGTGAGTCAGATTCAGAAAAGCCACAATTGTAGATTTTTTTCAGGCAGACTGTTTTTTTTCTTGTCAGCCTTGAGTTCTGCTGGTACTTTCAAGATCCAAAATGGCCAGATTAGTGAGCATTCCACTGGTCTATGCCTACAAGGCTCCTCCAAGGTCGTCTCCAACATGCTGGTGAGTCCCAGAAGCCACAGGTGGCCTGCAATTCTCACAAATTGCTTCCATCTTATGGTTTATGTCCTAAATCAGCTGATTTTGAGTACTCGAAGCACGAACCAAACCTTCATACAGACTTGGCAATTTTGCCATTGCCGACACTGCTGCTGCCGTCTTCCTTAATAGTCGATAACACAGGAATCCACCGATGCCAGAGCTCAGACACCCTGATATCATAAATCCAGTTATATAATGTCTTCGGCGTCCTCCTGAGACAGAACGGAAAGACACATCAGCTTCCATCCATGACATATCCTGCCGCGTGAGTCTCAGCAGGGCATAAGGGCTCTCCAGGACCCTGTCGCTTTGTTGAAAATATTTTGTCGATTGCACTGAAAATTCCAGCTGCCCAGACCCACACAGTAGTTTTAGTTTCGGAAGACGTGGAACAGGAGCTCCAATACACAGAGCAGGAAAAAAGCAGGAGGAGAACAAGAGAGGGAGAGGAAGTGTCCGCATTGCACGAGAGCAAATACAAAAATTATATATATATATATACACACACACATATATACACACACACAAGTATATATATATATACCCTTTCCAAAAAAATTGAATATCATGAAAAAGTTGTTTAACTTCCATAATTCCATTCAAAAAATTAATCTTTAATAGATGATAGATTCAGGGCCCACAATTTAAACAATTTCAAGTATTTATTTGTTTATTTTTACATAATTTGGGCTTCCAGCTCATGAAACCCATGAAAACAGGAATTCAAAAAATTAGAATAATGTGAAGACATCAGCCCACATTACTTCAGTTTTTGCAGGAAAAAAATAAAGGAATTAGGATCACTACACATCAATCAAAATATGGTACTTTCAAAATCCCTTTGCCTTTATCACTGCCTCGTTGCAATGTGGCATTGAGGCAATCAGCCTGTGGCATTGCCTGGGAGTTAGGGAAGCCCAGATTTCCTTGACGCTTGCTGTCAGCTCTTTGTTGTTGGGTCTGGTGCCCCTCATTTTCCTCTTGAGAATACCTCATAGATTCAGCGAGTTGGCTGGCCAGTCAAGCACTGTGGTATGGGCATCAAACCAGGTTTTGGTGCTTCTGGCGGCATGGGCAGGGGCCAGGTCCTGCTGGAAGATGAAATCTGCATCTCCATACAGATCAGCAGAAGGAATTATGAAGTCCTCTAAAACATTCTGGTAGACTGTTGCGGTGACCTTGGATTTAAGAAAGCAGAGTTTACCAACACCTGCACCGGACATTGCACCCCAAATCATGACTGACTGTGGATATTTCACACTGGATCTCAAGCAGTATGGGTTCTGTTCCTCACCCTTCTTCCTCCAAACCCTTGGACCTTGATTTCTGAATGAAAGGCACACCTTACTTTCATCGGAAAAGAGGACCAAGGAACTCGATTGTTGTAGCCCATCTCTTGAATGCGTCTGAATGTGGTGGTTTTTGAAGCTGTGACTCCCGCCTCATTCCACTATTTCTGGATCTCTGCCAGATTCTGGAATCTTCTCTGTTTGATAATCCGCTAAAGCCCACGGTCATCTCTTTTGCTGGTGCATCTTCTCCTGCCACATTTTGCCTTCCACTAGACTTTCCATTGATATGCTTGGACACAGCACTCGGTGAACAGCCAGCATCCGTAGCTTTGAACTTTTGTGGCTTACCCATCCTATGGAGGGCATCAATGATGGTCTTCTGGCCAGTTATGTCTGCAGTCTTCCCCATATTGAACCGAACTGAGACAAATGAACCAAACTGAAGCAATATAATGACACCTGGGGAAACCTGTGCAGGTGCTTTGAGTTTAGTAGATGATTAATGTGTCACGCTCAGTTTAAAACATTCATGCCCTGCAACATTTGGGCTGATTTCTCCACAGTATTCAATTTTTTTTTAAATCCTGTTTTTGTGGGTTTCATGAGCTGGAAGCCCAAACTATGTAAAAATAAACAAATAAATACTTGAAATCGTTTAAATTGTGGGCCCTGAATCAATCATCTATTAAAGATTAACCTTTTGAATGGAATTATGGAAGTTAAACAACTTTTCCATGATATTCAAATTTTTTGGAAAAGG
>NC_056506.1:39485144-39495634 GCF_014905685.2 Nematolebias whitei
AATATCGAAATTTAAAAAAATTAAGAAAAAGCTAATTCGTTTCTGAAAGTAATGAAATATATATATAATCTTTTTCTCTAAAACAAACTTGTTTGAACTAAAATTCATTATTAAAAGAATAAAATGTATGTTTTATGTTAGACTTTCATTACTTTCAGAAACGAATTAGCTTTTTCTTAATTTTTTTAAAGTTCGATATTTTTTCAGTCACTAAAGAATCATTTACAAGAAATAATTACTTGGACTCAAAGGTTTCAACACCAAAAATCTATAAAACAAACAAACAAAAATGTAAATACTGAGTAATTTAAACCTGAACTTGAGAATCGTTATCCATATTGCTTCATAAGAAAGAGGAAACCACATTTACAAAACTCTGACGTAGAACCAACCCCCCACTGATTTTCCAAGTAAAGACAAAAGAACATGGTTTACAAGAAATAAGAAGTTTTACTTCCTCTCACTGACTTCAACTTTAATTTAACTGTACTGATCAAACTAACACACAAGATGGCAACAGAAAGGAATCCAGGTGATGCTGGTACATGTTTTATTTTTTTATCTGAATAAAAATAGTTTATCTGTTACATAATCTGATTTATTATTGCCTGTTTAATCAATGAGGACCAATGAAAACACTATCACAAGACAGACAACCTGATATTTTTACTGTAACAAAAAGAGAAACAATATGAAAGTTGCTTCTAAATAAAAAAAATTGTTAAGAACTCGTGATGCACAGAATTACACAACATTCTCATTTGCCAGCATTATTTTTCTTGTGACAATTAGACAGTATTGGATAATAAAAAAAAGTATATTTTTCAAATGATTTCTTGCAGACAAAAACTTCTAAACCAAGTCCAGTAAAAACATCTTCTCTGTATTCTTTTGTATACAAACTGTAGCTCTGGTAGTAATTTTTTCACATTTGATAAATTTCTGTACATTTAAGTTAAAATCCCTTGCATCAATGAAGCTTTATTTTGTCACATTTTAAGTTGACTTGCGTGTTTCTAAAAGCTTCATGTTGTGCTAAAGAAATTGGCTGATAAAATCACATCTTATCTCCTGTATCACATCATTTGAGAACAGTGCTGTAAGTTTTTACAGTTTAAAGTAAAGCTACTTATCACAGTACTGGGAATACTTACAATAAGGCTGTCCAGAAATGTGGTGTTACAACTAAACAGAGCTGTTTACTTCTGTCTCCTGTCAAAAACCCCACACCTAATATGCTTTTTATCAAGTATAATTCCTTCCTTTTTTTTGTTTCAGAGAAAACATTTCAGATTTATCACATGGAAAGTGTTTCTCCAGAGGTCTGTCAGTGTACGTACACTGTGTGACGAGGCCCTGATGGCTCCACAGGGGTCCAGAGAGGACCCTATGGGGACAACTCAGTGGGCCTCAGTCACAGCACTTGTGTCTCTGGGGTTAGATTAAGCTTAATTAACTAAACCATCCAGCACGCTCTGATGAATGGATACAAGTCAAGGGCAGAGCAATCGCGGGTGTGCTCACGCTTTCTCTGGCACACGGCTCTGAGCTGAGAATGTGTGTGTACGGTGTGTTTGTGTAGCTGCAAAGGGAAATTGATACTCTAGCTGTGCAAAATCATGTTGTTTAATAATGCGGCTTATTTAACCTTTAATGCTATTGACTTTTGTATGAAATAGATTTAAAACCCTCAATGCTACGTGTGATGCATCATCCACTTTCTGGTTCCTAATACGGACAAACTGGACTTTTAAAGCAATGCAAAAACTGCATCACAAAATGGAGAAAAAACAAGAAATATACCGTATATAAGATCCCATTTTTTTTTATCTTTGAGTCATTCTTTTGTCCTGAATTGTTTTCCCAGCAAACGATGTTGTTGTTCAATCCTGCTTTTAGCCACGAGCCAAACAGCTGTTGTTGTTTTCTTATGTAGCTGCTGCTACCAGCCCTCCCTGGCCTCAGCATTCCTTATATTTTTGTCTTTTCTCGCAGGCGACTCGCCTTTCTCTTTCGCATCAGTATCTCCCCTTTAATTTCTGTTATCTGTAACGATAATTGCTCCTACCATATGCGAGTTTAATTGATGCCTTTCGAATGTGTAAATGCGTGTGCACTTTGTACGTGCTGCTAATAAAGTCTTATTGCTTGTTAATCTGGACTGTCAAACAAACGCATGCAAGTCGATTAAATGTGTCAGCCTTATCGTTCTAAACAACTGTTTTGGTGAACAACTATGGATGGTTTAATCCTCATATGGTGCACAATGATATGTGTGGCATTTCACTAATGCAAATAATCCTGATCTGCTGATCAACATTGTCATGAAAATGCTATAAAGAAGTAAAAAATAAGAAAAGGATTTTGACTTATGACTCTCCAAAAAACATAAATGCAAATATAACCCTACTTGCTTGGCCATCAGTTTAAAAGTTCATGGTACCGTCATTTAAAATCTTTTTGTTAAAATGATAACAAATGGTGATTTTTCTGTCTGTGCAGTATTGTGGTCTGTACCAGTTTTACTGCAATGCTGCAGTTTTCCACCAGAGGGGATCTGGTATTGAAATATTGCAGCTTTTGCACAACACTTTCATTTGCACATCTCTTTTATTCTAATATAATATACTATCTTTTTCAGACACACACAAACATTCACACAGACACTTTCAAAAGCTGGCAAAAAGTTATTGTTCCATGTATAATTCTTCAGCTGTGATTTTTGTGTTAAGTTTGTTGTCTGACCAACTTTTCAGGCTCCTGGTGTGTTTTTAGACATAAACTCTACAGAACAATTGCAGCTTGTCAGCTTTCTATATTTTAAGGTCATCCTTCTCTGTTTACCTGCTGTTGTCAGATAGAAAAACATTGTGATTACCCACCATGGAGACTTAATTAACAAATCAAACATCTGGATATTCACACTAAGCCTAGCTGCCTCTGTTAAAACTGGCCATTTGATGTATCAAACAGAGCGGCCTGATGTTTCTCTCAGAAAGTTCCCATCTGTCTTGTTTTTACCAAAACTCCATTTAGGTTCTCTCACTTTGAAACTTTCATATAATACTTCAACTTGTTAAAGAGTATTATTTCAGTTTGTTACTGATGAGGGGTTGTATTTTTTAATAAGACAACCACTGGAGGATTGAACAACTGGAGGACTGGTAATGTGGGCTAAGACTCGTGCAGTGTGGTGTGACTGTCGTGGTCTTGAAAATTTTAATTAATTACCACCAGAAAAGATGGGTGATTGTGTAACTGACTGTGTGAGAGAAAGGACATGTTATTTAGTTTGTCTTATAGCAAAATATCTGATAAACCAAAGGATTTGTTATTATGAAAACCTCTGTAAGTACTGATTGTGCATGTTTCCAGGGATGGCAGGTATCAATGGTCATGTGACATTTTTGTTTAAAGCCTTTGCATTCAATGCCACAGGTCGCATGTATTCCTTGAAGGAGTGCCAGTTTTCATTTACTTGTTTTTGTGTGTGTGTTTGAATTGACTCCATCTTTTGTATTTTGTGAAGTTGCAGTTTTGTGCCGTTTCTTCCTGCTTTGCACACCTGGTCCTAATTTGCTAATTCCCACACCTGTATGTCTGCAGTCATTACCTCAGTCAGTATTTCTCTGTTTTACCTCACCTGTCTGTTACAGACTCTACTCTGCACCTGCTTTTGGTGGCTCTACCTGTAAGTTATCGATGGGTTCCTGGGGCCATCGCCGTGCTGCAAAGGTGTTTGCGCTTCCTGATTCAAATTATTTATCATCATGTGATATGTTTGAAGCTACGTGGGATCTCTACATCTTGGAACAATCCCCTGCTCCTTCTCAGATGTCCAAGATACTTCATAGCTGGTTTGGATTCTGTTGTTGTCATATTCAGATAGCCTTCAAGCTGCCCCCCAAAAGCCTTCTTAAAGTAGTTTGGGACTGCCCTAGAAAGACAGCCACCTACACTAATTAACTTTTGGAGCCACAGCTACCTCTGAATAATTAAAAATTAACTATTACTCCGTTATTCTTTGAGATATTGAGTTGAAATTTGGTCGTAACTGAAAGTGAGTTATTACACATTCCTTATGCAAAGCAAATATCCAAGATGGCCGCCTTAGCTAAAAGGGGAAAAAACATGGTAATGCAGCTATTTTAAAATATATTGAGCTGAAATTTGTTGTGTGGTACCTGACAGTGATGCACAACACATTCTGAATTCAAATAAAAAATTAAAGACGGCCACCAAAGCTAATTTCAAATGAATATAACTCTGAGGTTGTTTTTTTTTTTTTTTTAGAGCTATTCAGTTGAAATTTGATGCATTGTAGCTGAGAACGATCCCTAATTTACTCTGATTGCAAATCAAAAATCTAAGATGACTGCCTGAGCTAAACAAAAAAAAAAAAAACTACAAATCAGACATTTTTAGAGTTATTAAGCTGAACTTTGGTGTGGTGGTATCTGAGAACAATGTCCAATAAATACCAAATTTAAATAAAAAAATAATAAAATGACCACCAAAGTGAACTTTTAATTGCTTTGGGCTGATATTTGGTGTGACGATAGCTGAGAACGTTCCCATCACATACTGAATCTAAATCAAAAATCCAAGATGGGCATCATAGCGTAAAAGAAAAAAAAATGACTATAACTCATTGATTTGTTGTCATATTGAGCTGAAATTTGGTATGGTGGTAGCTGAGAGTGAACCCGAACACAAACTGTCAAATCAATTTGTTAAAATGGCTGCAATGTGGCAGTCCATATCAAAGTTTCTACCAGAAACTTTCTACTTCTCTTATCTCAATGCAGTCTCAGCCTGGATCAGCTGAACTGAGCAGAGCTTTAGTTTTCATTTGCAATGTTCCCCAAAACTGCTTTGTCTCACCAGAAGCTAAGTCCACAGAGGTCACTGGCCTCAGCTGAGATGTACCTCTCTCTTGTCCTGCAGACTAACATGACATGAAGTATCACAACAGTCCAGAGATCTTTGGGTCTTATGGTTTTTGTTTTTCACTTTTCTGAAGAGCTTGTTCTGCTCTTACATAGCTGCACAACAGTTCTGATAAATAACATGTCTAAATGACCTCAGAACAAGTTAACCTACTGTGGTAGCTTTTTATGTGCTTTCAAGCTTTCTCAATCTCAAACATTCTTTTAGTGCCACAAATGAAGTTCTTCATTCAGGCTGACGTAAGAACCTTAAAGTGTTCCTTCTCCAGTACTTCACAGTTGATATCAGTCGTGGATGCGCTCTACAAATGTCTTTAACCGTCTTGGTGGTGTTTTATTTCACTTTAAGCTCCTCACACTTTGCTGCCAATTTTTGCACCTCACTCCTGTCTGCAGACTCATCATAGCTGAAGAGGAGGCCAAGGACTGCAAATTTAATGATGGTGTTGGAAAGCTATGTGTGTTTGTGTGTGTGTGTGTGTGTGGGGGGGGGGGGGGGGGGCACTCATGTGTGAAAAGGGTGTACAAAAGAGAACTGAGCGCACAACCTTGGGTGGTACCTGCACTTAAAGCCAAGGTGGATGAAACATGAAGTTCTAATTTCAGCTCAGCATGTGAAGCTGTATGAATCAAATTTGATGAAAAAACTATAAAAACTATTCATAATAAATGTAATTTATTTTAAAAAGATACTTTGTTTCTGTATCATTTTCTGAATAAGCAGTATCACAAAGGGTTAGATATTTATTGGGAATAAAAATATAAATAAATATTTTGGAACGTGTACCACAATAAATTTAGGTAAAATAGGACTCGTTAATAAGATATGTTGCCCTAATTCTCTTTTTTATAACATTGTGTTTGCTAATTTAAATAGGAGTTGCAGATTACTATAGTTTTATTATGGTTTCATTAGTTTGGCTTGAATGGGAGGTAAAGCTGATAGCTTTAACTCCTGACCTGTCATCCAGCTGGTAGCAAGGTGCCGACTGAATCATTTACTGTGAATTTATGACACTATAAACTGTCCACTTTGATAATAATGACTACAAAACCTTTGGTACTTTTTCTTCTGTATCTATTACACTGACTACAAATACTTTGATACTTTGTATTGTCTCGTTTTTGTGTAGTTTTGAATATGCTCTTTAAAAAGTATCCATGTTTTTATATACTTTAAAGTTAATTTAATTTCATTGCTGTTTTAAAAATATATATAATTTCAGGCCCTGGCAGTCCCATAAACTTACTCACTTACTTACTTACCTTCTTTACCATGTTTATAAACCAATTTTTGGTGAGATATGACAGTTTTTATTCATTCTGACTGAAAAAAATTTGAACAGTACCATTTTCAGCCACTAGTTGACAACAGGGTAGTAGTAGTAGTAGTAGTAGTTAGGCATGCCGTTGTATCATGTAATACGTAAACGTGGCTATAATGACAAATTCAAAAAAGTTCAAGACAAAAACAACTGGACTTAATTTTTTTATACTTTATACTTTATTGTTTTTGTCTTGCCTTTTTTTTTAATTTACCATGTCTTGGATGACTGAAAATCCTCACCAGCTATTAATGACACAATCGGCTTGCCATACACTTCCATCTTCGTTCTGCTCGCTGCTTGGAGCAACAGTCAAACCAGCTGCACCGCCCCATTAAAGTGCATTTATTAAGTAAAAGTTCAACTGAGACACACCTTTGCTATAATTTTAAGCAAACAAATGTTTTAGGTGCTTTTCTTGTTCAATTTTGAAGAAACGAGCAGCGTTCCTCCTTTTCTTTCCTCCCTTTGCACGCTCCTGTAGCACCAAAGCAGTGAATACTTTTGAAATGCAGCTGATTTGACCATTAAAGTCCTTTTATTAAGCAAAAGTTAGACTGAGACTCACCTTTTACTATAAAGCCGAGCAAACAAATAATTGTTTTTAGATGTTTATCTTGTTACATTTCGAAGAAATGATAGCAGCTCGTTCCTCTGCGCGTACAGGCTTACGCAAATCGGAGTTTGAAATGTAGCTGATTTGAACGTCAAAGTGCATTTATTAAGCAAAAGGCAAACTGAGACACGCATTTACTATAATTTCGAGCAAACAAATAATTGTTTTTGAGAGTTAATCTTGTTAAATTATTGTGAAAGT
Source organism: Nematolebias whitei (assembly GCF_014905685.2). Taxonomy (NCBI): domain Eukaryota; kingdom Metazoa; phylum Chordata; class Actinopteri; order Cyprinodontiformes; family Rivulidae; genus Nematolebias; species Nematolebias whitei. The sequence continues at coordinate 39,492,236 of NC_056506.1, forward strand.
CCTCCCGTGCATGTTCCCACGGCTGCCATTTGGCAGCCCATCGATTTTTGGCATAACACCGGCCCACATTTCTGGGTTCGGTCCACATTTCCAGGTTGTCAGCGGTGACGCGTAACAAACACGACATGTCAGCGGTGATGCATAATAGATGCGACATATATGGCGAAGTTACATATTTATGGATTTTTCCACTTTTTAGACATATTTGGACTGATGCGACTTATAGGGCGGTACGACGTGTACGGTAGAAAATACGGACCTTTTACAGCTAAGATCTGTATAAGACAACTGAGATGAGGTGAGTTTTAGTTTGGCAACATCTTTTCCATGCTCCCTGTGCAGCAGTTGATACTAGTATAACATTTACAAAGTAGGATTTTGAATAAACCAGATTTTTCAACTTCCCCCTTCCTCAGGGGTCGCCACAGTGAACTAAATTGTATGAAGACGTGGCAATTATTTTTACTCTGTATGCCCTTCCTGACGGAATCACAGATCATTGAGCTACCACAGCCCTCTGTGTGGAGCAGAGAGCTGCCATCTAGGGTGCCCGGGGGAGCAGATGTAAGGGGGTTAAGGGCCTTGCTCAAGGGCCCAAAGTGGAGTAAATGAGGGTGGAGACAGGTGTGGGTGCTTCACCAGTCCCTCCCATTTTGATGTTGTCGTTACCAGGAGTTGAGCCAGTGACCTTCTGATCATAGGCCCACCTTCTCTAACCTCTGCACCACCACTTCCTCCGCTTTTGAATAAACCAGATTACTTTAAGTTTAATTAAACACTAGTTTGTGATTGTTAAAAAAAATACATGGTGTTGACAAAAAAGTGAATGAGAAACTTGAATATTACAATATTTATAGTAGATGACAAGCTAACTTTATTCTTTGGTCTGTAATGAACATGACTTTTGTTACGTGACCAGACTTTAGCTGCTCTTACACAGTTCTGCTTGTCAGTCATTCAGATAAACAGAAAACCTTTGCAGTGTTTGGTTACATTATTGTGTTTTAAATAACAGAATCAGAAACTGAAGCTTGCCTAAAGCTTTCTGTCCCCAGTTGCAAGTGGTTTCAATTCCCCTCCCTACTGGTGTGCAGAAAGGACCATCAGTCCTGTCTCAAACACAGTGCAACAAAACCTTTAATATATCTGTCTGACAGCATTGATATTTAAAAAATTTCATGTACTGTGGCACTTTCCTTCTATCGTTTCTGAAAAACAAAATTTAATTTTGTCTCACTGTGTATGCTCAAAATGTGCACATTCTTTTTTTTTTTTTTTTTCTTTTTTTTTGATGGCCTCCCTTCTCCCCTTACAGCCATCCTCTCCACACCATTATTATGAAATATTTATTATAGTGACTATCTTTTGTAGGTATGTTTTTTTTTTTTTTTTTTTTTTTTTTTCCAATAGGATAGAAAGAAAGAAAAGACAAAGTAAGACTCCAAAATATAAGAAATATATACAAATAGAGCACACGTCAAAACACCCGGCCACCGTCTGTTCACCTGCAAAGAACATGACAAAACATAGCAACAAAATACATATGTATAAAGAACTTAAAATATTCATGGCTTTGCAGTAAGTTTCCATAAATATATATACCCATACCTACGCCTATATACATACATACATACATACACATGAATATACACTCACATACATATCTATATATCTACATATAAAGCCTAAATAAGCATCCCTGCTTCTATTTGTGTGTGGTTGTGAGCATGCATAAGTGTATAAGGCTTCTCTAATAGAACATTTATTAGTAACTGTGAAGCAGCAGAGACCCGACCCCCCAAGACCAGAGGCAGATGAAAAAGGGGGGACCAGAGTCCAAGACCCCAGGAGGGACCCCGACCGCGGAGCCCCCAGAGCCACCCACACAGGACGAACCACTCACCCACCCCCCAGAACGGACCACAGGGGAGAACCGGAAGATCCCCACCAGCAACCACATACAGTGACCCCCCGGGGCCAACAGCGACAAACTCATAGGCCCCCGTCGGCACCCGCCGCACCGATGTAGGTCCAGGTCTAGGCACCGAGGCCCGGGCACCGAGGACTCACACCACCCAGGCCAAGGCCCGACAGGGCCAGAGGACCCGAGCCCCACCAGGCAGACACCAGGCCGAGCCGACACACGCCCAAGCGCCCAGCCCCCGATACCAAGGGCCCCAAGCGCGCCGGCAGGCAAGGGCACACCCCACCAGGGGGCCGCGCGATAGGGGCGCGATGCCAAGCACCCCCAGTTGTATCAAAGAGGGGGCAGTCCGAGTCTTGGCCTAACAAATATCCATTCATACACAGACACAATCACACTATCCCAACCTCAATCTCACATTCATTCACTCAAAGACATACAATAACGATACATTTCATTCTTATTCCCGATACACACTCTAAACCCCCCAGGTCCAAGACATGTACCCGCCCTCTACAGGGGGCAGCCCATGCCCAAACCCAGGAGGTAAACCCATTCATTCCTGAGCGGAGAAGAGCCAATACCCCAGAACCGGCCCAGGCCATGCCCCGCCGACAGGACACCCCCCCACCATGAAGAGGACACGCCACCAACCACCCCCACAGACCGCCAACAACCAAGCACGCACCCCCAGCCGACCGCCTGCCAGGCCCCGGCAGCCACCCCGGTCCGCGGGCCAACCATGGCACCCAAGAGCCAAGCTCAGGGGGTCCAAACAACCCCAGGGAGAGCACAGCGCCAGCACCGCCCACGGCAACCCCCAGACCCCGAACCCCCACATAGTCCTGGTCAACACCCGACGGCCTGCCCTTCTCCCGGACCCCACCCCCGGAATGGCAGTCAGGGAACTAGGTGGGTAGGAAGAGGAGAAAAAAAATAAATAAATAAATAAAAATAAGACCCCGACACATACACCCCCACCCCTAGATGTGCTGTTGATGTGTGTTGTTGTAGAGTGCCATTAAAAAGGAAAGAAGAAGGAGCAAAGGCTGGCAAGGTGCCAGTTTCCCCTCCACCCCAACTCTATCCAAACCCTAGTGTCTAAATGTAACCGTTGTAAGTGAGCACAGGCACAGGGGGTGAGAGTAAGGTCATCCCACCACCCATAGCCATGTGCCCACTTCAAATTCCTATATATGAATGTCATGAGGATGTTATGAATGAATGTCTAAGGTGTACAATAAAATTGAGTCCCAGGTGGCTATGGTCAACAAAGATGTAAAATTGTTGCAGCACACCCGAGCCCAAACAACCCTAAATGTGTGGAATTGAAATGAAGAGGGTGGAGGTGCATGGTGAGGGATGGGGAGAAATAACTGTGAGAGCAAATGCTCCCACAGGGAGTCAGCTCCCCCACTGACCCAACAGCCCCCCCCCCCCCCCCCCCCCCCCCCCCCCCCCCCCCCCCCCCCCCC